>NC_141883.1:20494776-21694776 GCF_030686135.1 Camelina sativa | reverse complement strand
GTCACTTCTGATTTGAACTATAGGTCCCTTTTCAGTCTGAAGTTGTAGAGCCAGTATCTTGAAGCTCTCAACAGCTTCTGATTTTTCTCTTAAAAATTTGACCCAAGTGAATCTAGAAAAATCATCAACAAGTACAAAGGTGTACCTTTTTCCATTCAAACTCTCAGTTTGTACTGGCCCCATAAGATCCATGTGTATCAACTCCAGAATCCTTTTTGAACCAATATCAGCGACTTTCTTGTGTTGATTTGTTTTCCTTTACTGCAAGCATCGCAGACTGCATCAGATTTTCCATCGAGCTTTGGTATACCTCTGACAACGTTAGCCTTCACTATCTTGACTAAACTCTGAGTGTTGATGTGACCAAGCCGTCGATGCCATAGATCAAGTTTAGAGACTGTAGCGGATAGACACATCTCTGACTCTTTCCACATATAACAGTTGTTTCCTGAATGAACTCCAGCTAGAACTTTGTTTCCATTTTCATCATATGCACCGCATTCCGTTTTTGTGAATGTGACTTTAAGTCCATCATCACATAAACTGGCTTATGCTGATTAGATTTGCACGAAGTCCATCAACAAAGTACACATTCGCCAGTTGAGGTTGGTTGGATATATCAATCATCCCTTTTCCTTTGATTTGACCTTTTCCTCCATCACCAAAAGTGACTTTTCCACCTAGCACCTAGAATAGGTGTAAATTCTTCTAATGCTGATTGATCTCCTGTCATATGTCTTGAGCATCCACTATCAAAATACCAAGAGTTGACTTCAGATGAACCTATAGATGTGTATGCTACATTGGCTTCTTCGTCATCCTCTTCAAGTTCTATCAGGCTTAGATTACAGCTTAAGCTGATATTCTCGGTTGAGTCTTCTCCAGAAACAGCAATGAGAGCCTTGAGATTGCATCTTGTGTAGATCTCATCATCCTCTTCATACATCTTAATTAGGTTGAAATTTGATATTTCTGTAAATAGATCACTGTACAAGTCTTTTTTCGAGATCCACACAGAGCAAAACTTCGCTGGCTCCAAGTAACACTTATTGAGATTCCACAACAAATTGATCTTTTCCTGAAACTGTAACAATGTCTTCTTTGATGATTGCCACCACAGTTATCACACCCATAAGTTCTTCTCCTTATGACCATCTTGTGATAGTCCTTCAAAGGATGATTCTGCCTTTTCTCTGATCTCTTTATCATCAAAATTTCTTTCTTCAAATTAGTAGATATATCTGCTTCCTTTTCTAAGTGATTGGCACTCACGAAGTTCACAGGTTGAACAGTCAGATCACTTGAGGTTCCAGTATTTCCTTGATACCCTAGACCTCTCTGTGTGGCATCTATTCTTCCCATGGACAGAATCTTGTCTAGATCCTTAGTTCCACTGTTCAACATCCTGATCTGCTTGTGTTTCTCATTCAACTCCTTTTCAAGCATTGTGGCTCTTCCCTTTTATTTTCTTTGTAATACTCTTCTTGACGATTGCTCAGTTTCTGAAGAAGTCCTTTAGTTGTTTGATCATTAGCCTTGAGTGGAGTATGATTAACCTTTACCGTTGCATCTTCATAGGCTGATTCAAGTTTAGATTCCAGAGTAAGCTTTTCTTGAATAAGCTTAAGCTTATCCTTGCTTAGATGTACCCAACTGTCATACAGAATTCTGTATTCCTCCTTGGGATTGATTTCTTCGTCACTCTCTGAATCAGACTCAGCACCTATCTGAACATTATCTCCACTGACTGTAAAAGCAACAAAGTTGAGCAGTTCTTCCCCTTCCTCATCAGACTCGGAGTCACTGAAGCTCAACAAGGATTTCTCCTTTGACTTGGTTTTGTTAGGACATTCAAACTTTGTGTGTCCCATGCCTTTGCACTCAAAACACTTCAACTCATTCTGTTTGGTTACATGACATTCAGGTTTGATATGACCATAGCCTCCACATTCATAGCATTGAATCTCCTTTCTCTTACCAGAATAGTCAGCATCTGGTTTTGATGATCTACCACCTGGTTTGTCTCCTTCTGTATTACTCCAACGTCGTGTGTCTTTGTTGTTGTTTCTCTCAACCTTTTTTAAAGCTTTATCAAAATTTCTGGCCAACAGGGAGATGCTATCTTTGATTTCTTGAAACTGATCAGATTTTTGATCGGCCTGAAACGCAATGCTTTTAGACGATTTGACTTTGTCTTCATCAGCTTCCATTTCTTCAGATTTTAGTAAGCCGGCCAGTTCAGCAAAAGTCAATGACTCAGTGTTCCCAACTACCCTCATTACAGCCTTGTGAGCAGCAAATTTGGCTGGAAGACACCTCAACAGTTTCTTCACCAGTTTTTGATCCTTGTAGGTCTTTCCAAGCACTTCAGCTTCATTTGCTATGGCACTGAGCTTTGAGCTAAACTTCACTATTGTTTCATCTGGAGTCATCTTCAGACACTCAAACTGAGTAGCTAACATATCAAGTCTCGTTCTCTTAACACTTGACGTTCCTTCATGAGATTGTTGGAGAATATCCCAGGCTTATTTTGCAGACTTGCATCCTTGAATGAGTTTGAACTCATCTTCATCCACACAAGAGAAAATGGCATTCATGGCTCTTGCGTTGAATTTTGACAGATTCTTCTCGTCAATCGTCCACCTGGCTTTAGGTTTTGGGATTTTAACTCCATCTTCTGTTGTATCAAACGGAGGTTCCCAGCCTTCTTCTACAGCTGTCCATGCATCTTCTCCTTGGCCTCTGATGAGTTGTGTCATTCGAAATTTTCAATACTCATATCTCTTAGTATCCAACATGATGTTCTTACTTGTACCCGTACCATCAGTATTTGGTTCCATAACTTAGGATCTAACATGTGTAGAGACGACAGTCTCAGATCGGTTTCCCGCTCTGATACCAATTGAAATAACTAGAACCTTGAATACTAATACAAGAACACCAGGAAATCAGTAAACTGAGCTTTATTAAGAATTTCTCAAACAACTATCTTACAAGCTTGTTTGATCAGTTTTATGCAACACCACAACAGCTGGTTTGCCACTAAAACAATCCTAATCTTCCCAACCTTACCTGCACAGCAACAACTATGCTCACTCTTTATTCACTCACCAATGGAACCCTTAAGCAATATGATTTCTATTGCTTAAATCTAAACAAACACTTTTCTCTCTACGAAAGTGCAACAAAACAAGAATGTGTTTGCTTCTCTTTTATAGAAGCAACAATCCTCACAGTACTCGTCTTTATTCACCAATTTTCCTATGCTCCATGTCCTTCAAGAACCTCTTTTTGTCCAGCGAGTCATAGGAGAAACCTCATCATTATGTTGACTTCAACAAGCCACTTGCATGTAGCTTCCAACGAACACCTTTTTTCAAGGTGTTGTACTGGCAAAGACAACTTGACACTTCCCGCTTCGTCTGAAGTCCTTTAGGTACATTCCGTGACAGCGTGTAACTCCTACAGATGCTCTGTTTCTTCAGGGGAGACCTAGTACTTGGTAATGAGGATTACGTAAACCCTCCTCCTCCAGCAAAGGTTCCTAAAAATGCGAACATCGTTGATGTTACTGATGACCCTGATTTTGGAACGGATATTTCACTCCTGTTTCAGTGACCTAGCTGCATTAGAGAACGAATGTCACCGAAGACTTGTTATTATGGACTATGCATGCATGTTTCTTATGTTAATATTTCATATCATCTCTCCCATATATATTGGTTTAGTAAATGTGTAAAAATTTATAATGAGAAACTTTGATTTTATCGTTATTTACACATATAAAGTTGATTTCGCTATTTAACAACTACATAAAAATGGCCAAATTTGAGAGACTGACTTCATCCACGATGAAGTGTTTAAAAGCTACTGCATCCTCTATGGCCAAATTTGAGCTTATGCAGTTCAAAATACGCAAATTGCTGATAGGATTGAAGATACGATCTCTTCTCTCTTATCTCTTCTCAATTCTCCAATACAAACTACAAACCCTAACTGATAAGATTGGAGTTACAGTTCTCCTCTCTTATCATCATGAACAGAGACGCAGCTCTGATCTAACAAACTCACAAATGTTGATCACGCAGGATCCCGTTTACAATACTACTCCATCTCTATTTATACTCTACATTGTTCTCATTCTTCTTTTAGCTCCTCACATGTGCCTCCCATGCCTCTCATGTGCTTATCAGTACTCCCCCCTTTGAAAACAGCTTGTCCTCAAGCTGTGAAGTAGCAAGTGTTGTGACTATAGAAAGCAATGACGGCAATCGATGAGACCATGGTAGAGCTGCTGCACATACCTTGATCCTCCACATTGTAGTGTCACCGTTTAGTTTCAGGCCCTGGGAAAGTCTGAGCCTCTGTTGCCCCATATAAAACAGATCCAGTTTGTGTAACTTTGTATAATATGGTGAAGAAGAGTGTGTAACAGCCATAGTTCCAAGTTAATCTTCTGCAGTTTCTTCTTTCTCCAGCGATGCCACACTAAAAAATAGTCTCTCTTGTTTACAGCTTCAGCAGACCATGAGCCATGTTTAACATCACTGCATAGAAACTCAACCAGAAACTTCACTGAATAAGAAACTCTTGCTGCAACATCCTGGGACCATGATGAACTGTTTTCAGTCTCTGTTGTATCAGAGTGTAGAGTGTGATGGAGTTTTTCCACTCTTTTAAAACTTGATTCATGCATCTTGTGAATCCTGTAATCATGTATACCCTCTCTGTATATGCCCTTGTTCTCAATTCCAAGGAGTTTGTACTTAAACCACCATGATTTAGGCTACTTGTTCTGTTTCAACTGTGACTATACTTGGTTGTCGTTGTGGCATAAAGTCGCATACTGAGGCACTGAAAAACATGAAACCTGAGCATCACCAAGTAGCCTCCTTAAAACAGACGCTACTTTTCCCATGACAACACTCCATAACATCTCAATGTCCATCTTTGTGGCAGGTTTTCTGACTTTTACAATCTGAGACCACCAAATTGCAGGCCTATGCTCTATGTCATTCTTGGACACACACACCAACCTTTTCCCTTTATCATGTTCCATCTCTGTTTGATGTGAGCTCACCAAACTGTTTTGGGATCGCAAGTGGAGTGAGTTCACCAAACTGTTATGCTGCAGTTCCCCAATCCAAACTCTTTTGTCTTTGAACTTGAATTTCCCGAATTTGTAACATTTTTGGTCTTGTCTTTCCCGTTCTAAGGCATACTCACAAAAATTGGACTTTACACATGTTGACTTCTCAACGCATTCAGCCATTTCTGAAAACTTGGAAACATGTAATTGCTCTTCCTCATGTGGAATTAATTCCCTTGACTGAACAAACACGGTCTCAGAAACTGCAGACATTGTTTTACATAATTTTGATTGTGTAATCGACTCAGTCCTCTCTATTATCGCAATCAATTCTGATTCACGTATGGATTCTTTTTGTTGAACTAATTTCTTCACTCCAACAGATTCCACTTCCATCTGAACTCCATCTGTTGCAAAGTTTAAAGTTACTGATTCTTGTGATTCCATTTGGAGACTAGAATCAATCATTGACAAAGTTAAAGTCGATTCTGCTTCACAGATCACGTCTTCATCCTGACATAATGTCTTCACACCAACAAAGTCCTCAATCTGAAGCAATTGCTTCTCTTTAGAGGAGTCCTTCTCCGTATGTGAGCCTCCTTGTTGACTAGATTCTTTTATACTCCACCCTATAGCTCTAGCTGCGACCAACAATTCTGACAAATTATGTGGCTTTTGTATACGAACAAGCTCCAGTGTTTCATGTGTTAACCCATTGAGAAAAATCCCTTCTAATTGTTGGTCATCCAAGCCTGTCACTTGAGAAGACAAGTCTTCAAACCTCTGTACATAATCAGATATAGTTCCTGTTTGTTTGATACGAAACAGACTTAGACATGGTCCTCTAATCTTCGATTGACCAAATTGCAGAATCAATCTTGATTTAAACTGACTCCAACTCTCAAACTGCCTCTTATTCCCTTCCAAATTGTACCAGCTCAAGGCTTCTCCTTGCAAACTCACTGAAACTAAGACTAGTTTCTCAGCATCGTTGTATCCTCCAGTCCTGAAAAATCTCTAAACCGTCGCAATCCAACCGTAAGTTCCCACGCCCTCAAACACGGCCATCTCCACATTTTTGAGAAGATTTTCTCTGATCCCAGGCCTAATACCACTACGGCAAGGTTCCAAGAAAGAATTTCTTACCTGATTGGTTTGATCTTGCAAGATTTCAATCTGTTTCTCTTCTCTAAGATCCTGAATGAGTCTGAGTCTTTCATCTTTATCACCAAATCGCAACAACAAAGCTAACTCCATCTTTCCCCAGCTGTCAAAATATCCATATACTCTTGTTCGCCATTGAAACCACAAGAGAGCTTCACCTTCCAGAAGACTCTGTGCAAGATTCAGTTTCTCATCCGCCGTGAAATTCTCTCAAACAAAGAAATCCTCCAGCCATGAAATCCATGGTCGTAGTTCACCGGAAACACCATCGAAGATGGGAAATCCCTCAAGACCCATTGCAATCAAAATCCCCAAACTGTCAAAATCTCCAGTTCGTCGAACCCTAACCCTTCACTCGCGTTGACCTCACAGTTTCACCGCACCATTTGATAGGATTGAAGATATGATCTCTTCTCTCTTATCTCTTCTCAATTCTCCAATACAAACTACAAACCCTAACTGATAAGATTGGAGTTACAGTTCTCCTCTCTTATCATCATGAACAGAGACGCAGCTCTGATCTAACAAACTCACAAATGTTGATCACGCAGGATCCCGTTTACAATACTACTCTTATCTCTATTTATACTCTACATTGTTCTCATTCTTCTTTTAGCTCCTCACATGTGCCTCTCATGTGCTTATCAATTGCATCCTCTATGGCTTTTCTTGGTCAACTCTGCATAATGAATTGTTTTGCTACGTTAACGTTTTGTCTTCAAATAGTTATATATCAGTTGTTTGAACGACACCATTTTACAGCTTTTGCCAACAAAAAAAACAAGCAGATATCATAAAAACGATTATTTCGATTGCAAAAACAGTTTTTAAATGTAAATGGTACATCCAAAGTCCAAACTTTAATTTTCAACTGCATCCAAAACATTTTGAATGCAACTTTCTTCTTATCTGAACCGACCTCTTTAATAGATGAACAAACAAAATCTGGAGGAAAAACAAACAAACAACTTCTATTTGTAATCTTAATGGGCCGGCCTGGTAATGTATACTACAGATAAGAGAGTGGGCATTGAAAGGGGCCGCTGGCCAGGGTGAAAATAATAAAATCGTATAAACAAAGGGTCTATATTCGTTGAGTAAATTAACCAAGGACTTTAATTGAAAATTAGTTTAAATTTCCACGACCACATAAATATTGCTTTGCGTTTTGTCAGTTGCGCGCAAAATAGCCCCAATCCTATTACCCAAAACGACGTCGTGGTGAAGCAAATGGCGAGAATCGCCTTTGCCACATCATCGCCGCCGATTACTACAGTTCGTGTTCTCCGCCGTCGTTTCTCTGTTTTCGCCTCCGTGAATCCGAAACTCCCGGAAATGTCTCGCACTTACCACCACAGCTCTCTCGAAGTTATAGGCGGAGGAAGCGAACGTTTCTTGCCGGCGTTAAAGGACTCGCTCGTCAAACCGTTCAATGCGTTTCCTCTAACCGGGTTTAACCGCCACGTGGAGACAATCTACGCAGCTTTCTACCGCTCTGTTCCTTCCGTCAGACTCCGCCGTGAGTGTCTCCGTACTAAAGACGACGGCTCTGTTGTTTTAGATTGGGTCGCCGGCGATGATGGTTACCTTGCTCCTGAATCTCCGATTCTAATTTTGTTGGTAACACTCTCGAAATCGATTTTGATTAGCATAGAGTAAGTGTGAATTGAGTGAAAAAAATCAAAACTTTTTTGAAAATTGTGTAGCCAGGTTTAACAGGAGGGAGCCAAGATTCGTATGTTAGACATATGTTGTTACGAGCACGAAGTAAAAAATGGCGTTGTGTTGTGTTTAATAGCCGTGGTTGTGGAGATAGTCCTGTTACTACTCCTCAGGTTTGATCTCTAGATTCATAAAGTAGCTTCCTTTGATGACTGTTGAGTCTCAGTTAGCTTCATTTGGAAGTTGGTAGACTGAAGTGTTATGATACTGATAAATGCAGTTCTACTCGGCTTCGTTTTTAGGAGACATTTGTGAAGTGATTGCTCATGTTGGAGATAAATTCCCAAAAGCTAATTTGTATGCTGCAGGATGGTCTCTTGGAGGCAACATTCTTGTTAACTATTTGGGTCAGGTTAGTTATAGCTAGCCTAAACTCATGAGTTTGGAATCCATGTATGTAAGTTTATAACTAAGTTCTTATCATATTGGTTTTGTTGGTGTTGTTGCAGGAATCTCATAACTGTCCTCTCTCTGGTGCTGTTTCGTTGTGCAATCCTTTTGATTTGGTTATAGCAGATGAAGATTTCCATAAGGGTTTCAACAATGTTTATGATAAGGCCCTGTCGAGATCTCTTCGTAGAATATTTAGCAAGTAATTGTTCGTTTGCCTTCGCCATCTTTTCTTCTTGCCAGTTAGTTAGTTATTGTCACATATTAGTTCATCTGTCTCTGCAGACATTCTCTGCTTTTTGAAGACATAGGTGGTGAATTTAACATTCCCTTGGCTGCAAATGCTGAGACGGTTAGGGACTTCGATGAAGGCATAACCCGGGGTTAGTTTCGTGTACAACTACTTATGTCTTTTCCTTGATACTTTGATGAGATGAGGGCATTACAGAGCTACAAATCATTTGTTTTCTTTTGTCATGTAACAGTCTCATTCGGTTTCAAATCAGTGGATGAGTACTATTCCAAGTCGAGCAGCTCCAAAGTTATAAAACATGTCCGTATACCCTTGCTTTGCATTCAGGTGAATCCCTGAACTATGAGTGATGAAAACATAAGCTTAGAATCTGTGTTTTTCTTCATATGTTAATTTGGTTATATGATATGAAATGCAGGCAGCAAATGATCCGATCGCTCCTGAGAGAGGTATCCCTCGCGATGACATCAAGGTAAGAGATGAATGATCATTCATTCACGTGAAAATGATTGGAATGATTTTGGCTCTATCTAACAGCTAAAGGTGTCAGGCAAACCCAAACTGCATGTTGATTGTAACACCAAGAGGAGGGCACTTGGGGTGGGTGGCAGGTGAAGAAGCTCCAAATGGGGCTCCTTGGACTGACCCAGTGGTTATGCAGTTTCTGCAATTTGTAGAGAGTCGTGAAACCATTGACGGGGAGAGATCTTTCGAGGATGTTCAGCAGATCCAAGTCTAATTCTGTTTCTCCATTTTTCACTTGGAGTGGTATGCTTTACTTGTACACTGTTGTTGTGAACAATAATTATAAACATGAAAAGAATCTAGTAGTACATTTCTCCTGAATCACAATGAATTCGTATTATGTACATGAAAAGAATAATTATAGCCATAGGTGGTTGTGAACATATAAGATATCAAGTCTTAACCACAACGACTTTGCATTAGTACATTTCTTAAACCATTTGATAGGATAGGATCATCGCTGCATGATCGTTGTTTACTTGACTACATGATGTAGTTCATTGGTTTACCGTTTACAGCTCCCAGAGTCCCAGGGGGCAAACAAATCCAAAACGTGCTTTAAGCTTTCGAGCTTGGGGATAGAATTTGGTTACTGGTCACTTTTTTGTTCATAGAAACTGAGCATTAAAAATGAAAAGTAGCCTCGCAGTTTTGGGATACTTCGAGAGAAAACAAAATATTATGAAAAGAATTAATATACCAACATATTTTTGGTTAATTGACCCAATGTTTTTAAACCCGACCCGGAACTCAAACCGGACAACCTTCCGGGTCACTGGGTCATCGGATCGACTGGGTCCAACCGCGGATTAATAATTTACTGAATTTTAATATATCATACGTATATATATATATATATATGTTATATACATTGCTTTTATAAATATTCTAACAATAATTTCCATTTCTTATTATATTTAATATATATTTTTGAACAATAGTTATAAATTTTTATTCTTTATCATTTTCTAAAAAGAGAGAAATGTACATATGAACAATACTTTTAAATCGTGACAGAACAAAAAAGAAAATCTTTAACAAAAAAAAAAACAGAAAATAGTTTTGTCCCACATCGAAGAAGTATAGAAGAAAAGATACATTACCTTCTTTATATAACATAACCTCTACGTACATTGACTTAATTTGTTAAGATTTAAGAATTAAATGGTGGTTTTGACCCGGACCGCTAGTTTAACCATACAGTTAGCCGGTTTTAGCTGGTTTTAGCTGGTTTTAGCCAGGTTTTCCCGGTTTTAACTGAGTTTTTTGATAGCCGAGTTTTAGGTATAACCCGGATTGGGATACCTTCCGGTTCACGGTTAAACCGGTTCAACCGGCCGGTCCAGTCCAGGTTTCAAAACATTAGTTAATTCAGCTTTAGCTTCATTATTGTTCATGTGGGAAATTATTTATTAATTTCGTTGCAATAATAAGAAAATTTTAAAAAGAAGTGGAACAACACATGGTATCAACTATCACGAGTCCTTATTCTTTTTTGGACTTCTTTTTTTTTTCGTGGGTCTAGCTTCCAGCAAATGCCATCAAATTCCTTGTCATATATTTCCATTTTTTTCATCATATGAAATATTACATAAACAGAACTATCATTCCTTTTTCCAGTATAGTATAATAGTATTCTCTTTTTTCCTGAACTTGTTTTTAGTTTAGCTTCAAGTCTCTTAAGTAAAATGACACTTAGAACGTGCCATTCGTATAACAATCTTTAAATGTTTTTTTTCTCTAACCTTAAGTTGTACTCCTATATTGTATAAGCATATATAACTTCAGCAATTTTTTTTTCATATGTATACATAAAATAAAATAAATGGAGTTAAGTAAACTAATACGAGTAAATTATAAATTTTAATTATATCCACCTCTCAGTACGTACTAGTACTCTACGTGCTACTAGTTTTGTTCAACCATAAAGCTAGTAGTAGTCTAGATCATAGTATGACAATAAACTAATATAACTACCCAACCAACCCCCTAAATTTATGGAGCTCACAATCTAAATAAATACTAAATAATTAATATTTGTACGACTAAACACCAATTATGGAATATCTTATATTCTCTGATTAAGATAGTATGAGTTTTTTTTTTTAACCTGTATTTGAAGAAGAAGAAAAAAACACAGCTCTAGCCTATATGTTCCACTACTAATCAAATAACATATTGGAATTAATCTACTAATAACCAAAATTATAATCCAAATTATAAGCATATTCATGGGCATGTGCATTGATTATTGTAAAACACAAATCTCTCAAGAAAGTGATGGTTTGTTTTATAAGCCATCCATCCATCATCAAAGAATCTCAAGATTTTTTTTTTTTAACAAAAGAAAGAAACTTGTCCCCACATGAACATAAACAACACAAAACATACAACCACTTTAACATTTCAAAAATTCTGATTAGTCTCTCATTTACTCATATAGTATTTTAAAATTTCAAAACAGCAATAACGATGTCATAGAGAGATGGAGAAGATAGCGTGGCTGTCTGGTCACTGAGAAATAAAGTAATGTTTTTATAGAATATTTTTGATCAACAAGAAAGGCCCACAAATACATGTAATCATCATAATCATGCGAATGGAGAGAGAGTGAGTGAGATGAGAGGAGACAAAGGTAAAGTGAAGATAAAGGAATCGTAGAGGAGACAAAGCACAATTGATGCATCTCTTTCTCTTCCTTTCTTGCTCTTTTTATTGTTTTGGCTTTATTCACTACTCACTCTCTTCTTCTTCTTCTTCAATAATCCAATGTCTCTTTTATGATATTTATGCTAAAGCTTGCTTCTTTTGATTCTTTGAAACACCATTATTACCTCTTCAATCATTCATTCTACTACACAGCTGTTTTTGATTCAATCTTTTTTACAAATTTAGGGTTTTCTTTTGTGTGTTTTTCCCCCAAATTTCTATAATTGACTCTCTCACTTCTTCTCTCTGTATCTTAGCTTTCTGGGGTCAGTTCTTTAATGGTGTGTGAAAGGTGAAAGCTTTAAGCTTTTGTGTTTATATCTCTATCTCTCTTTGTGTGTGTATTAGCAATGGCTGAGATCAAGATTGCAAAAGTAGAACAAGGGCAAACGAAGATTAGGAGTGTTCCTGTAGCTGTAACTCCTGAAGGTTTCTGGTGTTGTCCTTCTCCTGTTGCGTTTCAAAAGACTCTCAAGTCTCACCACTCTCTCACCAAACACAACAAACAGTCTTCTCCTCCTCCTCCTCCTCCATCTCAACTTCCTAAACCCGAGAAGAAACCGTCCTCGTCCACCATTAGATCCGTCATCGCCTCCGATGAGATTCATCAGAATTCGGCTAATTCCGATACCGTTCATAGTATTGCTGTTCCGGCGACGGTTCAAGAGAGACCACCGAGGCAAAAGGTTGAGACTTTACCGAGGAAAGTTGCGATTGAGTTTGGTGAACCTGGAAGTAGTGATGCTAAAGTGATTTTAGTAGGGAAGCAAGGCTTTTGTGTGAAGCTGAGTGTTCATAAGAAAGTTTTGGTTGATCATAGTAGTTTCTTTGCTAAGAAACTAGCTGAGAAAGATTCGGTTTTTGCTTGTCTTGAGATTGAGAGCTGTGAAGATGCTGAGATTTACGTTGAGACCATTGGGCTTATGTATTGTAAAGATATGAAGCAACGCCTTATGAAACAGAATGTAAGCAGAGTTCTTCGTGTCCTCAAGGTATATTGCAGCTTAATCCCTCTCTTAGATTTGGTAACTTTTAGAGCTTTAGGGGAATGAATGTCTAAGGACTTAGTTTTGTTATATTGCAGGTAGCAGAACTTCTTGGTTTTAGTTCATGTATTCAGTCTTGTTTAGATTACTTAGAAGCTGTGCCGTGGGTTGGGGAAGAAGAAGAGGAGAAAGTTATCTCATCGATTCTTAGATTAAAAACTGAAGGAGTTGGTGTCACTCCTGTTCTGAAAAGAGTTGCTTGTAATGCTGTGGATCCACCAAAAGAGACGCTCTCTCGCATCATTGAGCTTGTTTTAAGAAGCAAAGAGGAAAAAAGTCGACGTGAGATGAAATCTATTGTCCTGAAGCTTCTTAGAGAACAGAATGGAGCCAATGTAGCTGATAACTTCAACGAAACAATCTATTCCTCTTGCCAAAACTGCTTAGACTCGGTTTTGTCTCTGTTTAGACAAGCTTGTGAAGGAGAAAAACCTGAGACTGATACTAAACAGATAGCGGTAGAAGCGGATAACCTCACTTGGCTGCTTGATGTATTAGTGGAAAGACAAGCTGCAGAGGAGTTCTCAATCATATGGGGAAATCAGAAGGAGCTCGCTTTGTTACATGAGAAGCTTCCTTTAATGTCTCGTTACCATATAAGCCGTGTGACATCTCGGCTCTTCATAGGGATTGGGAGAGGAGAATTGTTGCCTTCAAAAGACACTAGGCTTTTGCTGTTGACCACATGGTTGCAACCTCTGTTCATAGACTATAACTGGCTTCAACATGGTTGTAGATCGTTTGATGGTAAGCTAGTTGAGGAAGGAATTGGTCGGACTATACTGACATTGCCGTTGGAAGATCAGCAGAGCATTTTGCTGTCGTGGCTTGGGAGTTTTCTAAACGGAGGAGATGGATGTCCGAATCTTCAAAGAGCTTTTGAAGTTTGGTGGAGACGATCTTTCATTAGACCTTACTCAGATCGTCAAGCTAATGGTTCTTGTCATACAGATTCAACTTCAAAAGAGTGACTATATAAAAAAAGCTGAGTAATCTTTGTTAATTGTACAGTAGTACTGCGTAATGTAGCTATTGGTTTGCTGATCTTGGTTTCGAGTTTGGTTTTTGCTTGGTTTAGATCGTATCATGGAGAGACAATGTCTTTTACTGGTCGATCTTTTTCTTGATGTATTGTAATTTTCAGTTTTCATAATGATGGATGTATATTTCTGATTTGATTTTTATACAATTTTTAAATGTTTTTGGTTTGAAGTTTGAACTTTGAAATTGAAACGATTGATGTATACCATAACTTGAGAAAGAAGAATTAGTTTTTACATCGTTATCAAGAAAAAAGATGAGGTTTAAACCAAAAACATTAAAACTAGTCTAAGCTGCAAACTTACCTCTGATGTTGGAAAACAACTTGTTGATCTTGTAGGTAACAGATTGACGACGATCTGGTTTGCGTAGCTCTCAAGATATATCCGACGACTTCGTTTGTATTCAATGGTTTCTTCAGAAGAGAAGCACAATGAGTGAGAAGACCCGGACCCTAGTTCCTTCGAACCTGCCGATATAGTTTTCGGGTTTTCATCATCATCCCACGCAGTTGAGAAAACTAAGTTCGATAATGTTCTCTCCATTCTCTTATGTTCTATCTAAGTATTCTCAAAAATTTCAATGTAAGAAGAGATTATGGATCAATTCGTTATGTATGTAATTGATGTATATATATATATATATATAGTTAGAGTCGGCTATTTTAGTATATCTCTTAATATGATTAGGATTTGTAAATAATTATAAAGATATTTACATTTATTTTATCTTTCATCAAGGAAAAAGGATTTGTAAATACGTATATAATTTAACAAAAACCAAAAAACGAAACAAGTTTCAATCTTTTTTGGTTTAGATAATATGTGTGACTTTGTGGATCACTACGCAGTTCTAGGGTTACCTCCTTATGGAGAAGATGGTGATGGTGTGAAGATCGGTAAGGAACAGATTCGAAAAGCGTATTTGGGTAAGGCATTGAAATTACATCCTGATAAAAACCCTGATGATCCTAACAACGCTCACGAGGAATTTCGTAAGCTCAAGAATTCTTATGATATTCTCATAGATCCCAAATCTAAAGAATTGTTTGATAATCTTCTCAGGGCCAAGTTCGAGAGGCAAAAACATAAGAGAAAGTCTCGTGAAGATGAGGAATTTTGGAACAACATTCCGGAAGAAAAAGAAAAGGAACAAAAACCTAAGAGAAGAACTCAAGGGGATCCCGAGTTTTGGAAGAAGGTTCTAGAAGAAGAAGATGAAGAAGAAGAAACACATCAACCATCTGCCTCGGATGAGTCTGATCATGAGAAGGAAACGCTTCGAAATCTTTATAAGAAGGTAAAGGAGATACGTATAGCACACGCAAAGAAACGTGAGAGTCTTGGAAGATTTGTTAATAATATACCAAAGGCTAAACCTAGACATTTATTTCGTAGAAAATTTTCAATGGATGGGTTCGTGCCATACGAAGCCAGAGTGTTACGTCGAGTAAAGGAGGCCGCCGAGAATCATAAATGATCTTCTTTCTCACAACCGGGATTAGTCTGATAATTTGTTAGTCTTTTTGTTTTGGTAATTACTGATCTTTCTCATCAAAATATTTTTTTATTTTGTCGGATTATTTATTAATTTGATCTTGATCTTTTTCTTTACATGTCACTCGTTGCTATAGGTTGCTTTGGTTAATTAGAAGAAAGGGAAAAAAAAAAAAAGCGATTTGGATTACACACCAAACGCTTGCTCAGGAAAACGTACAGATTTTAAACACAAAAGTAATGTGAAACGAGGTGATTTTAACCGTGTTTTCAACCAAAATACCCGTTCTTTTATTCATGTTTTCGTGTGAATAATAAGACAAGATATCAGTTTCACCGCATCGGCTTCCGTTACTAAGATCAGGATCAGTCGCTACTCGGAAGTCAGCCGACCAACGACACCAAGCAAGAGCAGATTCAATACCAAAAGTTGTTTGTTTCATCAATTTATCTCTTCTTGATTCTTCTTCTTTTACATTTTTCCAGTATCCATCAGAACCAAAAAGGTCGGCTTCGGTCCGGGTGGCATTCGAGAAAGAAAACCGGAAAGAAACAGAGCAGCAGCAAACTAGCAAGAGCAAACGACTACTCAAGGCGTTGCTTAGCCGACGCAAAACCAAGAAAGACGACACTCTCTACTCTACAGTTTCTTGGACGAATACTGATATGCCAATATCGGTTCATCTGTGGAAGCGCTTTACTAAACCGGAAAATTGTGAATTACAGTTTTCTTTTTATACACTACAAAATATAGAGTTTTTGAATTACTAAGAGGTTCCGGACCTAAGCTCGTACATCTCCTCATGCCAGGGACCAGAACATTTTATAAGGTTCTCTCCCAAGCGTCGTTCCTCGAACCGGCCGACCTCTTGGACGAATATATGTTGTTGTTGCGGTAATATATATTTGGATACAAACTAACGTCGCACATAAGAAAATTAGAAAATAAGTTTCTAATATATATGTCAAGTCCAATTCCAATTACAATATGAGGTTTTTTGGGAAGGAGCCTAATAAAAAATTCGTGAGGGCTGGACCACTTGGATCCATAACGGACAATATCATACTAATAAGGGAGTTGGCTTGGGCTTGGAAAGCCTAACTATTGGTATCAGAGCCTAGCTCGAAAAGTGGACTTAGGGGATTGGGTGGTGGGCTTTGTATTCGGTGTGGAAGGATCTCTCAAAAAAATGACATGATTAAGGATGCCTCAAGAATACTTTAGGAATGAAAGGGTATAGGAGTCTAGGTACCTGGGTTTAGCTGAAGGATAGACCATAAGATCGTAGTACTTGGGCTTGGACAATATAAACCGAATTTCAATTTAGTATTGTGAATGCAATTTTTTCAATTTTAAAATTTCAAAACCAACCAAACACAAAAATTAAATTGTGGTTATTTCCAGTTCAGCTGGACTTTCCCTCCCCAAACTAAGCCGATAAATAGTACAATTAATAAATAATAATTTTAAAAATAAGAAAATATTTTAATTTTTTACATTAAATTTGTTTGTATTACCACATACTTTTAAAATATATATATTTAAAATTATATAAAAATGTTTATGTATTTGGGCTAGGCCTTTAAGATCCACATTTTAACGGGCATAATATTTAGTGTTCATGCCCGCTTGACACCCAACTAATATACCCTAAACCATATGGTGATGATCAAACTAGAGCCAAAGTGGTCTTTACCATAATTTTTATTGTACATTTAAATTTTATTTTTATTACACCAAAGGTCCATATACATATATATATATATATATATTAATATTATTATTATTATTATTTTCATAGGTTTGACATTGATTATACATAGATTTTCTAGCAAATGCATTTACAACCTGTCGCAAATGCTAAGTCGCATGTCCAGTTACACCCAGGCGGACATGGCTGTTTTTGCGGATACACGGTCACTTGGTTCATCATATGCGAGATGGGTTTGGGCTGCAGCAGACTTCGACTCTCAACCATTCCATAGTTAAGTACGTTTAAACCTAAAAATAAATTAATTGCTATTACTATATAGTAAATATATATTTTCAAATTTTCAAATATTGTTTGAATCGTTCAAATAAGTATCATACTGAATCATATAGATTAAAAAGTTACTTACCTGTGAATATAGCAAGGAGATAAAGAAAAGTAAAAATATTCAAAAATTTATTCATTTTCACGGAAATTTTTTTGTTACGAAAGAAAAGATGGAATGCAAAGAAAAATAACAATGTTGAATTTTATAACTATCACCCTTATGATATATTTTCTTATATATAGTTGTATTTTTAGTTCTAAGATATGTATATCTTTTTTGGTATGATATGATTTCTTATCTTATTATATAAAGCTTGGATTCAAAGTTACTCATTAATAAAATTTTGACATTTGTCAATTGTATTAATAAGATGTTGACACATGTTAATTCTAGATTTACTAAAATATTATCTATAAAATATAAAATTTCTAAACCTATCATAAAAATGGAATGTTATACATAAATAACAAAAAAAAATATTAATATACAAAAAAACATTTAAACTCATTTCTAATTTATTTAAAAAATCTCTTTTTGTATTATAAGATTTTTTTCAAAATTTTATGCAAAAAATTGTTGGTTAATTACAAATTCTATGATTGTTTATATTGTGCAGGCTTTTACATAATTAGCTGAATTCTTTTAGTATATAAAACCTGGTTTGCAAATTAGAAATTAATATGAGAGTAACACGTGTTAAGTTTATCGTCATCAATAAGTTTTTGACAAGTGTCAAAAAAAAAAATTATTAACAAAGCTTGGTTTTTAAAATTAATCGTGAACGTGAACGTGACATGTGTTAATTTATAGATTTAAGATATTAACTCAAAATAATTTGGCAATCTGAGCATGACACATGTTAATGTATTGAACTAAGATTACCACACATGTCAAAATGAAAGATTTATTTTTATCTTATGTGACATGATATGTGTTATGATTTAGTTAATAAATTTACATTATTTATTTCAATTTTATATTGTAAAAAACAAATACTCATTTTATTTCAGTAAAAGATATGTAAGATGAGTATATGTTTTTTTTCTATAATACTTTCCATTTCTTATGTTGTAGTATATTTGGATTGTTTATTTTAGTTTCTATTGTATATCTTTAAATTATTTAAGATTCATATATTGTCGTGCTCATATTTTTTTTCTCTCTCAATTTCTTAACCTTTATTGGTTGATCATAGATACATTTAATAGGTAGTGATTGTAGCACCCCGGTTTAAAAAAAATTATGGTGGTGCATGGAGAAAGATTTAAAAGATCTGATTTGACCAAAGTGCATTTATCTTTCTGGTCAACCATCATGAGAGAACTCAACAGTTAATTTTGCTTGAGCTGTGAAAGTTTTATGATAGACTATATTTGAGGAAGTGATTGTTGGAATTTTGCGAGTGAGAAAAAAACACGACGAAAGATCATGTAGTGATTTTTAAGATCTGTAAACAAGTCTTAGAAAGGACGTCCTCCCGAACATAGTGTACCGACCATCAGATAAAAGTGAGCTCATGGGTCTAGAGAGGACGTGGACCCCACTTAAGAGGTGGTGGTAGGAACATTGCAGTGATAAAGAGCTTATTTTAATTATAAAATATCTTTGAATGTAAAACTATATTTTTAGTAGTAAAATGTATAGTAAAATTGGATGTTAATAAGATGGCGGTTTGATAGCATGTTTGCATGTCAAATAATTTGTGAAAAAGTATAAGAGTATTAAAATAAGCTTTGGTTATTAATAATTTAGCTTTAGAGTATTATTATTATTATTATAAGAAATTTAAAATTTACAAATATAAATTAGTGTATTAAAAGCAAAAAATTAATATAATTTTTTTCCCTAACAAAAAAGTATAATATATATATATATATTTACTTTCTAATAATAATTTACTAGTAACTAACCCACGTTAAAACGTGGGCTCAATATTTTATTTAAATTAAATTTGAAATATTTTTTTTTGTTATTTTGTTATTTATTATTAGTCATTCATCAGATTACTTACAATCAGATTATTGCTGTAGAGATTATTTCCAAAAAAATCTGTATAAAATCGGATAATATCTGTAGAAATTTTAGTTGTTTAGAATGAATATTTCTAAATATCTTATTTTTAATACACTAATTTTTTAGGGACAATTTGCCTACTAACCAAATTCTGGTATATAATTAAGAATATAACATAATAATTCCAAAAATTAAGTAAATAGCATAAGGGGTAGAAATAATTACCAAGTGGGGTTTTGATGGTGGTGGAGGAAGGTGGCCGGAGGTGGCTAAAGGTGGTGGAGTTAGGTGGCCGGCCGGTGTCGGAGGTGGTGGAGGAAGGTGACCGGAGGTGGTGGCCAGCCGGTGACCGGAGGTGGTGGCCGGCCGGTGACCGGAGGTTGTTGCCGGCCGGTGGCCGGAGGTGGTGGTGCGCAGTGGCCGGAGAAAATGCACGGTGGCCAGAGATAGTGAACGGTGGTCGGAGGTGATGGTGGATGGTGGTTGGTGGTGGTAGGAGATGGTGATAAATGGTGGTGATGGTAGAGGTAATTTTGTGATTAATATAGAAAATATAGAGTATATAACAGTTTTATGGTTAGAATAGTTATCAAATGAATTAAAGATTTTTTGTTGGTTATACAGTCAAATTCCTCAATTTTTTATCTATCCTATTTAAATTGTCTTAATTATCTTTATGATTTTTTTTTACTATTTCTAATGATATTCTAGTGTAATTTTTTACAATTTTAATGTTATTTTTATAAATGTACTTCTCAATTAATATAGTAGGATATCTATAACAAAATATTAATAAATTTTTTTGTTAAATGGAAATTTATTGAATAATGTTAAAATCTGCATATTGAGCGGATCCTAATCTAGTGTATATATATATATATGCCAATAGGTTTAAATAACTAGGGGTATTTTCAAAAATAGAGAACCGAAACCTAAAAAAAAAAGTTATAAAAATTAATTTAACATATTGTAATTGTTTAAAAGAGTGTAAAAATGAAAATGTTCAAGAAAAATGGTATTTTTGAAAACGGTATCTCAAAAGTGCATTTCCAACAAATTCTCAAATAACTATGCACTACACTTTACTACAAGTCAAAGTAAATCTTTTGGTCAATATTTTTATTTTCTAACAATTAACATATTTAAAATTTAATAATCAAAATATTTATCAAATAATGACCAACTAATTTGGTAGAAAGTGACTAATTGTGAACCATTAAAATGTTAATGTTTTGATGACTAATTATAAATATGGTAATTGTCTGATATTATTTTTTTGATGAAAAGTTTTATTTTGAATTATAATAAATGTGTAATAATATGGTAATTGTAAATATGTTCAATGCATAATTATTTAGACCTAATGGCATATATACATTAGTCAATATTTATCAATTTGCCAACACATTAATTCACCACTACAAACCTGTGTAAAGGTGAATATATATATATATATATATATAGAGAGAGAGAGACATGTCTTACTCTTCCAAAAAACAAAACTAAAATCTATATCTTGTTTTCTCAAAAAAATGCTTTCAAAGATGAATTTGGTGGTTCTCATGTCGTTCTTGTTCCTTTTTCCATTGTGTTCCTCAAGTAATATTAGAATTTTTTTAAATAATCTAATTGAATAATTTTACATTTTTAATATCAAAGATCTATTATAATTATTATCGATTTCACACTTGTAATCTAATAATATGGTTGCTTATTGAATTCATCTTTTTCTCTTTTAGAGCTTGAAGAGAGCCATGGAAATGGAGTTTTTCACACCGACCAATATTCAGTAAATATGGTAATTAATATCATTAACGAAAATGCATATTTTTCATAGATACTTATTTTCTCTATGATTAATAATCAATATTTTCTCCATTTTCAATCATTTCAAAATAAATATACAATATTTTCAGTCACTTCAACATAGATATGCATATGATAATTATTGTGAAATTTCTCACCAAGCAAAAAAATAATATATGTTGAAGAGAGTAATCCGAAAATGATGGATTATTCAAAAACAAGCTCAAACCCAAGCCGTGATCAGACGATAAATGGATGGGGGCGTCCTGTGCGGTCGCTGCCACCACAGATGAACGATAAGAATCATCAGATAGTAAACCTTTGGGGTCGTCCGGTGCGACCACCGCCACTGCAGATGAACGATAAGAATCATGAGACAATAAATCTTTGGGGTCGTCCGGTGCGACCACCGCCACCACAGATGAATTACAATAATCATCAGCCAATAAACTGGAGTCGTCCTGTGAAACCACCGCCACCACATATGAATTCTAAGAATCATCTGACAATAAATGGTCGTCCTGTGCAACCACCTCTACCGCAAATGAACTATAAGAATCATCAGACAATAAACTTCTGGGGTCGTCCTGTGCGACCACCGCCACCACAGAGGAACTACAAAAATCATGATGATGAAATAAATATCTAAAATATGATAATTAGATGATATGTATAACTGTCCAATTAATTAAATAAAATATTATAATAAACTTTTTCAATTGTTAAAAAAAAAATTATGATAATAATCATGTGACTCAACAAATTTGATGATGCAATGTTTTCCAATATGTTTATTTATCTTTGAGTAATTGTTTTATTCTTTATTAAGATTTTTTTTTTGACAAACTTTCTTTATAAAAAAATTCAAAAGACAATTATCTATAATAACATTGTAAAATATTACACAAAATGCCATCATATTTAAGAAAAAAAGTTAACTCATGAAGGGTATATATGTAATATATATTATATATTATTTCTTATATACATGTATCCAAACAACCTTACAACTAATTTTCTACTATTTCTACAACCAAACACAATTAAGGTTCCATAATTAATAATACAAATGTTTAAAAGATTTTTGTTAATATTTAAAATCATAATTCTTCTATCATATTTGTTTGATTTTTGTTTTAATTGCTATGAATCATCATGTAGTACATAAAATTAATTAAACAATTTGGCATCTAGATAAAGAGGTTTGATCTTTTATAATTTCGAAGTTTTTTTTAATGTTTTCGTCCTAGTTTATTTGTGTTGCTTGTATTTTATTTACAGGAAATCAGGAGGCAGAAAAATATTCGGTCAACTATCAACAATATAGTCTAAATTTTATATCAAAATTAAACTTTAAAAAAATATATATATATTCTAGATTATAAATTCTAAACAGGTAAGACATGAACAAAAAAATAATATATTCTAGATTATATATTCTAGATTATAAATTCTAAACAGGTAAAACCGAACAGTATAAAACCTAGACTATAAATTCTAAACAGGTAAGACATGAACAAAAAAATAATAAAATCTAAATTTTTTAACTCAAACTCTTAAATAAAAATTAAATAGAAACTCATGTGACGGAAAAAAATCGTCTTTGATATAATCATTAAGCATCGTAGAGCAATGTATTTTATTGTTGTCATATGATATAATTGATATTAGCCTATTAGGTACACGATAACTCCTCGTACTCAATACTTTCCAAACCAAAACAAAATAAAGAAAGAAAAAGTGAAGAACATAATCAACATATGGCGAATGTTCAGCAGAGCCAAAGTCAGAATAAATTCTCCAACTTTCAATGGTATGTGTGTCTTTGCATCATTTCTATTAAAGTACTAGTGGGAATATCTCATAAATACAACATATATAGAATAACACTCCTTGTTTATTTATCTTAACTCTTAAGTCATTGAGATAAATCAAGCTTAAATATTCGTCATTCATAAATTTATTTCCATCACAACTAAATCTCAACCACAATTCAATAATTTCACTTCAAACATAATCCCTATATTCAAACTAGCTCACACACATACACTCCATAAACATTGTTCGAGCATGTAGTACGTAGGGTAATTATATTAAAAAGGAAAAAATTAACTAAACTAAACCGTCATCATTTGACGAAACTCATGAAAGTCAAGAACGCCATTACCATCAATATCGTAAAATTTTATCATGGCTTCACACTCTCCGTACGTTCTTGATTCCCCTAACTTCACAAGCATCTTTTGCAAACCCTTTGGTGTTATGCATCCTGATCCTTTCTCCACCTCGAACATCTCGAACGCCGTCTTCAACTCTCCGCCACCGTCACCGTCAAGATCTCTTCTTGTCATCAACCCAACGAAGTCCTCAAACCCTAGAGACCCGTCTGCGTCGGTGTCGACTTCGTTTATCGCCTCTTGAGCTGCCTCGTGAGATATATACTCACCGACAGAGCCGAAGTAGTCTCGGAGCTCAAAGGCTGAGATCTTACCGTCCCCGTTGCTGTCAAAATGGCTGAAGACTCGACGGAGCTCTTTGTCCAAGGAGTGGGGACTCTTTGTGTTGTTGTTGTTGTTGTCATCGGTGTTGCTTCTTGGGGAGTTTAAGGTTGACGAAGAGTTGGATTTTGGTGACCCTCGTCGGTTTTGAAAACTTAGGTTTAACTTTAAGGTTTTAGTGGAAAACCATTTGAATGAATTGGAGGAAGGTTTCTCTTGTTGAGTTGCCATGTCGGATCTTTGAGATTTTATGATGTGGGCTGTGGGGTGTTATTCTACTTGGTCCTCAACCCACCTCTATATATAACATGATAGACTCACTGACTCACCATGTTGATCAATTTTATAATGCATATATAATAATATTAATACATTATCTAGGAAAGTTAATTTGTTTCTTGTGACGATCGTGTCCGGATTTTTGGACAGTTCATCTTCTATTATAATCTAATAATATATTTTATAGAATTAAGAGTCCTTTAATATATTCACTCTCTAGCTAGGACATTTCATTCATTTCGGATTGAAAAATATAGCTTACTTCTCCAAAAAATATTCAATAGTTTGAATTGAAGGAGGATATGATATTTGAACTTGTTAAATATGTCTGAACATTAGCTGTTGGGATTTAATCTTATTGTATTTTATATAATTGAAAGAGTTATATTAAAAATTGAATTCCGAAAAACAAAAGAATGAAAGAGTTGTATTAAAAAAATATATATAATAAGAAAGACATGCATGTCATTTTCGGAGAAAATCCAAGGGAACAAAAACGAGGTCCATGTTTTGTCCTCCAAGGGGAATTTCGAAGAAAGTGCTTATAAGATATGTGTTGATGGCGTAGGCTTAGCAGAGATTAAATGATTAGATAGGTAAAAGACAAAAGCTTTATGAAATTTCATCGCAACTTCCTTAATGAATGATTAAATATATAATATGACCCATCTCTATAAAATTCGATTGACTCTTCTTGTTGCATTACATCTTAAGTAATCAATCATTAGCTTGTAGGTGCACATTACTAATTTTGAGATTCACCAAAATAGTTTGATACAAAATAATTCACCATTTTATTCTAATACAAAGCTATTCACCACTAATTTGATGTATTCTTATTTTAAACTTCTGATATCTTATAATACAACTAGATAGATACTCCTTGCAGAGAGCCACACGAAACAAGCTGTCTTCCTAATCACTATTGTTTTTTTTTCCTCCTCACAAGTTCCACCACAAACAAATTTAGCCATTTGCTTGATGTAGTGTCTTTGTTATTATAGGTAATGAAAAGAGAGTATACCTAACTACAAGGTAGAAAACAACAAAACAAAACAAAATTGTTTACTTGTTAAGAAAAACGCTAGAGATCAAAGCATTCAATTTATTTTGTATCTAATACAAAAATATAATAAAATCCAAAAAAAACCTAAAATAATAATAAACAAGTGACAACACCAAATGTTCATTAGGCCCAACATTATGGAGTCATAATATGGCCCATGTTAAGCTGTTACAAGCCTCGTTTCTCTCACGAGCTTCACCCCCCTAAACAATGTATAGTCTAAAGTGAACTGGAATTTCGCATTATGTTGTATGATTATGTTAGTCTGATAGCTTGCCTTATTATCGTTAGCACATTGACAAAAAAAAAAAACGCAAGCGCTTAATATCTTTTATGTTTCAAAGTTAGATTAATTGATTTGAAAATTTTTAGTTTATCATCAATTTTGGAGTGTCTAAGGTAGAGTAAGGAAGGCATTCGTCAGACAACGAATGGGAAAAAATCTAAACCACTAAATAAAATTTGATTTCTCTGATAAGGGATGGAAAAAAGTTCATAGGCCTATAGTTAAGTTGTGGGCTTTGAACTTTCACGCCAAAGTGTGGCCTTTCTCGTATGTGGAAGCTTTGTACTTTAGAAAACGTGCGTTCTCTTGGTGGTGGTTGGGAAAAAATAATCGTCGGTCCGATATTGACAAAAAAAAATAATAGTGCGAAATAATCTTCATCTGCCAAATTTTCTTGCGAGCCGATTTGGATCATGAGAGTTGGTTAGGCTGATCTTTGGCATTTTGTCCACCGGCCTAATTTGTCACTCATATATAATATGCAGACTTGACTTTTTAAAGCGTTATAATAATGTGGATCTTTCTTTTTATAATGAAAAATCAATAACCTTCTCTTTAATCGCAAGTGAGTTCGATATATCATGGAGAAAATGCTTACGGATTTTAGTTTTTTTTTTTTTTTTTTTTTTTTTTTTTTTTTTTTTCATTTGGGGAATTTTAAGCTTTAATGTCAATTTAATATAGATAATTGGAGTTGTTTTAATTTCGGTAATATAAACAAAATGTTTAGTCTTTTAAGCATTTTTTGGTATTTTTCTTGTGTAAGTTGAGTATTAAAATATTACTTTTCGATATCTAATACTATAACTACAGTCATGATTTTAACAAAAAAAAAAAAAAAAACTACAGTTCATGATATATTTAATCCTGGGCAAATGTCATGAAAACCCACTTTCTCCTAAAGTATTGTCACAAAAACCCACTTTCCACTCATGGTATACTTTCCCAAGTTTTTTGCTTATGTGTCCACTTTCCTTTTACATTTTTGCCCTTACTAACAATTTACCTCTCTTTCTCTCCTTCTTTTCTCTCTTTTTCTCTTCTTTTTTGTTGTTAACACTTTAACAAAGTAAAATATATTTATTTGTTATCATAAAACAAATTTTCTATTTATTTATAAAAAATATGTTATGATTATATATTTTCTACATTTTAAGATACATATTGCTATATTTTTTATGAATTTTTAGATTATACAATATCCATCAGTCGTTGAACATTTGTTCAATTATAAGTGGATAATCAATTGCAGTATTGTTAATAGATAGTTACTTGTGTTTATTCATACAAAATATACATACATAAATTTGGTTAGATCTTTATCCATAACATATTATCCATAACACAACATAGACCAAATAAGTACAAAACCCTTTAATTCTAAATTTTAAATCCTAGAACATAAACCCTTGAACCTGAAACCAAAACTATTCACTTTAAAAAAAAAAAAAACAAAGTTTAGTGGATAGAAAAACTGTGGATAGGTCTCCATGGATTTACAAAGCATATCTAGACATTAAGCTGAAGAATAGCAGTTGAATGGTGGCTATGGATGTGATCATGTGGATATTTTTTTGTGGATACCAATGTAGACAAACCAAATAATCATCATACAACATCCACACAATTAAATCCATAGACACCATGAGCTCCTTGCTTCATATTTTGTGTTGGTCCAGAAACATATACACTCATAAGTGGTTAATAAACAAAATAAAAATTAACAACATTGATTTATTTAGAACATTGAATATCAATCATGTGGATTAGTAGTTATGGATACTTATCTTATAATATCTTGCTCATTCTTTACATGAGCAGAAATTTGTCCAAGATAAATTAGCCACATAGATTTCTTTTAGCTAAATGTTTTTGTACTATTTTTCAGCTAGAAGGATTTCTTTTAGGGTTTAGGGTTTAGGGTTTAGGGTTTAGGGTTTATGGTTTAGGGTTTAGGGTTTAGGGTTAGGGTTTAGGGTTTATACCCTAAATATTTAAATCCTAACACCACATATACACTAAATCCATATAAGCCCAAAAACGTAAACCTTATACCCTAAATCTTAAATCCTAAACCCTAAACCATACACCTTGAACCCTAAATCCTAAACCATGAATTAAAAATATAGACACATCATCCACATACCTAAACCTAAACTTTTAACCTTAACCCCTAAATCCTATACCTTGAACCTTAGACAATACAACTTGAACTCAAAACATAGACATTGAATCTATATGCCATCTAAAGTCTAAACCCTAAACTATGGTGATGTTTGAACATGCAACAAACTTGTCAATAAATTTCATCTGGATTGCTTGTCCACGTGGTCAGAGTTTGGTGGATAGGCTTAGAGATTAATAATGACCATGTTTGTTGTGTAGTATGCTTCTAGTGACACTTCTAAGTTCTAATATCTCTAATTCTAGCTTAAAAATAGTACAAAAACATTTGGCTAAAAGACATCTAAGTGGCTAAACTATAGTGATGTTTGAACATGCAACAAACTTGTCAATAAATTTCATCTGGATTGCTTGTCCACGTGGTCAGAATTTGGTGGATAGGCTTTGAGATTAATAATGACCATGTTAATTGTGTAGTATGCTTCTAGTGACACTTCTAAGTTCTAATATACCTACTTCTAGCTGAAAAATAGTACAAAAACATTTAGCTAAAAGAAATCTATGTGGCTAATTTATCTTGGACAAATTTCTGCTCATGTAAAGAATAAGCAAGATATTATAAGATAAGTATCCATAACTACTAATCCACATGATTGATATTCAATGTTCTAAATAAATCAATGTTGTTAATTTTTATTTTGTTTATTAACCACTTATGAGTGTATATGTTTCTGGACCAACACAAAATATGAAGCAAGGAGCTCATGGTGTCTATGGATTTAATTGTGTGGATGTTGTATGATGATTATTTGGTCTGTCTACATTGGTATCCACAAAAAAATATCCACATGATCACATCCATAGCCACCATTCAACTGCTATTCTTCAGCTTAATGTCTAGATATGCTTTGTAAATCCATGGAGACCTATCCACAGTTTTTCTATCCACTAAACTTTGTTTTTTTTTAAAGTGAATAGTTTTGGTTTTAGGTTCAAGGGTTTATGTTCTAGGATTTAAAATTTAGAATTAAAGGGTTTTGTACTTATTTGGTCTATGTTGTGTTATGGATAATATGCTATGGATAAAGATCTAACCAAATTTATGTATGTATATTTTGTATGAATAAACACAAGTAACTATCTATTAACAATACTGCAATTGATTATCCACTTATAATTGAACAAATGTTCAACGACTGATGGATACTGTATAATCTAAAAATTCATAAAAAATATAGCAATATGTATCTTAAAATGTATAAAATATATAATCATAACATATTTTATATAAATAAATAGAAAATTTGTTTTATAATAACAAATAAATATATTTTACTTTGTTAAAGTGTTAACAACAAAAAAGAAGAGAAAAAGAAAGAAAAGAAAGAGAGAAAGAGAGGTAAGTTGTTAGTAAGGGTAAAAATGTAAAAGGAAAGTGGACACATAAACAAAAAACTTGGGAAAGTATACCATGAGTGGAAAGTGAGTTTTTGTGACAGAACTCAATCCAAAGTGGGTTTTGACGACATTCACCCTTTAATACTTGAGTTGACCTAGCGAAAGAATCTAAATAACATGCATGTTCATTGGCACACTACACTATATATTAATCCGTCGAGATCCAGACGTAATCCCCATTGGGTTGACTCACACGCATCATCTTTTATATTCGTGAATAATTTACATAAACATATATAATGTAATTAGCATGTGCTTATTAATCATTTAACTATTTCTTAATCTTATAATCGCACATATATATGACATAGATTTATAGATTTAGGTATTTATATATACAATATGTTCATAACTCAAGTAGAAATCCTAGTATGTATGTAAACGAAAAGTATTTTAAGTCTACGTGATTTCTATTCACAGCGACCTATATAAGTCTACGTGCGTTCTGTTTACCCAAATTAGTCGATTCAAACCTAAGATTCCTTTATACATTATTATTGGGTTACAGAAATAGAATACATATATAGACTAAGACTTGTAGTTGCTTCTTTGTTTAATCAAGTAGTCGACAACGCGCTGACTTGTTGACTTTTGATGTGCAGTAATTAACAAGAAGACAACCTCGTAATACTTGGCCGGCGAGTTTATTTCATTTACGCAAGAAAAAAAAAACAACCAAATTACTGGATATTATTGTACCATATGAATATTAAGTACAATGATCAAATCAACTATTATGGTGTCATTGAATAGACAGCTCAAATTTGGAATCGACCGAAGAAACTGCAACCTCCATGACAATATCGTCATTAGAATGATCAATATCTGGCCAAATCATTTTAAACAATCGTACTAGAATTTTTCTTCTGTATGACTTATATTTTTCATATATATGTTATATTAAGTATTACGTTATTAACTATCAAAATTTCAATTCATACGACAAAAAAATATAATCTAATACACTGGGTGATGTCATTAGATTATCGAAGATGAATCCTTTACAACTTTTACTAATCATTTAAAGAGGAAATCTCATAACGATCATCAATTTTGTTCGTTAAAATAAGCTTGTAACGCACAATACGACGTTACATTTAAAAGATTATTTAAAAAACCTTTGAACACAACATCATTCTAACTTTGTTTTAATTATTCTTTTTGTTAACAAAGTTAATGATGATGCCTCTAACTTTGTTAACATATGTTAAGTTTTTTATTCGAAATTTCGAATGTATAAGATATAGTCATGATGATAAGTCTAAGTTCTAATTAAGCTATACGTATTATATTAAATTTCCATACTAAAATTCAATGGAAGATGGTAAATGTGAGTCAACAGTAAAAACAAAAGAATTTATTTGTTCATAAACAGAAACGCTTTAGTAACGTATATGTATTTGTTATTACATTCTTTAGACTCGCCGTAGTACATTTATCGGTAGATATATTCACAATTATTATTACTTTATAGGTATCGAATTTATTATGGTAGAAGTAGGCAATGCGTTACGAGAGTAACTACCACCACCAAACTAATTTACATTTTCGACTATCCTATTCCTCCTATGATTTTCTTATTCAAGTATTTTTCACTACCTATTTTACATGTTCAGTCAAAAATTATACATTTTTTAAACCGAAAAAAAACCATTTAAATCTAACGCTCGATGAGGTCGAACCGTGGCTCTAGCAAATCATACGGAACCCATAGTGCATCGAGCGGGCAAGGTCGACCATCGTCTAACCTTACCCAAGGCTTCCCTTTCCCACTCCAGTGCAACAAACTCACTGGACCTGGATGCAAATCACGGCACAGTCCTCTGAAGTTGTCTCCTCCTAAACCGTGTTGGTTCCACCGGTGATCCACCGGAGCTATGTTCCCGGCGAAGACAAGTAAAAACGGTGGCAAAGAGCCTAACTCGTAGATTCTGATCCGTTTCTGTAGCTCCATCCACTCTATGATCTTCCTCGTGTAATCTCCTTCACGCCATTTCTTTAACTCTATGACCATCACCCCGGTGTTGAAGTAACAAGGCGGACGACGGCGGTTGAGGGAGAGTGTTATGGAGAGAGAAGGGTTTGACCAGAACGTCGGAGTAAAGTAAGTTGTGAAGTTAGCGTTGCAATACTCAGGCGCGGCTAAAACAACATCGTTAGGGATATGCGTTGAGAAGAGCTTAGAGATGTCGTCAACGAGTATGAGATCTGAGTCGAGGTATACAACACGTGAGAGGCAAGTGGGGAGTATCTCGGCGAGGTAGTTTCTTGCGTAGTTTAACGGAGAGTCTAACGCGGAGCGTATGGAGGTTGAGATGAGGCCGGAGATGGCGGCTACGTCGTAAGGGTAGATCCGGAATTTCAAGTAAGGGAAAGAAGAAGCGACGTAGTTTTGGTGTCGGTGCGATTGTTTCGAAGTTACGAAGTGGAAAACAATGTTTTGAGGACAAGAAGAGTGTTGGAGAACGGAGAGAATCACGGCCATTGAGCCACGGAGGTAAGCCGCGTCTAAGGTCATTGCCACGTGGATGGCTTTGTCCGAACACACGAAGTCGTAGTCGTTTTCGATGGTGAGACACTCCGGGGAGTTAAAGAACTCTGGAGCTTCTTTGAACCTCTCGCCGCCGGCGAAAGAGACGGTGAAGACGGCGAGGAAGGTCAGATAAAATAAAGAGCTGATCGAGTGCATGTTTTTGTGTTAGAGAAACGTTAGATGCAAATGTTGTATTTATTAGCTTTGAAAGAGAGAAAGAGAGAGAGAAGGAGACAAGACAAGGGAGAGCAGTTTCTTTACTCTTTAGGAAAAAAATTTGAGTGAGTTTGAAATGAAAAGTGGGTAACGAGAAAGTCAATGTTATTGAATGGGAAATTTGTCGGCGAGATATTATTCGTTTATTTTACGAAATTATTATTAGTTTTTAGCCATGAAGAGAGAAAAGAAAGAAAGAATATCTCGTTATTTCAGTTTTGATTTGTTTCCTCGAGATTTCAGTTTTGGCGTGTTGTCCCCTATGAAGGAAAAAATATATGTATTTATATGAGTTAAGGTTTCAGGGTAACTCAGCAAAATCTATCAAATGTTGTTTTTTGGACCAATTCAGTCTTTATTTACCACAATCATCATTATTAAACAGTATTAACTCCTCATTTGAATTCTCTCCACACCTTTATGTACAAGCCATGTAACTATATGTATATTACCTAGTTTTGGTGGTTTTCGACGACCGAACCATAGGTCATGAGGCATGTTTTCGACGACCGAACCATAGGTCATGAGGCATGTTTTCGACGACCGAACCATAGGTCATGAGGCATTCAAACTTTGACATAATATTTCACGATGTGCACATGGGTGATAAACTTAAAAATATATATATATATATATATATATATATATATATTGCCATTCATATTGTTGAGAAAAAAGTTCAAAACTTCTATACAAATATGTTTATGAATCTAAGGTTAAGTTGTAATTTGTCTTCTCAGTTAATATATACATAAGTAGATAGAGAAGAATTAAGATCTCTATGTGCATCAGTGTATATATGCATATATGAGTGAGTGTGTTCCCCTTGTTAGTGAAGTTGTTGTCTATGTTTGTACGTGACACATTTTGAGTGGTCGTATTAGCACTATCACACATTTAATATGGGATGCCTTACGTGTTACATGTTAAAAGCTTAATAAATTATAAAGCGACTCTACTCTTTTTAGTTTTTAGATTAACACTTTTTCAATCAAATCAAACCCCCTTTTCTCTCCCGTGAATTATTCAAATTGTTAACTTTACAAAACGTTTTTTGGGATGCAATTACGTTTACATGCATAATCTTCTCTTCTCTTTTGCTTTACTTTTGCTAATTTAACATTGTCCCCGGCAAAGTAAATGAATATGTAAAACACACATACTAGCCAACAAGTAATACTGCTTTGGAATTTCAAAGCTACATCTTTAACGGAAACTTCTTAGTTACAAAGCTAAGTTTTAGTATTTGTTTTTGTCTGAAAATTCGGAAGTTTAAGCGATGAACTGATTTTCCGGTCCGTTCGACCCGGGAATTAATTGGCGGGAGTTGAGAACACATGCTTAGGATTTGCCACGTATCATTGCATTGTAGGTCCAATTGAGTGCCACCTGACCTACCACGCATTATCGTTAGGAGAGCTCTACCGAAACTAGGAGAAAATTAAATATCACTTTATTCAAAATAAATGATATCGTTCTAACAAAGAAATTGGATTTTGCTTTGTAAACTTGGTACTGATATGAGACACATAGGCAGTTTTAGTTCAAATTTGTATTGAAATGGCAAATGTAATAATAATCTAAAACTTGTTAGAAGATGTTTCTACAGGAAACATATGATATGATTATGATCTTTACTCATTACGATTCAAATCTACTGCTTTTTTTTCTTTTTTCTTTTTACATTTAGTTTTATGTTTTTTTTTTCTTCTAAATGTGTAGATATCGATGGGAAAGTAACAAACCCGTTTGAAAATGATGTATGGACTACTCTAGTTGATTTGCAACTAACATAACGAGCCGTGTTTTCGGTTAATTACGACGCTGATTTTTTTTTTTAATTCAAGTCCGTAATTAATTAATTGATCCCAAATGACGTTCGATGTGTCATGCATGTGCGTTTCACGTGGGGTTTCATTTGAATTACGCTGTCCTTCCTGGTGGAGAAAAATAAGAAGTGTACATTAATTATTAATGATGGTTAGAATAATTAACCATAGTATATTTTGTTTAGAGTAATTAATAATGGTGAACATCGGTTTATAATCAAACATGATGCAAAGGTTTCTTCCGGTGGGCATTGTCATTGAGGAGATGCAAAACGTGGTTGATCCTCCGTATTTGATGATCGAAGACCTTACCATTAGAAGAATCCGCCCAGACCGATCAATCAAGGCGGTTTACAAGATTGTGCACTGCGATGGTCTGTTGTTCTGTGTCATGGACAACCAGCTTTTGGTTTGGAACCCGTTACTGAAAGAAACGAGATGGGTCAAATGCGGTAGCGACTTTCACGAATACGATGATGCTTACAGCCTTGGATATCTCAGCGGCTCAGCCATTGTGATTACATGATCATATGGTTTTGATGTGCTAGTAATTCAATAAACAAGCCTCCAAGAGTTGAAGTCGACCAACTCCCATCTAAGACATGGTAGGTTATAGATATGATCAGTTTTGATTGGTTTCTTAGAATACCGTTGTCGATGCTCTCTTTGAGAGGAACTCTTTCTTGGATTGGTCTTCTTGGTGACCATACAGCGTTCCTACAAAGCTTTGATTTGCCAAAGAAAGGTTTCCAACCCATTGATTAGCTACGTACCATTCAGGTATGAAGAATTGAATCTTATTGCACTGGAGATATATAAAGGAGACCGGCTCTCAGTGTTGGAGCAATGTCACAAAACAAGGAATAAATAGATTCAAGTTTACATATGGAATGTATATTAATTTTGTGAATTAGAGAACTAGGTGAGAAGTCCCGGATAGATTTGACAATTAACATTTTATTAAGTTAACGAATTTTAAATTCATGTGCCTATTTTGTTTTGATTTTGGATTAGAGTTTAAATCTGTAATTAGATATTACATACATGATAAATTATCATCTAGCTAATATATAGCCAAATAATAATATCATCTATATCTAGTTCAAAAGAATACTAATGTTCGTTCGTGCATGGTCTCTTTACCTTCGTTCTTAACACATCATCGATGAAAAATCATTATGCAATAGTGTATCAAGTAAGGGATAGTAGTCCATAGGTGGTATGAAAGAAACAAAAATTGTTTATCATATTCTTATATACAAACAATACAGGTCTCGAGAGCCTCTAAGAGTTAAACCAAAAATTTGCTTATTCTAAGCCATTATATAAGCTGCATTAATAACTTATATATAACTTTTTCATACATATTAGCTGTCTAGTTTTTATCATATTTAAGTCATTGTTATCTGCTTCTCCTCTGCTGGTACAAAATAAAAATTATATATATATGAAACCAAGGTATAAGAAAGCTTGAATTCAGATTAGAATCTAATAATAAAAGACACAACAAAATACGAATTGGACATATGAATTTAAAGGAAATACATCATTAGGGAGAACAATATGAAAAAAGTAATTAGAACATCATCGGTATTAATTAATCACATAAAATGGAGAAATAGATAGATGGAGAAACCACCACAAATATATACGAAACTACTTAAGATTAATTTTTTCTCCGTCGGCCAATCAGACTCGTGTTTTGTTTCGAAAATCCAGGAAGCCGAACTAAACTCGGGCGATATAGTTGCATGACATAGAAATAAAATTTCCCACGGATGTTTCAAATCTTTGGAAGTCCTTCTTTCTCACAATGTAAATGTCTAGAAGGTGTCCTCTTTCTCTGTTTATAGCAGATATGACAAGTTCATTATCCTTGACAACAAAATAAACTGCCGGCAAAACTATATGATGTTCATATAGTACCGGAAGTTCTGGTATATCCACGGTCATCAACCTGGTCCAAGACATGATACAATCTTTCACCCATATGTTTATCTTCCTTGTTGTAGAACATTGGTGTAACAATGAAAAGCCGATCTCCCTTAAAAATATCTAGTGCAATAAAATTATGCTCAACATACTTAAAAGGTAGTTGATCCAAAGGTTTAAATCTTTTTTTTGGTAAAGTCAAAACTTTGTATAAAAGCCATATTGTCTTCTCGAAGACCAATCCAGTACGGAGTTCCTTACAAAGAGACACTCGCCAGTGGAACATTGTTTATGCATGATCCTAGGGATTCTCATCTCAAAGCGCTTAAGCGTATTCTTCGCCATGTCACGTCACGGCATTCATATTTATCGCTCTTCAGTCAATTCAGTCAATGACCTTGTTGCTTATTCTAATGCTGATTGGGCATGTTGTCCGTCTACTCGCAGCTCGACCTCCGGCTATTGTGTTTTTTTCTTGGAGATAATCTCATTTCCTAGTCCTCCAAACGTCAACACACAGTCTCTCGTTCGAGTGTTGAGACTGAGTACCCCGGCGTTGCCAATGCCGTTTCCGAGACCACATGGCTCTGCACTCTTCTGTTGGAAATGCATATTCCATTGCATCACGCTACAATCGTTTACTGTGACAACATTTCTACCATCTATTTGTCCTCCAACCCGGTTCAGCACACTACAAGAAAACATGTCATTTACGACTCCAATAATCGTCGTTCAATAGTCGCAAAAAAGGGTTTTGCAACTTCTTAGCAACTATTTGCGATGGTCGCTAAAAACGGTCGCAAAATTTGTTGGTCGCAACATAGTCGCTTATTTGCGACGGATTTAGAATTCTGTAATATAGTCGTATATTAGCGACATTTGTGTAATCGTATATGGTAGTTGCAGTTTCCGACTAAACTGCAACCAAGTCTATTTGGGGACATTTTTGTGACTGTATAGAACAGTCCTTACATTTTTGTGATTGTATAGAATTAGGACGGTTTTGGGACTAATGTAAGAGTCTGTATTTAGCGACTATTATTGTAATTTGGATTGGTCACGAAGTGGTCACATTTTTTGAATTGGTTTGGTCACAAAGTAGTTACATTTTTTGAATTGGTTTGGTCACAAATTAGTCAGAGTTTAGCAATCCTAAATCTGATTAATTTCGAATTTTGAAATGATATTAATCAAAAGGAATGATGATTTAAGGTACTAATCATGCAAACTTATCATCCTAAACAAAAAGATCCTCCAAAAAGTATTCAAAAGCAAAACAAGTTCATAAAAAAAAAACAGGGAATTGCAACACATTCAGTTGGAAGCAGTATTAGAGGAAGGGGAATTGGCAACTGGACTGGAGGCTGGTGTGGTGCCTGGTATGGTGCCTCCGTCAGTGGGTTGTGCATTGGTTGCAAGTGCGGTAGCTGGATGGGTGGTTGCAGGTGTGGATGATTCAGGAGGAGAAACCATAAAAGCTTCAAACTCATGATTTTTTTCTTTCATGAAGAGGAAAAGCCTCTTCAGCTCAGCTTGAGACTCTCGGTGTTCCTGATCACGCCGTGCATTCTCAGCCTCGTGTTCAAAAATCTTACGCCGAAGTTGATCTTGAAGCTCCCCAATAGTTGATGGAAAAGCGCTTGCATAACTCTCTGTCCTTTTCCTTTTCTTTAGTGTCTCCACAAGTGATCCAAGTCCAAAAGGGTTGCCTTTGTGGTCTGTATGAGTGCACTAAACCAAGAGATAAACATTCAGTAATCATCACAGACTAAATGAAACCAGATTTAAAAAAAAATAGACAGAAACAAATTTACCTGAAGGAAGATTTCATTTCTTTCATCAAGGGAAAGATTATGATGTGTTGAACTCTCTCAACCATCTGGACCATCTTCCTCCGTTTCAGCTTGTCTCTCTTCTATGGTCTTCTCATACGTCTCAGCAACCTGTTTGGCTTTCTAATCCACAAATGTTCCATCCGGACGAGTGTGTGTTTTAAGAAACACTTCCCCCAATGACACATGACGCCCCAACTCTTCCTCCTACAATGATAGTGAAACAGATTAAATCATGGAAATATCAGAAAAACTTTGAGCTGAATTCGACAAAAGAGAAGTCTTACCATCTCTTGATAAATTTGCACAAATGATTTCTGACCAGCTAAGTGTTTGTGCACTCCAAGACCTCCACGATCAGAGTTTCTGCACTGTGAAGTATTCTCACTCTTCTCAATTGCATCAGGGGTGTTCCAATGTTCCAACATAAGAGGCCATAATTTTCACCAATCCATGGTGGTTGTACACCACTCCTCTTAGCTTGACTGACAATTCCTTTCATCCTTTTCTTGGCTATCTTCAAGAAACCTGCTTTAACGAGCTCAGTAATGCCGATATCACAATTGTACTTCCGCTACAATAACACAAAACATAGTTAGCAACAATACCAAAACATAGTTAGCAACAATAACAAAAATAAGGAGTAAACCTTACCGCAAATGTCCTGAAATATCGCTCTTGAATGGGCAGTGGAGTAACCTTCCAACTGTAGTAGGGCCCATCAAACTTTCTCCTCAATATTCCAGAAATCGCTCGAGACAGCTGACCTTTCTGCCGGTTAAACCTGTTACATAAAATGAGTAAGTCTACTACTAAATATGGACTTGAAACAATTGAAACAAACTATTGAATATCAAACAACAACCGAAACAACCGACACTTAAAGCAACAACTATACTTATTGAATATCAAACAACAACTAGAATTATTGACACTTAAAGCAACAACTACAAACTTAGACTTACTAAATATTAAACTTAGACACTTAGACTTGTTGAATATCAAACAACAATTAGAAACTTAGACTTATTGAATATCAAACTATTGAATATCAAATACTTAAAGCAAGAACTACACTTATAGACTTATAGACACTTATAGCAACAACTACAAACACTTATAAACTATTGAATATCAAACACTTAAAGCAACAACCTCACACTTATAGACTTATAGACACTTATAAAGCAAAACCGAGTAAGCAACCTAGTAATCGACATTTGGATCAAAAGCAACCGAGTAATCAACAACTACACTTAACTTCTACACTTCAAGAAACTTAAAGCAAAAGCAAAGGAAAGAGTTTTATACCATAGTGTTTCAACGCCAGGGATAGGATGCTCAGACAAGAGTGGTAGTCGTTTTCGACCTGGAAGTCTTAGCAAACCATCCAACAGATCTTGGTGGTAATCGAAATTTGGATCTTGTTGCTCTTCACCATTATCTTCCTCTTTACCATTATCTTCCTCTTCACGATTAGGGTTTTGTTGCGGTTGATGAGGAGGCAGTTGCTCCGGTTGATGAGGAGACGGTTGATGAGGAGGCACTTGGTGAGGATTTGTCCTCCGCGGTTGATGAGGAGGCGGTTGATGAGGAGGCAGTTGGTGAGGATTTGTCCTCCGCGGTTGATGAGGAGGCGGTTGATGAGGAGGCGGTTGATGAGGAGGCAGTTGGTGAGGATTTGTCCTCCGCGGTTGATGAGAAGGCGGTTGATGAGGAGGCGGTTGATGAGGAGGCAGTTGGTGAGGATTTGTCCTCCGCGGTTGATGAGGAGGTGGTTGATGAGGAGGCAGTTAGTGAGGATTTGTCCTTCGCGGTGGATGGGTACTCGGCGGTGTAAGTTCCCTCCGCGGTTCAGGATCTTCCCTTGACGGTGGATGGGTACTCGGCGATGGACTCGTTATCGGCGCTGGATTTGTCGTTGGTGGAAACTGAGAAGGTCGAAGCCTTACCCTTAGGAGGCATTAGATCGAAGGAGAGGAAGGAGAGAATTGAGTGATTAGATCGAGAAGGAAAGGATTGAGAGATTGGATTGAGAGATTAGATCGAGAAGGAGAGGAAGGAGACGATTGAGAGATTAGATCGAGAAGGAGATGATTGAGAGAAGGAGAGGATTGAGAGAAGGAGAGTTGAGAGGTTTTTGAGAGAAAACCCTAGATCGAAATGGAAAAGAAGGAAGAAGTGTTTAATCGTTTAATGGGTTTGCCTAGTTAATAACGAAACTACGTCGCAATTTCGTCGCACATCAGTCGCATCCAAAATAATTGGGGGGAAAAAACGCCAAAATTAATTAGATTAATTCCACTAATTAAGTGGTGGGAAGATATACCGCCAAAACACGGTAGCAAATCAAGCGCAATGTGTGACTATTTTAAGACTACCTTACTAAAGTCACAAAATAAAAATCTTGAATTCTACACATTATGAACAATATAAATCACTAAGGAGAACTCATAATAGTAGTATAAAGTACTTGTAATAGTAAGATTTAGTAAACCAATGTTTACATTACTGAGTTTTGATTTTTTTTCATTGGAACACATTCTTATAAAAGAACATGTATTGAAATTTAATACTTTGAGAAAGTTATTATTGATAAGGTGAGCAAAACAAAGCATAAAGTTCAACCTAAACATGTAGATGAATCTCAAATGTGAAATTTCAAAATAAAAAATAAAGAGAGTTGCTAAACAGTCTTGAAAGAGTAGCTAAATCAGGTGTTAGTTGCTAAATAAGGTGTTAGTCGCAAAGTCTTCAGATATATGTCACAATATAGTCGCAATTTGTGACTACTTTGTTACTTGTTAGGGGTAAAAAATGTGGACGCAAATAATTCCTCAATATGCGACGTTTTTGCGACCATCCTTACCGACTATAGAACTGGTCACAGAGTAGTCACAAAATTGTGACCATTATGAGACGAATTTGTTTTCGACGCAAAATAGTCCTAATGTAGTCGCTTATTTGAGACCCTTTTATGACGTTTATGTTTCGTTGTTAATAAGCGACGTTTTTCTCTCCAATTTTTTTGTAGTCGCTTAGTCACCGCAAATTAGTCTAAAAAAGGTCGCTATATTTTGCGACTGAATAAGTAGTCACAAACTGTAGTTCTAAAATGCAGGATTTCTTGTAGTGGCATCAATGCACCAAACATGTGGAGATTGATATCAATTTTGTAAAAGAAAAGGTTGCTCTTGGCCAAGTGTGTGTTCTTCATGTCCCGTCAGCTCAGTAGCTTGCTGATGTCTTCACAGAAGGACTGCCTTCCTCCCAGTTCCTTGCTTTTAGACACAGCCTTAGCGTTCGCAAACCTCCCGCTTAATCTGAGGGGGAGTGTTAGATAAGATATACATAAATCTTTATAGATATGTATATATCTCCTTATGTTTAGATAGACTCGACTTTGTAGGATATATACATAACTAATCAATACAATGATCTCTAAGGAGTTTTACCTTTCTATATCCACGTTCCAAATTTACTATACAACTACATAAATGACATAAAACACCCAAAATTCCTTGAAACTTCAATAGCAAACTAAAGAACTTGTAGAAGAAACGAAGATTGGAAGACAGAGGAAGGGAGAAGTGTCATTGTGGTCCGGTCTTGTGGTGTTGGAACCGCCAACCATGTAAACTGAAAGATTTTGAAATAGAAAACACTTCAATAACAAAATACAAACACTTGCATAACAGACGAAGTAAAATTGAAGTTATGAATCTGTTTGATATAATTCAAGTTCTTTATCAAACTTGTTCCGGTTGTTAAAATATAAACAAAGAATTTGAGGAGACATAGATATTGATTGATTAAACAATGATGAACAAAATATACCAGAAATCAGAGTTTGTAAATTGCAAGAAGAAGAGATATGTGATTGATGAAACCCTACAATCATAACATGTAAGAACTTCAAAAAATTTACCCGGAAAAAGTTGGAGGAAACCGGAAATAGGAAAAGAAGAGATACTGAAGCCTTTGTATGAAATCATGTTGTAGAATTTTACTACTTGTAAAAAAAAATACAAGTAGTTTGTTTCATATTTTGTAATCTCATAGTAATAATTTTACTACTTGTCAAACTAATTTTAAATAAAACTATACTAACATTATCATAAATTAATCAAAAATTCAAAGACGTTATCATGGGAAGACTATTTGTTTATGTAAAAGTGATTATCTACAATCTTTTTTTTTAGGATTAATAATTAACAGTAGAATTTATTTAATTTTGGTATTATAGTAATTAATTGTATAATTTTCTTAATTCTTTTTCTTATAGAATTAGCAATTAAAAATTAGAAGTATTTTTATTTTTTATATACATATGTGAACTATCTTTTATATTTATTAAATTGTTTAAAATTTTAATTTCTTTTAATTTGAAAATATGTTAAAATTTGTATAATACATGACAAAATCTTTAATTGTTAAAATTGACAAGTGTCGTGATCACATGAGTTACTAAATAAGATAATATTAAATAAGCTATCAAATCATTCACAGATTGAAAAACTTAAAAAAATTACATTAATTTCTTATTTTTTATATTATGTTAATCACTAATTTTAACACATTAAACCTTTTTACACTTTAATCATTTTTCTGTATAAATTTCTTTTTACTATATGATTTTAATAAATAATAATTGCAATTAAATTGCAAATATTTTTCTTATTAATTGCACATATTTCCTATTAAAATTAGTAACTTAATAGATAACTTTCCTTTTGGTTTTATATACTTTTGAAATAGGATTACAAGTACTAATAAACAAGATACGAATCCGGTTAAACGGTTTGTAGAACAAGAAAACATATGATAATGTATGGTCTTTAAGCGTAACGATTCAAATCTTCATTCTTACCATTAAGTACATGGTTTGCATTAGAAAATTCAATTGGATTACTATTTATGTATATTTTTTCAATGTGTAGACGTCGATGGGAAAGTAATGTGTGTGGACTACTCTAGTTGATTTGCAACTAATAAAACGAGCCGTGACATGCATGTGCGTGTCTCATTTGAATTGCGCTGTCTTAAAAGTTTTTCCTGATGGAAAAGATTAACCAAGGTATATTTTGACTAACTCGTAATTAAATGATAATTTAATGTACCTCCACGATCTTGTGTCCTCAGTGCATAAAGATCCGTATTAGCAAGTCGAACAAACAAGAGTAGGTGTCCTCAAAGCCATCTTTTTTAACTCGTTATTGAGATGAAGCAAAAGAATATGTACAGCTAGAGGTTAGAGAATATGTATTTTATAGCTGTAGAATTTGTTTGTTTGTTTTTTTGGTCTTTTTTCTTAATCACTTCACAACTTTTTTAAACTAGTAAAAACGTGTAGTGGAAGTACACGGAATATATAAATCTGGCAATGCTAGCTGTGTAATTCATTACTTTAGTCGTCTAATTAAATTTTATTTTCCCTATGTTAAAAAACATTCCAAAACCAAAATTGATAAAGGTAATTTATGTTCTTGTTCAGAAGCAAAAAAAAAAGAAGGGGAGCAACACGCTTGAGATAAATCTTATATAGCAATCCGAATAAATATCACTAAAGATTGTGTTTTTTCAATCGTATTTTTTGAATAATTTTTCAAAAAATCTATAGAAAATTTAAATGGTAAGTTTTATAGAAAGCTATAATTGTTCATTGTAACGGTTTTTTTTTGTAAAGTTGCGATTGTTCATTGTAGAGTTGTGTTTATTCGAATATTCGTATCTTTTGAAATCTATATATATTTATCTATTAGAACTGTTTTCATTTTCTCTTCATGACACAAAATAATAAAAAATTTCAATCCCAATGGTTTTACAGTTCTCTAAATTATTCTCTAGCATTCATTCTTTTAAAAGTAAAAAAATTCCTCCAATTCTTGATTTAACAAAAGATTTTTGAAATGATGAATCTAATTAACAACTTTTAGTTAATTTTTTATATAAAAATTTAATGAAAATACCTATATATAATAGCAATATGAATAAATGGCACTAAAAGTTGTGATTTTTCAATCGTACCTTTTGGATAATTTTCCAAAAAAATCTGTAGAAAATTTATGTGTGTTTTACAAAAAGTTGCGATTGTTAATTGTAATGGTTTTTTTTCTGTAAAGTTGCAATCGTTCAATTTAGAGTTGTGAAACAACCCTTCCTGTTTTTTTTTAATAATAATAATACTTCTCTAGCGGTCTCATACCCACTATCAACCTAACAAAAATCATCAACGGCGGATAACCAAACATTTCCTATAATCAAATAAAATCCAACTGAAAAATAATCCAATAACCAACCGAGCAAATAGCAATTCTAACATCCTACAATGTTCTATCAATTTAACCTAGCAACCTAACAATAGCTAGACCACAATCAATCAAGCCTTCTCCTCATCGCCTTGAATCCACGATCACACTTTGCCTTTACCTGTACCACAAACACAAATTGAGATGCAAAAGTATTTTATAAACACTCAGTAAGGCAATCCTCTGATCTACTGGACTATACACACAAGCAATAGAGACATCTCTAACCATCAACCAACAATCAATAACCAAACAACAACAAACCAGGACTCTACATCGACCGACACCAATCCATGCATCGACCGACACCAATTGGAGTTGCATCGACCGACACACACACTGCATCGACCGACGCATGCTCGACATTGCATAAAATCCCTAATTGCATCGACCGACGCCTCCACATGGCATCAACCGATGCTTCTGGATCAATCCGCATCGTCCTCGCATTGCATCGACCGATGCACATGTCGAACACCGTTTCCCCCCGAAGCTTCTCGCCGGATCTCCATCCCTAAACCACCAAAACACACAAACCAAAGCCACAAAAAGCTTCCCAAAGCCTCTAGCGACCCAACAACGAACTAACAAGCCATAAAACACATAAACAAGCAGATCAGAGAAATCTTTAGCTTAGATAAGCCATGATCATGCACTTACCTTTGCCAAAGAGGAATCTGACTCTAAAACGAAAGATCGACGCTCCTAGCAAGCTCCTACAACGTTTCTAGCTTAAGATCTCCCAAGAACAGCCACCAAACTCCAAGAATCTCACCAAGAACGCTTAATAACACTTCCTCTCTTCTTTTTCTCTCAAAAGTGGATAAACCTCGGCCACAAAACGACAAATACCTTTTATACACGTTTTCAGGGTTTTCCTAACCTCAAAACTCAACGTTAAACTTAAACTCGTCCGCTCGAAACCGAGCATGCATCGACCGATGCACCTCCCAAACCTGGATTCCGGTTCGCGGATCACTACAAGAAAACCTGCATTTTGGGACTACAGTTTGTGACTACATATTTAGTCGCAAAATATAGCAACGTTTTTGAGACTAATTTGCGACGACTAAGCGACTACAAAAAAATTGGAGAGAAAAACGTCGCTTATTAACGACGAAACATAAACGTCATAAAAGGGTCTCAAATAAGCGACTACATTAGGACTATTTTGCGTCGAAAACAAATTTGTCTCATAATGGTCACAATTTTGCAACTACTCTGTGACCAGCTCTATAGTCGGTAATGATGGTCGCAAAAAGAGGACTTATTTGCGTCCACTTTTTTTACCCCTAATAAGTAACAAAGTAGTCACAAATTGCGACTATATTGTGACAAATATCTGAAGACTTTGCGACTAACACCTGATTTAACTACTCTTTTAAGACTGTTTAGCCACTCTCTTTATTTTTTATTTTAAAATTTCACATTTGAGATTCATCTACATGTTTAGGTTGAAGTTTATGCTTTGTTTTGCTCACCTTATCAATAATAACTTTCTCAAAGTATTAAATTTCAATACATGTTCTTTTATAAGAATGTGTTCCAATGAAGAAAAATCAAAACTCAGTAATGTAAACATTGGTTTACTAAATCTTACTATTACAAGTACTTTATACTACTACTATGAGTTCTTCTTAGTGATTTATATTGTTCATAATTTGTAGAATTCAAGATTTTTATTTTGTGACTTTAGTAAGGTAGTCTTAAAATAGTCACACATTGCGACTGATTTGCTACCGTGTTTTGGCGGTATATCTTCCCACCACTTAACTAGTGGAATTAATCTAATTAATTTTGGCGTTTCCCCCCCCCCCCTCCCCCCCAATTATTTTGGATGCGACTGATGTGCGACGAAATTGCAACGTAGTTTCGTTATTAACTAGGCAAACCCATTAAACGATTAAACACTTCTTCCTTCTTTTCCATTTCGATCTAGGGTTTTCTCTCGAAAACCTCTCAATTCTCCTTCTCTCAATCCTCTCAATCCTCTCCTTCTCTCAATCCTCTCCTTCTCGATCTAATCTCTCAATCGTCTCCTTCCTCTCCTTCTCGATCTAATCTCTCAATCCTTTCCTTCTCGATCTAATCACTCAATTCTCTCCATCCTCTCCTTCCTCTCCTTCGATCTAATGCCTCCTAAGGGTAAGGCTTCGACCTTCTCAGTTTCCGTCGAGGGAAGATCCTGAACCGCGGAGGGAACTTACACCGCCGAGTACCCATCCACCGCGGAGGACAAATCCTCACTAACTGCCTCCTCATCAACCGCCTCCTCATCAACCGCGGAGGACAAATCCTCACCAACTGCCTCCTCATCAACCGCGGAGGACAAATCCTCACCAACTGCCTCCTCATCAGCCGCCTCCTCATCAACCGCGGAGGGCAAATCCTCACCAAGTGCCTCCTCATAAACCGGAGCAACTGCCTCCTCATCAACCGCAACAAAACCCTAATCGTGAAGAGGAAGATAATGGTGAAGAGGAAGATAATGGTGAAGAGCAACAAGATCCAAATTTCGATTACCACCAAGATCTGTTGGATGGTTTGCTAAGACTTCCAGGTCGAGAACGACTACCACTCTTGTCTGAGCATCCTATCCCTGGCGTCGAAACGCTATGGTATAAAACTCTTTCCTTTGCTTTTGCTTTAAGTTTCTTGAAGTGTAGAAGTTAAGTGTAGTTGTTGATTACTCGGTTGCTTTTGATCCAAATGTCGATTACTAGGTTGCTTACTCGGTTTTGCTTTATAAGTGTCTATAAGTCTATAAGTGCGAGGTTGTTGCTTTAAGTGTTTGATATTCAATAGTTTATAAGTGTTTGTAGTTGTTGCTATAAGTGTCTATAAGTCTATAAGTGTAGTTTTTGCTTTAAGTGTTTGATATTCAATAGTTTGATATTCAATAAGTCTAAGTTTCTAATTGTTGTTTGATATTCAACAAGTCTAAGTGTCTAAGTTTGATATTTAGTAAGTCTAAGTTTGTAGTTGTTGCTTTAAGTGTCAATAATTCTAGTTGTTGTTTGATATTCAATAAGTATAGTTGTTGCTTTAAGTGTCGGTTGTTTCGGTTGTTGTTTGATATTCAATAGTTTGTTTCAATTGTTTCAAGTCCATATTTAGTAGTAGACTTACTCATTTTATGTAACAAGTTTAACCGGCAGAAAGGTCAGCTGTCTCGAGCGATTTCTGGAATATTGAGGAGAAATTTTGATGGGCCTTACTACAGTTGGAAGGTTACGCCACTGCCCATTCAAGAGCGATATTTCAGGACATTTGCGGTAAGGTTTACTCCTTATTTCTGTTATTGTTGCTAACTATGTTTTGGTATTGTTGCTAACTATGTTTTGTGTTATTGTAGCGGAACAATTGGAATATCGGCATTACTGAGCTCGTTAAAGCAGGTTTCTTGAAGATAGCCAAGAAAAGGATGAAAGGAATTGTCAGTCAAGCTAAGAGGAGTGGTGTACAACCACCATGGATTGGTGAAAAATTATGGCCTCTTATGTTGGAACATTGGAACACCCTGATGCAATTGAGAAGAGTGAGAATGCTTCACAGTGCAGAAACTCTGATCGTGGAGGTCTTGGAGTGCACAAACACTTAGCTGGTCATAAATCATTTGTCCAAATTCATCAAGAGATGGTAAGACTTCTCTTTTGTCGAATTCAGCTCAAAGTTTTTCTGATATTTCCATGATTTAATCTGTTTCACTATCATTGTAGGAGGAAGAGTTGGGGCGTCATGTGTCATTGGGGGAAGTGTTTCTTAAAACACACACTCGTCCGGATGGAACATTTGTGGATCAGAAAGCCAAACAGGTTGCTGAGACGTATGAGAAGACCATAGAAGAGAGACAAGCTGAAACGGAGGAAGATGGTCCAGATGGTTGAGAGAGTTCAACACATCATAATCTTTCCCTTGATGAAAGAAATGAAATCTTCCTTCAGGTAAATTCGTTTCTGTCTGTTTTTTTTTAAATCTGGTTTCATTTAGTCTGTGATGATTACTGAATGTTTATCTCTTGGTTTAGTGTACTCATACAGACCACAAAGGCAACCCTTTTGGACTTGGATCACTTGTGGAGACACTAAAGAAAAGGAAAAGGACAGAGAGTTATGCAAGCGCTTTTCCATCAACTATTGGGGAGCTTCAAGATCAACTTCGGCGTAAGATTTTTGAACACGAGGCTGAGAATGCACGGCGTGATCAGGAACACCGAGAGTCTCAAGCTGAGCTGAAGAGGCTTTTCCTCTTCATGAAAGAAAAAAATCATGAGTTTGAAGCTTTTATGGTTTCTCCTCCTGAATCATCCACACCTGCAACCACCCATCCAGCTACCGCACTTGCAACCAATGCACAACCCACTGACGGAGGCACTACACCAGGCACCACACCAGCCTCCAGTCCAGTTGCCAATTCCCCTTCCTCTAATACTGCTTCCAACTGAATGTGTTGCAATTCCCTGTTTTTTTTTTATGAACTTGTTTTGCTTTTGAATACTTTTTGGAGGATCTTTTTGTTTAGGATGATAAGTTTGCATGATTAGTACCTTAAATCATCATTCTTTTTGATTAATATTATTTCAAAATCCGAAATTAATCATATTTAGGATTGCTAAACCGTGACAAATTTGTGACCAAACCAATTCAAAAAATGTAACTACTTTGTGACCAAACCAATTCAAAAAATGTGACTACTTCGTGACCAATACAATTACAAACATAGTCGCTAAACACAGACTCTTACATTAGTCCCAAAACCGTCTTAATTCTATACAATCACAAAAATGTTAGGACTGTTCTATACAGTCACAAAAATGTCCCCAAATAGACTTGATTGCAGTTTAGTCGGAAACTGCAACTACCATATACGGTCACACAAATGTCGCTAATATACGACTATATTACATAGTCCTAAATCCGTCGCAAATAAGCAACCATATTGCGACCAACAAATTTTGCGACTGTTTGTGTGACCTGCCACGATCCATCAACAGCACGACAATACAGCATTGAGAGACACTACCGGAGGGAGAGGCAATGTCCTGACTTGGCTCAAGAGAAGTTCAGGTGCTTGGTCCAAAAGCCCTCTGGCTACAAAACGCCTTTTCCGTGGCCTGAAAGTAGAAGCTATGCTTGGTTCAAGAACATTCCATTAAAAAAGCTAGCTGAGTTTAAAAAGTCTCAGAACTGGGTTAGGCTTGAAAGAGACCGCTTTGTTTTCCCCGGAGGCGGGACTTCCTTTCCCGGTGGTGTGAAGGACTATGTTGATGCGATTCTGAGTGTTTTGCCTTTGGCCTCTGGGAGTATCAGGTGTACAGTTCTAGATATTGAATGTGGTGTGAGTTCTTACATGAATAAGAACCAGAACTTAACTACTCTTGATATTATACTGGAGTATTAGTACTCTCGATTACTATGGAATTATCTTGTATTTTGTTGTGCTCGAATGTCAGGTAACGAGTTTTGGAGCCTTTCCGTTGAACTATAACATTTTAACAATGTCCGTTGCACCGCGGGATATACACGAGGCTCAAGTTCAGTTTGCATTAGAACGTGGACTCCCTGCTATGCTCAGTGTTCTAAGCACTTATAAGCTGCCTTACCCGTCGAGGTCTTTCGACATGGTCCATTGTTCTAGATGCCTTGTCAATTGGACTGCTTATGGTGCGTGTATATAATATACACATGTTTATCTGATTTATTTCACTGTCTTTTGGATCCCTTGCTTGGTTTACTCTGCTTCTGATACTGAAAAAGAGAACATTTTATCCAGATGGGCTTTACTTGATGGAGGTGGATCGTGTCCTACGTCCTAATGGATGTTGGGTGCTGTCTGGACCACCAGTAACATCAAAGGTTAAATCCAAGAACCAGAAGAGAGATTCCAAGGAGTTGCATTACCAGATGGAGCAACTAAATGATGTTTTTAGAAGACTTTGTTGGATGAAGATTGCTGAAAGTTACCCGATTGTCATATGGAGAAAGCCTTCTAATCATTTGCAGTGTAGACAAAGGCTACAAGCTCTTTAAGTTTCCTGGATTCTGCTCTTCTAATGATCATGATGCTGCATGGTGACCTTACTTTCTCCAAATCTTTACGTTTTCCTCTGCATTTTTAGAAGCTGGAAGGTTGATTAAGTTGCATCTTTTGTGATAATAGGTACAAAGAGATGAAGCCGTGCATCACTCCTCTTGCAGATGTCAACGACACACACAAGACCGTTCTCAGAAACTGGCCGGCGAGACTAAACCACGTGCCTCAACGTATTAAAACCGGGTCGATACAGGGAACAACTATTGCCAGCTTCAAAGCTGACACTAACCTTTGGCAAAGAAGAGTTTTGTGCTATGACACCAAGTTAAAGTTTCTCAGCAATGGGAAATACAGAAACATCATGGATTTGAACGCTGGATTAGGCGGTTTCGCTGCAGCCTTGAACAAATATCCAATGTGGGTTATGAATGTGGTTCCATTTGATCTCAAACCAAATACACTCGGTGTTGTGTACGATCGGGGTCTCAATGGAACTTACATGAACTGGTAAAACACTCAAAAGGTTCATATATCATCTAACTGGACCTTCTTATACTTCTTTTCGATTTTTTTCAGGTGTGAAGCTTTCTCTACATACCCTCGAACATATGATCTGATTCATGCCAATGGTGTGTTCAGTTTGTACGTAGACAAGTAAGATCCGTCGGTCACTTGAAAACTTTGATATAAATAAAACCTCTATGAAAAATAAATTAATAAATTAATAAATATGATAAGACAACAGGATAATATTTTTGAAAATTTCCCACATTTTTTTTATGTAAAATATGATCCCAATAATACCATAAATTAATGATCATGTAAATTGACATTATATATATATATATGCTGATATAATAGTGTATGCTTTAAAATTTTGATTTTTTTCCTAAAGCTCATATCTAAAAAATAACTGTTATGTTGTATTTTCAAACTATAAAAAAATAAAATACTTTATAACATTTCATAAAAGTAGCTAATTTTTTTTTAAGTTTTTTTTTATAGATATACATCATTTTCATTTTAATTGTTTTATAGGCTATTAAAATACAATAATTGATAGTATTACACTCATAATTTGAATTTATGTATGTTATGTACATAATTGAATTTGTTTATAGTATTTGTAATTTCTTGTCAATAATATTTCTAAATATTAAAAACTGAGTTTCAAAACCATAAAATGTATAACATGTCTAAAATTTTCTCAATTCATAATTTTTTTAAATTTAAACAATTATCTATAAACTAATAATAGTGTAAATTAATAATATTAATTTATTTCTATAAATTAAGAACATGTAATGGTCATAACATTATTAATTTATAGAAGTTTAACTGTATACATTTTGTAATCAAATGTATAATGATTTTTTAGTTGTTGTTTCTTATAATAGATGTGACATGGTGATATACTATCGGAGATGCAAAGGATTCTTAGACCAGAAGGTGCACTTATAATACAAAACCGTTTTGATGTTCTTATCAAAGTGAAGGCTATAATCGATCAAATGAGATGGAATGGGACTATATATACAGACGAGAATAGTGGTTTTGATCATGGAACTATACTAATTGTAGACAATTCAGTTAAATAAAAACTATTTTGGTATTATTATTACACTACTTTAAAATTTGTGAGACTTGTTAATTTTGGTTTAAATTGTACAATTTAAAAAGGTAATGAACATTTAGATGTTTTTACATTTTAATGGACCTGGAGACAATTATATAATAAACTTATAATGATTTTAGATTTCATATTGTCCGCCGCGAGAGTAGACAAAAGACTTCTGATGTAGTCGGTCTCTCTCCTGCAAACACTACTAAGAAAGAGAGGACATTTATTAACAAGAGTATGGTGATATTGGGGAACATCATCAAAAAGCTGAGTGAAGACCACCTTGGATAAGTTTATTATTTTATTTTATTTGATTTCCATATGCTTTTGATTTGATTTTTTTTTTTTGATGAAATTAGGGGTTAGGTATACAAACTGTAAATTAAGTTTTATATGAATTTATTTCAACAAGTTGCTATTCATTTTAGCATGTAATGTTGTGTCTGATTTGGTTTTGTATTTTTTTTTTTTTTTTTGTAAAGGAAGAAAATAAAAGAAAAGATGGAAATTAGTTGAATGAAAGTGATTCTCTAATGTACAACATAACACAATTTAGTAATAAGACCAATAAGATCGAAGAGATGTGTTAACTTCCGCTTTCCAGCTTTTGAAGCAATGACCACTTTCTTCTCTATACGAACATATTTCCTAAGATAGAGAATATGTTTTCTAAGTGTGTATACCTAATAATCGTAGTATGAAACTCCAAATGTTGATGTAATTATAATGTATGCTTAGCTCATTTCTTACGTATCTTACTATATTAATTGAGAAGTACAAATATGAGACTAATCTTAAAATGTGTAAAAAAATTACATTCAATTGCTATTAGAAAAACTTAATAAAATTAATCAATTAATTTAAATAAATATAATTAATTAAAAAACGAAAATCGGGGAAACATCAAAAAAAAATAGTAGAAAAGTAAAAGAAAAAAATCTATTAGAATCAAAACTAATTCATACTTAAAAAAAAAATTAATAGCTAAGATTTTAGAAAATCTAATGGAATAAAATCTACAACTACAAATTTTATCAAAAAAATTTCAGGCTTCAAATTTGTATCAAAAATCTAATCAAATAAAATATATAACAGTTCTGTTTCACAGCTTAAATTTTAAAAATTAATAAATAAAAATAAAACATATAGATATAGTATCTTATCTATTTTAAAAGTTATATCTATCTTTTAGCCACTATTCTTTACAAAAATAAAACTAAGTTGAGATTTAAATATATTAAATGCTTATTTTTATAAAAAAAAGATACAGATAATTGTTTTCAAATTAAGTTCAATTTCTTTGTTAGTTTTCCCTATTTTATTTTATTTGTTTGAATTACTCAGTTTCAAATAGAGAGAGAAGAAGAAAAATAAATAATATACTTTCCAAAAAATATCCATTTACTAAACTAATATCTCATCAATTATTCTCGTAACTGAAATAAGATTGTCATTCCTCTATTTTTTTGTTTTGTTTACTGGTTTGCTTATAAGTGAAGAGAGAGTTTATCTAAATTATGATTCAATTGACTCTTATAACAAAATAAATAAAAAAATCCAGTGTATAATCCAGATTTCTTGAATACTATCAAAGTATCGGGATTACCAAATCATAGTCTTAGACTTGAGATATGTTGCCCTGTAATGATGTAAATATAAATCCAAATGGAGGGTTGATGAATGGAACTAGGTTACAAATAACTCAGATGGCTGATCATGTTTTAGAAGCTAGGTTCATTATAGGAACTAGAATTGGTCACATTGTGCTTATTCCTAGGATGCTATTATCGCTATTGGACACTAGGTTGCCTTTCAAGATGCGTCGAAGACAATTTCCTTTTTCAGTTGCTTTTGCTTTGACCAACAACAAAAGCCAAGACCAGAGTTTATCTTCTGTAGGGTTGTATTTGCCAAGACCGGTTTTTTTCTCATGGACAACTCTATGGGGCAATGTCTAGGGTCATGAAATCAAAAGCAGGTTTGAAGGTGCTTATTACAGACAAGAAAGGGAAACCACAGAAAAAATAAATGAATGTTGTTTTCAAAGAGATTTTTCAGAACCTTCACTAGCCATATTTAGTTGCTATTTTTACATGTTAGTTATATATTTTTACTTACTTTACAACTATAGCAAGGATTGCGTTTAATTGACAAAGGTTTAAACAAATTTATTCATTACATGCAAATGTTTTACTGAAAGGTTTTCAATAAAAATTTTTAAATATAAAAATTATAATATAATCAAACCAAATTTTTAATCACAAACTATTATAAATAACATAATAACAAAATAAATTATTACAAATTTTCATCAAAAAAAGTTCAGTCCGCGCTTTTCCGCGAGTTAGTATCTAGTATACAGTTATTTTAAAAGTTTTTGTTGTTGTTTTTTTGTTGGCGATTGATATATGTTATGAGTTTAGTAATGACTTCCAAATTTTGTTTAGTACCCAATTAATATCCATATATGGTAAAAAAGAGTCATAATAGTAAATTTACTAACTAAGTGAATGTGTTCCAAGGATATATATATATATATATATATATTATGTTTACCAAGACCGAAACTATAGGTTTTGTGATGAGCTAAACTGACTTGTTCCATAAGATTGGGTTTTGGTAATATATAGTGTTTAAGTGGTATTCTAATTAGACAAATGCTCTACTCGTTACAACTAATAAATGCTAGCTGATGAGTGAAACACGACGAACTTGACGGATTTGATCTAACTGCTACGAGGTTTCAACCCTATATATATATGGATGACACTGATCGTGACCATACAAAACTTCAGGCTTTTAATATTTGGGTTTTGTTTTCTACCACAATATATATCCCCTACCAAACACCAATTTTTCTATTTAACTTCTTCCTTTGTTTTTGTTAAATCTATTTATAGCTCTTACATCATTCACGTAAAATCTCTTGCTATCATAAAATTAAAGCCCGGTAAAACATGTGAGAAAAAAAGGTAAAAGAGTGAAGAGAATAGCTAACACAAATTCTATTATCAAATTACTTTTTAAGTCATTTTGAAAAAACTAAATCTTCAATAATTCCTTGAGGAATGGGACTATATATAGAGACGAGAACAATGGTTTTGATCATGGAACTATACAAATTGTAGACAGTTTAGTTAAATAAAAATTCATTATTACTAAAAACAATTTGTGAGATTTGTTAATTTTGGTTTAAATTGTACAATTTAAAACGTTAAGAGGAACATTTAGATGTTACTATAAATTAATGGACCCAGAGATAAATTAAATAGTAAAGTCGTAACGACGTTATTGTGACGGTGGCGTTTAGTCGGCTGCTTTGTGAAGGAAGACTCAAAGGAGTCTTAACGGCGTCTGATCTACTCGTAAGCTTCTTCGTTCGTTCAGGAATTGTGAGGATGAAGAGTCGGATAAGTTGAACAGATTGACTTGGACTGATGCATCGCAACATCGGTATGTTTCTCTTGTTTCTACTTTACGCATTCACTTCTTATTATGATTTGTATTCTCAGTTATGTTGACATTGCAAACAAGGCTATTGTTCATTCATTAACATTGTCCTCCTATGTTTCCTAGTATAAGATAATAACTAATAAATAATATACAATGCACAATATAAAAGATTTATATACACTGTATATATGTAATTATGTAGTACCCAAACAAAATGTAAAGACATAGTTTTTTTCTTTTTCTTTTTCTAAAGACATAGTTAGTATGCACATGAGAAATATGTACGGTATATCCACATAACGCATGCATGTACGCGTTCAAAATATTATATATATAGAATGCATATATACTAGACAATCTGTGAACAACACATAAAGTTGTAGACAATTGCAATCGTGTCTTCTTACATGTAAAGTGTGTATTGGGCGATGATAGATAATTAATGAAAACTTGTAAACCGATAGAAAAAAAAAGAAAACAAAGAAAGTCTCGTCATATCACTCATTAATTATTAGCTTAATCAAAAAGTTCGTACTAAAATGGTAGGTGATCAAAGGTTATAAAATCTTTCTTTGGAAAAATCATAACATTGTATACTTTTTTTGAAGACCAATCCAGTGAATTCTTCTCAAAGATACAATCGCCATTATTCTGATAGGCTACGGATAAATTAGGCCCAGGTGGAAGTATATGTTTTGTTAAGATGGAGTTGTCAAGAATAGTTAAGAGCTGTTGTAGTTGTTAAAATATACGATCAATTTGTATACATGGCTCTAAACAATGACTATAAGAAAGCTTGAACTCATATTATAAATTAACAATAAAACACAAAACAAAATACGAAGAACATATGAATTTAAAGGAAATACATTATTAGGGAGAACAATATGAAGAAAGTAACTAGAACATTCCAGGGCAGGTATTAATTTTAAACAACGAGAAAGAGGAAATTTTCAAATGTTGGTGAGTGAAGATCGCGACGAGCATCACGTACGGAAAATGGAACAATAGATAAGCGGAGTAACCAAAAGTAATAATAATTACAAAACTACTTAGATCGTTTTCTTTCCATTGGCCTATCGGACTCGTGTTTTGTTTCGAAAACCCCGGAAGCCGAACTAGACTCGGGCGATACTTGCATGCAATAGAAACACAAAACCCCAAGTATGTTTCAATTTTCTGGAAGTCTTTCTTTCTCACAATGTAAATGTCTAGAAATCCTCTTTCACTGTTTATAGCAGATATGACAAGTTCATTATCCTTGACAACAAAATAAACTGCCGGCAAAACTATATGACGTTCATATAATACCTGAAGTTCTGGTATATCCACGGTCATCAACCTGGTCCAAGACATGATACAATCTTTCACCCATATGTTTATCTCCCTTGTTGTAGAACATTGGTGTAACAATGAAAGCCGATCTCCCTTAAAAATATCTAGTGCAATAAAATTATCCTCAACATACTTAAAAGGTAGTTGATCCAAAGGTTCAAATCTTTCTTTGGTAAAATCAAAACTTTGTATAAAAGCCGTATTGTCTTCTCGAAGACCAATCCAGTAAGGAGTTCCTCTCAAGAGACACTCGCCAGTGGTACTCTAAGGAACCAATCAAAACTAATGTCTATAGTCTTCCACATATTAGAGGTGAATTCGTAGACTTCAACCGTTGTACGTCTACCTTTGGAGTTACGAGGACATCGAAACCTTACGAGTTTGTAATCATAGATACTTGATGATCGGCGTATGTATCCAAGGCCGGACGCTTCATCTAGCTCAAAAAATTCGCTGCAGTCACATTCGATCCATCTTGAAAGTTTTAATAATGGGTTCCAAACTAAAATTTGGTTGCTCAATACATAATACAATACACCGTCGCAGTGACCTATCTTATACACGTTAATGTATTGTTGCAACTTTTTTGGACGAATGTTTCCGACGGAAAGGTTTTGGAGCAGTATAAGAGGTTGAATGGAAGTCCGGTACGGCTCCGGTGTGACAACCCTAATCACAGGGTCACCAACGAATGATCTTCCGGCTCAATTGTGACATGATTCAGGTGTGTGCAGACCGTGATGAGTTTAGTAAAAATATAAAAGGCGTCGAATCACACTCTCGAGCTGTGATTGTGGTGCGGCAAAGTCTTATTTAATATATGATTTACAATTTTACCCTTATTCAAGGGAAGAATTACAAAGACTCTAATACATATTTGATGAAACATTTTTTTCTAAATCATCGTTGTCGGATCTTCAACACCATCATCGCCGGTGATTTTCAGCCACCACCATCATTGCCGGCGATTTAGCCACCACCGTCTTCTGTCACCGTCATCTTCTCCATCATCAGTGCCTCTTCATCATTGTTGTCGTGTTTTTGATGCGTTCATGCTCTAATCGGTATGTTTACTTTTCTCACCAATTCAAAAATTTGAGTTTTAAGGATCTTTGATCATAAAATTGTAGTAACTGATATTGACATTCATTAAAAAAATTTAGTGGTAATGGATTTATAATGTTTTGATTGAGTAGGTTAAATTTGATATATATTGCATACCATGTGTTCGACTAAATGTCTAAATAAATTCTTTACTTCTTTTTAATGTTGGGTATTGGTTTTAATATTATATTGTGGACCTATTCTACAGTATCATGATTCAAAATTTGTTTCTCTTGATTCTAATTATGTCTAAAGCTTCAAAATTTGTGTCTTTTGATTCTAATAATGTTGTTTTCATAAGTTGTAGAAGCTAAGAAAATGACAAAGCAACATAGATCGGAACAATCTATAGATGATCCAACTACTGATAGGAAAAGATTTAAGTGGCCGCCTAATTTGGCCCGTGGGCACTTGGAAATCTGTGTAGAAGAGAAAAGGAAAGGGAATTGGCAAAGTAAATGCTTAACAGAAATTGGTAGGATGAACCTTAGGGCTGAGTTTTTTAAAAGGTTTGGGTTAGACTGGAAATATGACAAGTTCAGGAATCGTCTAGACACCGTTAAAAGACAACATGAATCATACAAGCGGGTTATACCTGATTCATCTGAACTGAGATTCTGTGAACAAACTGGAGCAATCGAAATGCCTTTTTCTTGGTGGGAAAATTTAATCAAGGTACATTCTATTAACTAAAGTAAACTTATTTGTATAATCTATTTTAGACTAATGTTTTTGTTTGTCTCTCTCCATTGTAGGAAAAACCTGAAGCGAAAACTCTTTGTAACTATCCCATAAGAGATATTCCACTTATTGAACAACTTTTTTCTGAGGAGACAATTTCAGTTGGTGATGATGGTTTGCAACACCATGATGGAGCAAGTCATTTGCCTTTTGAAACAAATTCTGTTGAAGATATTGAGCTTAACAACTCTCCCGAAGCTCAAAATTCTGAACAACCTCATAACAATGGTAAGAGGGTAAGATCCAAACAACCTAAATCATCTAGAAAGCAGTCCAAAGAAAATCAGTGGGATCGAGTCTTAGATCTTATTGAGGACCAGGGAAGATTTTTTATGGGAGGTAGAGAGAGCTTTTATACGTACAGTTCTGCTGCATGTGTTAAGGTGCTTGAACAGATGGTATTTCTTAACAAACAAGGTGAGTTGTATTGGGCTGCCCTTGTGTTTCTTGAAAAAAATGAACAGAGACGACAAATCTTCATGACACTTCTGGACGAGATAAAGAAGATAGAATACCTAGAGAGAATGACGGGCAAAAAAACTCGTTTCAAAGTAAGTCTAAGTTTAACCTTATACATTTTTGTAGAAAATATAATTAGCCATTAACCTTAGCACCTATTCTCTAGCAATCTACTTTTGTATGTTTACCCTGTTTATAGATGAGTGACAACATCAAAGAGATTCATGCTTCTACATAGTTCACTTTTGAGATTCCTGTTGATCTCCGTATGGTTGATGCTGAGAGAGTCGGATGTGAGTATCCTAACTATTTTTATCTAGAGATTGTTCTCTTATGATTGTGAATGAACGAGCTGAATTAGATGTTCTTAGTTTTTATCTGTACAGTAGTGTGAACCATTTTATGGCTTTGTTGGGTATTGATTGTGTCTGATTAAGAATATCGTCATGATCTGCAGTTGATGTCCTCAAGGCAATAGCTGTGGACAAACTCTTTTGAGAATTGTGTTTCATTCCTTCTACAATTTTTTTGAATTTTAAAATCTCTTTTTGTTGTAAAGACAGTTTGTTCAGAATTATATTAGTTTATCACTTTATCTACTTATAATTTTATTTTAGAATGAAATTTAGTTACATATATCATTAATGTATAAATCTAATTCAAAAAATGTTTATATATTAGTAATATTCATATATTATAAATTAAATTAATGTCAAAGGAAACTGAAAATAGAAGATAAAATAATTAAAGGTTAATTTAGTAATTTTGTTTTCTAATCACACTCAAGTTGTATCCCAATCGCTCTACCATTCAAAAATATGATATAACCGCATCGCACCCGAATCGGACTCCCATTCACAATTTTACCTAATCGCATCGCTCCCAAATCACATCGCACCCGCACTTGAATCGTAATCGCACGCGAAATGGACTACCATTCGGGGCTGAGTGTATTGTCTTTAATGTCCAGAGAAGTAATCTCACCAAAACAAGTCCCAATTAGAAAATGATGTTCACCATAGTGCTTCGCGAGGAACCTGTCCTCTACAAAGAGAGTGTTCCACTGCTTGCACACAGCTCTAAACCTTGCAAGAGATTTCATTGGAACTCTAGAGAGAACTTCCTCTTGCAAATCAGATGGAAGATTTATCGGCATCGTCATATTTTTTCACTTGTAGTGAAATGATTTACGACTGAATGGTTTCTAATTGATGATAACTAAACCCGATACACCCTTAAATAGAGACGACTACTTTGTAATGGGCACTAATTTAATACTTTTGTAATTATTATTATTATTATCTATATATATATATATATATATTTTGTGTTTCATATGAGTGTGACATCTTGCGTAATGATAATGTGGCTACCTAATAAAGTGTTAAACATTTATTTTTCATAAACATTTATATATTTTTAATATATTACTAACTATAGTTGACCTGTCTTGACTATCAAATCCAAACTTTTTGAAAAATGATATTAATAAACATAATTACTTGAATAAAATTTATTTACTAATTATAATATTTATTTTGATACGTTTCCATAATTAACCATAAAATATCTTTTACTCTTTATGCTTTTTCTTTTGGGACTTTTGTGACATTGAATTTATCTTCAATATTTCTAGATCTAACTTAATTCTAAAATCTATAAATTAAATATTAATATTAAATTTTATAAAATATAACCATAAATCACATCGTTAGATTCTTATGTAAATCTTGGATCCTCTAACAGATCGATATGTGTAAAAGTTGTAATAAATGAGATTGTGACATGTGTGTTAGTTAATGTCAAGTTATGTCAACAATTTTTTTCAAATTTTTTTTCTACTCTTAACCACATAGAAAAGCTAATTAAAAAAACTTATTAACATAAATTAATTAAAATGCATATGCATTTCTAATTAAATTTTAACAAGCAACTCTAAAAAAACTATACTCTCAATCTTTTCAACTGCTATTTTAAAAAATGGTAATGGTACTGTATGAGTATTGATGCAAATTTTTTATGGGCTTGATCGATAATTTTTTTTTGTAAAGTTGAATCAAAGAGACCAAGTTTTGTATAGTGATTAGTGAAGTTGGCTCGATACTTTACTGATAGGCTTACTGACTTGTAGCATGGAGGGTTCGATGGTCACAAATCGATCCACTTTGAGAGGCCAGGATGGGAGTAATGTTTTACGAAATCTTTCCTCCAGTAATTCTGTCTGTTGAATGGTTTAAGCTGAATGAACTACAAGAAATATGGGTATTGATAGCATACGATTAACACTATAAAATGGTTATTATAGCGTTTTCATGAATGTTATTAAATGAGACACTATAATAGAGGGGCTATATACAATAGCGTTTCTGGATTGGTGCTATTGTAGGGTATCCTTTAATAACATATATAAAATGCTATATTACAATGTTTAATAACACATATATCGTGCTATATTTATATATATAATAATATTTTATGCCTGCTATATATGCGGTAAACGTAGCTATCTTTTCTTGCAATGATTTAATTTTTAGTAGCTCTATGTTAATACCATTTGATTAGTTATCTTAGCATCAGTGTTGAGCTATTTGTATCTGAGTTGTAGCTTTTATTATGTGCTACTAAGTGAGTATACAATGACTTCATCTACCTGCTATAACGATCAATTATGTTTATCTTCTGATTACTATTAACCGTTCCCTATATAGCATATTCAAATGAAGTTACAATTTGAAAGTAACCTGTGATAAAGCTGAAATTTTATTCTAGAATAGAAAATATCAAACATTGTTATGATACACAATGAGCATACGATCCAATTCCATAAATCCCAAACAAAAGAACACAAGTCTCATGCATTTGCCACAACAACGAAAGTAGAAAATCATACGGTTCTTACTCGACATCAAATGATGACAACTTTTTCTTCAGGCCATGCTATATTGGTACCAATAGCATCCTCCATACACTCAATAGCAGAATTAGGCCTCCAAACCTTCGCATCAGGCACCTTGACTACATCAATCCACATATGAACTGCATTCTGACCCAAGAGAACAAAATGCACTAACTGCTCTGGGTTGTTTGAAGACCAGCGTCCTTCTGCAACAACCCTATTCTGACCGGTAATGTCCAGCAGTCTGCACTTCTCATCCTCCTTGACAATCCGTTTCGGAGAAGTATGTTGCATAGTATAAATAATATGCAAGGTTTACGAAGGCATCAGTGCTAACGATCATAACATATTTTATAAGTAACAAAAACGTTGAAATTTACCTGCTGAGATGAACTTGAAGGAGATTGTGTAAGTGGTTTTGAACTCTTCACAGGAGCTGCAGGAGTGAGTCCTTGTGACTGCGTGCCAGTAGATGCTGTAGCTGGTGCCTCTGTACTTAAATCTTCGATTAAAACTCTGTTGAATGGCCATGCTACAAACGACTTCAAAGAGTCATGAAGATTTGAGAGTTCTTATGTTGGCCGCCAAAGAAATGTCTCAGGTTCATTGACCGCATCGATGATACACAGAGTTTTAAGCCCTATTTTCCTACTGCAAGTGCACAGCAAAGAAGTAGTACTTAGGGGTCGAATCCCACGAAGACCAAGTTTTACTCTATGGTTCTATTGGTTCAATTTCAAGCTAAGACAATTCAAAGTTGGGTTTGTTTGGTAACAGTAACGCGATTAAAACGGTATAAAAAGGCAATAATGAAAACACTAGATCAGGGGTAATTCTTGGGAATTTCAGAGATAGCAACTAAACAACTATTCAGGGCATAGATTAAGTACCAGTCTAGAACTCAAACATAATATAAACTGATCCACTGTCGTGGTATCAATAACTCTATCTGATCGATTCTGTGCGAAAACGCGGAGCACATGCTCAGACATCCGGAGCACATGCTCGGCGGTCCATAAACCCTAAACTGTCGTTTGAGCCCAGAATCGCAGACAAGCATTAAAGAACAGGAATGATAAGTTCACAAATCACCTACACATCAACTTTCGCAGGTCTAGGATAATTTACCCACTAATGTCTTTTCTAGCAACCTATTACACTTTTGATGAATAGATAAACCTAGAATCATAGATTGGGTGATCAAATCAACCTAAGCATTAAGTCTAACAATAGTGAAGACAATCGATTATATAAAGCCCTATTTGTGTTCTGTTACTAACCCATGAAACCCCTTTTGAAACCCCTAATCTAGCAAAGAAAACTACTCAGACATAGAGAAATGAATCATAGCAAAAGATGAGAAATTCAATGACATAAAAATAAAAAGGGTTCAGAGAATGCTTCACAAGGTAGCCGCTCTTCCTCTCCCTCACAAAACGTCGCTCAAAAACCAAAAAGAAAAAGTATATCTTCTCTCCTAAAAACCCTAGGTTAAATAGCATACAAGTAGAGAAAAATAAGGAAAGAATCCAAATTCAAATCTTCCTATTAAAAAGCGATCTCAGCCCTCTTTCTCTCACAAAGGATCGCCTAAAATAAGGGGAATTAGGCAGGGAATCGGCGCCTAGATGCTTGCCACGTGTCGTCATGAATCCGTAGAGTTGGGAGCATGTGCTCGGAAATCGGGAGCATGTGCTCCTGGGTCTAAAATCAGCTTTTCTGCTCCAATTCAACTCCTTTCTACTCCGATTACTCCTGCTGTTCCAATCCTTGCTTTTAGCTTCCTAGCCTCTTATTATAACCTGAAAAGGACTCAAACAACTACAAAACTATCAAATAAACGGGGTCAAAGTGAGTCAAAATCTGGTGAGATTCCTGGGATGTCATCTAGTGAATACCCTATAGCATTTCTATACTTCCTAAGTTCACAAAGGAGCAAAGCGGTCTCTACATTGTTTATTTCAGAGTTCACTATCACGGGGTATGTAGAGTTAGGACCTAGGAACGCGTACCTTAGGCCGGCTGGAAGTGGTTTTAGCTCTACCCTTGGAGCTCTTAACTCGCTCCAAGGACCGTCCGCTGACTTTACCGGAGCATGTGCTCCGGGATCTGGAGCAGGTGCTCCCTCGGCGGATTCCTCCTCTGATTGGTTCTCATCGTCTAGGCTGGCGAAAGCTACCAGTTGCTAGAACCGTGTACCTGCATCCAAAATGCGTGTAAAACCATCAGCTTCCTCATTCAAGAATCCATACTTACCCTCTGCCTTTGTCAAGGCAACCTCCAACGGGTCGAGAGTGAGAACTTCATCGGTAACCTCATGTGCAACCTCTGAACCATCATCAACCACAAAAGTCTGACCATCTATCATAGGTTTCTTGAGCAGCTTATTCATCTCAAACCTTGCGATCATATCCCCCAGCTGGAGATCGATCGCTCCCCCTTGCACATCTATAATCGCACCAGCCGTGCATAAGAATGATCTACCTAAGATCAGGGGGTCACGTGGTTCTTCTTCAAGTTCCAGAACCACAAAGTCTGCTGGGATAAGCGTGTCCCCTATCTAGACATGTAAATCCTCCAACACTCCTATGGGGCGCTTGGTGGATCTATCCGCGAATACTAACGAAATCCGTGTAGACTTGAACTTCGTGTATCCCAGCCTTTTAGCCACTGAATATGGCATAAGGTTCACACTGGAACCTAGATCACAGAGGGAGTTTGCAAAAATCGTTTTACCGATTCTCACGGATAAGACAAATCGCCCTGGATCATCTCTCTTCTTTAGCACTTTGTTTTGCAGCACAGCACTACACTCTCTTGAAACCATCATCACGTCCTCTTCCTCTGACATTCTCCCAGAAACTAACCCTTTCACATATTTCTTCAAAGCAGGTATCATCTGAACAGCATCAGCTAGGGGTAGTTTTACCGTCAATTCTCTCAACATCTCCTTGCACTTTGCATCCTCCAAATCCTTGTGAGATTTCTTAGGAGGAACAGGGTAAGGAACCCTAGGGGTGTACACGCGTGCAGGAGGTACCTCAGTAGGAACGGTCTGATCGGGAGTCGGGAGCACGTGCTCGCTGGGTGGGAGCACATGCTCGCCGGATGCTTTGGCTTCTTTTTGACTCAACGGTGGAGTCTCAGCAGCATGTTGAGGAAGGTATTCTTCAGCAATACCCTTGCCCTTGTCAATCCTAGCGGATGGTGCTTCTCTAGGGGGTAACTTCTTTCCTCCCCTTAGCTCAATCGCATTGACATACTCGTTCCGCGGGTTTGCTTCCCCTTTTCCGGACAGAGTCCCAGAAGTTCTTTTCACGGCTTCAGCAGTCTGTGCAACCTGAACATCAAGCTTCTTCACATGTGACATTACTGCCTCATACTTCCCATTAAGGTCATTGTACATGGTATCGACCTTAGTGTTGATTTCCACTGAAGCTTTTTGTTGATTCACCAAGAGTTGTTGCATCATGTTTTTCAGCTCATCCTGAGAGCTGCTAGCAGATGAAGGTCCCAACTGCTGGTTGGTGTAAGGCAGTGCTTGCTGAGCGCTTGTATATGCCTGCTGGTTCCCCCCTTGGAAACGGTTTTGAGTGGGCACAAACTGTTTGCCTTGGAAGTTGTTTGAGAAGGTTTTCTGATAACCCATCTGATTCTGAGCTCCTTGCTGCGGATACACCTGATCCTGAGGATTCTCCACGTTGGTGCTTCTATAGGACAAATTCGGATGGCTTCTGTAGTTCGGGTTGAAACCCTTGTTCTGCACAAAACCTTGCCCACTCACATAATTAACCTCCATCGTTTCATCCTCTCCATCACAAATCTCCTGAGCTAGCGGCATGTCTCCGGTCTCATCGACAAAATGGACATTTTTCTGGCTCCCCTTCAGAAGAAGGTTCACCTTGGCTGTCAACTCGTCAATCTTTTGCGTATCGACACTGTTGACCTTCACGGACCTGTCATACTCAGGAGCCTTGTTGCTGGAGCTTGCAGCTAGGTTCTCAATCAACTGATATGCTCCTTCCTTAGACTTCGTCATAAAATCCCCATTGCTGGCCGAGTTGAGAACGTTTCTGTAGTCCCAGTTAACTCCATCATAGAAAATGCCCAGAATCTGTTCATCACTGAATCCATGGTGCGGACACTCTCTACAGTACTCTTTGTACCTCTCCCAAGCCTCGCAGAAGGCTTCTCCAGTGTGCTGTTGGAACGATGAAATCTTGTTCCTCAGGGCAGCGGTCTTAGCCTTGGTGTAGAAATGGTCCAGAAACGCAGACCTACACTGTTCCCATGATGTCAGAGACCCAGGTGGCAATGACTTCAGCCAACGTGAAGCTCTATCCGCAAGAGAGAAGGGAAAGAGCTTGCACTTAAGAAAGTCTGGCGGTATCCCATTTGAACCAGTGGTGCTACATATCTCCTCAAAATTCTCGATGTGGTCCATCGAAATCTCAGCTGGGAGACCGTGAAATAGGTGCTGCTTCACTAGAGAGATCATCTGTGGCTTGATCTCAAAATCTTGGTTCGGGATGGTGGGAGGAAAAATCGCCGCTCGGTTGGTGTAGGACACATGCGGGTTGTCCTTGTCCCCAATGGACGGTTGCGGTGGCGCGGCTCTTTCGTGTTGAGCACGGAGCAGTTGCCCCAACTGTTGTCGAAGTTGCTGCAACTCGGCAGCCATATCCTCATTGTTTATGTTGTCACCCATGTTGACGGATTGAAACTTTCTGTTCTTGCGGTTTGTTCTTTCTGCCAAAGAGAGCTCTGCGGCTGACAATGCGACTAGTTCTTCGGTGTTGTTTCTTCTTGTAGATCTTCTTGACATGCACCTGAAACACACGCAAAGAAGAAGCAGAAAGACAAATCAGTAAGGTCTTAGTCTAGTAATTTCGCCGAAAACCAAAGGTAAAAATTTGGTCCCCGGCAACGGCGCCAAAAACTTGATACACAGAGTTTTAAACCCTATTTTCCTACTGCAAGTGCACAGCAAAGAAGTAGTACTTAGGGGTCGAATCCCAGGAAGACCAAGTTTTACTCTATGGTTCTATTGGTTCAATTTCAAGCTAAGACAATTCAAAGTTGGGTTTGTTTGGTAACAGTAACGCGATTAAAACGGTACAAAAAGGCAATAATGAAAACACTAGATCAGGGGTAATTCTTGGGAATTTCAGAGATAGCAACTAAACAACTATTCAGGGCATAGATTAAGTACCAGTCTAGAACTCAAACATAAATATAAACTGATCCACTGTCGTGGTATCAATAACTCTATCTGATCGATTCTGTGCGAAAATGCGGAGCACATGCTCAGACATCCGGAGCACATGCTCGGCGGTCCATAAACCCTAAACTGTCGTTTGAGCCCAGAATCGCAGACAAGCATTAAAGAACAGGAATGATAAGTTCACAAATCACCTACACATCAACTTTCACAGGTCTAGGATAATTTGCCCACTAATGTCTTTTCTAGCAACCTATTACACTTTTGATGAATAGATAAACCTAGAATCATAGATTGGGTGATCAAATCAACCTAAGCATTAAGTCTAACAATAGTGAAGACAATCGATTATATAAAGCCCTATTTGTGTTCTGTTACTAACCCATGAAACCCCTTTTGAAACCCCTAATCTAGCAAAGAAAACTACTCAGACATAGAGAAATGAATCATAGCAAAAGATGAGAAATTCAATGACATAAAAATAAAAAGGGTTCAGAGAATGCTTCACAAGGTAGCCGCTCTTCCTCTCCCTCACAAAACGTCGCTCAAAAACCAAAAAGAAAAAGTATATCTTCTCTCCTAAAAACCCTAGGTTAAATAGCATACAAGTAGAGAAAAATAAGGAAAGAATCCAAATTCAAATCTTCCTATTAAAAAGCGATCTCAGCCCTCTTTCTCTCACAAAGGATCGCCTAAAATAAGGGGAATTAGGCAGGGAATCGGCGCCTAGATGCTTGCCACGTGTCGTCATGAATCCGTAGAGTTGGGAGCATGTGCTCGGAAATCGGGAGCATGTGCTCCTGGGTCTAAAATCAGCTTTTCTGCTCCAATTCAACTCCTTTCTACTCCGATTACTCCTGCTGTTCCAATCCTTGCTTTTAGCTTCCTAGCCTCTTATTATAACCTGAAAAGGACTCAAACAACTACAAAAATATCAAATAAACGGGGTCAAAGTGAGTCAAAACCGTAACATATCAATCGACAAAAACTTTAATGGCATTTGGTCCAAGAGGAAGGCCATTTACCAAAGCTTTGGGATCACGAGTCTGCCAACGACCTTCAGCAACAGGTTTATCATCATTTGATAGCCAATGTAGAAGTTTGCACTTGTTCATGGAAGTTATATTTGGGCTCTGTTAAACAAAATAATTCCAATATAGAAAATATTACTAGATTTACGAACACTAAAACGTAGATATCAAATCCTAAGTATAATCAATCAGATTAAGAAAACATTACCTTAGGCGGAATGTCTTTTGGTCCTAACTCTTGCTCAATAGCTTCAACACAATCCTGAGGCCACGCAATAGTTTCTCCTACAGCTTGACTAATACTAAACATATTTGCCGCAGGTCTCCAAAGAAATGCATCTTCTTGAAAAGCCGTCTCAACCAACACCTTCACTGAATTAGGACCCAACGGTACATTGTTGACGAAGTCCATGTGATCAAAAGACAGAATAGAACCCTCGGCTACTTTAAATTTAGAGCCAGACCAATCATACAGAATGCACTTAGGCTGCGGTTTTTGGTTTACACTCTACAAAGGTAAATAATAGTTAGAATCTGTTAACCATTCAGTGAACAACCTCAGCAAATCTCATTATATATTAACACTTACTCTTGGTGCTGAATGTTCACCAACTTCCGAAAATTGACGCTGTAAAATGAGAAGGAATGTAATTAGTTACCATTTTCTTAGACCATTAATCTAATGATATGGATTTCCAGACTTACACGACTATTCAGTTTCGCAAGAGCATCTTGTAATTCATTGACCTGCTGCTGCAACTGAATTTGGGTCTGTTGCATTTGAGTTACATACTTGCTTTTCATCTGGAAACAAGCAAGTTTGGTCATACTCATTCCTCTACCCATTGCCCTCAGGCGTCCAGGATTATCAGGTCCCAATATCTGAGCAAGAGTGTCTTTTTTTGGGTTTGATGATGATGATGTTGGAGCATCAGACAGAACGAACTCATTTGCCATTTCCTATTAAATGTCGGACTTATGTTTGTAGAGGTAAATTATAATGAAAAACGTAGAAGGGAGGATCATAAAAGAAATGACTTACAATCTTTGCAGAAGCATCCGTGTTCACTGCTGTCCCATCTTTTCTAGTTCGTGACTTGACCCACACATTCAGTCTAGTCACTTCATTTGTGCTCTCTTTTCTCTGCGTAATTATAATAACACACATTGAGTGATATTAAGAAACCATTGTCAGAACTGGTGGCCAAAATATATTGATAATCACTGACTGACACTTACTAAATCTTCGGCCAATCTAACCATTCCTTTACGGCTACATGTGTGAGGAATCTGCTTACGTCTTCTTTCCTTGTATGAATCACTAACAGACTATATTAAAGTATTAACACACTCTATGTGGAAGATAAATTAAGTACAAGTTAGTACCTTAAACTCTTGACTAGTCTTCTCTTTGACAAACTTCCTCCACTCTGCCGTAGGAATATTGTCTGGTCGTAGCTTCATTCTTTCTACGTTGTTTGGAGCTTTTCTAATCTGATTAACCAAACGTGACTTAGAGGCCCTCCATAAACATCCCATTTGCTTCAAAACAAGCGCTTTCTCATATTCTCCATCTAGTTCAAACCGTATGTACAATAAAGTAAAAAAGGAAAAAGATAAGATAAGAGTACTTAGAGCAAACTAATTGTGATTGTGATTAAAATATCTGAACAGATTTCCATAGAACTGTCTTCAGCTCCTCACCAATTTTCCTCCAATCATCTTTCACAACAAGAACATGTTCTCTTACCAAGGTACCTAAGTAGGAAGACAACTTAATCAATCCTTCTCCACATGGTTCTCCAAATTCATTGAATTGTACTTTTATTCGTGTATTAGGATCCTTGGCAATATCTTTCATCTTTGTTGGTCCTCTGTGTTTTTTAGTCTGGGGCGGAACTGACGATGTAGCATCCTTAGAAACAGCAGCTGACTCTTTATCGGCTCCTTGTTCTGTAACGTCCTTAGCAGCTTCATCAACCATATGACTATCTATCACAGTCTGATCCGGTTGTTGTTCATCAACCTGTGTGTCTTGAGGCTGCGTGTCATGTGGATATATGGTGCCAACGAATTCAGGTTCTTCTTCTTGTACGTTGGTCTTCCTTTTCCTTCCACCCTTTTTCCCCTTACCCATCTGCTACGTCTGTAAAACTAAGAGGGAAACTCAAATATAGACTCAAAAACAGATCAAGTATCCAAAAACAAAAATTCAAACAGTCATGCGAAACCAATCAAATATAGACTCAAATTAACGCGATCACACAAAAATTCCTGCACAATCATCTCTGACATTTTGAGCCTCATCTTCTACGTCTTCTAGAGTCATATCAATATCCGAAGGTAATGGTCCAACATCTGCATACCCATCTTCCACATTCTCATCATTGTATCTTCTAGATGGATCTTTCAAAACTACATACCAACTAGATTCATCATTCTCCCTTGAATAAAATATTTGTCTCGCTTGAGAGGCTAAAATGAATGGGTCCTTTGCAAATGACACTTGGCTCTAATTCGTATTAACCAGCGTAAAGCCATCTTCTACCTTAAGACCGTTACCTTTAACAGCCCACTGACACCGAAATATTGGGACGTAGAAGACATTGTAGTCTAACAAGATAATATCAACTATTTTGCCATAGTATGATACAACATCTACCACTTGTGCTGTGTCCCTTGCACTAGATCTACACATTGCTGTTGCCTCATAGTAAACCCCACTATTCTGACTTAGCCTATGCACTGACTTTGTATGAAACCGCAGGCCATTCACAATGTAGCCTGTATAAGATCTGGCTATACTACGTGGACCATAAGCCAACATCTTAAGTGTCTCGTCCTTATCTTAAAAATCAAGAGGTATCTAACAATTACAAAATAAAAGGTCAGCTAAAGTACTAATTAAATAACCACAAAAAAAGACAAATATAGTATAACATGCCTGTTGCTTTAGCCACGTCGGGAAATTTTGAGTGTGCATAGTCCATAAATAACATGCATCACGTCTGCATCTACCATTTGTGTCTTGTAGATGTTGTAAATGAGCACTTGCATAAAAACAAGAAACAAGAAAACTTCATCAGAAACAATTACTGTAAGAATAAATAATGTACAACGTAATAAAAAAACTTACTCAATGTAAGGTTCCACCATAGCCATGTTCTGGATTACAGCAAGGTGAGCTATTTTTCTATCCATATCAGTGAGAGTGAATGAGGTTCCAGCTGATATAGGACGACCTTCTAGGATGGAGTGGTTCTCGTACTCAGTGTTCCTCTCCTCTTTTTCTTCTACATTTGTTGTCGTCTTCAAGAAATCAGAGCAGAAACTCATGCATTCTTCTGCAAGATATGACTCAACTATACACCTCTCTGGTCTTGCTGGGTTTCTAACATAGTCTTTCAATACTTTCATGTACCTGTTTGTAATGAACATCAAATAGGTAAGCAATAAGTCCAATAGATTCACTAAAAAAAGGACACTACCTCTCAAATGGATACATCCATCAGAAATGGACAGGACCAGCTAGTTGGGCTTCTCTTCCTAGATGCACACACAAGTGCAACATGATGTCAAAGAAACTAGGTGGCCAAAATCGTTCAAACATGCATAGAGTCTGCACAATTTCTGTTTCCATTATTTGGAGTTGATCCATATCAATAACTCTTTGGCACAAAACGTTGAAGAACATAGGCGGAAAATGGCTATTCTAAGACCCTTAGGTAGTAAACCTCTAACAGCAACTGGTAGCAGTTGTTGCACCAAGACATGGTAATCATGAGATTTGAGTCCCATCACTTTACACTCGTCTAATGATACACAAGTAGATATGTTAGAGCAATAGCCATCCGGACCTTTAAAATCAAAGAGCCGCTTACAGAATATTTTCTTTTCTGACTTTGACAAAGACCAAGGACCTGAGGGAAGTAGTGTCCTTTTACCGTGATCTTTTGGATGCAAATCTTTTCTGATACCAAGAGTTTCGAGGTCCTTCCTACCTTTAAATCCATCCTTTGAATTGCCACAATGTAACAATGTAGCAATCAAGCTTGCAGCCACATTTCTCTCCACATACATCACGTCTATGTTATGTCTTATCGGGAGCTCCTTGTCAAGACAAAGCATAAAATAGAATAATCAGTTGAAAGTTATATACAAGTGATGACAATGGAAACTCTATAAGTATTATACATACCTTCCAATAAGGCAATGTGAAGAATATTGATATTTTCTTCCATCTAGTTAACTCCTCTTCATCTTTTTCTGCTAAGTCTTCTTCTTCATCATCAGATTCACTGTATTCATCTTCGTTATCAGATGGTATGTCACAAGCAGCTATAGATCTCTTCTTCCTAGTCTCTTTTCTATTACCAAAATCATTCTTGTAGTTTCTCAGTAGTAAGGAAATATTTCTACCCGTGAGTATCCTTCCCTTTGTTCCATGCTCTGCTTTACCATCAAACCAACTCTTCTTTCCTCGAAATCTATGTGACGGAGACAAACTTTTTCGGTGGCACATATATACAAACTTCCTACTATGACTCAGCCACAAACTATCTGTGTGCTTCCCACATATAGGACAACCCATCTTACCCTTTACTTTACAACAAGCAAGATTTCCATATGCTGGGAAATCACTTATGGTCCAAAGTAGCATCACCCTCAACGTAAAAGTTGTTTTACTAAATGCATCGTAAGTCACCTCGCCTTTAGACCACAAACGATTTAAATCTTCTATAAGAGGTTCTAAGTAAACATCTATACTATTACCAGGTTGGTGCGGTCCAGGAATCAACAAACTAAGCATGATGTTTGCCTCCTTCATACATAAGTCAGGAGTCATGTTATAATTAACGAGCAAGACAGGCCAACTACTGTATCGGCTGTTCTTCATGTTGAAGGGGTTAAACCCATCACTAGAGAGCCCAAGTCGCAAGTTCCTCTGCTCAGATGCGAAAGAAGGATACTTGTCATTCATTGACTTCCATGTCACTGAGTCTACTGGATGGCGTAATTTCCCGTCAGTGTTCTTGTTATTGAAATGTCATCTCAAATCCGCAGCCACTTTCTCCGATCTGAACATCCTTTTCAGACGAGGGATTATTGGAAAGTACCTCAAAACCTTATGTGGAACACCCTTCTTGACTTCCCCAGTGTGCATGTTGGTCTTCCATCTCGAAGACTTGCATTTTGGACAAGTATCAACCTTCTTCAACTTCTTTCTGAATAGGCAGTAGTCGTTCACACAAGCATGAATCTTTTGATATGGGATATCAAAAGATTTCAGAAACTTCTTCACGTCATCGGTTGATTTGTGCAGTACATTGTCTTCAGGTAACATTTTTGGTAAAGTTTCTAGTAAATCATCGAAGCTCTTGTCTGACCAGCCATTCTGAGTTTTAATCCGAAACAGTGTAACTGTAGCTGATAGCTTGCTATGATTCACACATGTTGGATACAATGACATTTCAGCTTCTGCAAGTTTTGCTAAAAACTCATCTTCTTGCCTATCCTCTCCCTCAGCAACCTCACATAAATCTAAACCCTTACAAGCTAAATCTTCATCAGACCATTCAGCAGCTTCGTATAAACCCAGAATCTCAGCATTCCACACTCTATCTTGACCTTCTACTAAACCAACATAATCTCCATGGTGAAACCAATCAGTACGTCTCTTGTAAGCCTCATCCATTCCATTTATAACTAAATGAGACACAGCCTCGTTGCGGCCATTGTTGCATGTATGGCGCTTTAAATTGCGGCATCCGGTGCACGGACAAATTATATTTCCATTAACTGCTAATTTGGCACTAACAGCTTCAACAAAACAACGAGCACCACTCTCATATGCAGAATCAACCCTTGAGTTCATGTAAGAGAAAAGTATAAGAAAAAGATATAAGTATCACAACACTAGTCCAAATGCATAAACAAAACACTTTTAACAATTATACTTACCTGCATAAATGCACCCATGCCTTGTCCAACATTTTTCTTAAAAATCCTAGTTTTCCTTGACACAGTTCAAACGGTATAGGATACAAGCAACAATGACCACAAGTTAAACATATTTTCGACAATCATTCACAGAGACACACCTATTAACAAGAAATCAATAGATGTGTCTAACCTCTATAATAATTGTATTCTTCCCCCGATATCTGAGAACCCACACCTATTAAGAAGACACACAACTGTAATAACAACAACCAACAAAACACACTGCTGTGTATAGCGACTATAAACTCACTTTCAACTCACCTGAAAATCAGATCTGAGGAGAGCTGATGCGAATTAAGAGAGTGAGACAGATCGAATCGAGATGGAGAGAGATCTAAAAGATGAAATCGACTGAGATGGCGAGAGATCTAGAGGATGAAATCGACGGAGATGGCGAGAGATGGAGAAGATAATATCGACAGAGATGGCGAGCGTTGGAGAAGATGAACTCGACGGAGATGACGAGCAATAGAATCTCCAGAGACGGCGAGCAAAGGAGTCCGCGGAGATGACGAGCAAACTAGTCGACGGAGAACTCGAAGGTTTTGTCTTTTTTTTTTTTGCCTTCTTTATTTTGTCTTTTTTTTTTGTACTATGAAATGTAAAGGTTTTATTTTTCAGACCGCCAAAATGTAATTTTTTTTTAAATGTTGGCGGAATCAGGTGTTTTTAGTTCCTGCTTCTTGATTTTTAGGCATAGCATTAATGCAATGCTATAAGTCTATTTGAGAAACTTTTATTTCACTTTTAATAGCAGTTACAGAAATTGTGCTATTATAATCTGCTATCAATACCCATATTTGTTGTAGTGATGGTGCCATACCTGACTGGCTTTCGAACATTTATCAGAAACCAGAAGCATCTTATCATCAACAGATAAGTCAAAGAACCTTGTAGCTACAAATCTAATGCATCTTTCACCAATGTTGAATATGATATTCCATGGAATTCTGTCCTGAAAAAGAGGGACTCAAATCATACATAGTTTAGAATTTTAGATTGGTTGAAGATAAGTATCTTTTTCGTTTTTTGGGTATGTATGTATTCACATGGCTACACTTCTTTTTTCCTTTCATTAGTAAAAACAGTAACTAAGGCCTTGTTGAGTATGATCTAAATGCAAAAAGGACAACAAGTATCTTTCTCATAAAGTTGTTAATATATGAGGTAAACACGCGTGAACCATTCAAACAGCAAACCTGGATTGTAATAATAAGGGTGCATCAGTGCATGAAACTGAGTTACATAGTACTGTGTAATACATATGTGGCCTAAACGAATATTACATTACCTGAAAGATACCAAATCCATTACCTGACGAAAAAAGAAAACTGACAAAACAAAAGAAAACATGAATCTCTAAATTACAATCTTCACTTACGTTATACAAAATAAAAATAAAAAATGTGCTTAATAAAATAATTAGTTTATGACATAAAATTTTACTCGTTAAAAATGACAAGAAGTGAACAAACCAATTCAATAAAGGATGTAGATGAAAGAGTGATGTACTTGAATCTTGATGAATATGTTTTGGAAAAGAAAAAAAAAAAATCTTGATAAATAAGAATATGATAGCACATTTTAGCAAATAAGTGCGGACTATGTCAACAATTTATATATATCTGGCAGGTTTGCTTTCACGCGTTTATATAATACAATAATATTAGTGGTGAGAGAAATGGTTGATTATTGTATTATATAAACGAATAATATAAACGAATAATAATATTATTTAGTTTAGTTTAGTCAAACGAATTAGTATAATTATTATTTGGGATCGATTATTGTTATATCATTGATCATTTTTGCTTTCGCAGGCATTTCCGAAATGTTGTTTGTTTCAAGAAACACCGTACCGAATTTGTGTACCTTCGATTATTAATTAGAAAAGAGGTTAGAGAACGTGTTACGTGGTAGCCATTTCCGTAGTATGATCTTATTCTTAATATTTTTTAAAAAATGTTATGGTTTATTTTCTTCTTCTTTTTATTCAACTGGTCAATGTTTATATATTTTTTCACGTTTGCACATGGTTTAGAAAATGGTTGCGGTGATTGCACATGGATGGAGCTCATCATTAAAAACATAAAATTTTGAAAAGAAAAATGAAAGAACTGGTTAACATAATAACAATGAATTTCAAAAATACATTAATAAACAGCTGACGGAATTGATCAAGCCACCACGACTTTTTAAAAAAATTTAATTTTAAAAACATAATAACTCTCTCTTTTAGTTTAGTCGTTCGTCTTCCTCGTTCTAATAGCCAGCCCTCTCACTTTATAACGCACCACACTATTTTACCTCTTCCTCATATCTCTCTGCATCTATCTTTTTATATCTATCTCCATGGGATCAAACTCAGTGGCCGCTCTCTTCCTCTTCCTAGCGGCAGTCCCTTCCATCTTGGCCGTGACATTCCAGGTCGGAGATACTGCTGGTTGGAATAGTGGTGTTGATTACACGACGTGGGCTAGTGGAAAGACTTTCAGAGTCGGTGACACTCTAGGTAGCTAAAACGTTTATCTGATTACTTGTTTTACAAGAAACCTTTGTTCTTTACCTAGCAAATCTAGGTCTATAAATCTTGGTGCAGATCACTTATGTTGCAAGAAACCCATTATTTAGACTAATAACAAGTAACAATCTACTGATTTTCTCTTGTACAGAGTTCCAATATGATCCGTCACACTCGGTTTCAGTGGTGGATAAAGGTGGATTCGATAGTTGCGACAGCACCGGAGAAACACAGAGCTTTTCTGGGGGAGACACTAAGATCGATCTTACAACAGTTGGAACTATGCACTTCCTTTGCCCTAGTCCTGGTCACTGCCTCGGTGGCATGAAACTCGCTGTTCCCGTCCTTCCCACCGCTTCATCTCCGGCAACACCTTCTCCACCGTCTTCGTCTACTCCTTCTCCATCATTTTCCCCTCGCTCTCCGCGTAAACCCAAAACACCGCCTCCAACAGCTTCTCCCCCGGCCAACGGTACGCCAGATTTAGAATCTTTGACTCCTTCACCGTCTCCGTCAACGCCTTCTTTGTCTCCATCGACACCTTCACCCTCTCCATCGCCGCCAAATGCAGCTTCTAAGGGAGTCATTAGCTATGGAGTGATTGGGATATCGATGGTGTTGATGTTCGGTGTTATGAGCTAATATTGGAGACAGAGCTTTTTTTCTCTCGATCTTTTTTTGGTCATGGTCATTGGAATTACTACAACACAACCTCATCTCTTGTTTTTACTGAATTAATTTTCTTTTGATTAAAGTTTTCCTTGTCGTACATAGCGCAGTATTATCATTATTATCTTGTTTTACATTATTATCGAAGATATTATAAATCATATTCCATTTTCATGTATTAATGACATTATAATACTGTAGCTATAACAAACACACAACAAGAAAATTAACAAAAGAAAAAAAGGAAATACCAAAAAATATGAATATTCCCTTTCTTCCGCTATAATTTTTTTAACAGAACCTTGAGCAGCTTTAAATAACTAGCTCTTCAGTTTTCCGGAAAAAAAATAGGGGTTTTCCGTGTTTGTCTTCAAACCGAAACCACGATTCAAGTTATGGACTTTGAGGAGCTAGGCAGAAACTATCCGGGGATGTGGCGGGTTTCACCACGTCCGAACCATATACTCCACACATGGTTCTCATTGGGCCATTGCACCATTCTCTGAAATCTCAGTCTCTCAAGTCCCTCAAAGATATGTCTGGCTCAATATCTCCCAAGTATCTCAATACAAAACTAGTTAAAGAGAAGTACTTGAGAGAATTCACGGACAAACTTCACTCTCTAGCTAGGGATGAAGCTTGATGGTTTACAAAACAGAATAGAAGAAGACGAGGGTCTCATTAGAGAATGCTACTTTGAGTGCACAACTTGGATCAAGTCAGAAGACTTTATAGATATGGTGCTAAAGGATTCTGTTTTCATACTCATGTTTCTTTGGATGATGTCAACCAGAAGAAGTCTAGGACCAATGCTGAAATCTGGGGATTCTTTTGTCGATTTCCTCTGTCTTGAAATTAACCACTATCAAGAGAGATCTACTCTTGCTGGAGAACCTACTCCCCTTCTTCATTCTAGATAAGCTTTTCGCTCCCATCGTCCCAAGACTCTTCCCTAACGATATACTTCATGGTCTAGTTATGCTTCTTTATTTCAATTTCCAAAACTCGGTTACATACCACCCAAACTACTTGCATATCACGGATTTTTTGAGAAGTACCCTCGTGGTAACATTTCCCAAACATAGTCAAGGAAATCAACGAGGTATATCACATATGCCTTGCGTGAATCGGTTGTATAAAAGGGGAGTAACATTCGAGGCCGTAGGAGATGTAGGAGAAATATGCTCGCTTAACGTTCAATTCGAAAATGGATGTTTAAAAATTCCTCGACTTTGTGTTGATAACACTTATGAAGTGACACTCAGAAATTTACTGGCGCTTGAACAATGTCACTACCCTTACCAGGCACACATTTGTGTAGCTATCTCACCTTCACTCGGAGAAAGACGTGGACTTGCTTGCTGGGAAAGGTAATGAAAACGCATATTTGTGGCTAAGTCTAATTACGTGTATGATCGATTCTGAGTATGTATGAGCATAAAGTAAATAAGACACAAGCTTTGTTAACGGGGTTCAGATAACCTACATCCCCGGGACCTAGTCCAGAATTCATTCACTAGAAAAGTCTGCAACCTACAATTGCTATATGGCACCCTCCACTCTTTCCAAGAATTACAATGAAAGAAGACTACCACTAATTCTCTTTTTCGACTAGTGTAGATCTTCAACAAAACCATCAAAAGATCTCTCTATCTTGTTGATGGGGCGACACCACACATCTTGTGTGCATCTCTCAAAACTACCTTGAAGCGCGCAGGTTTTCATGAAGCGGCCTCTTGGTATTTATATTAATTGCCCAACCCTAGGGTTGGCAACTTTCCTATTATACAACAAATAGGAAATTGAGAACTTTCCTTTTTCTTTTTGGATAAGGAAAGTTTCTCTACATGATCTCATCTTGAATCTTCCATTCTAGATGTTCATCCAGCTCAACAACCGCCACTTAGCTTGTCCAAGTCGGCCTTAAGCTTCTGTACTCAAATTCTTCAATTCAACTTCTTGTACTACTTCCAGTATTAATGTCGGACTAGTACAAGAAATGCTTCAGACGTTTGATACCATCTCCGTTGTATCTGACCCTCTTGGCTTGTCCAAGTAGTCACACAGCTTGGCTTCCTCTACTACTTGACGTACTACCTCCTGCAGTATTTTGGAACTTCACATATGTTCTTACCGCAATATTGTCAACTCAACATCTTTGTTAGTTCTGCTCATTGTCTTCACATACACATGTTCTGGACAGCTTATAAAACTTAGTCAACAAATTCACCTTCAATCTCTCCCTTGGTGATTGAGTTTTATAATCTATGCACCTATTAAAACCTGTCAACAAACCACCTTCAATCTCTCCCTTGGTGATTGTGTTCTATAATTCATGCATCCTTTAAAACTACTCAGCACAACATCTTCAATCTCTCCCTTGATGACTGCGTTTTAAATCCTAAGCACTTCATGTTGCATCATATTTTAGACTCAAAAGATCAAACATATTTATTCTCTCCCTTTTTAACTTAGTTTGATACTCAAGCACTCTGTTCACACAACCATTATCTCGGTTCAGTCATGTCCTTAGAATCAGATCAGAAAAACTCCTCCATGAGTAAAGATCCAATCATTATCTCGGTTCAGTCATGTCCTTAGAATCAGATCATAAAAACTCCTCCATGAGTAAAGATCCAATCTCTTTGTACGATATCTCCCCCTGCTTGAGTGTATAACTAAGTTAAAAACTCAAAACAAATGAGCACTACCTCTGGATCGTCTGTTGACATCTGGTGCAGACTCCAAATTTGAGACAAGATTATGTTTGATCCTCCGAAACCTTTTCAATCTTTCCCCTGCTAGGGTATACTCCACTATATGAGCTGCTACATGGTGAATAACACTCCTTTATATGGTTGCATCACATTCTCCATCTCTCGTTCAATTGACTTGTCTCCTCACTCGAGTTTTTCATCTCACTCATACATAGTTAGCAGCCACCAGAAAATTGTATTACCTTTGCACTTCAAATTAATCAGCAACTCCCCCCGAAACCTGCAGAAAATCTGCTTCATGAAATCCTTTTACTTTTCCTGACAAGAGAGACCGACCCTTCACCAAAATATACAACCGAAATTTGTGTTTCTCATAAGCATCATCAAGACTTCCTTCATCTAGTCTTTGTCTCCAACTGCAGCTCGTGCCAACATTCACAACTTCTCTAATCTTCTTAGTTAGACCATGCACCCAACTGATTGTTATCAACAGTAAGTTCTCATGAACACATGAGCCTATCCGCAATATACCCCATCTAAAACTGAGGGTTATTTGGGTTATTGCTCTCTTTGCATCATTATCTTAGGTCAAAAGCCAACATGCTTTAAACATGCTTTAAAGCATGCTTTAAACATACACTCCATCAAGCTGTCGAACCTCCTACACATGCTCTTGACACAAAACTAAGCTTCATGTTCAAACTGAGCCTAACAAACCATAATGGTAGATTTCCTTGCATTATACCCGCTGTTAATCATGCCTTTAATGTACCCATCTTCTCACCATAAACATTGAAGTTCTTTTTATTGATTTTTCTTGAAACAATCTCTGTAGCCATGCAACTATCTTCTGTTTCAGTGATCTTTGTGAGCTGATGATTCAGTTCTTACATCATCCTAAGCTGATTGTAACATTACACATCCGAACCAACAACTCTCTTCTACATTAACATCATGAATTAATAAACCTTGAAATTTGCAGATCCATGAAACTTCTCTAAGCTTTGATATCTTCATGTTTCTCTTCTTTTGTAAATCTCTCTCTTTCAAAGTCTCATCTATAAAATGCATTTCAGCATTCTTCATAGATTCCAGCATGCTCCCATAACATGTTTCAACATCTATAATCATGCCTTTCATGTTATTAGAAATTCATTGTTGCGCAGACTTTGAATCAGCTGATCTGGTATATCATCTTTCCACTGTGTTCCCGAGCTCCAAAACCAGTTCTCTTCTACCAAAGTCTAGTTCAACATGTCTAGAGTATCTTTGCCAAGTTTCATCCCATGCCGAGTTCATTTGGTCGTCCGTTTTATGTTTCCACCAGAACTGGTCAACTCTGAAACTTCAGATGAACTGTGTCTGAAACCGACTGAAGATGCTTGAATAAGTCACAAACCAACCGTCAAAAACTCAATCCCACCGTTGAAAATTCAGAGAGTAGCAGTATAAAGCACATCATAAAATTTCAGCTTGATCGAATTGCTTTTAGATCTCCAAACACTGCCTTGAAGATTCCATCACAAACATGATTTTTGCATTCTTTTTCAGATCTTTACAAATTACGGTTCTTTTCTTTGATGTTGAAGTTCAGATCTTCCTCGCCTTCATTCTTCAACTTCTGAAACATCTTTGATAACCACAAGAATCACTTTCATTCCACAGAGACATAATCATTAGACAAACTTCACCTTAGTCTTGTAATTTGCAGCGGATGTCTTAAAAACTGTTTTGATATTAATGTTCATATCCCTGATAATGATCGTAACTCTGATCAAATATATATTTTTTTTAGCTAAAACCTTTGGAGCAACACATGTGGAAGAATCACTCAACGTATATAAATCCTTGATAGAACTCCATAAACACATCCATCACTCCACACACTTCAATGACTTGTATTGAGACTTTTTATCATCTGTCTTGATGCAGTCTTGATGCAGAGCATAAACGGAATTGTACACCAACCCAGAAAATTATAATTTTTGGTGGAAAAGTCCACAGCAGTCATACGAATCCACAGGAGAAAACGGATCACGATTTGAGTTTATGGTTAGCAAGTTATGATCAAATTCGCAAGACAGTCCAAAAACAATACAAACCTGCAAGCAGCCAACTTTGAGAGTAATTTCCCATGAAACCACAAGGCACCAGACATCTATTTTTATATCATTGAAAAGATATTGCTCTCAAGTTTCCAGAACACCTTTCGTAACTCAAATCCGAGGTCCATAGCCAAAATAAAAGAGGATGAAAGAATCAACATTGGTTATGAATACCATCTTTAAAACCTGAAACCTTCTTCATTATTCTTCCTCTGAGCTACTTTTCTTGATTCAGAGTTATATCAAGCTTCATCTTGATCATTCTACTAGTGCATAAAAATCCTTAAGAACCATGTTCCATAGGCTCATCTCTTATAAATCTTTCTTTCTCATGACAAGTACCAGAACACACTCTTTGTTTTCTTCTTACAAAGTTCTTCCGATGAAGCTCAACATTTTTCTCCCTCTTGTTGATTGTGTGTCTCAATAAAACAAACATTCCAATTCACGCCACATACATCAGACTTCAACCAATTAAGATGAAGACACCCAAATCACTTTCTTCTTCGCTGCTTCTCCACCAAATTCTTCAAAAATTGCTTTCATCTGCAAATTATTTCACATAACTGAAAATATTGATCCATTCCTCCTTGGATATCTTATCATCCTAAGTGTGAGTCGATCACTCTAATGTTCTCTTGCTCTTGAGCTCATGAGGACATATCGGTTTTCTACTTATTCTTAATCAATAATAATTAACCAACGATTGATCAAAAACTTTGCAGCTTCAGTAACTTTAGACAATTTTCAATCACATTATCTCCCTCATGAACTCTCTCGACGAATCTTCTTTTCCTCTGTGAAATACAACTCCAAAAGATTCTTAATTAACTCCTCAGGAAGACCATCACTCAATGCTTTAAAAAGTTTCAGCATCGTTGTCTTCTTAGTTCTTATTACGATCAATTTTTGAACTTGTGAAGTCAGAACACGAGACCAACCATTCTTATCTTTTAAATCACTTTGACAACATTGGCACAAAGTCGACCCTTATCTTGAAACCAGAGCTTAGAAAGTTCAGACCATACTCGTTTTTACTGGCATGTTTCTCTACTTGTAAATCTTTCTTGCGTCAATTCTACTGAGATCGAGAAACCAGCCTCTAATTTGATTAAAATATAAACCGGCCCAAACTTTTCAATCAAACCCTAATTAACAAATCTTCTTTGTCAACACCAATTTCGCCATCGTTGCTTTAGTGTCTTAGCCACTGAACCCCAAAAGGTCCAAGCCCATACAATCTTCGTAGCTCTTGGTTCAGTAATAGCCAGCCATAACAAACTAATCTCTGGTCTCTTCCTAGTCTCTGATGTAGAACAGACATAACAACAACAAAAACCCCAAGAACATGAATGATCTCTACTCTTTCAAGTTACAAAGTCCATGAGTCTTTGTTCGTATATGTTACATTCCCAATTTCATTCTCCTCTTAAACGTTCATGAACCCTGCAATTCTCATCCACCTCACCATTCTTCTCAAGCCCATGTCAGAAAACTCTTTGCTTCTCAATCGTTTCCCGACAAGGCTAAAAAAAAAAAAATTGTGCTCTTCTTCATACAACTCCTGATGGATAGAACAAACCCTGCCTGAGAGTTTCTTATTTACTTCGGCCCTTCATGAATACTATATCTTCTCTTATGCATACTCCGTTTAGCCACAAATCCAGGATCACGCCCGAAACAAGAACAAATATCTATCGAGCCCTGCTCTGATACCAATTGAAAACGCATATTTGTGGCTAAGTCTAATTACGTGTATGATCGATTCTGAGTATGTATGAGCATAAAGTAAATAAGACACAAGTTTTGTTAACGGGGTTTGGATAACCTACATCCCCGGGACCTAGTCCAGAATTCATTCACTAGAAAAGGCTGCAACCTACAATTGCTATATGGCACCCTCCACTCTTTCCTCGAATTACAATGAAAGAAGACTACCACTAATTGTCTTTTCCGACTAGTGTAGATCTTCAACAAAACCATCAAAAGGTCTCTCTATCTTGTTGATGGGGCGACACCACACATCTTGTGTGCATCTCTCAAAACTACCTTGAAGCGCGCAGGTTTTCATGAAGCGGCCTCTTGGTATTTATATTAATTGCCCAACCCTAGGGTTGGCAACTTTCCTATTATACAACAAATAGGAAATTGAGAACTTTCCTTTTTCTTTTTGGATAAGGAAAGTTTCTCTCCATGATCTCATCTTGAATCTTCCATTCTAGATGTTCATCCAGCTCAACAACCGTCACTTAGCTTGTCCAAGTCGACCTTAAGCTTCTGTACTCAAATTCTTCAATTCAACTTCTTGTACTACTTCCAGTATTAATGTCGGACTAATACAAGAAATGCTTCAGACGTTTGATACCATCTCCATTGTATCTGACCCTCTTGGCTTGTCCAAGTAGTCACACAGCTTGGCTTCCTGTAGTACTTGACGTACTACCTCCTGCAGTATTTTGGAACTTCACATATGTTCTTACCGCAATATTGTCAACTCAACATCTTTGTTAGTTCTGCTCATTGTCTTCACATACACATGTTCTGGACAGATTATAAAACTCAGTCAACAAATTCACCTTCAGGTAATATTTTTATTTTTATATTGGTATATATATGTGATGGTTGTGTACTGAATGATGGGCTTTTGTTTTGTTTTGCAAGGTATAATAATGAATTAGACTGGGAAACTAAGTTCGAAGATGGTGAGCAAGCTCCGTTTTGGCACCTCCGTGAGTACCTCTTCTTACTATTCTGAAATAGTAGATAGAGTTAGCGCTCATTATTCAGACCGGGTCAACCAGAACTGCTCGGTTCTCAGACGTGTCTTCTACTGTTGTTGACACTCATCCAAACAGTGACTTCCATCATCCAAGTCGTTCTTCAAATGAATTGAATATTTATTGCTTCTGTATTAGTCTTACGAAGAAAATACCTAGTTGATATGTCTTTTGCTTTAAATCTTTATGATATCCCAAAATGGGCAAGTTCAGCTCTACAACCGTTGTTTTTGTTAACAATGCAAGGAAAAAATTGATTCTTATGTTTAAAATGGGAGATTGGTTTTTTTGTCATGTGTTACCATATCATATAAATATGTTCTTAGGCGAATCTTTTTGTTTGTGTTTTGTTCATACTGTATTACGTTTTGTGTATTTGTGGGCGTCTTTTCTCACTTTTTATATAATGTTTTATCATTCTAAAAAGAAACCACGAGTTAGGAGTTTTTTTGGGTACAATATGAATATTCATTCAAGTGCTAGTCATGATCACACAGGTCTTGCAATGTTATCGATTGTTCAGATTTCACAGCGATGCATGGTAACTAATTCAAAACACTGGATTAAGAGATGTTTTTTTATCTTATATAACTCAACCCTGAGCTAAGAGTAATTGTTGTACGTACATCCAAAACACATCTGTCACGTACTAAGTTTGTCCTCATCACTCTTATCATAAATTAAACAATACATACGAAAGCGGATAATTTCTCTACATTAATAGTATCCTGCAAAGGTTGGCTCTAGAGGTTGCTTTGTAAGCATCTATTTAAATGATCATGTTTGGTACTTGGAAAGGTACGTAATATAATGAAGTTGGGAGAGAAAATTTCATCATCTTTTCACCTGGGAAGAAGCTGTCTGATTCACCAATGTGACTATACCCTGAACAAACACAAGAGACAAAAAAAGACAGTACACATTATTGTCTACTTATGTTGGGAAAACTACAAGAACTGGCTTCACCTCCTCACACACCTTCCCCCTCTTGCTGACTTGCACCACAAGAAAGGGGGAAAAAAAGCTATGAACACAAGGAAGATCAGAAAATACTACCTGAAGTCCTGACTAAAAAAAACAAAAGAGCTAATTCAACCATTTATTTAAGTCTTCTTAATTCAGTATCTATAGTCAGTTTGGAATAATATATATAAATCACTAAAGGTTAAACTATTATGAAAATCTAATGTGACTAACAACCAAAAGAGAAAAAAAAACAATAGTATGCGGTCTTTGAGAGTAGGAAAACAAAAAAAAAAGCAACAAGCATAGAAGGAACAAAACACTAGTTGAATCGTTTTTTCCTCCACCGTATCCGAGTTGTGTCTTGCTTGGAAAATCCATGAGGATGAACTAAACTGGGAACGTAGACGCACGTATTTCCGGCAGTTGTGTCGTAAACTGTTTGGAACTCGTTGTCTTTAACTCTGAAAATGTTAATATATCTGGCCACCTCGAAATAACAAGACGTGACGAGTGTATCGTCTGTATCAATAAAAAAATTCAGGCAGAAGCGACTACGATGAGGTTCATATAGCAGAGGCAAATGTGGTATATCCACGACCATCAGTATGGTCCAAGGCGTGATCAAATGCCTCACCCATATGCATATCTTCCTTGTTTGATGACATTGCTCTAACAAGGAAAGCCTATTTCCTCGAAAAATCTCTAGCGCGAGAGGATTATACTCATCATACCTAAAAGGAAGTTGTCCAAAGGGTTGAAACCTTTCTTTAGAGTAATCAAAGCATTGTATGAAAGCTGTAGAGTCTTCTCGAAGACCAATCCAATAAGAATTCCCTCCAAGAGACACACCCGAGAGTGGTACTCTAAGGTGCCAATCAAAACTGATATGATTAGTTATAACCTTCCACCTATTAGATAAGAATTCGTATACCTCAATCCTTGGAGGTCGATCTCTAGAATTATGAGGACATCGAAACCTTACGATTTTGTAGTTGTGTTGGGTTGGTGATTGGCGGATGAAACCAATACCGTAGGCATCGTCAAACCTGTGAAAGTCGCTGCTGCATTTGACCCATCGTGTCATTTTCAGAAATGGATTCCATACCAAAAGCTGGTTCTCCATGACGCACAACAATAGACCAGTGCAGTGAACAATCTTGTACACTCTGATTCTATTGCCAAACTCGTGAACCCTTTAATCTTTTATTTATAAGGGTAAGGTCTTGGACTGTTAGAGACGGACTGGCCACCGAATTTATTCTATTACGAGCACCTTTGATTATAATCTGATCTTCACCACTTGCACTATAGTTGTGCATACGAGACGAGTGCTGCTCGAGAAAGGACTCTTCTACAAGTTGCGTGTTCCACTGCTTGCATACACATCTGAATCTTGCAAGAGATTTGTCTGGAACTCTAGATAAGATCTCATCTTCCAAATCACGTGGAAGCGTCACCTCCATCGTGTAATCTGATAGTCAAGAGTTGGAATATACCATTCTCAGATAAACAGAGCAATTTCGAAGAATTAAGAGTTTAAGAACCAACCTCCTCAAAATCGATGTCCGGACTTAGATCACATGCACAGCTTGTCTCTCCCTTCCCATCTACGGCTGCTATCCATATGATTAGGGTTTTAACTCTTTTTAACTTTGACAACTTCGAAAACAAAATAAAATGCTCATTCGGCTCATTAATATGACACCATTATTTTATGGAATCTATATTCTATAACAAACAACATTCCCTAAATTTTCGTGTGCTACAACAACCTAATGATATATTTTTGTAAAAAAAATATAGTGGTTCTTTTTACGTACTTATGAGCTTTTCGTTTGCTTGAATTAACAAAGAATACCAATTAACGTTTGTGTTTGTTAATGCAAGTAAACGAAGGATTAAAAAACCGGATTAGATAAAATTTAACACTTCATATATAACAAGAAAGAAGATATCATTAGGCACAATGGTCTAATTCTAAACCGAAAATTAAGAAGAACGATCACAGTTTCGAACCGGTAGGAATTATAATTAAAAAAAAAACCATTATAAATTAATTTCAACAGAAGAAATACAAAAAGATACCGCAAATGTGATCCCCACAGTCACGTGCATTGTAGGGCTCGAAGGCCGAACGGGTCCCCATAATCCCATATAGCTGCCGCTCGAGGTCTCTATGACGCACGTGTGAAGCAAAACAGGGCACACAAATCTCTGGTACGTGAACACACATGATTCCCATGTTGACCTGACTGGAGCGGTAGGTGCTGTCTAGTGGAGACCACTGAATCTGAGCCGTTCAAACTTTTAACATCATCGTCAGATCTTATGAAACCACAATTACCGAAGAGGCATCTTTTTTTACTAAATTATCTTAATCTATATATTCGTCTGCGGCTTGACACATGTTCTCGACCAGTGTACTCGCTTTTTTGTCCGTTGGATCAAACCTCACAGATTCTCATCTTACGGTGAAAAAAACCAAACTCAAATAAATATATCCTTTTCCACCGAAAATTGTCAGATGAACAAAGTTGGTTTTGTAATAATCAAACTTCCCAACTTCAAAGTCAAGCTTTTTAAACAGTAAGCGAGATTCATTAGATTCATTCCACATCCTTTCTTCACTTTTTTCCCTTTATATACCAAAATTAGTTACAAACTTAAAAATCATATCATTTTTTAACTATATATATATATATAGGTATATATATATATGGGTTTAGTCCCATAACATACGTAACGATTTCATATAACTTTCTATATAAAGTTATACTAGTAGTATAACTTTTGCCTCTTTTTCTCAAATTCTTTAGTCTTTGCTCTCTTCGAGAATTACGCAACCACAAACAAAAACCCATAGATAACTCAGAACTGAAAAGTTAACAAAAAAAAATAGAGAAAGAGGAAGAGAGAGAGAGAATGACGGCATCAGGAGGAGGAGGAGGAGGATCGACGGCGGCGGCGGGGAGGATGCCGACGTGGAAAGAAAGAGAAAACAACAAAAGAAGAGAGAGAAGAAGAAGAGCCATAGCAGCTAAGATATTCACCGGACTTAGATCTCAGGGCAATTACAAACTCCCTAAACACTGTGACAACAATGAAGTCCTCAAAGCTGTTTGTCTCGAAGCTGGTTGGATCGTCCACGAGGACGGCACCACTTATCGAAAGGTTCCATTTCTAAACTTCAGATTCTCTTTTTTTTTTTTCTTTTTAATTTTCAGACATTGAGCTGATATTTTTTCCGACAGGGTTCTCGACCAATGGAAACAACACCGCCGTGTTCCTCAATCCAACTCAGTCCACAATCATCGGCCTTTCAAAGCCCAATTCCGTCGTATCAAGCTAGCCCATCCTCGTCGTCTTACCCAAGTCCGACCCGGTTTGATCACATTCCAAACCGGTTCGACCCGAATCAATCCTCGACTTATCTCATTCCTTATCTCCAAAACCTAGCTTCGTCCGGAAACCTCGTTCCTCTACGAATTTCCAATAGTGCCCCTGTCACACCACCGCTCTCTTCTCCTAGAGGATCAAATCCGAGACTCCCGAGATGGCAAAGCAGTAATTTTCCAGTCTCAGCTCCGTCAAGCCCAACACGGCGTCTCCACCACTACACATCGATTCCAGAATGCGACGAATCTGATGTCTCCACGGTTGATTCATGTCGATGGGGAAACTTCCAACCGGTTAGCGTTTCTCAGACATGTCCTCCGTCGCCTACATTTAACCTCGTCGGAGATGTGTCGGTAAAGCCATGGGAAGGTGAGAAGATTCACGATGTTGGTATCGATGACTTGGAGCTGACGTTAGGTAACAACACAAAAGGACGCGGTAAAAACTAAAAGTTGAAAAGGGTATATCGTTATTTAACTATTATTAGGCGGGTTTGGTCCGGTTCGGGTATTGGATTCTGGTTTACCCGTAGCTAATACAGATTGGTCGTGGTCTTCATGACTAGTGTACAGTCTTTATCAATGCTTCTTCATCTCGCAAATCTAATATATGTTTTATTTTGTAATGGTGGATAATGAAAAGATGCAAGTGTGAAAGTGAGAGGGACCATTCCCATGTGGGTGATGGGGTCATGTGAATGTGATTTTTATCTATCTCTCTCTCTCTCTAACCACGCGTGACTATCCAAATTCAATGTGCCTATCTATCATTCATCACACACAAATGTTTTTTTTTTTTTTTTTTTAGTGTTTATCTTTAAGAAATTGAATGGGAAACAAAAAACTAGCTGGTATGAATCTACCGTTGCATGACTTGAGTTTGTTGTTGGTCAGACTTTGTTTTTGCCAAAAACATGACAAGTCGGTTCGTTCATGTGTTCTGTCTGTCTCCCTCTATACACGTCTAAACGGAAATTTTGTAGAAAGTTTGAATGAGACTGTTGACATTTTTTAAGAGGTTATATGATATATCTTCCAATTTTTAAGAGTGTGTTTTACACTAATAAGCGTGAATTATTTAAATTTAATGAAAATAGCTTTGTATTAAGAATAATATAAGAAACTTAGTGTAAAAAGCATATTAATAATATATATATATTTTTGGCTCTCATCATCATAACATAGGTTTTGGCTCTCTCTCTCATCCATTTCCCGAGGTAGTCTCCTTCCCTTTCTTTTGGCCTCCCTGAGTCGGTGGTGGCTATCGCTGGCGATTCTTTTTCTGACCATGGCCAAGAAAAAATGCAAATGCAAACGCAAACGTAAACGCAAACGACTCTTTCTTTTGAACTTTCACTCGATCGACACTCTCACAACGTGACTCGATCGACGCTTTTAAACCGACGTCCTGGATTTGTTCTGAAGACGTGTCAGAGAAGGGTTCCTGAACCGCCTTTCTATTTTATGTTTTAGAGCTTTCCATGTTTTGCTATAAATACTCTTTTAAGTCTTTATTCAAGAGAGATAGCTTTTATCCTAGGGTTTTAGGGTAGTCACCAAAACGTTTATGAGTTTGTAATCAAGATATCTCTTAATTCTTTTAGTTTTTGGGTTTGATTTCTTCTGCAAAATTGTTTATCTCATCTTTATCTATCTAGTCATGCTTGATTTAGTGTTTTCTGGGTTTTCTGGGTTTTTGATGATGATTGTTCTTGAGTAGTGAAATATGGTTCTTGAGGATGGGATAGATAAGGTGGAGAATCTTAGTCTAATAGGATGCCTAAGCTTAGATTGTTTGATTTCCCTTCTAGATTAGTGTTCTTACTGCTAATTTCTTACTGATCATTTGGGATTAGATCTTAAGCATCTCAACACCCAAAAGGTGTTCCATGGGATGCTTGAACAAACTAATACCAGAGATTTGCAATCCTAGCCTAAGAGATTGGATGTCTAGGGTGTTTATTGATGTGAATGAACTTGTTTGTCATGCCAGCTTAATCATGTTTCTCTAGCGAAAGTTAGGTTTGGAAGTGATTGAGTCTGAGTAGCTTCTATCAAGAGATTGAATTAGCTAAGCTGTGATGTTCGTTGTCTAGGAATAGCTTGATTGTGTTCTGTTAGGCGTTCTAGGTAGATTAAGAGACTCCACCGAAATCAATAACCCCATCCTTAAGGCCTCTACTTATTTGATTGTTTCTACATCTTCAAGCTTGTTCTTTGTTTTAGTTGCAATAGGTTGCTCGTTTGTCTTTGCTCGTTTAGCTTGTTTTTGCTCTCTTATGTTATTGCATTTTAGCTCTTGTTCTGCAAACTCGTTTTGTTCTTGCATCTCGTTCACTCTAGGTTGTTAGACAAAAAATCATTTTGAATTTGGCTTAACTTGTGACTGCTTGATTGCATCTCGATTGTTAGTAAATTTTCCCATTTGGATTGACACCTTTTGTACTACAACTGCATTAGGTTAATTGAGACCTGCGAGGAGACAAAAAATCTTAGTATCAATCCTCTAGCTCTAAGTAGGATTGCAAGAATTGTGGGGCACCCAATCCATCTCCATAAAGAGACAGAGCATATGACAAACTTTGAAGTTGCAAAAGTGTTCACTGAGATTGACCTTCTCAAGCCACTTTCGGAGTTTGTCAATGCACAGTTTGAATCAGGTGTTACTTGTCGAGTTGCGGTATCTTTCCCCCATTTGCTTCCTATTTGACCACTGTGTGATGAACCTGGCCATTCCTCCAAGCATTGTACTAATGCCCCCCCCTCTGTACTTGTTGTAAGAGAGCTTATCATGCGGAAGAGATCTGTCCTTGGAAGAAAGGAAAGGAGAAGGAGAAAGAATCACAAGTTATCCATGTGGTGCCACCAAAGTTGGCTCTCGCTAATCCAAAAGTAATCCTCAGTGCTAAGAAATGGACCAAAAAGCCTCCAGATTGTTCTTCTACTTCGGTGACCCCTGGTAGTGCTCCTGTTTCATCTGTCACTCCTCCAGAGTGCATTGCAAATCCAGTCCCAATTGAGAGTACCAATGTTCAAGGTATACCCTCCCCTACACTCGCAGTCGTAGAGGTGGTAAAAGATCAAGAGGAACCCGGTGATACCACTCCTGCTTGCTCTCCTAAGCCGGTTCTGCCTCCAGTTTGCTCCTTAGATGAGAACCACGGGGTTTTTAAAAAAGTTCTATCAAAGAGTCAGAAGAAGAAGATCAGGGCTAAGCTTAAAGCAGGTTCTCTTCACGCGGGAAGGTTCTCCTTCCGTCACTAAAGTTCAACTACCATAAAAAGTTTTATGATGCTGATGTTTTGTTGGAATGTAAGAGGGATCAATGATCCAGATAAGCAGCAGAGTTTTAGATCATGGTGCCAGCAGCAACGACCAGTTTTTGGCTACCTTTTGGAGACTCACGTTTTAGAACACAACACACAGACGGTTATGAAAAAAATTCTGCTGGGTTGGAGTCTTATCTCAAATTATGAACACTCCCACATTGGGAGAATTTGGGTTGTATATAGTCAAGCTGTGCGGGTAACTCTTTACCAGAAGTCCCGACAACACATCACATGTGGGATCTCCTGGCATGATAAGGAGATTAGTTTCAAAGCTTATTTTGTCTACGGTGCTAATATAAGAAATGAGTGAGCTTCTCTTTGGAATGACCTCGTTGACATGTCCTTGCACACCCCTCTACGCAGGCTTCCTTGGCTGGCTATTGGTGATTTTAACCAGAATCTTCTACCCGAAGAACACTCTCGTGGTGAAGATTTTGTAGTTTACTCTGGTGGATGTAAAGAGCTACAACAATGTTTGGATGCTTTCGGTCTGATAGATCTTCCAGCCCATGGTCCTTTATTCACCTGGTGGAATCCTGACAGAATGCTGGGGAATGTTTATTGGTTTGAAAAGTACTTAAACTCCATCGCTACGATTGAAGAACCTTTATTCTCGGATCATGCCTCTTGTTGTATTCGATTCCAGGAGAGAGGTCCTCGACCTATTAGACCTTTCCGGTTCAATCACCACCTAATGCAGCATGAACAGTTTCTCCCGCTAGTCCAGGACAGTTGGTCCTCCTCTAATGTCTCAGGAACTCAAATGTTGCAGATAAATAAAAAGCTGAAACTCCTTAAAAGAAAACTTAGAGAGTTAAACAGATCAGCCTACTCAGATATTGAGAATAGAGTGCGAGTGGCTCTAGCAGACTTAAAGGAAGCTCAGGATTCCCTTATCACCTCTCTTACGCCAGACTTAGCTGCAGCTGAAAGGAAAGCCTACTTGGTTTGGTAGAAACTCTCGGCTGCTGAGGCTATTTTTCTCCGCCAAAAGTCGGGTCTTAAATGGATCTCGGATGGGGACGAGAACACGAGTTACTTCCACAAGTCTGTTGTCATAAAAAATGCTTTCAGTGGGATAAAGAGGCTTCGTCTTGAAGATGGAACGATCATAACTGATAAATTTCTGATCAAAATTGCTTGTGTGGAGTACTATTCTAATCTCTTTGGCTCCTCAAACTCCACTCCTTGTCTTCGTGCCTCTATCCAATCTATTCATCCCTTCCGGTGTTCTGATGCCCAGAGAACTTGTCTTGAGAGAGGTTTCACTGCATCGGAGATTAAGGCAGAATTTTTTGCTCTCCCTAGCGACAAATTCCTGGGTCCCGATGGATTCAGTGGTGAATTCTTCAGACACTGCTGGAGTATTGTTGGTGAGGAAGTAACAACAGCTGTTCAGTCTTTCTTCACTCAAGGAAAAATGGAACCCAGTTGGAACTCGACGACAGTCTCTATGATTGCGAAGGTTACCATCGCAGAAACAGTTGCAGAATACAGACCTATCTCGTGCTTGAATGTGATGTATAAAGTTATTTCAAAACTGCTAGCGCGAAGGCTTCAGAACCTTTTGCCCGAGATGATTCAGGAAAACCAGACTGCTTTTATCCAGGAAAGACAGATTTTGGAGAACGTTCTGCTTGCTTCTGAACTTGTTCAAGGCTATTACAACAATTGAACTTCAAAGAGTGGTATGCTCAAGATTGATCTTAAAAAAGCCTTTGACTCCATTGAGTGGAGTTTCATCTTGGATATCTTGACTGCGACTAACTTTCCGTCTAAGTACATTCACTGGATCAGTCAATGTATAAAAACAACGAGGTTCTCAATCTCAATAAATGGAGAGTTGTGTGGTTAATTTAAGAGAAAGAAGGGATTAAGGCAGGGTGATCCCCTTTCTCCTTACCTCTTTGTCATTGGCATGGATATCTTTTCCAGACTCCTCGACCTGAGATTTCAAGCGGGTCAGATTGGTTATCATCTGAGGACATCAAACCCGAATGTTACCCATCTTATCTTTGCGGATGATGTTATGGTCTTTTATGACGGCGAGTATTCGTCCCTGCAGGCTATTGTAAACCTACTAGACTACTTCTCCAATATCTTAGGTTTGGTCTTAAACATGAATAAATCTGAGTTAATTTTGGTAGGTTCTACCTTGGAGGATCAGAGAAGAGCAAACTCTATATTTGGGTTTCCCCTTGGCTCCCTCCCGGTTAAATACTTGGGGCTACATCTACTCCCAAATCCTCTCACAAGATCGGACTGTGAACCGTTGGTGCAAAGAATCAGGAGCAAGCTGCACTCTTGGAAAAACAAACACCTCTCCTATGTTGGGAGGCTTCAATTGCTTACATAGGTTATACAAAGCATCACGGCTTATTGGTGTGCGACTTTTATCCTCCCGGTCAAATGTATTAAAGACATAGAAAAGCTGTCGAATATTCTTGTGGTCAGGGGCTTCAGACACCCCCAAGACAACTAAAGTTAGGCTGGAGGTTGGTTTGTACGCCAAAAGCCGAAGGAGGTCTAGGTCTTAAGGACTTACGAGTGTGGAATAAGGTTTTTGGTCTCAAGTTGATATGGCACTTATTCTATGCTTCGGGTTCCTTTTGGGTCGCTTGGTGTAGGAAACATAAGCTGAGAAGAAAATGTTTTTGGAGCCTCTCTTCTTCAAGTCAGGGGTCTTCTATGTGGAAAAAGTTGTTTAAGCTTCGAGACACAGCCATAACATTTCTCTCATGCAAACTAGGTGATGGGGAGACCTGCTCTTTCTGGTTTGATAAGTGGACTCCATTCGGAGATCTGTTTACTTTCCTAGGGCATGTTGAACATCAACGTTTTGGTCTACCGTTAGACTCAACGGTGGCTAAGGCACGGACAAGCCATGGGTGGATCTTTAGAGGTGCTCGCAGCCATAACGCTGAGCTTCTCCTAAGCCACCTCGTAGAGATTGAGTTAAGTGATGGGAATAAGGATACTTATCTCTGGGCTAGACCTCAGGTGGATCCCCAAGATAGGTTTAGCTTTGCCGAAACCTGGACTCTCCTAAAACCCGCATTACATGAAGTCACCTGGCATAAGCAAGTTTGGTTTACAGGTTCCGTCCCTAAACACGCTTTTATCATGTGGATCTGTTGATTAGATAGACTTCCAACTTTGTCTAGGCTCAGAAACTGGGGAATGATGGAGGATGATTCTTGTTATTTATGTGAAATATACTTTGAGACAAGGGATCATCTCTTTCTGCGTTGTCCGTATGCTTATGACCTATGGAGGTGGTGTCTCGCTAAGATGAAGCTTCCTTTCATGGGGTTCAACACTTGGGAGCGGTTGCTACTTTGGTTACAATCTTCCACAAATGATCATAAATTGGCTACTCTGAAGCTCATAGTAGCACATACAGTTATCTACACTCTTTGGCATGAAAGAAATGCTCGCGTCTTCACCAGTCTCCGCACCCCAGTTGAAGGCCTCTTCCACCAGATTGACAGGAGGATTCGCGATGTCTGTCTAGCGAGAAATCACATCCCGAAGCTGCATGATCTTCTCTTGATCTGGTTTCGTTCTCTTTCCCCCTCTTAATCCTTTCTTGTATTTTTCCTTTGGTTCCTTGTACCGGGCTTGTTCATTCCGGTAGTTTTTGTTGCTTTATAGCACCCATTAATTTCAATTATGTAACCTTTTATGAAGTTTATAATACCAGAAATTTTAAGAAAAAAAATATTCTTGGTATAAACATTAAAAATATATAGTAAAACTCTTTGTAAAATGAAAAATACTATTTAAGACTTTTTGTGAGAAAAAGGAGTACGTGTGAAGAAAATTAAAACGAATATGTTTTTTTCACAGTGAAACGAATATTTATTTTTTGTAGTCGTTTTCTTATTGCTTTATTTAAACAATTTTGGTTCCACACATGAGTTATAAGACATGTCCATTTTATTTGGATATTCATATTTTTATTTTAACAATGGGCAGTGTGTTATGTCTTACAATTTAATTTCAATGGGCTCAAACATGTAATCGTATAGTATGACCTGAATAAGCCGAAAGATTTTTTTCTAAAATAAATTCATGGTACAAGAGAATTGTAAATAGAGTTGGGTAATCGGTAAGAGCCGAACACAATCAATAAGACAATATAGCATAGAGTTGGTCCACTTTTACTTTCTGGTACAGTTAATCACCACAGGACAAGCTAACTAGACCAACTAATCAATTATTCTTTTGCCATCAAGGCTTACAATATATATGCGCACAAACTGCCGAAGCCAGTAGAAGACATAACTTGTGGAGTTCATCTACTTGATTAAGTGACGACTTAAGAAACTAACTATGTTAGCTCCTCAATTGAGTATCATAAAACAAAAATTACGAGTGGGATGAGCCAACGACATTACATCTTTGAGAAATGAGGCCATGGGTAAAAGTTCCTTTGATAATCAATTTTAACCCATTTTGGGATATGGTTGAGAGGAACTACTCAATTACATTACATCTTCGAGAAAATACTCTCTTTTACATTTTTCAATCTAATCATTGAATTCCACAACAAAACCAAAACGATTTGAAGAAAAAAAAAACTATGTTTATTGCCAAATGTATACAACATACAACCAAAACTAAAATCGTAACACTATATGCAAAAGCGTGTGATAAAAGTAAATTAAGATTGTGGTACCTACGTTAAGACGGAAGCTTATACAAATTTTGGTTTCCACCAATTTGGGGTTAAGGCAAATGACGATTCCAGATAAGTTGAAAAAAAAAACATATATATATATATATATATATGTGCACCTGAGAAAACACTAATTAATTAATATGAGAAATACCTAAGACCAAAACTTGCAAATTATCTTAATTTTTTTAAAAATATAAGATATGGCTTCTACAAAACTGTGAAAATAAATTACTTAACTCCAAGAATATAATGACTTCTTTATCGTTAATTAATTTAATCAGAAAAAAAGAAAGAAAAAAAAAACGAACGCGGCTGCTATTAACTAATCGACTCCCTCATAGCATTATCTGGTACATTGTTATTTTATACTTCGGCGTAATTATTATTTGTTCCAACTTGCATAACGACGAGAAGCTGATAGTTCTGTCTCAAGGCGGCAATGTTGATGCATTCCAAAGCTGACAATTCTCCAATTATACAAGTCAATTGATGTTGATAGTAACTGAATTATTGTGAGTATGGGGACGCTTGATCGTAAGATAACTATACGTCTGATCTTTAAGAAGCATCGCCCCATATTATATGACGGGCTTTAACTAGTTAGTCTTTGCAATGTATAAACTACTTTCAAATTTTTTTATTAGAAGTTTTCCGAACGGTTTCATCCTTCCACATATATAGTATGTATAAATTGGAAGTCCAATCTGTTCAAACTAAAACTATGATTTATTGATGTGTTTGACATCATATACAATATTAAGAGAAAACTAATTTAAGTTGAATAATTCAGCTTTACAAAACATGTGGATGAGGGCGTGGCATAGTAAAATGTATACAGTATATTTTTAATTGTTTACAACACTGTCGAGCTTTAATTCAAGTTGTGATACATGCATGGCGGCGGTTTTGATATAAATCACTAAGTTACATGCTTCCGTGGTATATTGAAATGTATTTTTTAGTTCTTTAGACAACTTATGTAATTTCGCAAGTCTCGATGTACTGAGATGAGCATATTATTATAGTCTCATAGATTCGATTTTTTGTCCAATGTTTTTGGTCTTTCTAAATATGTCTTTATCTTTTTTTTTTTTTGATGTGTAGGCAAAGTCGTAAACACACAATATACAATGACCAATAAGATTTTGCAATACATCTTTGTTTCTGCTTTTTAGTCTTCTTAAATAACACTAAACTTATAAACACTCAGAATTTAATTTTCTAAATTTTAATCATGTAATTATTGTTTCTAATCGCTAAAAATATCTATACAATGAAGACAAAATTAAAAAAAAAAAAAAATATATATATATATATATATATATAATTCAAAACCAAGGATGGCTTGTTGTATATTATTCTAAATGATAAAAATATTGGTGGATCAATTAAATATTTTTAAAATATTAAGATTACGGGACCTATGATACTACCTGCAGAAAAACAAAAAACATTAATTATTTGAGCAAATTGCAACATGATTTTAGCCAAGTCCAAACGTTACAGTAGTGGCATGATCCAAATATCTATGTCTGTAACACATTCTCGTGACATGATTCAAGAACTTTACAAAAATTCCAACCGATTTTACTATCTATCATTTTTTTGTGTTATAAAATATATATACTCAATTATACATAACTATTTTATTGTATTTATCAGTATATGTTACTCATAATTGCGTATATATCTATAGCTATATAAATAGACATTTATTTGAGAAAACCCAAGTGTTACAATATATTGTGATCAAGCATATATTCACTTCTTAACAAGCACAACACTTCTAAACAAGTACAAGAGAAGCATAAGAAACTTTAAGAATCTAAATGCACTTTCTTTAGGGGTTTCTGAACGAGAGTTTTTGATGGACAGAGAATATAATTCGTTCTCAAATGAGAGATCCATGAGAATAGAATTGGTCTTTTTATTATTGGTTCACAGTTTTTATCGTAAACCATATTTTTCATAGTTTAAAATATTAATTAAATAGTTCATATGTTGTTATTTTATTTTCTTATAAATCATAAAATAAAATGTAGCTATATTGTGCATAAATTTATATTATATTCTAATATTATTTTTGTTGATATTATTATTACTTCAGGTTAATATAAGATATTCATTATTTTTATGTTAGTAAAATAATTTATAATTTAGACATTTTAAAATAAATTTTATTTTAAAAAGTTTATACTTAATTGTGTTTACTTAAGAGATAGAATTTTATGTTTAGTTGTGTTATGTAAGTTTATGATAATATTATTGCTATTAAAAATAAAATATAATTAGTTAATGCGATTAAATATATTGAAATGTAAGTTAATATTATTGCTATTAAAATTTATGATTTTATTATGTTACTTTAAAATAAATATATCTAATTAATTAAGTGCAGTTAAATATATTGAAATGTATCTTGATATATATTTAGCAATTGAATATATTTGAAATGTACTTTGATATGTATTTAAAGAATTATAGAAAATAAAATATAAAACTTTCAATTAAAATATGAATATTATATTGATGAAATACCAATGTAGATAGAACTTTAGGTTTAGTTTCCAAACAAATTTAAACCGAAAATATTAAAACACACATACATGGTATATAGGCAATGATATCGCCTATAGAATCTAGCTTGTGTAATGTATACAAATCTTACCTATTATATTGTGGTCGATGCATCAAACATTTTACTATTGACTGAGTCACTGAGATACAGTTACACCTACATTTGTATAAACAATTAAAGTTATAGATGATGTAAAAAGAAACAACAAAAAATAATAAGGGTTTGGTAAATAAGACCTTTAATATACAAACAAACATTTTATAGAGTTTTGGTTCTATATATTCAACTCACTTGCAACAATGCAACTATCAGAGAGCTACACACAAAATAAAAAAGAAGCTAACGTTCATCGATCGAGAGTTCGAGACTATGAAGACTACGAAGCCACATGCCGCCATGTTCGCTAGCCCAGGAATGGGCCATGTCATCCCGGTGATCGAGCTCGGAAAACGCTTAGCTGGATCTCACGGCTTCCACGTCACGATCTTTGTCCTTGAAGACGACGAAGCCTCCGTTCAATCTCAATTCCTAAACTCACCAGGCTGTGATGCGACGTCTGTTGATGTCATCAACCTCCCAACTCCGGATATCTCCGGTTTAGTCGACCCATCATCCTTTTTTGCGATCAAGCTCTTGGTCATGATGCGTGAGACCATTCCTACCCTTCGATCAAAGATCGCTGAGATGCAGTACAAACCAACGGCTCTGATCGTAGATATGTTTGGCCTGGACGCGTTACCGCTCGGTGGTGAGCTCAACATGTTGACTTATATCTTTGTCCCTTCAAACGCGCGTTTTCTTGCGGTGATTTTGTATTTCCCAACGTTGGACAAAGACATGGAAGAAGACCACATAATCAAGAAGCAACCTATGGTTATGCCTGGATGTGAACCAGTTCGGTTTGAGGATACACTTGAAACATTCCTTGACACGAGCGACCAGCTGTACCGGGAATTTGTTCCATTTGGTTTAGCTTTCTCAACGGCTGATGGTATTATTGTGAATACATGGGATGATATGGAGTCCAAAACTTTGAAATCTCTTCAAGATCCAAACCTCTTGGGTCGGATTGCTCGTGTACCGGTTTATCCAATTGGTCCTTTGTTCAGACCGGTTGATCAATCTAAAACTAACCATCCTGTTTTAGAATGGTTAAACAAACAACCAGATGAGACGGTACTTTACATCTCATTCGGAAGCGGCGGCTCTCTCTCGGCTAAACAGCTAACCGAATTGGCTTGGGGGCTTGAGATGAGTCAGCAACGGTTCGTTTGGGTGGTTCGACCGCCAGTGGACGGTTCAGCCTGTAGCGCATACTTCTCGGTTAATAGTACTGAAATACGAGATGATACCCCGGGTTATTTACCGGAAGGTTTCGTTAGCCGAACCCATGAGAGAGGCCTCGTGGTCTCTTCTTGGGTCCCGCAAGCCGAGATCCTAGCCCACCAAACAGTTGGTGGGTTTCTAACTCATTGCGGCTGGAATTCGATTCTTGAGAGCGTCGTTAGCGGCGTTCCAATGATAGCTTGGCCGCTTTTTGTGGACCAAAAAATGAACGCAACGTTGCTTAACGAGGAGCTTGGCATCGCCATCCGTTCTAAAATACTACCGTCGGAGGGAGTGATTACGAGGGAGGAAATCGAGGCGTTGGTGAGAAAGATCATGGTGGAGGAAGAAGGTTGCGTGATGAGAAAAAAGGTGAAGAAACTGAAAGACACAGCGGTGGAGTCGCTGAGTTGCGACGGTGGAGTGGCGCATGAATCGTTATCGAGAATCACCGAGGAGTGCAAGCATCGTTTGGAGCGTGTAAGCTGCATGGAACGTGCTGCCTAGCTAGGAGGCTAAGGAGCGTTTACCGTTAAAAAGTTTATTTTATATTTTAAGTGCTTGTCGTTTTTACTGTTTTTGGAATCTTGTATTCAGTTTCCGAGTCTTGCCACATGTTTTAACGTGTTCATTTTGTCAACGCCGTTTGCTATTACTAGTGTGACATTGTAAGATTAAATAATGGTATTTAAGTTGTCTTATTAGGCCTTTTTTTTATTAATCTCTAAGTCCTCGTTTATATAATAAATGGTTGTTTAATATGATTAATACTTGGCTGAAAACTTTGATTTTATTTTTTTGGATATGAATCTGATGATGTACAAAATCTTTAGTTCGTTACGATAATGGTAATTGCATTAGTTTATGGGGGTATTAAGATTTCTGAATCAGGTTATCATTACTAATCACCTTTAGGTAACTGTATTATAGTATTACGAAAGATATGATGATACTATATGTCACTGTCCCATGTAGTTGACGACGCATAATTGATCTAAAAGATAACAAAGCAAAAAAGGAGGAGCTCAATTTTGTTTAATACTTCTATTTTTTCATCCACATATAGTATATAACTTATGAATCTCACTATGTGTTGTTTATTAAGGAATCATTGATTTTGTAAGGAAGCTAATGTAATTGGAACTGAGTTAAAGAAAATACAAATATATTTAAAAAAAAAATCCAAAAGCTATGGCCTAAGTCATACAGTTTTAAACACTAAAACAATACAGCCGTAAGACAATATTACAAGAAATATAAACTTGGTAACCGAATCTTCCGCTTGGTTGGCTTCTTTACTCATCATAGAGAGGACAGCTAGCCACGTCCACGGCGGCCAAGATTTCCGCGGCCACGGTTTCCGCGTCCACAATTACCTCTTCCTCGAGCATTAGAGAACTCTTGCACCTCCTTAGCTTTGACGGACGGTTGAACCGGTCTCTCTCGCAGTAGTCTTTGCCCGGAGGTCAAATGATCCATCATTCTGGACTCACTGTCGGACCCATCTGAAGCTTTGGAAGTGAATCCCCATCTGAAAAGGAGGAACCCAAACGGCTGAACCTGTTTTTAGCAAGCAAATTTCCTATCTCACAATCACTTAGAATCTCATTATTCTTTGTGCCTACACCTTCCAAAGCTTTTTCAACTGTGCATATCGCCTCAGTTACATCTTCAACTTCATCATTCTGGTGGCATTTTGCCTCCCTAGAGCTTTGACCTATGACTTGGATTGGGCTAGCCTTAATATCTAAGGCTGTACTTAGTTGGGTTACGGATTTTGCGGTAATAACAACAATTGGTAGCTCCTGTTTATTAGTGTTTGGTGAATCCAAAACTGTGGCAGCAGCTAAACTCTCAACTTGAGTGACGACCTCGTTGGATGCAAGTTTGGTGGGACTTGCATATGGCAAATGTTGTTGCATACAGCGGGAAACCTTATGCCCTAACTGTCCACATAAATATCACATAATCAAGCTTTATTAATCTCTATATGTTCTTTATCAAGTAATATTTTTATATTTTTTTTATCGTTGGGTAATTAGGGAATCTTGAATCTAACTGGAACTGAAATTAACAAGAAGCGAATTACACATTAGCTCGGACGCGACAGTTCTCTACCTCCGTTATTTTCGAAATTATGGGACCGATTTTTTTTTTGTTTTTTTTAACACGAAGTGTGAGCATTTAAAAACGTCGATAGGTTTATGTAAACGTATGGGTATAAAATGTTTACGTGTGTGATGATGTATGTGTGTTACAAATATCTAACCCCGAAAATATCCTATAAATATAATTTAACTCTGCCAAATTACCCACATAATTTATAATGCATTGCCCACCCTAATACATACGTATAGACTGTATAGTATATGTGAATTATTTGAGTATAGATCGTAAATTTATAAAATCTCGTCTTATACACCTATATGTGATTACTGTGTTGGTGTTTGAATATCGCAAACAAAGTCTGGTCCCCAATGAGAGTCAGCCTATACGTTCGAACTAGTTAATCCAGGTGACATGGTAGTGGTTGTAGATTTACTAGAAGTAGATGTGTCGACTCTGACTTGATTTGCGTAGACAAAAAAATAATAATGTAAAATTACAGTAGTTACAATCTCTTAATTCGTAAAGATGATAAGAAACTATAAGCTAACAAACAAAATAAGAACTAGGACTAGCGTTAACTTGTAAACCATATTTCACAGCTTTTGTACACCACCGTCTCTTCTTTTTATTATTGAACCGGCACTTTAGCAAGTGCTCAAGCCCTCACGCTTAGGGAAACTTAAACGAGCTTACGAGGGTGAAAATAATACAATATTGATGGGCAAATCTCGACGTAATCTACCTAATTAGCCCATATTAAGTCTTGTTTCCATTAATTACAACGGTCGAAATTAAAGTGTTAAAATTAGGAGATGAGAAGCTTCCTCCCCAAGTGGTGAGTGTGTGTGACTGTGTTCTGTCTTATGGCCATGCCTAAACCTTAACATATATTGCTTGATTTCGATTTCAATTTTTGTTTTTTTTTTCAAATTCTACAAACGGGGACACTTATTTGCTCTTTTGAGATGGTGGATATTGTGACCTAATCATATAAGCTCGATCGGTAACAAAATCTCATTTGACGGAAACAATTATTTAATGTAGCTCTTTTGAGATGGTGGATGTTTGTACATTTGGCATGGCGTTGTCAACTTATGTGATCATACATATATAGTCACATAGACTGGAACAGAAATATCGTAGGATAGATGGACGGTAAGTTTGTAAATCTTTTCGTCATATGATAAAATGGATTGCTATAATATCGCAACCCCATATGTTTTACTTAGTCTGTTGCGAACGTCATTGGCTGTGAGTACATTTTGTATGTAAACTATAAACAAACCTAGGATACTATGGACCTTGGTTACCTGATTATTTTATCTAATCTCTAATAATAAAAATTGATAGAAGATTATTTTATCAGTCAGTCGCCTTTCTATTTCATCATGAAAATTATTGGCAATGAAAATAAGATTTATTTATAAAACAATATATAAAATTTTAAAGAGAGAATATTAATAAAATATATAGTAAAACCAGCTTTGTTACCATCTTTCTCCTGCTATATACAATACATTGCTGTATACAGCTCATGCACAAAGTTTTTTCCAAAAGAGTTGCACATAGAGTCCACATATATTGTTAAACATATTAAGAAAAAAAGCTACCTAAAGATAAGATTATAAGAAAATCAAGAGATGTGGTGGTGAATGGATCAAAAATTAATTTAAAGATAAGCTTGGTAACGAGACCATTCATACTCATCCGTAAACAGTTACTGTAATAATTAGTATTGATTTTCTTGTTTTTATACTATTAATTGTCAATATACACTGAGACAAATTTTCATTTTTTCCTCTCCTGCATGACCATCCATTTTTAGCCAACATACACGTCGGATCACAACTCGTAAGATTACAGAATCACCCCCACATGTTGTAGTGCTATAAATAAGCCCAAGCATTTCCTCTATCACTCATCAATCATCATCAACACTTCATCTTTCACTAATCATCCTTAGTTCTCTCAATCACTTCCAGCCTTCAAAATGAGCGCTGGACTAATGGCTTTCTCAACCATATAGTAAATAACAAAAGATTGTTCAAGGTACTCAATTGTCAACAAAGGAAGAAGCACACAATCCTTTGTTATACAATGGAGTACCTTTTAACAATCCTTTGCTAAGATTTTATTTCAAAACATCTTTCCTCACTCACTCAAAGGAAGAAGTACCATTCAAAGCGCCTTGTTATGTATTCTTTTTCTTGAAAGATAGCTAAAATTAGAACTCAACATTTATCACTGATGCAAATGATTTTTAGATGATGGATTTTTTTTTTTTTTTTTTTTTTACATAGGGTCAAAGACCGAGCTTTAGGAATATCGCGGAAATGTCTCTATCCTAAGTATATCACTCAAATGTGAGTTCTGACTTTAAGGGGATTACTATTATTTAAGAGTTTAATAGTAAACTAAATCATAAAATGTGAGGGTTAGATGAGTTATTTTTTTTTTTGCCTAAAATACATTTTTTTGATTTATTCGGAAAAAAAATAAAATTAAATTTATCCTCCCCTTAAAAAAAATCTAAATATTTTCAAAAGTCTGTTGAACTAGTTGTGACAAACTTATTTGTGTACGACAAATTTGTTTAGGCACAATGGATTTATTTTTGTATGACAGATTTTTTATGATAGACTTATTTTGGATGACAGACTTTTTAGCTACACTTATGACAAATTTATAATTGATGACAGATTTATTTTTCATGACAGACTTATTTATAAAAGCATCACATATTTTCATAATATATGACGGATTTGTAAAATGTCTGGCAGATTTATTTTCCACAGTTATTTCAGATTTATTTTCTTGATTAAAAGTCTGTTGTAACATGACAGATTTTTCTACAGAAAAATAATTACTAGGTTGACCTCTAGTGATGACAAATTTGTTTTAAGTTACGACAGTTTTTTTTAATTTAACCAAAAATTTGTCGTTTGATAATATTTTTAAAAAATTGCTAAAATGACCTATGTGAATATCATATGTTATGGCAGTATTTTTTACTCTATGACAGTTTTTTTTTAATTGCTTCAAAAAATCTGGTGTTTGATAATAGATTTATTAGATGTAAAATGTAAATATAGTGACAATAGATTTGTTTTAAGTTATATTTTTTCAGTCATATTTTTATTAATTATATTTTTTATAAATCATACTATGAATCATATTTTTAAACTCATATATTTAAAGCAAATTTTATACATTTTAATTTTCCTAAATCATATTTAAAAAATTAACATCATATTTTTATATATTATATGATATTTTCATAAATCTTATTTTAATACTTCTTATATACATTATTTTTTAGTTATAATTTCATACATTATATTTTAAATAAAACTTATTTAAACTATATATCTTAAACTTCATATTTTGTAATTTTTTTGAATATTATTTTTATACATTATATTTTAAATCAAAATACTAAATGCTTTATTGTATTTTCGTTTTTGAATAATATATTTATAAACAATTTTTTGAATATTACTTTTATACATTATATTTTAAATCATACTTTATTTTTAAAAATTATATTAAAAAAATAAACATCATATTTTTTAATCATTTTATATTTTTCATTAATCTTATTTTTAAATCAAAATATTTAATGTTATATTTTATTTTCGTTCTTTTTAAAAAAATACAAATTTTTTGGTGTTTTTAGTCTATTTTTTAATCATTTTATATTTTTTATTAATCATATTTTTAAATCAAAATATTAAATGCTATATTGTATTTTCGTTTTTAAAAAAAAAATCTGGATTTTTAGTCTTTTTATCTAAAAATTGTGTCATTCTAGTTATTGGATAGGATAGAGTGTTAATCTAGCAATTAATTGTCAAATTTGTGTTAAACTAGTATATTTTCACTTATCTTAAACTTGAAACCAATATTAAGTAGTAGATCGTTTGATGGTGTTTTAGTGTCGGTGGAAAGTAAAAAAAAAAAAAAAAAAAGCCTAATTGTGAGACAATCATTATGTAGTTTTAGAAAATGAAGTCACAACCCGAAAAGTTTAAAAGAAATTATACCCATTTTGTCCCAAAACAAGTTTAAAACGAGAAAACAGGCTAAAACCGAGAAAATATTAATTTGAAGCAGTAAACAGCTTTGTTTGTGTTTATTGGGTCAAAATGTGTGACAATCCAATGTATTTGACTTATTGTAAGAGTTCAGAATGAATTTGGAGTGTTTAGACACCACTTATACCCATTTTGTCCCGAAACAGGCTAAAACCGAGAAAACATTGATTCGAAGCAGTAAATAGCTTGATTACTGTATCTAGGGTCAGAATGTGTGACAATCCAATATATTTGACTAATTGTAAGAGTTCAGGATGAATTTGGAGTGTTTAGACAACACTTAAACCCGTTTTATCCCAAAACAAGCTTAAACCGAGAAAACAGGCTAAAACCAAGAGAAAACATTTATTCGAAGCAGTAAAAAGCTTTGTTACTCTTTCTAGGGTCAAAATATGTAACAATCTAATGCATTTGACTAATTATAAGAGTTCGGGTTGAATTTGGAGTGGTTAGACAATACTTATACCCATTTTGTCCCAAAACAGGCTTAAAACGAGAAAACAGGCTAAAACCGAGAAAAAAATAATTTGAAGCAGTAAACAGCTTTGTTTGTGTTTCTTGGGTCAAAATGTGTGACAATCCAATGTATTTGACTTATTGTAAGAGTTCAGAATGAATTTGGAGTGTTTAGACACCACTTATACCTATTTTGTTCCAATGGGTCAAAATGTGTGACAATCCAGCTTTGTTTGTGTTTCTTGGGCTGTGAAAATTAAGTTTTTTTCTTACCATATTTCCTTGAACTCCAAATCCTTTTTTTTTTTCCATGAACTCGTAACTCTTAAGTATTATCTATTGGAACAAAAAAAAACACTTCCGCTTTATAATCTACAGAAATTTAGTAAAATATATTTTTTTCAATTTTAAATAAGTTTAGTTTGCGTATAGGGTCAACATATATATAGTAACAGCTAAATAAAAAGGGAAGAAATATGGACATATATATGCAAAAAAAATACTTAAAAGATAAGAATTATATGAAAATCATGACATTTGGTGATAAACAAATGGAGAAATTTAAATTACAAAAAGAGAAGAGAAAAGAATCTTTTAAGTTATAGGTTTCATTTTTCCTTCTTTCCCCTTCCAAGTTTGAATTATCAATTATGACATCACATAAAAATATTCCATTTTTGGTGTAGTAAAGACTAATACAAATTACATGAGTATCCATCCCCTGAACTCTACTCTATGTAACTCAAGCACTTCTCTTTCACTCTCATCTTCCTCAATCTCTCTCTAGTCTTGATAAGATTTTATTTTATTTTGTTATAAAATTATGGGAAACAATAAGAAATTTGGTGAATTTTCCGTTTTTTCTAGTTTTATAATATTGATTTCAGAGTTTATTTTATTAATTCTTTAATAATTGAAACAACTGTTTTTCTCAGACAGTAACTATAAATGAATTTTTAGTCAAAATGACATGAGGCAACCTAAGGACCAATTATATACATGTTGCACAATTTTGAGTGAATTAATTAATGTGATGTTGCATAAAAATCATTAGTGGAATCATCTTAATTAACAAAGCCCGAAGAATGGATTTTTTCTTTCTTTCTAATCACTACTTATAGTAATGAGGAATCAGTCATGGCTTTTAATAAATGTATAGTTTGTTGGAGCTTGCATAGAGCTACAATTGATAATAGTTACCGAACTCATTGAAGGCGGCAGTCTTCATAAGTTCATATTGAACTCTCGTTCGAATAATCCTCATATTCTAAAGAAGGCACTAAGCTTTGCTTTGGATATTTCTCGAGCCATGGAGTTTTTGCACTCAAATGGCATCATTCACCATGATCTAAATCCAAGTAAATATGTTCCATTTTACACATGATCATGTATTGTAGAATAACGAAACGAATTTAACCAATTGGTCTCTATGTTTGTATAGGGAATGTGTTGGTAACAAGTGATATGGTAAAGTTGGCTGATTTTGGACTTGCAAGAGAATATACTATAGGTGGCATGACTTGTGAGGCTGGCACTTACAGATGGATGGCTCCTGCGGTAATGAACTGATTCTTTCGAGACCTAAATCTTCTTTCTGAAACATATCAATTCATAATTTTATGTTTCATATCCACAGGTATGTAGCCGCGAGCCACTCAAAATTTGAGAGAAGAAGCATTATGACCACAAAGTCGATGTCTACAGCTTTGCACTAATTTTTTGGGCGTTGCTCACTAATCAAACACCATTCAATGAGATGAATAGGACTTCGTCTATTCTCTATTTTGTGAAACATGTAATTTATTAAATGATACAAATTAATACTTTTAACTTATAATTGGAAAGGAGTTAAAAATGATGGATCTTCTTAATTTTCTTCTAGGGCAAGAGACCAAGCCTCAAGAATATTACAGATTAAAGTGATGAGTAGGATACTTTCTTTCTCCAAGACGTTCTTTTCATCGAAGGGGTGAATTGCACTTTTTTTATGTATTTCCTATAAAGATGAAGAGAATTTTTAACTTCTTTCGTTTGCAAAACCCAGAGAAAGTTGGTACACTAATTAAGAAAATTACAAAACTGAATATTTTATCATTTTCCTGTTTTGTCTTCTTCTTTGGAGTTTTCGTTATTTTGTTATTGTTGCTGTTCTTCTTGTAACCAAAAAAAAAGTAATGCATTCCCATTCTTGTTTTTCATGGAAAATTCAACTATTTATTTTACAACAAAAAAATATATGTTGTGGTTTTAGTAAAAGTTAACATTTCAAATTTGAATAATAGTTATAGTAATTTTTTGATAAGTGAACCATTAGTGAAATGAAAACTATCAATTTATATTGAGAATTGTCTCTTCATGGAGTATAATCTCTCTTTTTCTCTCCAATTTTTTATTTCTAATTATTATTTTAACTAGGTACTGAGCCCCCACGATATCGCGGGGAACTTAGTTTAAATTTTAATAAAACATTTATAACAAAATTTCTTTAATATATATATTTATTAAGTTATTTAATAATAAATTCAAAAATACAATTTTAAAATATATTTCTTAGATATTAATTGAGAAATTTTTTAAAAAAATAACTTTATTTTTTACATGTGATTAACAGAAATTTCATGTTGACGTATCGTAAATTTTTAAGTCCATTTAATTAGTGGGTTACACTAGAAAATTTACAAATTTTGCCATTAGTAATTTACACATATTTCACTCAATTATTTTAAGAAACATTACAATTAAAATATGCAAATAAGGATACAAATCTTTACAATTAAATAAATAATGATTAATGCTATAAACATATGATAGATGGTTGCATTTTTTAAATAATATTTAATATAATTAAATCCAAATATTTTATTTTGTTCTATTTTTTATTTCAATATTATATATACAATTATTAGTTGCCTTCAATTATACATTTGAACATATTTATATCCTTATGTTTATTCTCACATAATTATATAGTTAAATATGTTTATATCTGTAAATGTTAATATGCTGGTATATGATATCTCCATATAAAGTGTTAATTTAAAAGAAATGTAAAATTATTTATTTTCTAAATTTCATATGAAAGACCCGTGATTCAACATCAGGTCTAGCATTTCGTGACGAATCACTAGTCTAAATTTTTTCCGCATCTATCTAATACACACGAACGTGAATGTATAAGGTACATGTAATATTCTCTCATTTATATAAATTATCTTTATCCTTTTTCAATTAAAGTACTTTTATATCGTATGTCTCCAAAAAATCCAATTTCACCGTATGAAAATAATAATGAATATTGAAAACTCAAATAAAGTTTATGTCTACTCCAAATTCGTTGTAAACTTCCAACTAAACAGTATCCACATTGCATTACAGTATCCACATTGCATTAAAACATTTTCTGGATTTTTTTAGATGATCGACCTTTTTTTTCCTAATTAAAAAAAATATAAACTAATTATGTATTATATCGTGGGACTCAATAGTATAGCGATGAATTATATTTATATTCTTACATCCGTTTTTTACTTGTTGGAATGTTTACATTTGATATTGTATGAACTTGACAATCTGAAAATTGTTAAAAGTAATTAATTTTGTTACAGATTTTTTTAACTTTTTAAAAATAGTATATGAAAAACAATAACTACTAACCAGTAATGATTGCTGATTATTTAGAACTACTTCCCACTTCCATTTTATAATCCAATATATAACATTTATTTTATTTATTTTGTAATTTTTATTTAAAGTGTTATGTATATGATTGTTTTATTTGTTTAAATTTTTTTCTTTTTGCTCAAACACTATGCCATGAAATCATATGTTGAATATAACTTTTGAAAATAACATCTATTTTGTAAGATCTATTATAGTAGATCTAGATTTTGACCTGCGGTACAATGCAGTTTAGGTTATTTGATAAAAATATTAATTTCTGTTTGTTAATTTTATTTAATTTGTTTAATTTTTCAAATTATATATTATATTTTAATTGTTAATTATATGACTTAACCTACACTATACCACATATTAATTATTTTTTTACAGTATTAATTCATCGATTTAATTAGATACGACTATTAATCTAATATTCATATTGTTAACAAAATAATGAGATGATATTTTATACATGTAGCACAGAATTAATGAAAATTTAAGTTTCTGTTAATATCTACTCAAACATGTCTAGCCATATAACCCGTCATGTGATATTTTAATTCGTTGTACACCGCAGAAAAAACTTCATGAAAATCTAAATAAATTTTTAGAATTTAAAATATTTTAATAAAGTTTCTTTTTTTAGAAATTGAACTACTTATAATATTTGAACTTCTTATAAAGTTTAAATATTATTAATATCTTAAACAGTTATAAAAAATAAATGTTTTAATAATTGAAATATTAATAATCTTTAAAGTTTTTAAAAATTTTACAAAATAATGAGATGATATTTTACCCGTGTGGCACCGAATTAATGACATTTTAATTTTCTATTAATACCAACTCAAACATGGCATGCCATGTAACCCTCCATGTGATATTTTTATTCGTATATATTATTAAAATTTAAAATGTTTGAATAAATTTTTTTATTTTAGAAATTGAAATACTTATATTATTTGAACTTCTTATAAAGTTTAAATATTATTCATATCTTAAACATTTTATAAAAAGATAAATGTTTTAATAATTAAAATATTTTTTATATCTTTAATTTTTTTTAAAATTTATACATTTGAATTTTTAAAGTTATTAAAAGTTGAAATTCTTTAAAATAAAGAACCATAATAAAATGCATAAATTTTTTAATTTCAATGTCTGATAAATCAAGGTTTCTACTCATTTGTATTCAGAATCATTTTGGTATTTTTTTATTAATATGACGTTGAATCTTTGCCTAGTTTTCTTAGGTGATGTTGGGCATTTTGTATTCATCAGTTGAGCAATATATGTCTGTTTAAAAAAATTTTAATTACATCATATGCAGAAAAAAAATCATAAATTTTATTAACTACAAAAATTAAAATAACTAAAATATAAGATAAAATAAATGTGAAAGAAGAATAACATATTTTTGGTTTAATTAGGTTTAGAGATTTCCTTATCTTTTAAATGTTACCTATAATTGATTTATATATTATTATAATTAACTAAATCCATATTATCCTTACTTACCAAAAATCAGACTAACCCGTATATTATGATACAACTATTTCACAAGTTTATAACCAAATAATCATAAATATATATATTATATAGTCTACAAAAAAATGTCATGTACTTTCGTTTTATTATATAGAGGATTAATTATTTTTTTTATCTGTTACAAACAATAATTTATCATGTTGTCAGTCGAAAGCTTATCAAAGAAAATAACATAACACATTGTAAAAAAAAAAATTCTTGCTAACGTAATGACTGAAATATAAGTATATAACAAGTTTCGATCGACCGGCTAAATATGTAAATGTTAATGGTTACAAATTTAAATATACACAGGATAATTAATTGTTAATCAATTCCCTTGAATTACTTAAAAATTACTTAAAAGTAATTTAAATTCTATTAGTAATGCAATAAAAATAGCATTCTATTAATAATGCAAAAGTAATTTTAGTTAAATTATGTTTACCTTTTTGATTACAAACTATTGATTCCAAAGGTTCGATACTATTAACAGCTAATGTTAAATCATTTGAAATTATGTTGGAAGATTCCTCTCTAATACATTTATCAGGAAAATTGTATGCTTCAGTAATAGAACGTTTAGTCATTTTAATTTTTTTTAAATAAATTGACAGTTTTAAATCGCTAATCTATTTATAGTTAATAAAAAAAACTAATAATGAACAGTCATCAATATGAACAGTTGTATTTAACCAACGTGACTATTGAATGTCAGTTAAATTAATGCAGTGACCGAAATCGAACATTTATCATAAACCATATAGTTTTAATAAAAACATGCACGCTATGATTATAAACTATTTAACATTATGATAGTATATGTTATGATCTAGTATACTAAACGGTGTAACTATTCGTAACACCTGTTCACACTTCACAGTTACCATGAAGAGTCAGTGTTATATATGTTTAATAGTTTAAACTCAAATTTTATTTGTTCAAACAAAAAAATGATTACTTCGTTTTTTAAGATTAATCGTCATATATTAATAGCTGTAACTCTACCTCTTCTCATTTTAAAATTCTTCTGCAAACAAACAAAAACACTAAATTCTTTAAAAACAAATTTCTCTGATGGTAGAAGTAATTATTATATTATTTTTTTATATTTATACTTTTAACAGACTCTATATAACAATATCGATCTAGATAATATAAAGCAAACACCACATAACATATGTTTCAAATGCGATTTACAAAGATAACTCAAAACGACAACACGGACAATTGTTACTTGTTTATAACCACCTAACAATACATTCAGAATGAAATACATGACCACAAGGCAGTTCTAAAAGATTTTGTTAGTAAACTAATGGCGCACATCATACGGTCTTTTTCCATATTGGTTTGTTCTGCTATGTTTACTCTCCCTAAAGAATCAACTGATTCTTGAGTAGCAGGCTTAGGCATAACATTCCATTTATCAATAGAACTCAGACTCGCTTGTTGCTCCCAAATGTTATCATAGATAGATAAATCTCGACAAAAGTTCACTGTTAACGATATCGTGATGATGCTTGACTGTGAGTAATCAATAGGCCATGTTACGCCATTAACAATTTCTGTAAGAGTTGAGAAAACTTTATTTGTTGTTCCAACTCCTTCCTCTACCAACATGTGAAACAAAGCTTTGTTTATCTTCTGTTAAATAATCTGAGATGAATTCAGATGTTTTAAAATAAAATGACTTCAATGTTTCCATCGATTCCATGATGTCAGTAAACTTGGCATGTATGATAAGTGAACCGCCGATCAAATCATTGACTGGCTGGTCAACGCTGGCGCTTAACAAAATAAAGTCTATAAACATAAAAAACAATATCAAAACAAACCCGTGATAATACAGAAAAAATCCTTCCTTGAGAAGTTTAAGAAAAGATGGTCGAAATAGTGGTTCCATCAACCATATCAGCCTTCTCTATAAACATACAAATCAATATCAAAACGTACCCCTGATAATATAGTAAAAACCTTCTTTGAAAATTTTAAGAAAACATGGTCGAAAAAACGATGCAAACATCATAAAATCCCTTTTAAAAATGGGTATTAGAAAATAGATAAATAAATAAACGAATACAAAAAATTAGAGTAATTAGACAATTAAACTAAATACAATCTTATATAGTATTAAATTTTTATGAAATAAGAGTATGCAAAAATCTCAAAAATAGTTTTCTTTAAAAAGACTATTTGCTATCACCAATATTTGAATAAAAGTCCATCAATGAATCTAATTTATTAAGTTTTCAAATAATAAATGCTAGATAATATTTTAGAAAACTGTAAAAAAAAAAAAAATTTATATTATTTTGTGTCATGACAAAAAAAAATCAGTTCAAATAGACAAATATATATAGATTTCAAAAGATACAAATATTCGAATAAACACAACTCTACAATGAATAATTACAACTTAAAAAAACAACTGTTACAGTGAACAATCACAAGTTTTCGTAAAACACACAATTTAATTTTTCTACATATTATTTTTGGAAAATTATCCAAAATATACGATTGAAAAAACACAATTGTTGGTCGCATTTATTCGATTTATTATTATTATATAGATTAGACATCTCTAGGTGATATGGGAAACAAATAAATGTATATATTTGAACGAGTACCTCAAACAACCTGTCTAATCTTCTTTTAGATAATTTTTTTTGTCCTATTTTTTTTGTTTTTGGTCAACCTTGCTCTAAGTTTGAATCACTTTATTTAACTTTGAAAATAAATTTCAAATTATTTTGGTGGAACCAATGGAAAAATAAAAGCGCCTTTTATACATTTATTCTTAATCTTGCTATCTATTTAATTTTGATAGAATAACTATATTCGCTTTCTAGGTAAGATCTAATCTATATATACCAGATTATCTCAACTCTAATAATTTTTACTGATTCTTCTCATGGTAAACCTTCTATTGATAACAAAAATTTGCAGGATAAAGGATAGTTGTATCTTCCTATTGATAACGAAAATTTGTCGTCTCACTATTACGTATTTACGATTTGGGTTAGCGGCTTTCAGTTTTGTATTTAGGGTTTAAATTTAATAGATTTAAATTTACATGTTTTTGTATAGATGTCAACTTTGAAAATTACGGTGTATTTATTTTGGTTGAACCATCATGAAATTTAAAAAAAAAACTCTAACCATTATATATATCCATTTCTAAAATAACAATCTATTTAATTTTGGTAGATAAAACATGTTCATTGCCTGTCCAAATATTTGGATATGTATAAGATATACTAATTGTGCAGGTAAGTTATAATCTATTCGAAAAGGCTGTAGCAATTTTAGCAAAGATTTAATGTTTTCTTGTATATATAACCTTGATGACCAAATTCTGCATGATAATGGATATTTGCGATTCCTAATTGCATTTTCGATGTATCACTATTACTTATTTATGATTAGGGTCTAGGGTTAGGCTTTATATTTCTTATTTACGGTTTAACTTTTAATACTACTAAATTTACGTAATTTTAGAATTATTGTTCATGTTTTTAGTATAGATGTGAATTTTGAAATGATGGTTTATTATAGTGTATATAGAGATGTTTTATTTTGAATATGGGATAGCTTGTGTTTCCCTTAGTATTAAAGGTATCCTTTGTATCACTTGAATGAAGATATTTTCTCAAATTTGGTTCTCTCCGGATCAGTTAAAGTGTATTTATTTTGGTTGAACTGTCTTGAAATTAAAACTTCCATATTTTCTATATATCCCATTTCCTAAAATAGTAATCTATTTAATTTTGGTCGACCAAAAGCGTTCATTGTAGATCCAAATATTTGAGTTAATATAAGTACTTTGTAGGTAAAATCTAATCTATTTAAGAAGGTTATCGCGATTGTAGAAAGTTCTAATGATTTTTCTTGTATATTAACCTTCCATTGATGATGTCTCACTATTATGAAATTACGTTTATGATTTAAATTTGTATTTAGGGAAAAAAAGAAGAAAAAGAAGAAGAATAAGAAAGTGATGAGTAGGATACTTCCTTTCTTCAAGACGTTCTTTACATCGAATGGGTGAAATGCACTTTTTGTGTGTTTTCCATAAATATGAAGAGATTTTTTAGCTTCTTTTGTTGCAAAACCTAGAGAAAGTTGGTAGGCTAATTAAAAAAATGACAAGACTGAATATTTTGTCATATGTTTGTTTTGTTAGCGTTTTTACAACTTTTGCAACATTTATTTAAAAGAAGAGCAAAAACAGAGGAGGTTGTTTAAAAAACATGGTTAGAATCTTGATGCAAGCCTGAGGTGCAGTCTTTCAGCATACTGCACATCACCACCAAGGTTGATTGCTAGCAATTGGTTCCGAACTTGTCTGTCAATCCTTTTTATAAGCTGTGCATGTGCGTTTAGAGTAGTCCCATGAAGATGATCATTCTGCTCCTTCCAATGGGTGTGGACTGTAATTTGTGGTATATATCGAGCAAGAAACCTTGCTACCCGATTTGTCCAATGAGTAGAGACACAGTCAATAATTTCTTGCCAACCTGTGGAGTATTGTGTTGTGTAGATGTGCGAAGAGAGATCTTTCCAAATGCCAGTTGAAAAATCACAGGAGAAAAAAAAAAGATGATCTCTCGTTTCAATAGCGATATTGCAGAGCAAACAAGTGGCATCAGCTCCCCTATTCCTATCTTCAATGGAAAGACGGTTTTGGACGGCTAACCAGACACAAAAAGAGTATTTCGGGGTGGCATATGTGAACCACACACCACTGCTCCAGGGGACTGCAGTAGAAGGTAGTGATTCTAATATTGTTCCATGTATCTCTCGTGGAAAACTGTGGGCGAAACTCATCGTTCTTCCCCCTCCACAGAACCGTGTCTGCTTCTGGCTTTCTATGCTGATTATCTCAACTGTAATAAGTTTTCATGATTTTTCTCATGCTAAACCTTCCATTGATAACAAAATTTTGCAGGATAAAGGATAGTTGCATCTTCTTATTTGTATTTTGGATGTCTCACTATTAAGTATTTACATAAGTCTAGAATTACACGTTTTGTATAGATGTCAACTTTGAAAATTACGGTGTACTTATTTCGGTAGAACCGTAAAAAAACTCTATCTTTTATATATATTCATTCCTAAAATAACTATCTATTTAATTTTGGTAGATAAAATGTGTTCATCGCCTATCAAAATATTTGGATATGTCATATGTATAATATATGTAAACTTTGTAGCAAAGATTTAGGGTTGTATTCAACTTGACATTTTAAGTGATTTGTGTGAAATTTACAAATTTTATGTTATTCAATATGGATTTTAAAAAGTCTATTAAAATCCACTGTTATTGAACTGATGATTTAAAAATCTACTTTAAAATCCATTAAAATTCACTGTTATTGAACTGATGATTTAAAAATCTACTTTAAAATCCACTGTTATTCAAAACAGTTTTGTGGATTAGGATTTTAATAACTTTTAGGATTTTGGAGGATTCTGGAGGATTTGTTTAGTTAAAAATATAGAAATCCAAATCTTATGGTTTTAGGTGGGATTTGAAATAATTTTACAGAAAATCATATGAACTTCTCTAAAATCTATCAAAATTCTAAATTTCCTAAATCTCATCAAATTCTCCAAAATCATGGTTTGAATACACCCCCTTTAATGATTTTCTTGTATATATAACCTTCCATTGATGACAAAATTCTGAAGAAAAATTTAGATTCGCATCTTTTTATGATGTCACACTATTACTTACAATTAGGGTTTAGGGTTAGGCTTTATATTTCTTAATTAATGTTTAAATTTTAATACTTCTAAATTTACGTAATTTTAATTAGAGTTACAACAAGTTTTTTTATATATATACAGGTCCGACTTAAAGCTAGGGCGAGAGGGGCGGTGGCCATGGGACAAAAAGAAAATTTTCTTCAGAAAAGCTTAAGCATTTGGGGTCCAAAAAAAGGAAATAAAATTTATATATTGAAAAAGGTCCAAAAAAAACTATACGCCTAGGGACAAAAATTTTTTTGAGACAAGACTGTATATATGTCAATTTTGAAAATCACGGTGTATTAGAGTGTATATAGAGTTGGTTTAGTTGCGGTTATCTATCTTTTGTATAGTTTGGTTTTCCCTTAGTATTTAAGCTTTCTCTTGTACTGAATGAAGATAGTTTTTCAAATTTGTTTCTCTCCTGATCAATTTGAGTGTATTTATTTTAGTTGAACTGTCTTGAGATTAAAATTCCCATCTTTTCTACATATCATATTTCCTAAAATAGTAATTTTTTTTTGACAATAAAGTACTAGATCAGCTCAAACGAGCCAATTGGAAGGAAAATTGTTTACATAGGTAATTAAATGCGAAGCAACACGAGCACGACATGCCAACTTGTCCGCTTTACCATTTTGCGATCGGGGGACTAAGACTAAAGAAAAGGAGAGAAATTCATCCTTATCAACTTCAATCTCATCCAAATAAGTCTTGAATTCAGACCACTCGGAGGGTGAAGACACCATCTTCACCAAGTCGGAACAGTCGGTAAGGAATACGACATTCGGATTATCTGTACCAATCATACACCGCATTGTCTAGACTATAGCTTCTACCTCTGCGTGAAGGAGGAAAGACTGTGTCGGAGATTAGCTGCACCCATAGTGGAGGGCTCCCCCATAGGAGAAATACAGTACCATCCTCGACCAACATATTAGTCTGTTGCCTTCCAAGACCCATCCACAAAACATCGATATCTTGTTACATATCTATCCACTACCAAATTATTGTTGCCCCTAAAACCAGGTCGGGACCCAACTTGTGGAAGTTCCCCCAAAGTATCATCCTGTGCCGAGGACCAAACCTTTGATTCCTCCTCTGCTAAGCGTAGAATTGCTAGTGGATTAGAATCCAGATTACTAAAAAAATTATCATTCTGAGCCTTCCAAATATACCATAGAATCCATAGATAGATATTCGCCGAAGAAATCTTATGGAATCTCCAAAACAAAGAATCCATGTTTGCATAGATAGACTCCAAGGGAAAACACCCCGGAGTTGTCGGAAAAGGGGATAAAGCTCAAACCTGTCTCGCCGGAGCACACTCAAACAGAACATGATTGATTGTCTCTTCCGAACAGCCACAAAACGCACACTTGATATCACAGCATATTCCACGTTTCCGAAGATTACTTATTGTTGCTACGCAACCAGTGATTGCCTGCCATAAGAAATGCTGAATTTTTGGAGGGCACTAGAATTGCCAAACAAAGGCTTGTAATCGAGTTATATTTGGGCCAAAAGCTTTCAGAGCAGAGGGAGAAACTTGATGTTGCTGTGAAGCATTATACCCAGATTTAACCGTATAGAGACCAGTTTTTGTCAAATACCAATCAAGCCTATCTGGTGAGTTTGGACTACCCAAAGGTAAAGCAAGAATGATGGCAACATCCTCCAGCGCAAAAGTTGCCGAAAGCAAAACCAAATTCCAGGAATTTGAGGTCATGTCAACGAAGATTTTAACTCGAAGCGCATGATCGAAAGACGATCCCGAACGCAATGCTGGTCTTGGGAGTTGAGCAGGGATCTAGGGATCAGACCATACTGAGATGGAATCACTAGATCTTACCTGTTTAATAAGTCTTTTGTTTACCAGAGAGCTAGCAGACACCATACTTCTCCATCCATAAGATTTAATTGGATCCAACAGATAAGAATACCTATAATAGAGGTTTAAAAACCCTAGCAAATAGTGAATCCGAGACTGTAATCAATCTCCAAAGCTGATCTCCAAAGCTGTTTAGCCAACAAAGCAGTGTAACAGTCATCCAAACATCGAAAACCCAATCCTCCATCGAGCTTACTAACACACAACTTGTAAGTCTTAAGATAAACAAAGGTAACTAGTAGAGTATGGAGAGATTGTGAGGTAGTGTAGAATAGTACAGAGAGTAGAACAAAGTAAAACAGAGTAGAATAGAGTAAACTAATTGTAGAGTGTAATGGAGAAAGAGATAATCTCTTTTCTTGCTTGATTTAGTTCCCAGGTACAAGCTAAATATAGACAATTACAAAGAGGATATTCTATACAAGATGCAATGCACAATTACTCATAGTGAAAGTGACATCTCCTTAAGTATGTGATCTTGGTTTGACTTTAGCTCCCACTTGCACACACACTCGCCAATGACTCCTTAGGAAGGATATAGATATCTTGTGATCGTTGGAGACTTGTCTTCATGGATCGGACTCGTTATGCCTCCAAACCGTATGGATGGCCCACCTTGGTGGTTGTACGGACGTACAGACATTACTGTAAATCTTCATACAACTTATCCCAAGCGACCCAATGTAGACCTTGCGATTCCCATATTAGCTCAACCAAAAGTTAGATATCGCAATAGTAAGCTTTCGTGTGACCGTTTTCGGTAGAGGAAAGCAAGACATGACAAAAGTAGGCACAGCTGTAGCCACCGACTCAATCATCACTATATATTGTTTGTTGTTAAGGAATCTTTGATTTTGTAAGGAAGCTTATGTAATTGGAACTGAGTTAAAGATCACAATATCCAACTTTACTAATATCTCTATATTCCCTGTTCTTAATCAAGGAATCTTTTGAATTTTTTAATATGGTTAGGTAATTAGGGAATCTTAAAACTAATTGGAACTGATATTAACACAGTAGCTCGGAACGCGACAAGTTCTCTACCTCAGTTGTTTTCGTAACTATGGGACGGATTATTTTTATTTTTGTATCACGAAGTGTGAGCATTTCAAAACGTCGATAGGTTTATGTAGTAAACGTATGGGTATCAAATATATAACCATTGATGATGTGTGTTACAGTTCTTATTTCCGTCGTCAGTGTGTGTTACAAATATTCAACCCCAAAAGTTATCCTTTAAATATAACTTAACTCTGCCAAAGTACCCACTTTGTTTATTGTCCACTCCACCGAATATATACGTATAGTATATGCATGTGAATTATTTGAATATATATATATATATATATATCGTAAATTTTAATCTTCTCGTCTTATATACCTACATAGGTAATTGACTTAGTGTGTGTGAATATCGCAAACAAAGTCTGGTCCCCAATGAGATTCAGCCTATAGTTTGTTCGAACTAGTTAATCCAGTTGACATGGTAATGATTGTAGATTTACTACAAGTACTGGATGTGTCGACTTTGATTTGATTTGCGTAGAGAAAAAATAATGTAAAAATACAGTCGTTACAACTTACACTCTCCTAATTTCGTAAAGATGATAAGAAATTATAATCTAACAAACGAAATGAGAAGTAGGACTAGCATTAACTTGCAAAACATAATTTCACAGACAGCTTATATATTGTAAAACACCACCGTCTCTTTTTTTATTTATTGAGCCGGCACTTCAGCAAATGCTCAAGCCCTCACGCTTAGGAAACTTAAACATGCTTACGAAAGTGAAAATAATACAATATTGATGGGCTTTTAAATCTCAACGATATCTAACTAATAATAAGCCCATATTGAGTCCTGTTTCCATTACAACGGTCGAAATTAAAGTGTTAAAACTAGAAGATAAGAAGCTTCCTCTCCAAGTGGTGAGTGTGTGTTGTGTTCGGTCTTATGGCAATGCCTAAACGGTTTAGGCTAAAAACCCTAACATGTATTTGCTTAGTTTCGATTTCAATTTTTTTTTTTTTTTTCGAGTTCTACAAATGGGAACACTTATTTAATGTAGCTCTTTTGAGATGGTGGATATTCTGACCTAATCATATAAGCTCCATCGGTAACAAATTCTCATTTCATGGAAACATTTATTTAATGTAGCTCTTTCGAGATGGTGGATGTTTATACATTGGCATGGCGTTGTGTCAACTTATGTGATACATATATATATAGTCACATAGACTAGAACAGAAATATCGTACGTAGACTGGAACAGAAATATCGTAAGTTTGAAAATCTTTTCTGTCATATGATAATATCGCAACCCCATATGTCTTACTCGGTTGCGAACGTCATTGGCTGTGAGTACATTTTGTATGTAAACTAAACAAAATTAGGATACTATGGACGTTGGTTACCTGATTATTTTATCTAATCTTTAGTAGTAAACATTGATAGAAGATTATTTTATCAGTCAGTCGCGTTTCTATTTCATCATGAAAATTATTGGCAATGAAAATAAGACTTATTTATAAAAAAAATAAAAAAAAAATTTATTAGATAGGAAATTTATAAAATATATTGTAATTCCAGCTTTGTTACCATCTTTCTCTTGCTATATATATACAATACATTGCTGTATACAGCTCATGCATAAAAAGTTTTTTCCAAAAGAGTTGCACATAGAGTCCACATATATTGTTAAACATATTAAGAAAAAAAGCTACCTAAAGATAAGATTATAAGAAAATCAAGAGATGTGGTGGTGAATGGATAAAAAATTTAATGTAAAGATAAGCTTGGTAACGAGACCATTCATACTCATTGGTAAACAGTAACTGTAATAATTAGTATTGATTTTCTCGTTTTTATACTATTAATTGTCAATACACGTCGGATAACAACTCGTAAGATTACAGAATCACCCCCACATGTTGTAGTACTATAAATAAGCCCAAGCACTTCCTCTATCACTCATCATCATCAACATTTCATCTTTCACTAATCATCCTTAGTCCTCTCAGTCACTTCCAGCCTTCAAAATGAGTGCTGGACTAATGGCTTTGTCAAACGAGAAATTCAATTTCAGTATCAACAGGGAATTGCTTCTCAACCCAAACGATGTCTCAGTGGGAGAGATGATTGGAGAAGGAGGCTACTCCATCGTCTACAAAGGATTGTTTGTTCCATCTCTCTCTTATTTTTTATAATGATGAATTTAACACTAATTCGTATGTTCTTTATAATGATTTTATAGGCTCAGAAACCGAGTTCCCGTTGCTGTGAAGATAATGCAACCAAGTGACAAAAAGAAGTTTCAAAATGAAGTTCTGTTACTATCCAAGATGAGAGATGCCAACATTGTGAAGGTAAAAAATGAAAAATTTATTAGTTATATTGGTGTTTTATCATTATAATAGTGAGAAATTAAACATGGTTTTTGGTGATTGTATAGTTTGTTGGAGCTTGCATAGAGCCGCAACTGGTGATAGTTACCGAACTCATGGAAGGCGGCACTCTTGAGAGGTTCATGTGGAGTTCTCAGCTGAAACCTCTTGATCTATACTGGATTATACTTGAATATTGCTGGGCACATGATTCGGATGCACGTCCTGAGTTCAAGGAAATTAGGCTGATCTTGTTGACAGCCCTGTTAACAGTTTTGACCTCAAATGAGGAAGCTTATGACGGTGATATCGATGAGGATTCGGTGAACAAACCAAAGGAGAAGAAGAAGAAGAAGAAAGTACTGGTGAAGATGATGCGTCCTTTCGTTAAGATGTTTAGGGCTTGTTACAAGCCATGATCATGTTATTGTGTTTTCCATAAAATTAATAGAAAGGGGGTACTCTTCTTTCGTTGTTGTTTTTATCCTCCTTGGTTTTTTCTTGTTGTAATAAGATTTTTCTTGATTGGAAAAAAAAAAAAAAGATTTTTCTTAAAAGAAAAATCAATTCAATTCTCATTCTTCTTTTCATGGACATTTCAACTATTTTTCTTTACAGAAAATATATTTTTATGGTCACCATATATAAGCTGAATAAATCACAAGTTGATATTGGTAAAATTTAACATTTTTCATTAGAATTAATAACAATATAGTAAATAACAAAAGATTGTTCAAGGTACTCAATTGTCAACAAAAAGGAAGAAGCATACAATCCTTTGTTATACAATGGAGTACCTTTTAACAATCCTTTCCTAAGATTTTATTTCAAAAAATCTTTCCTCACTCAGTCAAAGGAAGAAACCATTCAAAGCGCCTTGTTATGTATTCTTTTTCTTGAAAGATAGCTAAAATTACAACTCAACATTTATCACTGATGCAAATGATTTTTAGATGATGGATTTTTTTTTGTTGTTTTTTTTTTTACATAAAGGTCAAAGACCAAGCTTTAGGAATATCGCCGAAATGTCTCTATCCTAAGTATATCACTCAAATGTGAGTTCTGACTTTAAGGGGATTACTATTATCTTAACCTTGAAACCAATATTAAGTAGTAGATCGTTTGATGGTGTGATTGGATGGTGCTTTAGAGTCAGTAGAAAGTTAAATAAAAAAACAAAAAGGCCTAATTTTGAGCCAATCATTCTGTAGTTTTAGAAAATGAAGTCACAGCCCGAAAAGTTTAAAAGAAATTATATTGGCTGTGAGAATCAAGTCTTTTTCTTACCATTTCTCCATATTGGCTGTGACTTCATTATATTGGCTGTGAAAAGTTACAAATTGAATAGAAACTGAACTCCATAGTCTTTTTTTTTTTCATGAACTCTTAACTTTAACGGGATATTTATTAAAATAGGGCTTTTGTGTACCAAATATTTGAAATTGGGTACTATAGCCCGTATTCTCAAGTTTAGGCCTTTTTGTGGTAGACAAAAATACAGTTTTGGTCCTCTCATCTTCTTCTTCTTTCTCCTCATCTCCCAATCTAAACTCTGGCTTCTTCTCCCGACAACAACCATGCTTCTCACCATCATGCTCCATCATCACCATCTTCGTCACTTTCAACACCAATTCTTTAGCTTCCAAAACACAAATCGCTCTGTCGCCAACACCATCTCCAATCCAATGAATTTATGGATTCAATCTCTTTCACTTTAGATGAAAAAAACTAAACCCTAAGGGGATACTATCCAAAAAAAACAAGGGCTCCAGTCACAAACATTAATGGATTGTATTTCTCCACCACCAACACTATCTTGGAGATCCGATGAACACAATGAATTTAATGAATTGTGTTTTGTATAAACGAAACTAAACCCTAAAGGGATCTTGTCTGGTGAACCCAAAAGAATCGTAAACACTAATTGATAGAGAACTCATCATCAGCCGACAAGTTTCTCGATGGAGAGATTTGGAAATCAGGAAAAAGAAAGAAAGAAAAAAACCTTGTGCACGGCGCAGAGAAGAAAAGAGAAAGAGAGAGTTGAGCCTTTAGGCAAGGGTAATATTATCTTTTTGACTGAATAAAAATACATGTTTCTGTAAGTATGGACAATAAGTCCTAAATCTGTAAGATTCTGGGAAAAAAGGCCCATTTCTATAATTAATCCTAACTTTAACTCTTAAGTATTATCTATTTGAACAAAAAAAAACACTTCTGCTTTATTTTTTTATTTTTTTTGTCAACAACAGATCAGCTCAAACGAGCTAATTGGTAGGAAAATCGTTTACAAACAATACTTGGTGCGGAGATGTACACGCTTGGCGTGCCAAAGAATCCGCCCTTAAATTAGCATTTCTAGGAATTAAAGATAAAGAAAAGGAAGAGAATTCCTCCCTATCAGTCTTGATGTCTTCAAGGTACGCCGAGAACGCTGGCCAGTCGGAAGGAGAAGACACCATCTTCACCAAGTCTAAGCAGTCAGTATAAAAAGCCACCTCTCTGAAGTCATGGCCGATCATGCAGCGCATCGCCCAAAGGAACGCTTCAACTTCAGTATGTAATGGAGATAGACTTCGCCTGAAATTCTTGGCACCCAAAAACGGCAACGTTGTCTGGATCGAGGTACAACACCAACCAGCACCTGCATACAAATCCCCTGCTTTCCAAGATCCAGCTATGAAGCATCGATATCCTGAAAAGACCGAAGGAAGGGAAACCGTAGGCACTCTAACTGGAAACTCGGAAACTACTGGAAAGGTGGGACTGGTCACTAGATCATCCTCTATCTGAGCCTGCTGCCATGCTGCAGCTTCACCCTCTGCTACCCTAACAATATCCTCTGGCCTTTCGGCAATATTGTCAAAGACACATGCATTCCTTGCTTTCCAAATAAACCACATAAGCCAAGGAAAAGCCGCAATACGGGCTCCCGGATTCTGCTTCCCTAAAAAGTGATCAACATTTGCATATATTGATTCCGTCGGGAAAGAATTAGGTCCCACCGGCACATTTGCTAGCGCCCAAACCTGACGGGCCGGAGGACACACAAAGATGGCATGATTTATTGTCTCCGAATCCGCGCCGCATCGTACGCACCATACATCACAAGCAATACCCCGTAGTCCCAAATTTGCCGAAACCGAAATACAACCAGATAAGACCTGCCACATAAAATGCTGGATCTTAGGTGGGCAACGAGCCCTCCACACACTAGCGAGTAGGGGGTAATTTCCGGGCCATAACCAGTGGCCGCAAAAGTCCGAACCACGTCATGACGTGCAGTATGATAGCCTGATTTGACTGTATACTTCCCAGTTTTCGTGAAATGCCAACCGAAGGGATCATCCCTTTGGTTACCACCCAACGGAATAGCCCTGATTAATGCAACATCAAGTGGATCAAAATGCTCATTGAGCATATCCAGACGCCAAGAATTATTTTGTCGATCAATTAATTGATTCATTTGAAGAGAAGGGTCCTTTAACGGCCCCTTGCTGGAAGCTGGTCTCGGGAATTGAGCTGGTACCCAAGGATCTGACCATATAGAAATGGTGTCCCCAGAACCAACCCGTTTAATAAGCCCTTTATTAACCAGAGAGCGAGCAGAACATATACTCCTCCATCCATAGGAGGGAGAGTATGACCTAATTGGATCCAACAGATGCGTATTCCTATAATACCTACTTTTGAAAACCCTGGCAAACAAAGACTCTGGAACGTCTATCAGACGCCAAAGTTGCTTAATGCCGAATTAAAGTCATCCACATTCCTAAAACCAAGACCACCTAACTGTTTGCTAACACATAATTTCTCCCAGGCAAGCCAATGCATGCCCCCTGTCTGACCATTTGTACTCCACCAAAAATTTGCCACTGCACTGGTAAGCTTGGATGTAATTGTTTTTGGTAACCGAAAACAAGACATCACAAACGTTGGAACAGCAGTTGCAACAGATTTAATCATCACTTCCCTTCGCCCTTTTGAAAGCAAATTTACCGCCAACCATTCGTCCGACTTTGAATCCGCTTCCGAACAAAAGAGAAAACCTTGGTCTTAGCCCCACCCAAACTTTCGGGTAAACCTAGATAGGACCCCATACCACCCAAAGTTGTGATCCCGAGAACATCCTGGAGCTTGGTTTTTGTTTGCTCATCAATCTTGTGCCCAAATTGTACCGAGGATTTTGTAAAATTTATTTGCTGACCCGAAACAGACTCATATTGTTTTAGAATATCTAAGATAACCCGACATTGTCCTCTGTCCGCCTTACAGAAGAAAAGACTATCATCGGCAAACAACAAATGCATAATTGGCGGACATTTGTTCGCCACTTTTATCCTTGTAATAAGCTTCTCCCTCTCTGCTTTCTGTATATTAGCAATTAACACCTTTGTGCATAAAATAAACAAATAAGGAGATAAAGGATCACCTTGTCGCAACCCCCTCTGTGGCACTATCAAACCATTCGGCTGGCCATTAATACGAACCCTATACTCGACTGAAGTGACACAAAACATTATCCATGAAACCCATGACTCTGCAAACCCCATCTTCTGTAACAGAGCTGCCACAAAATCCCACTCAACCCTATCGTATGCCTTACTCATGTCTGTTTTGATGGCCATAAATTTCCCTTTGCAAGACGGGTTTGTACGCAAGTCATGAAACATCTCTTGAGCAATAAGGATATTATCCGAGATCAGCCGACCCGGAACAAAAGCCGATTGAGTCTCGGAGATAAGACCAGGTAAAACCCTCTTTAGTCGCTGACATAAAATCTTAGAAATGATCTTATACCCAACGTTACACAGGCTAATCGGACGTAATTCTGCCATTCGAGTTGGCTTTGCCACCTTCGGAATAAGGCAAATATGAGTCCGATTGAGGTACTTGTCAAAAACTCTCTCCACTAAAAACCTATTAACCAAATCCACAAGATCCGTCTTAACCATACCCCATGCTTTTTGGAAAAATAAAGCTGTCATCCCGTCTGGGCCTGGGGCTTTATCCGGATGCATCGTAAATAAAGCAGATTTGACCTCAGCCTCCGTAGTGGGTCCTGTGAGCCGCTCATTATCCTTGGCAGTAATCACCGTATTGACCTCCCTTAGGACCTCCTCAAAATTTTCTGGATTTCTTGAAGTGAACAAATCTTCAAAATATGAGACTGCCGTGTGACAGATATCAACATCCTCAGTGGACCAGATGTCGTCCCTATTAAACAAATCAGTAATCCGATTACGAGCCCGTCTCTGCTTTGTTAAGGCATGGAAATATTTGGAATTCTTATCCCCCAATTTCATCCATTTACTCCGACTCTTTTGATACCAGTAAATCTCTTCATCCCCATACGCTTGAGGTAAACGATTCTGCAGTTCCGAGATTGTAGAAGGAGGAATTGAGTCATCTGCCAGAGCCACCTCCAACTGCCGCTTTAAGTCCTCAATGGTTTCCCTACTGTATGGGACTTGTGATTTACGCCACTGAGAAATCGCCTTCCGACAATTCACAACTTTTTGCACAAAGTTATCTGAGTCCTGATCTAAATCCCTATCCCACCCCGATGCTATCGCATCCATCATCCCCGCCTTACCAATCCAGCAGCGGTCAAACATAAAACTCCTCTTCCCCCGCGGCCTTTTAGCCCCAATATTAACCACTAGAGGCTTATGATCAGAGGCTATCATTGGTAAATACTCCGTCACCGTATCCGGGAACAAATCATGCCAATCCTCATTCCCTAAGGCTCTGTCTAACCAACATCGTATAGGTTTTTTATCCCGCCAACCCCTCCAAGACAAACAATCACCAATAAAAGGAAACTCCAAAAAGCCACAATCCCGAATCATCCCATTAAAGGAAAGAAAAGAGGAAGGATGACGTAAATTCCCCCCCCCCCCCCGTTTTTCATGGTTTCCTGTCAGCTCATTAAAATCCCCAACCAAAAACCATGGGGTGGACCGATTAGAGCTAATTCTTAGAAGGCGTTCCCACACCATATCCCGATTCTTAGGGACAGGATCCCCATAAACGAAAGTTAAATGGATAATCCGGCCTTTGAAAACCGCTTCAATATCGATTAATCTGTTAGACTCAAATAAAATCGATACCTGAAAATCATCTTGATTATAAAAAAGAGCCATACCACCACTATAACCAATAGGATCAATTGTTTTCAAATTCTTATATCCGAAATGACCAACAAACTTTTCTAGAATAGAAGTAAGTTGTTTGGTCTCCATGAGAAACAAAAAATCCGGCCGATGTTTCGACCATAAATCCCTAAGATTACCAATTGTAGCCTTATTACCCAGGCCTTGACAATTCCAACTCACAATATTCATGAAATAAATAAAGATTTTTGAGGGTAAAAACACCCAAATACATCTCCTCCCACCCTGGAGAAAATATAAAATTGAAAAGTAAACCATATTACAAATTTTCCTCAGAAAACTATATTACCACCAAAAAAGCCGTAAAGCAAATGTCCAAAAAAAAAGATACCCAAAAAATACCCAATATTCAAGAGAAGCGTATGACCGTGAAGCATAACGACATAATATTCAAAAGAAGATCCCCAAAAATAGGCCACCCAAATCCCATGGAACATCTGTAACCCAACGTACCGGAAAAAACCAACACGGAAGAAAACATCCGGCAATTAAAAACCTTACCATGCAAATATAGAAGCATGCGAAGGGGATAGAACACCTTTGCTACTGAGGGAAAGATTAGCAGGCCCAATAAGAGCCCAAAACCGGACCCCCATAATTTGAACTTAACCAACAGTTGATTTAAACTATATGAAACCCAACACGGAGACAAACAAAAAATTAAGCCAATGTACCAAAAAAGAGGCCAACAGAGATTTATTCTTACTTGTATAAATAAAAAACATCGGGTACAACCCAGAATAATACAAACCAAAACCACAAAGAAAATCCAAAACGAGATACAACGACAACCATACGGAGCTGACATTGATGACTTATTCCAAAAAACAAAATGTGAGAAAGCCAAAGAAACCAAAGAAAACAAAGCTTGCTTCCGGAGGAAAGACCAAGTGAGGTAACCAACGTCCTCATTCTCTTGCTGCCCGTTACGAACTAAATCCATTAATCAGCGGATGGGGTTGGAGGCTTCCCTCCTTGGTGAGAACCAAGTTTCCCATTTGGTCCACCACCCTTGGCAACAACCTTTTTGCGCGGAGATGTTAAAGAGCACATGTTCCGCTTCTTAGTACTAGCACCTGGGAGAGCACTTTTTTGCTTGACCTGTTTGGCTCGTAAAGGAGGCAATGTTCCCCCTCCTTCTTCACCCCATGACTTGTCCTCAGAGACCTTCTCCATAACACCACTAACCGGTTCACTAACTGCTTGATCAGAGACATCCACCTCACCGGTGCTCTCCTCCACAACCTGCTCATCCGTTTCCTGTTCATCCGTGAGGAGAAAATCCTCCTGGGGAAGCCCCTCTGACACCACATCTTGCTCCTCCATGATAGTGTCCATGAAACCCAAGGTTTGATCCTCACTGAGAGGAAACTCCGGGCCTAACAATGCACTGAGATCATCAGAGAAATGTACCACTTGCTGCGACAGACTCATGGAGCCTGGCTCCGTGACACTCGCATCACCAGCACCAGGAAACAAAGCCTTACACACCCTCTTGTTAACACCTTGTGCAAGAACCGACAATGACTCCACAGGAGGATCACCCGTAGCAACAGCCTCATCCACATTAGGACCCAGAAAGTCATCAAGAATTTTCTGCTCATCAACCGTAAAGGTGTGTCTCACATCACTTGTACCAAGTTGAACTTGACCATCCCCCGAGACAGGGACCTGAGAGGTTGAAGCGGTAACAGAGACCACAGGCATACTCTTCTTCACAAACCTTTCATCCACAGGAGCCCCCCTTTTAGTCTTCCTCCACTTACCACTGAAACCCTGAGCAGCCCGATGATTAAAGCCCTGAGAACCAGCACCCCGCCCATTTCCACTAGCAGACCCTTGGTGAGGCACCCCAGAACTAGCACCACTCACCCCCGAAGCATTACCACTCGCCACACCATTTACCATTGCTCCCTTGTAGCTCTGGAGCTTATCTTCGGGCCGAGGATCAAAACCTTCCTCCACCCTCTGTTTCCCCTTATCTCCAAAGAGTGGACAGCGGGATACATCATGACAAAGGCTGAAACAGCGCCTGCAATACCCAAATAGACGCTCATAGCTCAGAGATATTATCGTCTCCTCTCCACTATGAAACTCGACTCTGGCATCAAAAGTTAATGGCTTGAAGCCATCCAGCAGAATCTTCACCCGTCCATTATCCAAGTCGACCTCCTCAACCTCGCCCAAGTCAGCCCCGATGGTACGGAAAGTCTCATCTGCCCAGAAGTGCAGAGGAACTCCCATCACCCTAACCCAAAACTTGATGAAGCAGGGGTAACGCGGATCCACCACCGGCTCCCATCTGACCAAAGAAATCATCCAGTGATCAAAATGGTAGGGCTCCATCTTCAGTACCTCTTGAATGTCATTCTCTTGCTCAAAATCAAATTGAAACCGTCCCAAACCCAGATCAGCCCCAATCACTCGCTCCTCCATCTTCCATATCTTCGGCAGCATAAACAGCAGCGCCTTCATATCTTGCATCATTGGATTCATGCATCTACTTCCGCTTTATTATCTACAGAAATGGAGTAAAATATTTTTGTTTTTCAATTATAAATAAGTTTTGTTTGCATATAGGGTCAACATATAAATAGTAACAGCTAAATAAAAAGGGAAAAAATATGGACATATATGCAAAAAAAATACTTAAAAAATAAGAATTGTATGAAAATTATGACATGTGGTGATAAACAAATAGAGAAATTTGAATTACAAAAAGAGAAAATAATCTTTTAAGTAATAGTTTTCATTTTTCCTTCTTTCAAGTTTGAATTATCAATTATGACATAACAAATAAATATTCCAATTTTTATTTCCTCTAATCACATTTTTGGCGTAGTAAAGACTAATGAAATTACATGAGTATCCATCCCCCGAACTCTACTATAAATCTATGTAACTCAAGCACTTCTCTTTCACTCATCTTCTTCAATCACTCCTCACTTCAAGTCATCAAAATGAAAGCTCAAATGTACACAACCTGTTCGGTGATGCTTAACCTGAACTATCCTTTTCTCATGTCATCATTTGGCAGCTAAGATGACCGTTGTGAGTCTAACAAGCAATTCAATTTCACTATCAGCAAAGATTTGCTTCTAGATGCTAAGGATGTATTGATGGGACATATAATTGGAGAAGGAGCCAAGACTATCGTCTACGAAGGAATGTGAGTTTCACCTCTCTCTCTCATTCTCTCTCTCTAGTCTTGTTTAGATTTTATTTTATTTTTATTTGTTATAAATTTATGGAAAACAATAAGAAATTTTGTGATTTTTCCGTTTTTCGCAGACAGTAACTACAAGTGAATTTTTAGTCTGAAATGACATGAGGCAACCTAAGGACCAATTATATATATGTTCCACAATTTTGAGTGAATTAATTAATGTGATGTTGCATAAAAATCATTAGTGGAATCATCTTAATTAACAAAGCCCTAAGAATGGATTTTTTTTTTCTTTCTAATCACTATTTTTTTCATATTTCTTCTCTATTGATTTTTAGATTCAGCATATGTAGATACAAATTTCTTGTGGCGGTGAAGGTAGTGCAGTCATGTGAAACATCTGTTGTAAGCATAGAGGACAAACAACAGTTTCTTTGTTACTATACTCGATGGAACATAACAACATTGTGAAGGTAAAAAATGAAAAAGTATATTTATATTGGTGCTTTCAATATTAATGGTATATATAAACTTAAAGTAACGAGGAATCAATCATGGCTTTTAATAAAGGAACAATTGCATTTTTTATACCTTTATTTGCATTTAAATGAAATCGTAGACCATATATTCGATTTTCGAGAAACATAACCACCAAGGGTGCTGAAATTACAGTTGACTCTCTTACGACCAAACAAAAAACAGAAGCTGAAATGACAGATGTAACCTGAGGAAGTCTGCAATAGATTTTTTTATGGTGGTTTTCAAATTGACGTCTAATGGAAGACATAAAAATATGTGTACTCCTTAATTATAGTTTAAATTTTAATTTTAAAAATTATAAAAAATAAATTGGTAAACCTATTGACCAAATAATAACCACATAGACTTCCTGCATTGAAATAAAATAAATTTACATATAAACTAGTCAAATTAAGGAAGGAAATGTTGATTAGGTTAAAATTATTTGATTTAGGGTTTGCTTAAGTAGACTTCTCTGTAGACTATTGGTGGTTGACTTTGTAATGCCATCAACTATTAATATTATATTATTTTAATTTCACCGACAATTTAATCAAACTGATAGCTGAACTTAACCGAATGCGAACCGATTCCTTGATTTAACCTAACCGGATTCAGTAACCATATAAATACTTCTTTCTGTAAGTCAACCCTAGTTTGTATGTGCTTTCTCTCTCTCCATAATTTCTCTCTCTAAAATTCTGATATTGTTGCTCTCGAAAATTCAGATTCTATCCTCATCATTTATCATCTTCGAAACTCAAGAACATCTCAGATAAGTATTCTCATCATTTATCGTCGGCTATTTGCTTTTGTAACGCTTTAGCTAATTTGGTTCGAAAATTTATATGTTCTCATAGTTTTTAGTTCATTTTGCACTCAGATATGGGGTTACACAGCTACACTCAGCCATCTTCTAGTTCTTTGCAAGTATGGAGTGAAGGTCCACCCGAAGTAAACTTTCTTGGCCTCACAGTTGGAATTCCTGACAAATGTTTCTGCGGAAGGGAAACCGTTATGAAATGTTCCACCACAGCCGACAATCCTGGAAGGATTTTCTTTGGATGCAGTAACCATGAGGTTGTTAGATTGTATGATGGTTTATTCGTTTGGTATAATTATTATTTGAGTATAGATAATATTCTTATGGTATATATATTTCTATGGTACGGTATAGGATGGAGAGGACCATATTATGAAATGGTGGGATGAGGCTATTATGCAAGAACTTCAAGCAATGAGAGGTGGACTTGCTGACCAAAGAGATTCTATTACAGCCATCCAAGAAAATGATGAAATGCTATGGGTTCAGCAGGAGCTAGACAAGGTGAAAGATCAGATGATGGAATTACGTCTGTCAGTTTGTCGTGTACGCGCGGTGGTCGAGAATGTCTTATTCGCCGTTATAATCTTTATTGTTGTATTAATCTCTTATGCTTCATAGATCTTTCAAGTAAAATCTGTGAACCTCTCTTTATCGTGGTCGTTTGTTTGAATAGCGTATTTATGTCTGTAATCTGTGAACTTGCTTCAGTTTCTGTAATATTTGGACGATATCGTTGACTTCATTAGTTGACCTATTTAGTAGACTTCCCCCGTTTACATTAAGAAGTCAGTCGACGAAGTCTACTCGTTAATGATTTACGACACGACGGTTTGCGTTATTAATAATGTAACTGTTCATTGTAACCATTTCGTCTCGTATATATAAACCAGCCCGGAGCCTTTTGATTATTTTAAAACTGCAACCAAAAAGTTATCAGTAAATCATTTCTTTTCTCTTTAAAAAAAATAGTACGTAGTTCATCTTCACAACGGAGAATTGGTGATCGGTCAATATACTTGTATCGGTCAATATAAATCATCCACGCTTAATTGGAGACTGATCACGGTTGGGTAATTGAAACTTTCTCTGTATCACTTCACTTCATCATATGTGTATAATCATCTATTATTCACGTCTGTGTAACTCTTAGAAAGTTTCTATATCATATCACTTTATACTTATAAGTGTAGAATTCTATATACACGCAACTTTTGTCCCTGTACCATAGAAACTCGTTTATCGTCGTTAACGATGTATTAATTTGGTTGATTAGATAGATTTGCAGTTTAAAGTACGTTTTAGTTTTCCAGAAAGAAGTCTACTTGATAAGTCTTCAGCATAATAGTACAAAAATTAATTTGATTTAATGGATTTTCAGTTTAAAGTATGTTTTAGTTTCCCCAGAAAGAAGTCTACTTGATAAGTCTTCAGCATAATAGTACAAAAATTAATTTGATTTGATGGATTTGCAGTTTAAAGTATGTTTTAGTTTTCCCAGAAAGAAGTCTACTTGATAAGTCTTCAGCATAAGAGTACAAAAATTTATTTGATTTGATGGATTTGCAGACGGTTCAGTTTTCCGTGGAGAAGTTTACCAGATAAGTCGTCAACATAATCATTACAAGGTATAAATTAATTTGACGTTAGTTGGGGGTAATATTTATATGTTTAATTTACCGATAAGCAGGATCCGGTTTTAACCGGTTTCTTTATAATTTCTTCCTAATTTTCTGGTATTGTTTCTAATAAAACGATTTTGGTTTTATAAAACCGGGATTATTATAATTATTGTAATTTAATACAACTTAAAAACCGAGATAACATAGGATAGTTATCTCTAATTCTTTCTTATAAGGAACTAGAAAACGCTTCTCTTCCGCTTATCTCTTCCCCTTATCCTTCCGCTTATCTCTATTGCTTATCACTAACGGTTGATTTTCCCATTTTTTTGTTCATGTTAAACCTAAATCTCTATCTTTCGGATTGTCAGTTTACTTACTTTGTTTAACTTATTTGTACCAGATCTCGACGAACTCTGTATTCTTCAACCCAGCCGCTTTATCTTCATCTTCGCCGCGTCTTCGCTGTCGTTGTACTCTTCGATCAAACTGAAGGTTGACTTCTTTTGCAATTCGATAGTAGCCTTCTTTTTCAATTTGACGCATAGACTTATTGGATTTGTTTTCCTCTTTCTCAATCTCTCGTTTTTTAATTTCCTCGCCAAACCTAATCTTATCTTACAGAATGGATGAGGAGAGACAACCAGAATTTCCTCGGAGGTTTTACACGAAAGGTGATGAGCCGCTTCCTCAAAAAAGCATCGGCTATTACAGCAACAATACGAAGCTGTTTAATGAACTGTACAAAGCTCTCGAGCCGGATAAATGGGACGAGATTTATCAATCTCGACTGGGTGTCTTGTTACAGTTCAACAAGCTCGAATTTGAATGGGCTTCCAGACTGGTTCACCATGTGCTCACCTTACAGATAGTCTGCAACGAAAAGTATGAGATCTGGAGTCTGGTTGGATCTAACCCTTTACGATTTTCTTTGAATGAGTTTGAAGCCATCACTGGACTTAACTGTGACGATGTCGAGTCGTTGGAGCAGCCACAGGTTAAGGTTTCAGACGAGATGGAAGAGTTTTGGGAGAAGCTTGGAGTCAATTTAGACAGCGGTCCGAGTATTGAGCAATTGGTCGCAGCATGTAAGAACTCAAATGATTGGGATAGAATATAGCGTGTTAGGTTGGGTTATTTAGCTATCTACGCTGGGTTTATAGAAGCTAGGAAACCATCAACGCCCACCCGTCTAAATATGGCTAGGCTAGTCATGGATTTAGATGCATTTCTTGATTATCCCTGGGGAAGAGTTGCTTTCAAGAACCTGATTCTGTCTGTTAAGGAGAAAGACTTAAACAAGCAGAGTTACACCATACACGGATTTGTCAAACCTCTACAGATATGGGTGTACGAATCTATGCCTGATTTTGGCAAATTAATTGGGGAACCATTGGCGAACAATCCAAGTCCACCGTTGCTTGCTTACCGCAGTTCTCGCTGTAGAAAATATGTCAAAGAGGGCATTCTAAAACAGGTACGCATCTCTGTGATTTGTCTATAATTTATCTACGATATTAGATGAGTCGGTAACCATTATTGTGTTAGATTTGAACTAGTATACTGTTTTATATAAATTGTAGACAAACTTCAGACACTTCAAAACCATTGGTGGCATGATTAGTCCTGTTTGGGAAGACGATGAAGCAGATGACAAGATTGATAACATTTTGAGAGCATTCAATGGGGGTTTTGGTCCATGGAAGTGGGGGAGAGGTTTGTGGCAGACGGTTGGTATTTATGAATCCAACAATGCGAAGGTGAAGGTTGAGGAAAAGAGTGAGAAGAAGAGAGCTGGTACATTTGATGAGCCATGTGGGAAGAGGCACTGTTCAGGTACTTCAACTGCCTTGGACTTCAATATCTTGGATTCTATTAAAGATGAGCTCGACATGTGGGGAGCAGCTCTGCTCGATCAGATGAAGGAAGGTTTCAACATGTTGAATGGGAAGATTGAAAGTCTGGCTTCGGATCTTACCAAAATGAAGGGAGATGTGACTGGTACGAAAGAGGCTGATCCTTTATCAAAGGAACAAAAGGACTCTCAGGCAGCTACTGGTACGAAAGAGGCTGTATCAAAGGAACAGAAGGACTCTCAGACGGATATGGTTAGGTCTGAACACTTGCAATTTCCTACTATGATCCCTCACAATCACAATACCAGGTACAATGCGAAGAAAAAATAGACTTCCAGAAGTTGTCAACTTCGAAGACATAAAAACAATTGTCTTCCTTATGTGAAGTAGACGTCCTTATGTGAAGTAAACTTTTATATCCGCGTTTTCTTTGTTTGATTTATTTGAGACAAATTAAACATATGAAGCGACTTTAATATTATTTTTTTTCATAAATGATCATGTAACTTTTAAATCGGAATTTGCAGAACAAGCCAGGGCAATCTCAGAGATACGAAGGTGCCAAAGAAAGTCAGCTCTGAATCATCTGACATTGAGTCAGACCCACCTGTGTTTATTCGCACGGAAATCCCAACAACTGCCGACTTGACTGCTAGAGCCAAGAAACAAGAACCAAGGAAAGAAGCGGCTAGGATTGCGGCACATGGCAAGGCTGAAAGGGTTAAGATGTTGGCATCAAGTCAACGTTCTCCTTTCGTTGGTGATAACACAGCCAAGACTATCATGGGTGATAAATCAGCCATTTCAGCGTACAATCCTTTTGATAAAGCAGACATGGAGTTGAAGAAGGTTTTACTTGATTTCTTAAAGAAAGATCCGTAAGTCTACTAACTTTTATGGTATGTTTCAAAAATTCTATTTGTCGAAACTCTAGTAACTTATATGTATCCTAACCATTCATCACCCGCAGGAAGTACAAGAACAAGGTCCCAGAGAAATCCTGAAGTTGTCTTTGGTGGTACGAACTGCAGACAAAAACAGTCTGGCTACGAGATTCGGTAAGTCTACTAGAAAATTTCTTCTTCAAGTATACTAGAAAACTTTGGGTCAGTCTTCAATATTATATAACTTCGTTTTAAATCCATGTGGTTATCCAGCACATGGATTCAGGGTTGAATCTATTGAGACATCGACACGCGCAGCATCCTGAGATGTTTAGAACGAGTATATTGGCTTTCCTAGACGCTATGTTCACTCATCTGTGGACAACGAAGTACCTTGACTTTGTCAATTCTGAGGCACATGCTAATGGATCTGGGAAACTGTTGTCGGCCGGTGCCTTCAGCTACCATGCAGGGGAGTATCCACCGTATGCTCAGACTAACAAGCAATGGGGTTTGGAAGTGGACGACTTATACGCGCCTTTAAACGTGAATTTGACGCACTGGGTAGCTATGTGGATCTCGATTCCCATGATACACATCGTCTTCTAGGATAGCATCCCGAGTGTCACAAACGACGAAGAGCTTGCATCTACCATCGAGCCTATTGCCGTCTTGGGTCCCTACGTGCTGCGGGAGTTAGCCAGCCCTGACCACAAGCATATGTATTCGTACGAGAAGTTCACTCATGAGCGGGTTAAAAAGGGATTGCCTCCGAACAGGAAGCCATGTGATTGTGGTGTGTATACTTTGAAGTACATAGAATGTCATGCTCTTGGGTTAGCCTTTCCTACTACTTTGTGCGACGCAAACATCACACGGATAAGGGAGAAGATTGTTTGTGACTTATTTCACGAGATTGAATGTCGTGGACCAAACGAGGAGAACTACATAGACGAATTTGGGCTCTATGATCCTCCCCCAATCCGGGACTAACTATAAACTTTGTTTGAAAGACTTAATCTCTTGTTTTAATTATGTATGACTCATTAGGATGATTTAGGATGATGTTTTGTTTATGTTGGGGGATCTTTATATTTTGTGGGTGGGATCCTACTGATTAAACTCTTGTTCTTGTTGTCTACTAGTTATATGGAGGATATTGGTATTTTTTGGTCAGTTTTTCGTAACATATATATAACTTCAAACGTTAAACGTTAATAATACAGATTGCTGTTTATTTGTACACTTGTCTGTTCCTCATTAGTTAGTTATTAAAATATTAATTACTTGTAGTCTTCTCTAAACAATAGCGTACAGCGAAAGCCTAGTAGACATACTTCTGAAGTTAACTTAGAGACTTCGAATGGATATTGTTGTCCAATAGACATGTAGAACTTTTGTTCTCGTAGTTAAATTTTTTGTTTAACTCTGATGATAGGCTGCTATCCATATATTTTTGTGGGATCCTCTCACCTAACATCTCAATACTAAAACAGTGGTTCATCCTTTTGCTGTCGGACCAAATGCCAAGGCATCTACAAAGTTTCAATAAATGCCAACATAGTGCTTTTTTACCTGCTCTCCCGCCGATACTCCCTCTACTCTGCTGTCGGAACTCAAGAAGCAACATAAAGTAATATAAAATGTGACAGATTTATAAACTTTATTGGGGAATGTGTTATTTTAATTTTTTATTAAAAATTAATAAAATAATACAGAAAGAGAGAGAAAGAAGAGAGAACCGATGCTTTTTTTTTTTATCGTCTCTGTTTATTTTTACACTTGTCTGTTCCTCATTAGTTAGTTATTAAAATATTAATTACTTGTAGTCTTCTCTAAACAATAGTGTACAACGAAAGCCTAGTAGACATATTTCTGAAGTTAACTTAGAGACTTCGAATGGATCTTGATGCACAATGGACATGTAGAGTTGACCGATAGAAATAGAGAAATAGGTATTCATTATTCATGTAGAGTTGACAAATAGAAAATAGAAATAGGTATTCAGAATGCATACATTAAGTTAAAAAATAAAATACAAATAGGAGTTTGGGTGATGCAACTAATCGTCGAGACGGACATGAAGTTTGCCCCAATCAATAAGAGGAGGAACCACACACTGTTTGACATCAGCTTCCGCAACCTCTCTCATCTCCTCTAACCTCTTGTGCTCTGCCTCGAAGTCGACAAGTTGTTGACCCAATATTTGATTCAGTTGGGATAGTTGAGCGTCGATCAGATCCACTTAATGCACAAGGGCGGTAGCCTCTTCCTTCTTCTTCATGTGATCTCTCATCATACGAAGAATTGCTTTGAAGTGATCCTTCGTCTCTTCTTTAACCATGACTCTCGTCCTCTCAAACGCGTCTTTCATGGCATCTATTACTTCCTCTTCCCACTCGAAATCAGAACTGTTTTGCTTACGCTTACTGTAACTCTCTTCGGCCATAGCTCATAACCAACTTATTCTCTTGTTATCGAAGAAGGAGATGCAATAGATTGAGTGGAAATTGAGAGGATATTTATAGGTGCAATGATCGAAGAAGAAGATGAAGAGACGGCAACGATACAACGAATGTAGAGAAATCGAAAGGGTACAACGAATGTAGAGAAATCGAAAGGGTACAAAGAATGTAGAGATAGCGAAAGGGTACAACGAATGTATAGATATCGAAAGGGTACAATGAATGTAGACTTGAAACAATATCATACATCGAAAGCTTAATAGACATCTGGTTGAAGTCAACTTAGAGACTTCGTACACATTCCAAGACACATTGCGATGAAAACAATGAAACCTATCCAAGAGAGAACCATGAATTGTTGAAGCATTTTTTCCCTTTCATTGGCTGCCAGTAAATCACATTCAAACTTCTTCTTGTCTTCCTCATATGTGTTAACCACCCAAGAGTTCACCAAACCGTTACCAACTTGTTCTTTCATTTCTCTTATAGATTCTTTAAGTACCTTGATTTCTTCTCTATGCCGACGGATCTCATCCCTCGCATCCAATAAGCTCCGCCTTTTCCAACCACGTGATGGTTCTGCGTCTGACCAATGGGAAAACCCATAAACAGTGCATCTGAAGAAATTTCTTCCCGAATTTGCATCTGTCCATGATTTCACAATAATCATTGATCTACCGCAGTAGTTGCAGATTGGACCAGTAAATTGTATATGCGAATTTGTATCAGAAACTGACCCCAAAATTTGACTCATCATTCTCTAGCTGATTGTGGTTGTTTAAGAAGAGGAGTATCATAAAATGGTCTTACGAGTAAATGATAGTTAAGTAATAGTCTTTAATAATGTTGACTTGAACACTGGGATAATCCCTAAAAATATTACAGAGACAAATTATAGCTAGGGAAATTCTAGATGACTTCACGATGAAGTTAACTTCTACTCGCCGTCTTCAGCAACCTGAACAAATAATTCTTAGTGTAACCGACGATCATATACAAAACGTTAAAAATGTATCAAGTGGGATTGTTACTTACACAATGAGGTCGAGTATGTCCAGGCTGTCTGCATTTTGAACAAGCATATTGCTTATGAGACTTCCTCGGCTTGCTCCCATTTTTACGTGACAGTTCTAGCCATGTTAGCCAACGAGACTTCTTTTGCCTTCCAGGCTTCCGCTTCGGTATGGGAGGTATACATCGGACATCTGGCCCAATTAGATCGTGCTCGACATTGGGCATGATGGTAGCCGCGTACGACGCATAGACATAATCTTTTCTATAGTAAGCTTCGACTACGGTAGACATATGCCATCCGCTTGACTTGACAGCCTTAATTGCATGTAAGCATGACATTTTCTCAACATTAAACACCCCGCATGAACAAGATTTTGCTTCCAAGTCAACCAAACAGTCACATTGCCCACCCCTAACGTAGAAACGCCAACCATCAATGCGTTCTACCGTCATCATATTTGTATAATGCTCCCTTATGGCCAATAAGAACTCAACACCCCGGTAAAAGTGGTTGTCAGACTAAGTGCATCCTCTCGTCTTTTCCATTACCACCTACCTAACTTTTTCGTAATAAACTCAATGAGATATGTGATGGGATAACCTTTGGTTCCTTTAGCATGGAGTTGATAGATTCCGCAATGTTGCTAGTCTTGATGTTGTATCTATCTCCTGGACAATAAACCCGAGACCATAAAGCTGGATCTGCCTCATTCAAATACGCTGCAAGGGCCGGATTTACGTTAGTAAGGGAAGCCATGTGGCGGTTGTAATCATCATGCGTATGCGCATATGCTGCCCCTTTCACCAAGTACATCAGTTGCTTCCCACGGAAATTAGAAATTATGTTTTGTTGGAGATGGTAGTAACATATCCCTCGTGTTGCCCATGGCATAACATTGCGACATGCTTTAGCTATTGAACTGCACCTATCCGAAACTACTATCAGTGGATATTCATCCGAGATACACTCACTTAATTTGGTGAAAAACTAATCCCATGAAGCATCACACTCTGAGTCGACAATTCCAAAAGCCAACGGAAATATCTGAAAGTTACCATCTTGTGCGCAAGCGACTAGCAATACACCTTCATACTTTCCGGTGAGATGGGTTCCATCAACCACAATAACTCGCCTCACGTAATTGAAACCACGGATTGAAGCATCGAAAGATAGGAAAAGGTACTTAAACCTATGCTCGTCATCAACCACAAGGTCAACGACACTTCCCGGGTTTGACTGTTCTATTTTTCTAAGACAATAAGGCAACTTCGCATATCCAGATTTGGTGTTTCCTCTCACATATTCCAAGCCATATTGTAAAGCCCTGTACGAAGTTGTGTAATCCAATGTCATGCCAAACATTGTCCTCATTGAATCTTGGATATGTTGTGGGACAACACCATCTACTATTCCTACCCGGTCTACAAAAAGTATCCCAATATATTTGGAGGTGCAACGCTTACGGTGAGCTATGCGGTCCACAATAGAACATGTATGCACGTTCAGATATTTGGTGACCCAAAAAGTGGTTGGATCATTCTTCACAGTGGCCACGACCCTCCACGTGCATTCTGGCACAGAGCATATGGCCACCAACCGAGACTTTGTGGACTTCTTAATTTTGAAAGAGAATTTTAACATAATAGCGGTCAAACACACCTCTGTTATGACATCATGTTTGCATGGAAAGCATTGACCTACTTTCAGTTGGTCTATCCAAGATTTATTTAATTGTCCATGAATACCACCAACAAACGGTTTCCCTTCTTCAGCATCTACATCCGGGTGATCTCCATCTTCATCGTCATCTTCAATTTCAAATTTATTGTACTCACTGTAATCGAAATCCATGTCATCAACATCTTTTGGCTTCTCATTTGTAGTATCATGGAGAGCTTCTTGACATTCTTCTACACATTCATCGGCACCTGGATCTACATCTTCACCAAATTCATCCGTTGGCTCCCCATCGTCAATAGAACAAGAGTTTTTTATATCATTAACACATTCCTTAACCGGCTGTCCATCCATGCATCACGTAGAGACGCAAAGTCGAACAACATTCCTACTACTAAAATCTATCAAGTTCTGAACTGATCTATCATTTGTGACATAGACAGGAGGGGTATCTTGGGGCAATTGTTGTAGCATCATCTCTGTTAAGGGATACGATAACTGAACCATCTCTGTTTCTTTGTCAATCAAATAATCTTCTACAGCCATTTTAAGAAGCTCATCGTATGTACAACCGTGTCGCAAAAAAAACATTCTCCCACCTTTCGTCCATCCATATCAAAATGCCAAGACCCATTTCTCGTCACCCATACTCCGTAAACAACAGGTATTTGCGCCATCTACCTGAAAGAGTAAGTAGCAAGTCAAATACTCATTACATAGCTGACTATCCGTAGAAGTCTTAAATCAATAACCTAGATGCCTAACAAAACCAAAAACATGATTGATCCAAAAGTATAATATATTATCATGAAAAAAATAGACAGAGGCAAGTACATAACCGATACAAAACAAATGAACTACAAAATCAAAAAGAAAATTTTATAAATTTCAATTAAACACTATTTCAAATATACAGACTTCACAGATAACTCCAACGGTTTGCCTTTGTAAATTAGTCTACTTTAATGACCTAACTGCCTATGAAAACCAAAAACTTGATTTCTCCATATGTATAATATGAATTCATGTCAAAAACATACAAAGGCAAGTAAATAACATATATCAAAGAATACAACAAGAAAATCTTAAAAATTATTCACCAATTTGCAATAATTTGGTTTTCAAAATCTGCTGACTTCATGTTGACGTCAACGGGTAGATATAAACTAAACTATACGAAGATAACTTCAAATGAAGTCTATTTTTTGCGGTCTATTTTTGCAATTACAATTTAACAAAGCAGACAGCGGACGAAGTCTACCATAACCGGTTGACTTCTTTTGTGGTCATCCTTTGTTAATTTTTTGGTCAGTTTTGCAATTAAATAGATAAAACTAGATAGACTTCAATGAAAAGTTCCACCTGTTAACTTCAATTATAGTTTACTCTGGTTATTTTTACAATTGACCAACCCATTGACTTTACAGTAGACTTCTGTCTAACAAGTAGACTTCATCTATCCGTCAACAAGAAAATGTAACCTTCGTCGTGGTTAGTTTTGCAATTGACCAAGTTTGACTTTTGCCAAGTAGACTACGTACGAAGTCTATAGTAATGATGACTTCGTTTGCAGTCTGCCGTGGTCATTTTTGGGGTTGACCAACATTTTAAATTTTTAATTAGTAGACTTCTTTTGTAGTCAACTAATTATTTTAATATAATAATATTACGATCAATGCTTAAATATTTTGGTCAACTCCAAAAATAGTCACTATAGAAGTCTACTCGTTTATTATCGTAAGAAGACTTAGTCCAGCAGTCATCACTAAAAAGTCAAGAATTTGGTCAATTGCAAAAATACACCTTAGTAGACTGCAAACGAGGTATCGGTTAGAAATATTATAATGCAGTCTAAACTATATTTTTTTGTTTTCAAATGAAATTAAGGAGACTGAAATTTTAGTTTACGGGCTCAAAAGTCGATAAATTTTAAATTGCAAAACTGACCACATAGTAGACTTTACATGATATTATGACGGTTGGACTAACAAATGAAGTCTAATTTCGACAAAAAAAACAAAGAAAATCACGAAATCTACCGGAAAATAACCTTATCGGTGGTGGTTTTGCAATGTCAAGCACCAAGGACGTCGTATTTAGTCACCACTGAAGAAACACAGCGCCAATTTTCCTTGTTCACGAGATATAACAAGATTAACGAACTTTCAATTTTTTCGATTAAAATGGAGGGGAGATGGAAGAAAATGAAGTTCTCATAGCATTGGGTGTTATTTAAGCTCACAAATCGGGTTGTTGAAGCATTAAGAGCTTCAAATTTATTTGTTCATGGTTGTTAGAAAATTGATGGCGGTGGTACAACCGTAAATAAGACAAGAAAATGAGGATATGGATGTAATAAACATTTTCGCAAGAAATTCAAATAAATCAGAAATAATGGCATTTCTGTGAATACAATGAATGGTAGAAGATTTAGTAGGCAGAAAGTGATAAATGTTGGAGAGAGAAAAAGAAGAGTCTAGTCTTGCAATTGACTCATGTTAGGAGTCTAATTTTGCAAGTCTTTGTATAGTTTATTGGAGCTTGCATAGAGCCACAATTGATGATAGTTACTGAACTCGTTGAAGGCGACAGTCTTCATAAGTTCATATTGAGCTCTCGTTCGAGTCCTCCTAATTTAAAGAAAACACTAAGCTTTGCTTTGGATATTTCTCGAGCCATGGATTTTTTGCACTCAAATGGCATCATTCACCGTGATTTAAATCCAAGTAAATATTTTCCATTTTACACTTGATCATGTTTTGTAGAATAACAAACCGAATTTAACCAATTGGTCTCTATGTTTGTGTAGGGAATGTGTTGGTAACAAGTGATATGGAAATGGAAAATTTGGCTGATTTTGGACTTGTGGGAGAATATAATATAGGTGGCATGACTTGTGAGCCTGGCACTTACAGATGGATGGCTCCTGCGGTAATGAACTGATTATTTCGAGACCTAAATCTTCTTTCTGAAACATATCAATTCATAATTTTATGTTTGATATCCACATGTATGTCTCCGTGAGCCACTCAAAATTGGAAGAAGCACTATTACCACAAAGTCGATGTCTACAGGTTACCACAAACACCATTCAGTGAGATGAATAGGACTTCGTCTATTCTCTATTTTGTGAAACAGGTAATTTATTAGATGATACAAATTAACACTTTTAACTTATAACTGGAAAGGAGATAAAAATGATGGATCTTCTTAATTTTCTTCTAGGGCAAGAGACCAAGCCTTAAGAATATTCCAGATGAAATTGTTCCCATCTTGGAATCTTGTTGGGCAGAGGAATCAGAGGCACGTCTTGAGTTTGGAGAGATCGCTATCTTATTGGAAAAATTGTTAAACGACTTGAGCTCAGCTGAGACTAGTAATGAAACAGTAATATCAGATGAAAAATTATATGACGTTAAAATGGGAGATTTGGATACCAATTGTTTGATTCAAAAGGGCTACCGCAGGCTAGAGAAACCTAAAGAGAAGAAGAAGAAGAAAGTGATGAGAAGAATACTTCCTTTCTTCAAGAAGTTTTTTTCATCGGAGGGGTGAATTGCACTTTTTTGTGTGTTTCCTATAAAGATGAAGGTAATTTTTAACTTCTTTCATTGCAAAACCCAGAGAAAGTTGGTAGACTAAGTAAGAAAATTACAAAACAGAAGATTTTGTCATGTGCCTGTTTTGTCTTCTTCTTCTTTGGGCCTTTTGTTATTTTGTTATTTTTGTTGTTCTTCTTGTAACAAAAAAAAAGTAATGCATTCCCATTCTTGTTTTTCATGGAAAATTCAACTATTTATTTTACAACAAAAAATATATCGTTGTGGTTTTAGTAAAATTTAACATTTCAAATTTGAAGAATAGTTATAGTAATTTGTAATAAGTGAACCATTATTGAAATGACAATTATCAATTTATATTGAAAACGGTCTCTTCTTATAGTATCGTCTCTCTTTTTCTCTCCAATTTTTTCTTTATTTATTATTATTTTAATTAGACATCTCTAGGTGATACGGGAAACAAATAAATGTATGTAGATGATAGATATTAAAAGAATACCTGTCTAATCTTCTTTTAGATAATTTTTTTTGTCCTAATTTTTTTGTTTTTGGTCAACCTTGCTCTAAGTTTAAATCACTTTATTTAATTTTGAAAATAAATTTCAAATTATTTTGGTGGAACCGACGAAAAAATAAAAGCACCATCTCTTTTATACATTTATTCTTAATCTTGCTATCTATTTAATCTATATATATAACAGAATCTCTCAACTCTAATAAGTTTTACTCATGGTAAAACTTCTGTTGATAACAAAAATTTGCAGGATAAAGGATAGTTGCATCTTCCTACTTGTATTTTGGATGTCGTCTCAATATTACGTATTTACGATTTGGGTTAGCGGCTTTCATTTTTGTATTTAGGATTTAAATTTCATAGATTTAAATTTACATGTTTTTGTATAGATTTCAACTTTGAAAGTACGTACGGCGTATTTATTTTGGTTGAACCATCACGAAATTAAAAAAAAAAAAAAACTTTATCCATTCCTAAAATAACAATCTATTTAATTTTGGTAGATAAAACGTGTTCATCGCCTATCCAAATATTTGGATATGTATAAGATATACAAATTGTGTAGGTAAGTTAGTAATCTATTAGAAAAGGATGTAGCAATTTTAACAAAGATTTAATGTTTTCTTGTATATATAACCTTGATGACCAAATTTTGCAGGAAAATGGATATTCACGCATTTCTGATGTATCACTATTACTTATTTACGATTAGGGTCGAGGGTTAGGCTTTATATTTCTTATTTACGGTTTAACTTTGAATACTACTAAATTTACGTAATTTTAGAATTACTGACCATATTTTTAATATAGATGTCAATTTTGAAATGAAGGTTTATTATAGTGTATATAGAGATGGTTTATTTTCAATATGGGATAACTTGTTCTGTGGGAAGGTTGTTAAAGGGTGGGGACCAGAGTTCAAGGAACGTCTGGCGCACCAATAACTTATAGTGGATTTGGACGAATAGTTCCATTTGCCACGGTGAGAGATTAGGATCGATGCTCTGCAGGGCCAGCTTGGTGTCCGTTTGGGTGACTAGCAGTGGGCTAGTGGGGTCCACAGACGGTCGACACCACTTATTTCTGGTTCGACCAGATTGTTGTAATCGTCGATTTAGTTCGGTTTGGTTTTGGGAAACCAATGAACCGGGTTACTTAAGTGTTTGTCGACGAAAGGAAGGGTTTTTGGCATTGTCTTTGTCGTTGTTTAACGTTTTTGAGAGACAAAGGGAGAAAACTTTGTTCTTGAGCTTTTGAGAGAGATTTTTGAGATTCCTTGCTGTTTCTGAGAGATCCAAGGCTAGGAAGGAGTTAGAGGCTTGCTAGGAGGGTTGGATTCGTTGTTGTGGTTCAGAAACTTCCTGCAAAGAGGTGAGTGCATGACCATGGCTAATCTAAGCCTTTGATTCCTTGTTCTTGCTTGTTTGTTGTTGTTTTGTGTGTTTTTCTTGCTGGGATCTGGTTACAAACATCATTGAGGCTAGGAAGCTTGTCTGACCTTCAAATGTGCTTGATGAGGTCGTTATAGGAGGGGTTGAGTGTCAAGAGTAGTTCGAACACTTTCTCTTTCTCTCGTCATTCGTTTAAGATAACCGGATCAATGGTCGTCGGTCGAAGCATTTCTAGCTCTGCCCAAAGAGATCTAAACTTACCAAAGTGTTTAGTGAACTCCATGTAGTCTTGGTTGAGGTTTTGATGGCCTGTTTGATCTCAAAGATTCGGTTCACATTGGTGACATTTCTGAACACGTTTTGTAGTGTATCCCATAGATCCTTTGCAGTTTTGCAATATGAGTAGGCCTCAAGGATAGGTGCATCAAGTGAGTTTTGAATAATGGCTAGAACTCCTTGGTCTTCTTGGAACCACTTGTCTTTCTCACTAGTGACAAGTTCCTTCTTGTCTTGAGTGGTTGTCTTGCTTCGAGCTTCACTTGTAGTAATATGGGTCCAAAGCCCTCGATCACATAGGGCTGTTTTTGTGGTTCTTTCCCACAATAAGTAATTCTCTCCTTTGAGAGTAATCGGAACAATCAGAGTCTTGGTGCTCTCCATAATGAACTGACCGTTGGTTAAAGATATTGTCCAACGGTTAAAGTGAAATAGAGTTTTAAGATCTTAACAAAGAAACAAAGGTTTGGTATGGAAGTGTTTGGTTGGTGGGTGTGAGATTTAGAGGGTAGGAGTGATCTGCTCTGATACCATATTAGTTTTAAGATAGACAAAGGTAACTAGTAGAGTATGGAGAAATTGTTAGGTAGTGTAGAATAGTACAGAGTATAGAACAGAGTAAAACAGAGTAGAACATAGTAAATGAATTGTAGAGTGTAATGGAGAAAGAGATTATCTCTTTTCTTGCTTGATTTAGTTCCTAGGTACGAGCTAAATATAGACAATTATAAATAGGATATTCTATACAAGATGTTATGCACAATTATTATAATGAAAGTGACATCACCTTAAGTTAACATGTGATCTTAGTTTGATTTGAGCTCCCACTTGCACACACTCGCCAATGACTCCTTAGGAAGGATCTAGATGTTTTGTGACCGTTGGAGACTTGTCTTCATGGACCGGACTCGTTATGCCTCCAAACCGTATGGACGGCCCACCTTGGTGATTGTACGGACGTATGGGTATTGGTGTAAATCTTCATACAACTTATCCCAAGCGATCCAATGTAGACCTTGCGATTCCCAGATTAGCTCCACCAAAAGTTAGATATCGCACTAGTAAGCTTTTGTGTGACAGTTTTCGGTAGACGAAAGCAAGACATGACAAAAGTAGGGACAGCTGTAGCCACCGACTCAATCATCACTATATATTGTTTGTTGTTAAGGAATCTTTGATTTTGTAAGGAAGCTTATGTAATTGGAACTGAGTTAAAGATCACATTATCCAACTTTACTAATATCTCTATATTCCCTGTTCTTTATCAAGGAATCTTTTGACTTTTTTGGGCTTATTAGTCGATTACCTATGTAGGTATATAAGACGAGAAGATTAAAATTTACGATATATATATTCAAATATTTCACATGCATATACTATGCGTATATATTCGGGTGTAGTGGACAATGCATTATAAACAAAGTCGGTACTTTGGCAGAGTTAATTTATATTTAAAGGATAATATTTTGGGTTGAATATTTGTAACACACACTGACGACGGAAATAAGAACTGTAACACACATCATCAATGGTTATATATTTGATACCCATACGTTTACTACATAAACCTATCGACGTTTGAAATGCTCACACTTCGTGATACAAAAATAAAAATAATCGGTCCCATAGTTACGAAAACAACGGAGGTAGAGAACTTGTCGCGTCCGAGCTACTGTGTTAATTTCAGTTCCAATTAGTTTTAAGATTCCCTAATTACCTAACCATATTAAAAAAAAAGTCGAGTCTTGTTTCCATTACAACGGTCGAAATTAAAGTGTTAAGACTAGCAGATAAGAAGCTTCCTCTCCAAGTGGTGAGTGTGTGTTGTGTTCGGTCTTATGGCAATGCCTAGACGGTTTAGGCTAAACCCTAACATGTATTTGCTTAGTTTCGATTTCAATTTTTTTTTTCAGAGTTCTACAAATGGGAACACTTATTTAATGTAGCTCTTTTTAGATGGTGGATATTCTGACCTAATCATATAAGCTCCATCGGTAACAAAATCTCATTTTATGGAAACATTTATTTAATGTAGCTCTTTTGAGATGGTGGATGTTTATACATTGGCATGGCGTTGTCAACTTATGTGATCATACATATATAGTCACATAGACTGGAACAGAAATATCGTAGGATAGATGGACGGTAAGTTCGAAAATCTTTTCGTCATATGATAAAATGGATTTCTATACTATCGCAACCCCATATGTCTGTCTTACTCGGTTGCGAACGTCATTGGCTGTGAGTACATTTTGTATGTAAACTATAAACAAAACTAGGATACTATGGACCTTGGTTACCTGATTTTTTTTATCTAATCTTTAATAATAAAAATTGATAGAAGATTATTTTATCAGTCAGTCGCGTTTCTATTTCATCATGAAAATTATTGGCAATGAAAATAAGACTTATTTATAAAAAAAAAAAAAAAAAATTTATAAGATAGGAAATTTATAATATATATTGTAATTCCAGCTTTGTTACCATCTTTCTCTTGCTATATATATACAATACATTGCTGTATACAGCTCATGCATAAAAAGTTTTTCCAAAAGAGTTGCACATAGAGTCCACATATATTGTTAAACATATTAAGAAAAAAAGCTACTTAAAGATAAGATTATAAGAAAATCAAGAGATGTGGTGGTGAATGGATAAAAAATTTAATGTAAAGATAAGCTTGGTAACGAGACCATTCATACTCATTGGTAAACAGTAACTGTAATAATTAGTATTGATTTTCTCGTTTTTATACTATTAATTGTCAATACACGTCGGATAACAACTCGTAAGATTACAGAATCACCCCCACATGTTGTAGTACTATAAATAAGCCCAAGCACTTCCTCTATCACTCATCATCATCAACACTTCATCTTTCACTAATCATCCTTAGTCCTCTCAGTCACTTCCAGCCTTCAAAATGAGTGCTGGACTAATGGCTTTGTCAAACTACCCTTCTCACAAGAAGTCCAACGAGAAATTCAATTTCAGTATCAACAGGGAATTGCTTCTCAACCCAAACGATGTCTCAGTGGGAGAGATGATTGGAGAAGGAGGCTACTCCAATCGTCTACAAAGGATTGTTTGTTCCATCTCTCTCTTATTTTTTATAATGATGAATTTAACACTAATCCGTTTAATTAAAAGTTATCACTTATTTCGTATGTTCTTTATAATGATTTTATAGGCTCAGAAACCGAGTTCCCGTTGCTGTGAAGATAATGCAACCAAGTGTAAAATCTGCTGTAAGCATAATGGACAAAAAGAAGTTTCAAAATGAAGTTCTGTTACTATCCAAGATGAGACATGCCAACATTGTGAAGGTAAAAGATTAAAATTAAATTTATTAGTTATATTGGTGTTTTATCATTATAATAGTGAGAAATTAAACATGGTTTTTGGTGATTGTATAGTTTGTTGGAGCTTGCATAGAGCCGCAACTGACGATAGTTACCGAACTCATGGAAGGCGGCACTCTTCAGATAGGTTCATGTGGAGTTGTCAGCCGAAACCTCTTGATCTAAAGAAGGCACTGACCTTTGCTTTGGATATTGCTCAAGCCATGGAGTTTTTGCACTCAAAAGGCATTATTCACCATGATTTAAACCCAAGTAAATATGCTCCAGTTTATACATAAAATCTTGTGAATAGAGAAACAAATTTGAAATTTTGGTGTGTTGGTTGGTGTAGCGAATTTGTTGGTAACCGGTGATTAAAAGCATGTGAAATTGGCTGATTTTGGAATTGCTAGAGAAGAGAATAGAGATGGCATGACCTGTGAGGCTGCTACTTGTAAATGGGTGGCTCCTGAGGTAACGATTCTTTTGAGCTAAATCTTTTATTTCGAAACATATAAAATGATTGATTTTTCTGTTTTTGTAACCGTAGGTAAGTAGTCGTGAGGCACTTAGAGTTGAGGAGCCAAAGCACTATGATCATAAAGCGGATGTTTACAGCTTTGCTATAGTTTTTTGGGAGCTGCTTAATGGTGAAGAACCATTCCATGGCGTGCCAAACATTTGTGTTCCCCAACTTGTACAACATGTAAGGTCACAAATCAACTAATAAATCTAAAAAGGGTGAAGAATTTTAAATGTTGGATTTGCTTTCCTTACAGGGTGAGAGACCAAGTCTTGCGAATATACCAGAGGAAATGATCCCCATCCTTGAATTATGCTGGGCACAAGATTCGGATGCGCATCCTGAGTTCAAGGAAATTAGGCTCTTGTTGACAAGCCTGTTAACAGTATTGACACACTACTACTATCGGATGAGGAAGCTTATGACGGTGATATCGATGAGGATTCGGAGACCCCTCCTCTGAGTCAAGAGCATTGTTGCAAGGTGAACAAACCTAAGGAGAAGAAGAAGAAAGTACTGGTGAAGATGATGCGTCCTTTCGTTAAGATGTTTAGGGCTTGTTACAAGCCATGATCATGTTTATCGTGTTTTCCATAAAAATAATAGAAAGGGGTTAACTCTTCTTTCGTTGTTGTTTTTATCCTCCTTGTTTTTTCTTGTTGTAATAAGATTTTTCTTTTAAGAAAAAGCAATGCAATTTTCATTCTTCTTTTCATGGACATTTCAATTAGTTTTCTTTACAGAAAATATATTCTTGTGGTCACCATATATAAGCTGAATAAATCACAAGTTGATACTGGTAAAATTTTTCATTAGAATTAATAACCATATAGTAAATAACAAAAGATTGTTAAAGGTACTCAATTGTCTACAAAGGAAGAAGTACACAATCCTTTGTTATACAATGGAGTACCTTTTAACAATCATTTGCTAAGATTTTATATTAAAACATCTTTCCTCACTCAAAGGAAGAAGTACCATTCAAAGCGCCTCGTTATGTATTCTTTTTCTTGTAAGCTGGATAAAATTACAACTCAACATTTAACACTTAACATGAAAATGATTTTTAAATGAGTACCTGTTTTGTCTTCTTCTTCGTTGGGAGTTTTGTTACTCTGTTATCTTTGTGTTTTTAGTAAAATTTAACATTTCAAATTTGAATAATAGTTATTGTAATATTTAATAAGTGAACCATTAGTAAAATGACAACTACTTGCTCTTTCACAAAGAGTGTCATTCTAGAATTTTTTCTTTGTTTCACAAAAACTGTCACTTTATATTTCTAATGTGATTTTTTATTCAAAAATTCTAATTTACCCTTAGCTCAAAGCTCTTTATATTAAATTTTAAATGATGAATTACTCGTTAAATAAATACATATATGTATAATTTAAGTTTTTCTTATTATGTGTATAATGTGTCAAAATGACACTCTTTATGAAAGAGAGAGTATCAATTTATATTGAGAACCGTCTCTTCCTAGAGTACCGTTCTCTCTTTTTCTCTCCAATTTTTTCTTTTTTATTATTATTTTAATTAGACATCTCTAGGTTATATGGAAACAAATAAATGTATATAGATAGATATTTGAAAGAATACCTCAAACTACCTCTCTAATCTTCTTTTAGATCATTTTTTAAGTATTTTGTCCTAAATTTTTTGTTTTTGGTCAACCTTGCTCTAAGTTTAGATCACTTTATTTAACTTTGAAAATAAATTTCAAATTATTTTGGTGGAACCGACGGAAATATAAAAGCACCATCTCTTTTATACATTTATTATTAATTTTGTTATCTATTTTATTGTAACACCCCGACCGCCACCTTTCAGTGGGTCCTATGTTCAATCTCAGTTCATAGGCCTACCTTTTTTAATGGGTCTCTCGTCCTCTCACTAGGCCCGTGAGCCTACCCATATCCGACGGTCGGTTTGCTACGTCCGAGAGACTTTAAATACTTGTTATCGTCCCTACAAATCACCACATGATCTTTTCTTGTGTTTTGTCCTCACTCGCATAGTTCTGACAGTCACTTCCTGGAAGGTCACCTATTCTGAGACTACTCCAGCATAAACACGCTTAACTGTGAAGTTCTCTCAAAACCCTTGACCGAAAAGATAAGTGCACTTTGGTGACATAGGTGACCAAATCAATTCTTTTAAACCTCTCCGCAAGTCTCTGAAACCGGGATGTCACGTTAATTTTGATAGAATAAACATATTAGCTTTGTAGGTAAGATCTAATCTATATTAACAAATTATCTCAACTCGATAACAAAAATTTGTAGGATAAAGCAAAGTTGCATCTTCCTACTTGTATTTTGGATGTCGTCTCACTATTACGTATTTACGATTTGGGTTAGCAGCTTTCAGTCTTGTATTTAGGGTTCAAATTTCATAGATTTAAATTTACACATTCTTGTATAGATGTCAACTTTCAAAATTATGGCGTATTTCTTTTGGTTGAAACATCATGAAATTTTTTTTAAAAAAAATCTAACCATTAGATATATTCACTCCTAAAATAACAATCTATTTAATTTTAGTAGATAAAACGTGTTCACCGCCTATCCAAATATTTGGATATGTATAAGATATACAAATTGTGTAGGTAAGTTCTAATCTATTCAAAAAGGCTGTAGCAATTTAGCAAAGATTTAATGTTTTCTTATATATATAACCTTGATGACCAAATTCTGCAGGATAATGGATATTTGCAATTCCGACTTGCATTTCTGATCACTATTACTTGTTTACGATTAGGGTCTAGGGTTAGAGTTTATATTTCTTATTTACAGTTTAACTTTTAATACTACTAAATTTATGTAATTTTATAATTAATGTACATGTTTTTAATATATGTGTCAATTTTGTAATGATGGTTTATTATAGTGTATATAGAGATGGTTTATTCTGAATATGGGATAGCTTGTGTTTCTCTTAGTATTAAAGTAGTAAAGCTTTCCTTTGTATCACTTGAATGAAGATATTTTCTCAAATTTGTTTCTCTCCGGATTAGTTAAAGTGTATTTATTTTGGTTGAACTGTCTTGCAATTAAAAGTTCCATCTTTTCTATATATCTCATTTCCTAAAATAGTAATCTATTTTTGGTCGATCAAAAGCGTTCATTGTGGATCCAAATATTTGAGTTAATATAAGTACTTTGTAGGTAAAATCTAATCTATTTAAGAAGGTTATCTCGATCGTAGCAAGTTCTAATGATTTTTCTTGTATATTAACCTTCCATTAATGATGTCTCACTATTATGTAATTACGTTTACGACTTAACTTTGCATTTAAGGAGACGAAGAAGAAGAAAGTGATGAGTAGGATATTTCCTTTCTTCAAGACGTTTTCTACATCGAATGGGTGAAATGCATTTTTTGTGTGTTTTCCATAAAGATGAAAAAAAATTTAGCTTCTTTTGTTGCAAAACCCAAAGAAAGTTGGTAGACTAATTAAGAAAATGAAGATTGTGGACGATCATTCCGCTCCTTCCAAAGGGTGTGGACTGTAATTTGTAGTATATATCGAGCAAGAAACCATGCTATCCGATTTGTCCAATGAGTAGAGACACAGTCAATGATTGCTTGCCAACCTGTGGAGTACCGTGTTGTGTAGATGTGCAAAGAGAGATCTTTCCAAATGCCAGTTGAAAAATCGCAGGAGAAAAAAGATGATCTCTCGTTTCAGTAGCATTATTGCAGAGCAAACAAGTGGCATCAGCTCCCCTATTCCATAATAGAATCCTATCTTCAGTGGAAAGATGGTTTTGGACGGCTAACCAGACACAAAAAGAGTATTTCGGGGTGGCATATGTGAACCATACACCACTGCTCCAGGGGACTGGATTAGAAGCTAGCGATTCTAATATTGTTCTTTCTATCTCTGGTGGAAAATCGTTCTTTCTCCTCCATAGAGTCATGTCTTCTTCTGGCTTTCTAGCAGTCTATTGTTTTGCCAGTTCGTCCTCAATTAAATTTATATGGGTAGCACCATGTCGTTGCCTAAGATAGTTTTCCCAAGCCTCGACGACTGATGTAGTTCGGCTAATTCCCATGCTGATTATTTCAAGTGTAATAAGTTTTAATGATTTTTCTCATGCTAAACCTTCCACTGATAACAAAATTTTGCAGGGTAAAGGATATTTGCATCTTCCTACTTGTATTTTGGATGTCTCACTATTACGTATTTAGGATTCGGGTTAACGGCTTTAAGTTTTATATTTACTGAATTTCATAGATTTAAATTTACGTAATTACACGTTTTGTATAGATGTCAACTTTGAAAATTACGGTGTAATTATTTCGGTAGAACCGTCGTGAAATTTTAAAAAAACTATATCCTTTACATATATATATATATATATATATATATATATATATTCCTAAAATAACTATCTATTTAATTTTGGTAGATAAAATGTGTTCAACGCCTATCAAAATATTTGGATATGTACAGTGTTGTGCCATAGTTAGGAAAAAATAAACATTCGGTTAGGACATCAACTTTTGGAAATAATTAAGGGCAGATATTTAGATTTTAGGCCTAATAGAATTATGTTTATCCTTAAAGGTTATGCTGAAATAATTTGTTAATAATAGATTAATAGGCAACAAATATTGGGCTTCGATATGGGTTTAATTAGAAAACAATTACTTCAACAATTAAGGTTTTAAAAAATTAACAGTTAGGGTAAACAAACATATATATATCGCTTTCTCTTCTGTTAGTCTCTTTGCCTCTTTTCTGAACAGAACTCAATAAACAAAGTTTTCCTTCGATGTGTCTCTAACTAAATCAATTCTATATATTAAGATAAAATTATTCAAGTTTTTAACGTTTTAATACTATTTATTCTGTTTTCATAAATAGTTTCATCCAAATTATTTTTACATTTGTAAGTAATTGTTGTTTTTTGGAGAAAATTGGTTAGAAAGATAATTTTGAAAGATTAGTTAACAAAAATGTGGAAAAAAAAGAATAATATGTTAGAACTAATTTTTTGTTGGTTTGTTTAGTTATATTGTTTTTGTTTTCGTTCAACAACAATTGTGTTTATTTTTGCACACGATTTTTTGTATTGAATTAGGACATTTTTTTTAAGTCTCTTCCGATATATTTTCGTCTTGGCACAGCTCTGTATATGTATAATATATGTAAACTTTGTAGCAAAGATTTAATGATTTTCTTGTATATATAACCTTCCATTCATGACAAAATTTTGAAGGATAATGGATATTTGCATCTTTCTACTTGCATTCGTGATGTCTCACAATTACTTACAATTAGGGTTTAGGGTTAGGCTTTATATTTCTTAATTAATATTTAAATTTTAATACTTTTTAATGTTTAGAGTTACAACAAGTTTTTTATATAGATGTCAATTTTGAAAATGACGGTGTATTATAGTGTATAAAGAGTTGGTTTAGTTTCGGTTATCTATCTTTTTTATAGTTTGGTTTTCCCTTCGTATTTAAGCTTTCTCTTGTATTAAGTATTAAATGAAAAAAGTTTCTCAAATCTGTTTCTCTCCTGATCAATTTGAGTGTATTTATTTTAGTTGAACTGTCTTGAGACTAAAATTTCCATTTTTTTCTATATATCCTATTTCCTAAAATAGTAATCTATTTCATGTTGGTGGATCAAAATCTTTCATTGCATATCTTTATATTTGAGTGAATATAAGTACTTTGTAGATAAAATCTAATATATTGAAGATGGTTAACTCGATCTAGCAAGTTGTATTAACCTTTCAATGATGATGTCTCACTATTATGTAATTATGTTTACATTCAACTTTTTATTTAGGGTTTAAATTTTCAGAATCTGATTCGAGTAAAATTGTAATATTAGAATTATGTAAGTCACTAAATTTTAACCCACGGTACACCGCGGGATTATATTTTTATTAAAATCATTAAATTTTTAGTTATAGACTGGTCGGGTCGTTCCAGTTTGGTATCAGAGCCCTTATGGTTCTAGGATGGTTAAGTGGATGGTTAAAGCAGTTAGGACTTTAATTGGGTGAATTATTTTCTTGTTGCTTGATTTATGATGTTGTGTGATGGAATTGATTATGAGTAGTTAGTCAATTTGTTTGTGGTATGGAGTCCTAGTATCATCCTCTTCGAGCCTTCAATGAGATTCCACGGTAAGTTGTTTTATGTGTGGTTTGTTGTGTGGTGTTTTTAGCTTATGTGCGGAAGGTGCAGTCGGCTATTGAGAAGTTGTTGGAAAGTGGTAGATCACGCCGGTATCAGGAAATACCGTGGGCGGTGAATTGTGGGTGTAGATGTTTTGCAAATGGAGTTCGTTTGGATTTTTGACTTGTGGGTCATGTGGAAAGGAAATAGCCCGGGAATTCTATAAATGGAAAGTTTCCATAAATAAAAATTTTCTATAAATGGAAAGTTACCATACATAGAAAGTTCTATAGATAGTTAGGACTTGTCTATTTTTGGAAAGAGGATGTGAAATGCCTGGAGTGGCGAGAATGTGTAGAGGATGACCTGAGGAGTGGTCACAGTTGAGTTGATCAGTTCTCAAGGATTTTTGTTTTGATTGGTGGTGTCACGGTGTTAAGAGAATATGAGGGTTCTAAAAATAGGAAGTTTTATGAATAGTTAAAGCTTACCTATTTGTGGAAAGTGCGGCTTGCAAAGCATTTGATGTGGTGATTCAGAATATGCGAACGTATGGTACTTGTTTGTTTTATTACGCTCGTATTGATGATTTGCTGTGGATAATTGCCCAGCGGAAAAGCTATTTTTGGAAAGGGTGTGTGTGAACACCAAAATGTTTTGGGTGTTTGTAGTAAGGCCTGGGGGTGGCCATGGCGGTGGTGTTATTCTGGGAGAGAGTATGGTGTTGGTAGGACATTGAGATGTTCTACGCTGATCACGGGGGGTGGTCCCGGTTGGTGAAATACTTATAGACGTTATGACCGTTGCTATAGGGACGGGGGGTCCTGAACAGCTCATGAGGAGATGGGGGTTCTCCTGAGGGGACGGGGTTCCCTAGATACCGATAGCTCGAGGGACTGTGGTCCTGAGAGTGGCAGAGGAGATGGGGGTTTTCCTGAGGAGATGGGGGTTCTCCTGGTATCGAGATCTCGAGGGTGACGACCCGAGAGTGAGACGGTATGGCTCGAAGACGGGGGGTTTGAGAGTGTGATTGGTATGGCTTGAAGGTTGTGACCTAAGAGCAGATGAGTTGGTGGCAAAAGTGTCAAATACGTGGGGATAAGCATGGTAACCGGATGTGGATTTATGAGATTGATGGGTGTTCAATCTCAGGTGTCCGGTTGGGATCGGATGCGGATCTCGAGGTTGATGGGGGTTCAATCTCGGGGTTTCTGTGTGTTGACCGGGAGGGTCAGGTGTATGCTGGTCGGGGGGGCCAGAGTGGTGATAATTGGGAGAGTATGGTTTGGATTGACCAGTGGGGTCAGGATTGTGTGGACCAGTGGTGTCCTGGTTGCGGTAGACTTGATGAGTTTTGCGGATGAGTGGCGGTGTGTTCAGACTCGAGGACGAATCTTTTGTTAGAGGGGGAGAATTGTAACGTCCGTGCCCCGAAAAATATGAAATATGAAAGTTTATATCGAAAATTGGAGTGAAGTCGGTTTAATTTGCGGTTGGTTTACTAAGCTGGTCGATTTATTAATTAAATCAAATGATGGTTTAATTAATTTTGGTTTAAAGAAATCTTGGTTTAATCGAATTAAATCATGGTTTATTATTATTAAACCAAAAACTCTTTTTGTTAATAAGAGGACGCCTCCTCTCCTGTTTTTGCTATTTTCGACATTGTTTTGAGAGAGAGAACTCTTGTTGTTTAGTGTAAAGGAGGAAGAGAAGGAGATGAAGCTTTTTCTTTAGAGTAATGAGAGAAACAGAACTGTCAGGGTTTGGGAGAAGGAATATCCGATTACTCAAAACGTTTCAAAAGGTATTGATTTTTGGTAGGGTTGTAGCTAAGAGATTCGTACACTCTCCTTTTTACAGAAGTGAATTTGAGTTAATATTATAGGAGATATTGGCAGTTTCGTGGGGCGTTTTGTCTCAGTCGCGGATTAAGACCAGCGGGTGTTTTGGAGACCGATTGCGGTTTCATCTGAGATCTGATCGTGCTGAAATTTAGTGGGAAGCTTCGGGACATATATACCTTGCTTTGCACCGGAGGGATTAGAAAGTTAACGGTTCGTTTTGATTTCGTGGTTTCACTTGTGAGATTGTTCTTTTCTGATTTTTCTGGCAGTTTGTTTTCAATGTTTGTTTATTGTTGTGATTGATTGTAGGAACGAGTTTGGTTGTTCTTGGATATTGGAGAGCCTCTCTTTTGGTTGTTGTTATTTTCGTGAATCAGTTGTTAAGGTGAGTGTGTGACCATGAGCTTATCTAAGCGATTGGGTTGTATAACTTGTTTTGTGTGATGATGTGTAAGTGTGGTGAATGTGTTATTGAGTGTTCTGTTTAATGACTGGTTTGTTATGTTTTATTTGTGGTTGTACTTTTGATTTGCTTGTGTGTATAGCTCGTAGATGGGAGGATCGCCTCACTGGGTATTTCTGGTAATACTCACGCATCTCATTGTTTTTGTGGTGCAGGTAATGTGTAACGTGGAATCATGGCGATGAGGAGGAGGATGATCTAGGGTCGCGGTTATTGTGTTATGGAACCCAAGCTGGAACTGGAAATTATAGAATACTAGATAAGGGCCCCCACGATGTGGGGGTTTTAAAATTGTTGAAGTAAATAAATCCTAAACCCTTAAAAACCAGAAACAAAAAATATTTCTTGAAGTAAATATTTTAATAATTTTAGTTAGAGAAAAAAATCATATTTGTATTTAGCTTCATAAACTTATTTATATTTTTACATTTTAAATATACTATAACAATTATTACAATAATCTAAAGCTAATTTATACCCCACCAAAACTTTTGCCAAATACTCATCATTACAAATATTATTATTGTCAAATTTCAAGAACAGTTCACAACTTATTACAAAATATTTTACATGCAAAGAATTCATCAAAACAACATATAATTAATAACCATGTACAATTTTATTGTATGTTTTACCATTAAAAATATGCTCTTACACCCAAAATTATTTTATTGTTAAAATATGCTCTTTATCAACACCTAAAATATCTTTTAAACAAATTAAGCAAATTTTATGTTGCTTTACTTTCATTTTGGCATAATTATAGTTCTTATAATTGCTAAAATTGTTTTGTGACATAATTTTTTTAACCATATATTTTTTTATTCCAAAGATATTTTAGATGAACAACCGGTGAAAATTATCTACTCGAGTACAATGATTTTATGACCAATCCAATAAAAAAATTTTATTAAAGAAAGTTAATATAACATAATAAAATTAAAAATTTGAAAATTATAAACAATTCAAAATATAAACTTTATAAACAATCAAAACATGATATATATCATAATCACGTTAAAGGATCGATGACCTGTTTACTCCTCAGAAGTATCGCATTGTACCAAAATTACTTAGAACTATGACCTCGTCTCAAATATTCTCGAATCGTAAGTTCTCAACTTATTTCTACCCAATCAAAAGTTCTCATATATTTCTCTATAATACATGGGTTTAAACGGTTTACGAACCAAATCCGATAAAAAACCACATAAATCCGGTTTGAAACCAATTTTAAAATGGTTTACAGTTCTAACTTCCCAAATTTCAAAATCGCTTCTCAATTACTCGATCAAGTAGCTTTTGTTTCAGTACCGGAATCATTGACATTATCCAGAAGAGAAAACTCTAGATTTTGACCAGAAACATCAACCATCGATTAATCTTCGAAACTTATAATGCTACTAATTGTAGAATCACTTTTGGAACATCCATCAGTATCTCCATCCTCGATTAATTTAGCGGGCTTTATATATTTTGATTCCATTTTATTGCATATGATAGCTTCCATTGAAGAACTTGCACGAATAAAAGACCCACAATAGATAAGCAAAATTATATTAGGAAAAAATCAAAGATCAAAGCTTTCTAAACATGTAAATTTATGTAGGTATAATGTTATTTACTTAATTAGCTGTCATATTACGTTTCGAAAATAACAATTCTTTTAACATACTTTATGTTATTCCTTTTAGATTTGTTATTCTCTATTTATTGATTAATAATAATATACATGTTTAATGAATTATTTTTTTGTTTATACATGTCAAAATCTAATTAAAAAATACTTATAATATAATTAGCATACAATGAAAGATATATTATTTTATTAATTTTCCTTTTTGATTTAGGAAATTTTTTTTAGATATAAACATGTAAATTTTATGTAGATTTAATACTATAATCTTAATTAGCTGTTTTGAAAAAATAATAATTTTTGACAAATGTCAACATTTCATCAGTATACTTGACACATGTCATCATCTTTTTATAATAAAAAAATTTTATTAGTAATTTTTTTATTTCTTGATTTTTTAAAAAGATTTTTTCTTTTCCAATTAGAAATTTATGTAAAATTGACACTTGTCACGATCTGATGAGTTGGTAACTTTTTGAAATTGGCACGTGTCACGATCTGGTGAGTTAGTAAGATTTTCTTCTTTTAAAATTAAAAATTTGTGTAAAATTGACACTTGTCACGATCTGATGAGTTAGTAATTTTTGAAATTGACACATGTCACGATCTGGTGAGTTAGTAACTTTTGAAACCATATGATAAGATATTGGTTTTCCATTTGCTACTAATTCTATAATTTCCAGTTCCGATATAATCAAAATCGAAGATGTAATTAATATATTCTAGTTTCTATAATCTTAAAATATTAAATGTTGTTTGTTTTGTTTAAATAGCATTGAAATTCGAGATAATTTTGGGAATATTATACCCGACTCAAGATTTTTGGATGGATATGGAAAGATTATCCTGATTTTTGCTTTATTCGATTTTTTTAAGGTAATAATTACAATGACATTCCTTATAAATAATTTTAAACTTCAAGTCTTTTTTGCTAAAATTGCTGTGAAAATGTTAATATAGATTGATTAAGTATACAATTTAAATAATAACATGCATATTATACATTTACATGAATATGTCTAAATAAGAAGACTAGATGCTATAAACTCTTTCTAGTTTAGGTTTTTGTATATACAATTTATAATAGCGTTATTATACAAGAACTTTCAATCGAAGAGTACTACATGGTTCCATTGCTACATAATATAATGTTGTTTTTCTGTTTGTAGTCTATTTAAATAGTCTTCCAACCTCAATACTTCTAATCAAATATTTCGGTAGGATATTAAGAGTATATGGAACCACCCCTTGATGCATTGTAATTAGTAGATTAGCCAATTTAATTTTTCATTTCCAAGTTAAAAGACAAAAAAAACTTCGTTAAAGAGACAACAATAGATTTGTGAATAGAGATGTAAAAGTAGAAGGTTAATTTTACCCCGTGTTTTCACGCCCAGCCCAGACCGACCGGTCCGACTGGTTAATCCGCGACCCAGAGATTTCATCGGTTCGGGTATAGTGCTAATAACTGGTAGTAATAAAACCTAAAAAACCGTTATTAACCCGCGACTCGGTGAACCAGTTGACCCGACCAGTTAGCGGTTAAAAAAAATCTACTTGATTTTTGAAAAAAAAGTATAAGGATTCACAGTTTCAATTATTTTAGAATTTTTTATTCTTTTACAGCTTAAACGGCAACACACATAACTCACGACACATCTCTCATCTTCAACTTCTTTGTCATCTCTCATACTTTGCGTAAGAACAATTTATTGTTTTTGGAGATATTTTATTAATGCTCTTTATTTTTTAATTTAGATTTAAAAAATTTAATCATTTTATTATTATTATTAAACTTCATACTTTATTAAACATAATATTTTTTTATATAATATTTTTAAAAATGTTTATTTTATATAAATACATTAAACATATTTTACTCAATTGATCCATGCTCGAACCCAGTTGATCCGATAACTCAGTAATCCGAGAGCTAGTCCGGTTCATTATCCGATCGGATTTCAAAACATTGATTTTACCTATAAGTTATATAAGTTATGATAAAAAATCTTCAAAGAAAACAATCGAATTGACACGTGGGCTTCTTCGTATTTAATTCAGAAGTACTATACTATTATTGTGTTGGAATTTTTTAGGCCTACATTGAGATAAATGGGCTTATAAAAATTATGGCTATTGTCATTATTAAATCCGTTTGTATTAAGAGATTTAAATGGGCTATTAGTGTTGTCTTATCGTGATAATAACATGTCACTATATCATATTATCATAATGGACCTACGTAGTACGTACGATACGATTGGCACAGCAAAAAATCTTTTATCGAATCTATCTTTTTTCTTTTTACTTTTTGGTATATCGAATATTTATTGCATTTTTCATGTCATTTATTCGATTAGAGTCAATAATCATCATCACTCGTCAACATTTGCGTTTAAGAACAAGAAATCAGATGGAGTAGAGTGTGATTAATTGATTGCAATATATATTAAATATTGAAACCCTTTCTTTCAAAGGGAAGTTTTCAACTCACACTACAACTATTGAACAAGAACATCTAACCCCCCCCCCACACACAATTTCTCAAACATATTGATTTACTCTACTTATGATTTTCTTCTACTAATGTCTTTCCCTGAAGAAAACTCTCCTGATCCAAATGTCGTCGCCATGTCGATGCCGCTGCTTCCTCCAACTAGAGCGGATAGTCCATTGCTTGGTTCATTTCCATTACCAACCGCTCTACCTAATCCGAGAAAGTCTAATGTCGTTTGTTTCTGACCAAACACGGATGAATTCCCCATCATGAGCTCTTTCAAACCCGAGCTGCTTTCGCCACCGCAAGGCAGTCCTAATCCTAGTCCATGAGGAACTATTGCGTCCATTGAAGATGAACTTGATGAAACTATCCCTAATCCGTGAAGCAATGAACCACCCGAAGAAGCTGCTCCCATTTGAGCTGCTTTTTGAAGTAAAGCGGTTGCTGACATCGCAGGCTGAGCTTGGAACCGATTTAACCCGAGAAACGATGATCCATGACCTGTTGAGAGACCCAAAGATATAGGTTCGATGGACGAAGATGGCGCAAATAGACTCTTTGAAGAAGAAGATGTTGTATATATACTTGGAGAAGCCGTGGAAGATTCAAATAAGCCAGCGAAAACACAGTTGCGTGTAACATTTAAACCGGTCGGTTTTGGAGCTTCTTGAACGATATCAGGAGGGGTTTTCGGAGAATCTGTATATCATAAGAGTCATAATAAGTCATTAACATAAAGTTTGATACTTTTCAATTCCAAAAAAAAATGTAAAAAAAATGACAAAACAATCATATCTTTGAATTCTTTATCATAAAGAACCAATATAATCAGCTATTGAACAACTACTAAACTTACCAAACGAATTATGTTCTTAATCAGGTAACAGATAAAATAATACATCACTACGGACAAGAGAACAACACCTAACTAAACTCCAAGATCACACCGACCGTATTAACACAGATACTACTTTAGTAACTTTACCATCTTCATTTTAAGCTAAAAACAAAGAAATGTAGCGACAAAAAAATAACCAAATTTTTTTCCTAATCTAGATCTCTTACAAGAGAGTGTTTACCTGATTGCTTCAAAGTCGAGGAAGATTTGATTTTAGCAGACTCAGTATCCACCGGAGCAGGAATCGGGTCGGGTACCGGTTTTGTCCGGGTCGAAATTTCTGGTCTCTGTTTCTTACTCTGACTATGATTATTACTTCTTGCACTCTCTTCAGCCAAAGCATCACAAAACGCTCTATGCGTTATAAAACTATCCCTCCTAACAACACAAAAACCACTTGAAAACATTAGATTGAGTTATGGTTTTTTTTTTTCTTTTTTTTTAATAATACACGTTTGATGAAAAATTTGTTACCTAGAAAAGAGAGTACCACAATCACATTTATACTCTTTAGTACCACAAATCTTGGAGTGAGCTTTCCAATCAGACTGAACAGCATATATCTTGGAACATTTATCACATTTCCACTTCTTCTCACCGTGTTTCCGACAAAAGTGTTTCTTGATTCCAGTTAGATCTCCCAAAGCACGTGAGGGTTCGTGATGGACACAACTAACTTCAGGACAAACGTAGACTTTTTTCCTCACTTCTTTACTCGACTTCTGTCTAAGCTTCCACGGTAAATTGTGACCACGACGGTGAAGCTGTAGGTTCTGGTCTCTTTGAAACCCTTTGTTACAGATTTCACAAACGAATCTGTTCGTAGCTAGTAGAGTTTTTGGTGATAAAGCTATCACTTCTGACTCTGGATCTGAAAATATATTTTAAAAAAACAAAAATTGTAAGTTGTTGTAATAATAAAAATTTTGGATTAAATTAGCGTATAATAATAATAAAAATACCAGGCATGCCGGGGAGGTTACGTTTCTTCTTTCCGGTGGAGTTAACAAGTGGGTTTTGGTTTCCGGTAGATGAGATTGAAACACTTGCTTCACCGGAGACTGTAGAGGAGTTATCTAAATCTACCGGCATCTTTTTTTTTTTTTTGTTACATCAAAACAAAGAGAAAAAATCTCACTTTTGTTGTTTCTTAACTGATTGATTCTTGAATAAATAAATAAAAGTTTTAGAATGAAAAAAAAATGAAATAAATGAAGAAAAATTTCGTCAACCAAGATTCAACCTTTACGGGGCTTTTAATTTTTTTTTTACTCTTTTTCTTTCTAAAATTCTCCTCCGTTGTTCTTCAGCTACCAGTCAATCTGCTTTTCGTAAAAATAAAAATCTCTTCTTCTTTTTTTGCTACCTACTTTTTCTGATAACGAACGGATTAAAAATTTAAAGAAACAACAAACAAAAAAAAACTTTACATTTAAAAAAAGAAAAAAAAAAAAAAACTTTCTTTTTACATCAACACTTGTGGATACTTATCTAATGGCTGAGGAGAGTTCACCGGAGAGAGTTACTACGCCGTCGATCTGTTTTTTTACGAAAGAGACAGTGTTAGCCGTGAGACTCTTTCGTGTGGAAAGAAAGAAAGAAAAGGTTTGGTTCTTCCGAGACAAAGGAGCCTTTTCTTCTTCTTTCTTTCTTCTTTTTCTTTTTTTTTTTTTTTTTTTTTTTTTTTTTTATCTCTTCTTATTTCATGTTTGATATTTTTATTAAAAACAAAAATCGGAACTTAGAAAAAAAAAATCAAAATAAAAAATTGAGCCATCTAAAAGAAATATTTTGTCGATCATTGTGGGGTTGGAGTGTTTTCAAGTATCTATCTGATTTTGGACTCCCATGCATTTTTTTATAATATAAAGAGAAAAATATCAATCTCTTTGTCTTTCTCTTTCTCTTATAATTATAATAATCTTACTCATTTAAAAATGGATAAGAAAACTTATAAAGTTAGTAGATAAAGTAGTTTTATGTCAATGATTATTTATTATATCCCTAAGATGTGCTCTAGTGAAATACAAGATCTGTTTATTCAATAATCATGTCACATATAATCATTTAACCAAGTTACTAATATTACCGTTACTACTATGCAAATTCAAATTTAGGAGTTGTGTATGAAAAATGAAAAGAATAAAATTATAAAAACTAAAATGATGAAATAAGTTGTGTAAGTAAAAAAAACAGAGAAGAAGGTAAAAGATACTAATTATCGTTTTTTGTCCTTAAGCGAAGACAGTGGAGGATTTACCGTCACGTTGTCGGACCAAACATCTCTGTTTAACAAAAAAAATGTAATTTTCCATAATTGTCGATAAAACAAGAAAAGAGGAGTTAAACAATTTCGGAATGCCGACAAAAAAAAAAAAACAATTTCGGAAAATTTTGAAATTACGGTTCATTTTGTCGTCTATCATTGTTATCAAAATGAAATAAAAAACAACTCAGTGTTCTGACTTCTGATTATTATGCTATTACACATTTAATGCAATTCATCGCGTGATTTATTGACTTTGACCTTTTTTTATAACATGGTTTTGAGTTTTCTGATATAGGGCGTCCGTCGTAACACAGTGTGAGCCTGTGAGGTGCTAAAGATGTAGCCATGAGTATGTATGTATCTTGTTACTAGGCTCGTTGGATAAAAACTCCAACCAGACAACACCCTTTCTCCCTTTTTACAATTAGTATCATCATCTTAATTGTCATCATACTATATGTTTACAAGATTAGATTGATTATATACAAAAGCAAATATGTTTCACCTTACATCCGAAGAGAAATAGTATACTTATACCTATATAGTTTATATATAAACAACATTATTTTAAGGGATGACAGGGTCCCTCGAGAATCCAGAACACTATTTAGCCAGCTTAGAAATTCCATTTCCTACAAAGATAAAGTTTCACCACTATGACGACTATGTCTAGCAAAATAATAATTGTTCGCGCGCGTACATATTACAATAGATGCAATCATACAATACACATTAAAAACGATAATCCAAATACTGTAATTAAAATTAGGTTAAATAAACCAAAGATTTGCTAAGTTTGCATGCATGGATATCATTGGGCCAAAATCTTGATATTTCGAGCTAGGCCCATTCGAATTTAACCTTTATATAACAAATCTGTCTCATGCAACAAATTTAGACGTTCTTAATGGTAGATAATGAATGAAATAGATAATAATTTTTTTTTTAAAGTCCATAATAACATATATTAAACACAACGACGATTAAAAAAAATGGTTTAGAGATAGTGGATCTGATTGGTGACCATGTTTAAACAAGTCGGTTAAAAAATTATCATCGGTTGTAAAAAAGGCAGTTAAAAAGAAAGCAATTAAAGATAGGGGATAGAAAAGATGGTGTAGTAAAAGAGAGCGTTTGAGTATTTAGATTGATAGATAGCATTATAGTGGTTGAATAGTATAAATTATATTAAATTATCAAAAATTGAAAATAAATTTAATTAAATAACAAAAATATGGAAGATAAAATATTTATATATTTATGCACATGTAAAATTAAAATTTATAGACAGATTAAATATCTAATGTTATAATAATTAAAAAAACAAATAGTAAAATAACACAAAAGAGGTTAATGTACAACCACCCAAAACAAACGTACCATGTAAAAGAGAGTTTGCAATCACTCTTCCAACCACCTAAAATATATTTTGAACGCTCATTATAACCACCAAATCTAACCACTCTTATGAACCGCTCTCTCCAAACGCTTTGTTGATTAGTGAACATAAGAGCGGTTCGTTTGCAAACGACCTTAATTAGTGTAACCAATCAGAGCCGTATTGGAAATCCTCAAAGCAGAGAAGAAACATGACGCTGAGACAGCCGAACAATCTGAAGTGGAAGGATTGGACTTCGGAGGTTCAACTCGGTCACTCCTCACTCCCTTGCACATGCCTGTCGAATATTGCTCCAATTTGTGTATGGATCTTGTGATTTTAGCATCTTAACATTAGCGTAGGTATGGATCTTGTTTTTAACTATCCTCAAAGAAGGTTAAGTAGCTAGTGTTGCATGGATCTTGTGTTTTAGCCTCATCAAATGTTAAGTACGCAGTGTATTGATAACATGCACTAGCTTATCTTTGCATTGTAAGTAGTGTATTTTCTTTGCATTTCATCATACCTTCACACTTGGAAGACTGGGAAAAGCTGAACGTACGCCCTAAATATGTTGCAGAATGCCATTACGAACATCTTATATAATTTAGTTAGTGATTTGGACGATTTGAGAATGAGACACATGGAATTCTTATTGCCATGGAAAGAAACGCCCACAATCTATTATTTTTGACATATTAATCAACCATCTTCTCCTTATTATTTCAATGTGGTCTACTATATACGCGCGTTTTCGTCATAGACTTAGGATAACCATGATCAAACTCTTTGAACTTTCTATACAAATCTTCGGTCGAAATAAACATATGCATTTGTCTGATAATAACACCAAAGCAATAGAGTAAACGTGACTACTAAATAATGTTAAGCAAAAAAGTTACTAATATTAATTTTTTTTGTGGATCATTCAGCCTAATGAGAGACACCTTTTTTAATTAGATCGTCAAAACTGATTTGTCCGGTTTTATAACGTAATCAAAACTGATTTGTCCGGTTTTGTAAGGTAATCAAAAAATATAAGCTCTGCAACAAAATACGATTTAATATAAGCTCTACATGTTAGTTTGAAATGATTTGAAAAAATACATGTTAAAATACGATTCGCATTAACGACAAAAGAATCCATGATATTGAAGACATATCGCTTCATCATGAACTGGACACGAGCCGATCGGTACGATCGAGAATCATATAGTTTGTCTATTTCCAACCCGAGGAATACGACGACTACAGTTTAAAGAAAAAAATAACAAACGCAAAATCAATGATGCATGATAACTTTGTTGACATTGTATAAATAATACATATGGTGGAGAGATGTGTTAGTAGTAAATTTGTTATCTATTATCTAGAAGCGACAAATCACGATAGACGGGTGACATAAAGACGGGTCAAGGAGGTTGAATTTACAATGTTTTTGGGATTTTTTTGGTTGGTTAATTTACTTTCTTTCCCAAACCGATTTGAAAACCGGAATTATGACATTTTTTAAATCTTCTTCTTTTGGTTTACAGGATTTTAATTATTCCACACTCTTGGAACATTTTAAATTACAGTATTTTGTAACGTTATGTAGTTTATTGGTGCCAAAAAAAAAACGGCTATATTGTTTCTTGAACAAAAAAATATTAATAATTTATACATATATGCCAAAAGAGAGCTAAAATCCAATCTACAAGCTAAACTATTATACCTACTCTTGTCATTTATCAATGCCAAGTTTCCAACTCAACTCATGTAGAAGATTTCAAATGTTGTTGACTCTTTCTTGGTACTTTCTTGTTTCTTTTTGATTATATGTTTTTTTCCCTTTATATTCCAATAGACAAATGTAGATGTATCCATAAGTTACAACGATTCTCTATATTATACTACAAAGATAACTATATGAACCAAATTTCCTTAGAAGAGAGTTTTAAATCACATCTTCACTCGGAAAGGTTACACATAAAATACAAAAAAAAGTATCTAATCTTGTAACAAAAACATATGTGGAACTAATCTAACTATGTATGTATTTTAACTTGTAAACTAATATTAACTAAACTAAAACAAACACAAAAATTCGGATGAATTATATAACATGTTTTTAAATATCTAATATAACTACAAAGATCGCACTAGTAGATTTGAAAATTCATCTTTGATTGCAAAAAAAAAAAAAACGATAATGGCGATTTTGGTAAATATGTCAAACAAAAGGGTCCACTATTAGTTGCACAAAACAGAGACGTGTCGAACTTGTCCAGATCCCTTTTTTTTTTTTTTTTCTCTTCTACAGAAACCAAAAAACCAAAACTATTCCAATCTACACCTTCCGTTTCGCCACGTCATCGATCCTCAACATATAGATCCAACGGTTGTTTAAATAACGAACACTCGCACAAACAGATCTTCAAAACCCCACCCACCCAACCGGACCGACCCGACCCGACCCGGATTTCTCAATCAATTAAAGAAGAGAAGAGCAAAAAACAAGGTTAGGTTTTCGTCTTCCTCACGAGGTTTTAGTGGCGACTGGGTGGTGGTGTGTGACCCTACAAAATTAGGGTTTCGGTTTCAAAAAGAGGGGCTTTTTTTTTTTGTTTGTTTTAATCAATCTCTTACCCATCATCTAGATTTCTCCGTTTCCTCTGTTTTTTACCTTTTTCGCTCTGTTGTGAAATCTTCTTCTCCGCCAGTTTTTTTTGTAGCTGTTTTCTGTTTGAGAGTGAGAGAGATACAGAGAGGTGAATACGCTTTTTATATAACGGTGTGTTGTGAGCTTATTAAAGAGTGGGTTTGTGTTCTTTTGTCGTTGTTTGATGGATGAGATTTGGGAAAGAGCTGTTGAAGCGGCTCTAGATGGTCAAACGGATAGGTTAGCTACACGAACGCTAACACTCGACGGCGCTGTGAAATGCGTTCAAGGACGTTTACCACCGCCGAGTGTTCTCGAGAAGTTTCAGAATCTTGAGCATCTCTCTGTAGCTAACATCGGCGTTTCTTCGCTTGAGCAGTTCCCTCGGCTTGGTAACTTGCAGAAGCTGATCTTATCTGATAACCGGATCACTGTTGGTTTGGAGTTTCTCGTTGAAGCTGGTCTTGATTCGTTGCGTGATTTGGATTTGTCCAATAACCGGATCCAGTTTGTTGAGGATCTAGCTCCTTTGGCTGAGTTGAAGCTTGTCTCTCTTGATCTGTATGAGTGTCCTGTCACTAGGGTTAAGGATTATCGATCTAGGGTTTTTGGGTTGATTAAAACTTTGAAGTATTTGGATAAGACTGATGCTGAAGGGAATGAGAGGCCTGAGTCTGATGATGAAGATGATGATGAGGAAGATGAGGAGGATGAAGAGGAAGAGGAGGAAGGTGATGAGGAGGATCCTGGGAGTGGGGAGGTTGATGGAGATGAGAGAACAGAGGCTCCTTGGATGAGTAATGGGCATAGTGATAGGCTTGATGGGGTTGTGGATGTTGATGAGGATGAAGAGAGTGATGCGGAGGATGATGAGTCTGAGCAGGCTGCTGGAGTTAACGGGACGAGTTATCGTGCTAATGGATTCCGTCTTCAAGCTGTAGATGGGGATGGGGAGGAAGTAGGGGAAGATGATGGGGATGATAGTGAGTCTGGGGAGGAGATTGATGAGGAGGAAGTTGGTGAAGATAATGATGTGGTTGAGGTGCATGAAATTGAAGATAGTGATAATGAGGAAGATGGGGTTGATGATGAGGAAGATGACGAAGAGGATGAGGAGGAAGAGGAAGTTGATAATGATGATCGTGGTCTTGGTGGGTCAGGGAGTACAGGGAGGTTGATGAACGCAGGAGAGATTGATGGGCATGAGCAAGGGGATGACGATGAAGACGGTGATGGCGAGACTGGGGAAGATGACCAAGGGGTTGAGGATGATGTGGAGTTTGGGGATGAAGATGATGATGCTGAAGAGGAGGTGAGATACTTGGTACTCACAAATGTTATGCCATGTGATACATGAAATGCATTGTTTGGGTTCCTAGTTGCTGCATATATGTTCTTGTGATAGACTTGCTACTTATTTTGGAGAAAATTTATGCTTAAGTTGACTGACCCGCTGCTGTTCATAGATAGATGTTAGAACTTTGGTGATTGTTAGTGTACACTTAAGATGTGACTTTAGGGATCAATCTATTGTTCCTGCTGGTTTAGACTATTTGCGTTGAGTTGTTTGCTGCATAAAGTATCAGGTTAGATTTACAGTGAACCGTGTCGTGTTAGCATAAAGTACCAGGTTAGGTTTACAGTTAACCCTGTTGTGTTATGTGAAGACAATCAAAGCCGACGTTGACCCTTTTATTGCTAGAATGTTTTGAAGCATAAAGTTTTGATTTACCAAATTGTTGCTTTTGTGTTTAGTGCTAACTTAGAATTTGATGAATTTGATAGGATGAAGAGTCAGGTGAAGGGTACCTTGTTCAGCCAGTGTCTCAAGTAGAAGATCATGATGCTGTGGGTAGCGACATTGAGCCCATAAATGAGGACAACGATCCGGATGAAGAAGAAGAAGTCGAAAATGACCTGCCAATCCCTGACCAGTCCTTGCCATCATCATCTCGATCAAAGAGAAAACGAGATGATGATGATGATGGCGAGGATGATGATGACGATGATGATGACGACAACGATGATGATGATGGTGTTGATGATGAGGAAGGTTGAACATGTCACATATTACAGATCAGAATCTCTAGTTTGATGAGTTTTTAGATGGGAATGAAGCTCTGCTCCTTCTGGATTAGGGCGGCTATATCTGAATGTTCAAATGTCAGTTATGGTCAGGCTGGTGGATTTTCAAATGACGGTTACTCAGCTTGGATTTACCGCCCTTTTAGAAACCCCACTTTATGGAGGGAAAGAAAAACACAAAAACAAACAAAAAAAAGACCCAAAGGAAGAGTTTCGAGACCTTGTTCCTCTCTTAGAGGGTCTTGTAAGATGCTTATGTGGATAAATCTTTTGAGTTATATCTGTCTTTTGTTTTACATCCACTACACTTACACATGTCGTATCAGAATTGGTCAGGATGGTTTTGGCTAGGATTGTCCTAGTGTCTTTGTGATGCATTATGATCAAACGGTCGTGAAGGCTTCTGAAAAGCTTATGCAGAGAGTTTTGCTATTTTGTGTGGTAACGGTTGAGAGTTCCAAAATCCAATATTTCTCTCCCTATCTCTTACTTTTCTAGCTCTCTCTCCTAAAATGCTTCTACTATCTCCGATCTCTGCCTCTCTTCAACCGTCGTTTCACCGGGGAAATTTGATCCGGCGATCAGTTAAGCCGTCAGGTAGGGTCATAGTAGCCAAGGCCAAGGACAATAGTGACACTGGTGGATTTCTGGAGACGGCAGCTATAGCCGGTGGTTTAGTGTCGACGCCAGTTATTGGATGGTCCCTCTACACTCTGAAGACCACGGGGTGTGGCTTGCCTCCAGGACCAGCTGGTTCAATCGGAGCGTTGGAAGGTGTGAGCTACTTGGTGGTTGTTGGAATCGTTGGTTGGTCTCTGTACACCAAGACAAAAACCGGGTCGGGTCTGCCAAATGGGCCGTTTGGTTTGTTGGGTGCTGTGGAGGGCTTGTCGTATCTGTCGGTTTTAGCCATTCTTGTGGTGTTCGGTCTTCAGTTCTTGGGTAATGGGTCGGTTCCTGGTCCACTTCCTAGTGACCAGTGTTTTGGTTAGCCACGTGTAATTTCGTATAAATAAAGTGTCAATTAATATTTTTATCAGATCCGATTCAATATCCAGGCCGGTTTGTATAAGTCGTTGATCGAAACCAAGTGTAGACCAATTAGACCATGGCAATAAATTAATCATATAATTTATATTAAACTAATCAAAACAACCCATTAACTACTTCAACAAAATCATCCTTCCACTAGAGTATTCTAAAGAAAGTTATTCAATGATTTAAATATTAATTTTGAAACAATTATCTAGTAATTATAAAATTTTAATAATCTCAAATGACAATACAATAAAATTGAAATTATTTATATTACATAAAATAGAAAACAATAAAATTAAACAAAATTCAAAATATTAAACATATTTTACAAAATTCAGAGTAAGATTTATTGTTGGATTACATATGTATCAACTAATTGTGGAAGAGAGAGTAGAGAAGTATAAGAAAAGGGATTAAAGTGCTAGCAGAACCAACAATATAAAGGATCACCTTAAAAGCAGTTTGTTTGCTTGAAGGATATAAAAGCAAATTAAAGCCAGTTAAGTAGTACAAATCCTGCAAAACCTAAAGCAGACATAGCAGCAACCAGAAAGACAGCTACTTGTACTGAGAATGATGAGGTAATGGCTTCAAGAACAAGTGAATTCCAAGTTACACACCATAAGGTGGAGTAAACAGAACCACGATTGGACGTACGACCACTTGACTTGTTGTGTGAAGTTTCTGAGAAACCCTTAACCATGTCTACCAAAAATAACATCAGTGTTAATATGATTTCATTCATATGATCCTCCGCTTAGTGACAAAAAAAAAAATCCTCCGCTAATATGATTTCATTCATATTAGTTATTGATTTCATTTATATGATCCTACAGAAGACTTACATTGTGGACGTAGGCCACTAAGGAACGGAGAGAGTTCATTGGTTCCAAGCCACTCCATATCTGCGAAAATAAGAGTAAAGCGACAAACAAAGAGTTTTATTGGCATCCAGATTTAATCAGTTTAACATATAAGAGCATCCATATTTGATCAGTTTAACAAAAAAAGTTGTGCAAGCATGGCTACTTAAATCAGTACAATGTTCATAATATCCAGATTTATCATGTTAGAGATATCAACTCCAAGCAAACCCAGTAGTAACATCAAGTAAGAAAGCTGAATACTAAGTTATGTTATGTTATCTGCTGACATAGAGGGCAACAGATGGGATAAGTCCAGTTCCTCCATCACCAAACATCAAACCCTGATCTTCTACTAATTGCAACATTTCACGTCAATCAAAACAAATCGTATATTATGAAATACGTTGCTAATACATATAGACACCGTGAGATCTCCAAATCTTAGTTACAATAATCCACTCGAGAACGTTTATTCTAATAATCTGTATAAGCAAAGTAATGAGATTGTATTCATACTGCACGTTCATTGTTTCAAACAATAAAGATAAATATCTCACAGATTAATTAATTTCAAGTTATGGTAAAAGTAAAACCAAATTCAGGTAAACAATAGCATCAATTGTGCAAGATTTAGCCTTTCATTTTGCAGAAATGATCAACTTTTCCATTTAGTAATTTTGATTCTGCAAGAGCTATGCAATAACTATTTTTTGTTCTCAACTTGGTTAATTGATTTAAATTTTAATTATATTCTCATGTTTATGTATTCTTTTTTTTCTTTGAATATGTTTTTTCTCTTAAAGATTTGAAAAATATTAGAAAGAGTAAGGAAGCAATGGCAAAATGTGGTTCAAGAAAATGCATTAATTTTGCTTTAGAAATGCATATGTTTTGTTAATTTATTGCATATAAATGTATAGCTTTTTTTTTTGATGAAATTTAGTGAGAAATCATTTAACCACACATAAAATAATAGATGATGGATTAGTTGTTAGCTAACAAAATATATACACAGCAATTAAGCCAACACACATTTGACGACTTGAAAATTTAAAGTCAGAGACTTTGACTTTGTGGTTCTCATCAAACATGATATTAGAGTTCTTGATGTCACTGCAGTAAATCTTGATCTAAACATTTAAGTGCATCAGCGACATCCATTGATAAAGAAGGTTAGAGAGATCTCCATTGGGAATAAATTCATAGACCATCATAGGAACTTCAGTCTCGAGGTAACATCCGAGTACTTGACAATGTTTTGTGGTTTAATTTATTGATGAACTGTTCAAGGTTGTTTTCATCCACCATGTTTGACTTCTTAACCACAATTTTACCATCCATTGCATTTGAAAATCTTTGGCTTTGTTTAATTTTTCTCTGCCAAATAGTTCGTATGAAATCAAACTCTGTTTTGTAGTATTCAAACTTTCAAAGAAATTACCTATTACTATCTAGTTTTCAGATTTGTTATTGATAATTATTTCTCTGAGTTAACACAAAGTTTGGTTAGTGTTAAACGTCTATGGCGTGATATTATGGTTCTTCATCAACTTGTTCTCAATAAATATGAGGTATATAAAGTTTCATTATCTACTTTTTATCCATTTGCCATTTTGTTTTTACAAATATAATATTTATTTTTAATTAAAACAAAAATATAACACATTGAGTTATATACATTAATCCATATTTGTATTTATCACTTTGCTATTAACTTGTTCTGAAATTACATAAACTGTGTATTGACTTTTTTTCTCCATTCATTTTTATTTAAACACACTGTAAATTGTAATTGTAAGTTTGTAACTCATTTGATGTAAAAGAAAAACATTGTAACGGTAACTCCATTCTCTTATCCTGCTCTCTTCATATCTCATATCCTATATATTTTATGGGTTTTGTTTATGTTCTTGCATGGTTGAAAAATCAGTTGAGATATCATTGTAAGAATTTGATTACACATTTTGTTTAATATATATCTTACTTTTAAAAAAATATTATTCCTTTTTTCTCTGCTTATATTTTTATATTTAACATTATATATGTATAATGAAATTTTGATGGCTATAAAAAAACAATTATCAATGCATAATCAAAAATATTAATTCTAACCATCACACAAAAAGGAAATCAAGTTTGAGAATCCTTCTCTAATCTTTACTTTGGATATGCTAATGTAGAGATGAACTCACTAGAGTATTACAAATTAAATCAAGTGGAGTATAGAATGTGAATTAAAAATCAAAATATGAATGACAAAATACATAAACAAAAACAAAAAAAAAATATTAAGAATTATCAACCTTGTTTACATATCAAACAATATTAAGAAAAGAACACTCTTGTTCAGTTAGAGGGTTTAAAGTACGAACGAGGTTATATCAACACGGCGTCTTTTTCGACATATCGTCGTGATCATTCAGATCTCAACCCGGTTTTCTAATAACCAAAACCCGGTTAAGGAATTATATTTGGGTTTTGTTAATTTTGATTTGTCCCTGCAACAACAACAAATCCTCCATCCGCATCCTCCTGCAAAAACCCTAGCAGAGCTTCCGAGATCTCTTGTCGCCATGGGAGACTCCGGCGATCCTTTTATGCGTAACCCAAACGCCGCCGTTCAGGCGCGCCCTAAAACTCAGAACAGAGCCAGTGTTCTTCAGCTTAAGCTGGTTCGTCTCTTCTTACCTCAAATTCGCTGATTACTCTTATTAATCTTCTCCCTCTCTCTCTCTCTAGATTTTAGTATTCGTTGTCTATCTAATGGTTCTACTTCTTCAATTGAATACTCAACTTCGTTTAATGCTTCTCCTACGATTCTATATTTGATTGCACTGAGATTTATGATTCTAGGGTTAATGATCTTGAGCTTATCTTTAGAGTTTGGAATCAGTCTGGATACTCTAGTTGATGTAAGGCTTGATCAGGGAAGATTTATTGTAGCTTTAGTGTTGTTGAATGTTGATGTATCTTTTTTATGTATTGCAGATGGGTCAAAGCCACCCTACTGGCTTAACAAACAATCTATTGAGACTCTTTGAGCCACGGCCGCCGTTGGAGTATAAGCCACCACCGGAGAAGAGAAAATGCCCGCCTTATACTGGTCTGAACTTGTTGTATATCTGATTGTGTGTGTCTTAAACTTTTATATTATCACGAGCGTTGGATTTGATTTTTGTCTTTGTGTATTTCATTTTAGGTATGGCTCAGTTTGTGAGTAAATTTGCTAATCCTGGGGATCCAGAGTACGCTCCACCTAAGCCAGAAGTTGAATTACCTGTACGATACACCTCTTGAACTGTTTTTGTTATGTGAGCTTTTACTGGATTTAGTTTCTTATAATCGCGTGTTTTTGTGTTTCATGGTCCAGTCACAGAAACGGGAGAGGATTCATAAATTACGACTGGAGAAAGGTGTTGAAAAGGCTGCTGAGGACTTGAAGAAATGTAATCCACTCTATATGTTATTTTGTGTTCCTTGGCTTTCTATGCCCTCTTAGGTTTGAGGATTCAACTTAATTTGAATTTTTATATGCAGATGACCCCAATAATGATCCAAATGCTACTGGAGATCCATACAAGACATTGTTCGTTTCAAGACTCGTAAGTTGTGCTTCTTATTATTGTTTTATTTTTACTTTCTTTGGGTTAGAATGACTTTTGTTAGACAGTTGAGTTATGTTGTGCTTAACTTTGGTCTGTTATTGTCTTGCAGAACTACGAATCTTCTGAGAGTAAGATTAAAAGGGAGTTTGAATCTTATGGACCAATTAAACAGGTAGGTTATTCTGAGCATTCCCTTGCGGGTTCGGTAAGAATTTGTAAAATGGCTTCCCTCTCTCACGCTCTTTGCTCAATAGGTTAAAATTTCATGTACAAAGGTTTCCAAGGTTAATAATTTTCAGTCTCTTATAAGTTTGCATCATTTGCTATACCAAAACAGCCATTCTACTTTTAAACTGCTGTGCATACCTTCTTCTTTGGACTGTGTAAAAGCCATCAAGTCTCTTAGAGCTTATATAGATGCATAAGTGCATCTCGTATAATGTCACAAACCTCCTCTCTCCAAGGCTTTTGCTTAAGACGTTCTTGTATAGTTTTGCTTTTTTTCCTTGCCCCCTTCAGAGAACAAATACATTATCATCTTACTATGATATAGAGGTTCTAGGCGCACGGTTTACCTAGTCGATTAGGTATTTTCAGAATCTGTAATGACCTCAACTCATCCTGATAAGCTAGTTATAATTATTTTCTGCCTATCTTCCAAAGCCATTCTGTTCAAAGAAAATGCTTCATCCTGCAATTGAGGCATTGTATAGAAAGCTCTTTATTATTAACTCTTTACAGTGTTAATAGTTGGAGTCGGGAGTATCATAAAACATTCTCCCTTTTTCTATAATAACATCTATAAATATTCAGTATCTGGGATTTGGGCTACTATGAAGGTGATATGGTTCACTTTTAAATACATTTTTAGTTATCTGAGTTTCAATACCCTGGTAAGGGGTGGTTTATTAGACCCTTGCTGCAATGCATCCATTTTTCTGCCAATTCTTGATGTGGGTGGTGACATTCTCGGATTTGGACACAACATGAAGGTTGCCTGCCTTATAGAGTTGCATGTCTGTTTTGATATGAAACATTTTGTCTGGAAACTAATTTATTCTCACATCTTTAGAAATGTTAAAGTCTTCTTCCAAACCTTCTCAGGTTCATTTGGTAGCTGATCAGCTGACCAATAAACCCAAAGGATATGCTTTCATTGAGTACATGCACACCCGTGACATGAAAGGTCTGTTCGCATCTGTTTTCTTTCAACCCCTTTTTCTTGTCTCCCTGAGATGTTTGCTCTTTTTAACTGATTTGCATCGTGTTTTGTACTCTTCTGACAGCTGCATATAAACAAGCTGATGGACAAAAGATTGACGGTAGAAGAGTTTTGGTTGATGTCGAGAGAGGTAGAACCGTCCCAAACTGGCGTCCACGCAGGCTTGGTGGTGGACTTGGGACCTCAAGAGTTGGTGGTGGTGAAGAAGTTGTTGGGGAACAACAACCGCAAGGAAGAATCTCCCAGTCAGAGGAGCCATCAAAACCACGGGAGGAGCGGTAAAGATATTGTCATTCGTACTTAACTCTTTTGCCTTGTGACTGTTATTGTGCTGATAATGTTGTGGCCTTGTCTCCAGTGAGAAATCTCGGGAAAAGGGAAAAGAAAGGGAACGAGAAAGGTCTCGTGAGCTGTCTCATGAACAACCTCGAGAGCGGTCTCGTGACAGACCGAGAGAGGATAAGCACCACAGAGACCGGGACCAAGGAGGCAGAGAAAGCAGACGTGATCGTGACCGGACACGTGATAGAGGAGACAGAGACCGCCGTGACCGTGACAGGGGACGGGATCGTTCTTCAAGGGATCATGACCGAGAGCGCAGTAGAAAGAGGGACCGGGATTATGAAGGAGGTGAATATGAGCATGAAGGTGGTGGTCGATCCCGTGAAAGAGATACGGAGTACGACCGAGACAAACGTGGGGAGCCAAAAGAGACCCGTGGCTACTACGAAGACGATCAGGGGGACACAGACCGGTACAGCAATCGCTATGACAAAATGGAGGAAGATGACTACAGATATGAACGTGAGTACAAGCGTTCTGAGAGATCAGAGTCGCGTGAGTATGCTCGCTGATGATCCCCGCATGTTTAAAACTTTAAAACTTGAGAATCTCTTTTGTTTACCTATGAATCAATTCTGTTTGTTACCGTTGAACTTGATAGCTAACTTTGTTATATGTTTACCGATAAACTGTGTTTCCGGATGATAAAACTTGATTAGTGAAAAAATGTCGAAAATTGATTACATACATATTAGACTACCACTGAGAGTTTGCTTGGTAGTTTTTGTTTTATTTGAGAGATTATCTTAGATTTTTCTTGTGGGAAAAAACCTGAAAAATATGTTTTTTAATTTTTTTTTGTCGTTTAATTCCTCTAGTTATTAAATTTCCCAAAAAATACATGGTTTAATTTCCGTTGTCTTTAAAAACATTCATTTTATTAATAACGGTAGATTCATACTTACGATATAACGACTGTTAACTCTAATGATGGAAATGTTAACCAGGGTTAAAATATAATCCCACGTGGTTAATTAGAGGGAACTAAAGACATTGTTACCCTCTTCTTCTTCCCCCAAATCGATTTTGAGTTTTAGAATCCTAGAACCCTAAATATTACAATTGACATTAACAATGGTTTCATACCTCATCTATCAGTCGATTCTGCAACGAACACACCAAACAATCAACCAGAACCGCAACTACTCAAACGGTAACTATCATCGCAATCAAATAAATTCGGGATTTGAAGTTTGAGAAGAAAATTCGCTTTTAAGGTGCTAAGGTTCTAAAACTCGAAATCGATTTGGGGGAAGAAGAAGAGGGCAACAATGTCTTTAGTTCCCTCTAATTAACCACATGGGGTTATAGTTTAACTCTGGTTAATATTTCCGTCATTAGAATTAACAGTCATTATGTCGTAAGTATGGATCTACCGTTATTAATAAAATGAAGGTTTTTAATAACGAAATTGGTGAAGGGATTAGAGATGTCATTACTCAATCTAAGAGACTACTCAATTTTAAATTTGTGATTTGCAAACAAGAAAAAGAGAAAAAACCCAAAAAATACGAAATCTAATTTTTTTTGGCGGTTAATTTCTCTTTTTCTTGTTTGCAAACCACAAATTTAAAATTGAGTAGTCTCTTAGATTGAGTAATGACATCTCTAATCCCTTCGCCAATTTCGTGTACAGGGATTTAGTGTAATCAATGATGACTGAACAACTAAAGAAGAAAAGAGGTCACAAGTACGAACCAGCACTAAATTGATTTAAAATTAAAATTAAAAGGAATAAAAACTCCGATATCGAGAATCGAACCCGGGTCTCCTGGGTGAAAGCCAGATATCCTAACCGCTGGACGACATCTGATTTTATTTAAGTCTTTCCATTCGTTTTATTTATACTAATTATCCTTTAAACTTTTGAAAACTTGGCTTCATTTGTTCATAAAAAAAGATTACTAAAATCCAAAGTCACTTGTTGATAAGAAAAGATTACTAGAATCCAAATTCAAAGCACCTCGTGCTAATGTGTATCTATATTATTAGGAAAATACATTCTATTGATCTTATTATATGTAGTATATCCAAACACAAGTTACACAACACGTCTCTTGTTGCTTATGTTGGGACTTGGGACACATGCTCTCAAGTCTCAAGGGTCGTTTTTTTTTTTTTTTTCTCTGAATAATATATATTAGAAAGGATGTTAAGCTGTTTTATCTTTACAAATGCATCCACTAACCGGCATACAAAAAAGAAGCAAGGACAATCAAAATAGCCACTTTGAAAAGTTCTATAAACGAATAGAAGCACAGTCAGAGACAAAAAGGTTATGAAGCCAAAAGGGATACCCGATTGCTACATAAGATTGACGGCGATCCTTGAGCGACAAGGTTAAAGCTTCTTTCTTCTAACAACAGTTTCCACTACAAAAAAATTCCCAGGGCAATTCCTACAGAACGAGACTGAAACTTGAAAGAAGGCCAAGCTGGAGGTCTTTGGACCGCTCCTATAAGAGCAGAATCCTCAGAAGCGAAAACAATCTTATCAAAATTTAGGCTTTTCATACTTTCAATTGCCCATAACCAACATAGAAGACTAGCATCCATCTTGCTAAAAATTGAAGCAAAGAATCTTCGACTATGCATAAGAGTTTCCCTTTTCTTGTTTCTTAATACCCAAGCAGCTCCTCCTGTACTCGTTTCTTTATCCCATAAAGATCCTAGGTTGCATTTTAGCCAGCCATAGATCAGAGGAGACCAACCTTTTTTCCCAGAGCCGCATTTGACCTCTCAATTACTGCATCTGCATCGGCTAAGGACTGCGCATGAAACCACTGAAAAACATTATCTCTAATCTTGGCTACGGTTCTAGAAGCGCAAAATCTTCTTCCTTCAAAAGAGAATAAGTCTCAAGGGTCATATTCGTGTAAGAATTTAAAATACATCACTATATAAAGACCAACCCAAAATGATTAATTTAGATCTTTATATTTTGGTTTGGTTAATACTCCTATTTTGCTTGACATTAATTTTATCTTTCTTGATGTAGTTTTCGTCATTTTGTTTGTGTAATTAGCTTTTTAAATATATTATTTTGTCAGCAACATCAGGCAACATTGAAACAAACAAAATTTGCTTAAAGATTGAAAGGAAATTTTATGAATATTTGAATACTTTAGTGACCCATTAACATTTATGAGCAGTAACAATCGCAAACAAATCTCAGCCCAATTGGTTTTTATTTATAGGAAATTCAATGCTTATAGAGATAAAACAATGACAGATAACAATAAAATATAAAATCGGTGGATAGAAACTAATTATGATAATAATATATAACAAGAATGAAATCTGGAAAGGGAGCAGAGCCGAAAGTAAAAGGGGAATTTTGCTATAATGTTAACCCCATGCGAAAACTTAAGAGGAGGGTCCAACAAGCAACAAGCAACAACTCAACACTCTTCTCTTCTCTTCTTTCTCTCCTCTTCTTTTTTTTTTTTTTAATATATTTCTTATCAATTATAAAATAATACTTTTCGTTTTTTAATATATATATACGATATTGTAAAGTCCTTTTTTTACTACAGTCAATTACAAGCCACAATTTAATAATTATTACTTTTCATAAACAATCTAGAATTTGTCTTACTAATGTTTGCCATTAACCACACACATACACTTAACTTTTGTTAGTTAAAAGTAGTTTTCTTTTACTTAATACTCCATTTGCTTCATGGGGCTTTTTTATTTAAAGTTTAGCCTCCTCTTCCATTTACTTAGGTTTTTCCTCTGCATGATTATGTTTCTTTTTCTGTTAATTACATAATTATGTTTTGTCTATAAAGAATGAGTTAATGGTTTCATGTCGGAGAAAAACATTCAAAAAAAAAATTCTATATTTATATTATATGCAAAAACCTTGAATAAAGTATGCGTTATTCTCAAAATTAATTTTGGATTGTGATATGTTTAGTTAGAAATCCATCGATAAAATAATTTAAGTGAATTAATTTTTAGAGATATTTAGCAGATATTCTATACAAATTGTTCCTTTTAAAATAATATATAATAAATTTTTTGGAGTAATTAAAAAAATGAGCCATATCAATTCAATTTAACTATTCATTTAGCATATTCATTTTAGCTAAGCCTTAAATGGAGAAAGGTAAAGACAAAAAGAATAGAAGGGAAATAGTCAAACATTGTGAGCAATGACTTTTTATTTTATTTTTTGAACGAATGTGAGCAATGACTAGTTTCCAAAAAGTAGTGGGACGATATGATTCAAAGAATGAGAAATTTGTAATTACATAAACTTATATATCGAGCAAAGTAAAAACGGTAGGGATAAAATAAAAATGAATTGAAGGGAAAGAGATTGATGTGTTGTTCGGTTGCGCTCGTGGGCAATGATTGAAATGCAATCATAACTTTTATAGGTGGCTGTACCCCCATGCACCCTTCTTCATATCTTCACCTAAATTTATACTTTTGTAATCAATAATCAGATTTAAACTTGAACATTATCATATGTTTGTGTAAGTAATCATGAAGTAATTTCATCCTTATTAGGAGTGGTAATACGTTGAACGATAGATGAGAAGAATAATCTGTGATTAGTAGATTTTCACTGTTTCTATTAATTTACCAATATATACCCGACACCGATTTCTGTTCAATATTTGTTTGTTTATAATTTTTGGTTTTGTATTTATAACTTACAAACATATATTTCGTATCATTCTTTTAACATAACAGCCAAGACATTATTTTTACAATTGTGCTATTCGATTTGTACAATACTATGCTATCTCGATTGTTTATATTCAATGTAAGACATTGGAATATTGTTTTTTCGTTTACAGAAAGATGTGCATGCTGAGTATAACTCGATATTCTTGTTTAACATTAAAACCAAAAAAAAAAAAAACTCGATATTCTTAACTCGTTCTATCATGGACGAATTACACAATCTTTTAAAAAAGAAAAAGAAAAAGCAATTTTGTCTTGCTAGGTAAAGAAATGGTTTATAACATACATGATGCATGCGTGTGCTTTGCAGGAGAGAAAAGGGAAGAATCTGATATGACAGAGATTGTAAAAATAAAATGTTGCATTAATTTAAGGTATATTTGTCGGTCGAGAACTCGAGGATGCAAGGAAAAGCGAATTGTGATTGGAATCAATCTAATCTCTAGAGAAAAAGGACAAAAATTAAAATAAAGAAACGTACCTAACAAGTATATGTATGATTGAGATTTTGGTCACATTGATTTGATAGAGTGATAGAGATAGTGATGATCCCGTTCTCATTTTTTTTTCATTTGTTTGTAGTTGTAGCCATCTATCTCTATCTATCTCTCTCGATCCGACTATTAACTTTTAGTTTAAGTCAATACAAGTCAACATTTGTTTAGTCATATCGAATTTATGGGTTGTCGACAAAATATAATTGATCCAAGATAATTTAGCTACGTGCACACTAGATCGCGGCATTATTTAAAATCAAGTCGGTCTAAGTTCATCGTTTGTCATTTTATTTGTCTTTTTCCAAGTTTAGAGAGATCACGACAAAAAATATAGGAATCATGTACTATCAAATTATGTACTAAGTGACAAAATAAACTTCAAAAAAACTATTGAACCATCTTTAATGGCGCAGATTGTTCTAATTTAATTATGTAAAGTTTCTCAATTTTTTTCTTCCATATTATCCATAAAGCATGTAATGTAAAACTATTTGTGTGTGAAACCGGAGAATTTATTGTCGATAATATTTCATGAAAGTTAGAATAATTTGTGATTTTCAAAACAGTGTTATTAAATTGAACTGCTTAACTATAACGAATGCAAATATAAGATTATTAGTAGTTGTAGCCGCATGATCTACTAGATCGAGTTGTTACATGAAAAAAAAAAAAAAAACCAATTTGGTCAGACTAACTTTGTCCTTTTTATTTGTCATTTTTATGGAGTATTTTTCATTTTGAACACTACATGATTTCATTCATTTAAACTAAATCAAGGTAGAAGGATGTAGATTCAAATATCTCAAAGTTTAAAGAGTTATAAAAGTGGATATTCCCCAATACCATAAACAAAGAAATAAAAAATATCGAGGTAAACACAATAGGAGCTACGAGACAAATGCTTTAAAGCAAATAGGAACATGTGAGATCACAAATGCTTGAATGATCATCATCGAAAGACTCGATAGATGACAGGATTCTCTAGGTCAATAGACACTTAGACGTTGTAGAAGAGTCCAAAGCCAAACAACTAGCCGAGACAAAGTACTCTAGTAGTGCTATGGCAGAGGTTCCGGGATCATGGTTTTAAGGTCCAAGGTAAGAGGATGTGGATCTCAAGTCAGAAGGTAACTTCTGTTGGAACGAGGGTAATCTTCAAGCCATAAGATCCAAAAGATGGAAAAAGTACTAAGTAGATTGGCTTGAAGTCATCAGGTGAATAAGTTGGATTGCAGGGCGATAGACCATACATCTTTAAGCCATTACAAAAAAACTTTGCAAAGAAAACTAAAACTCGATGCAAATGATAGATGTCAAACTATAACAATACAAATGGGTTCTCTCTCACTTGTAGTCCTTGGCCAAGGAGATTAAGAAATCCACACAAAACATGTAGCCAGAATGACCAAAGATAAAGCAAAGCAGGCTTGGTCAAATTAGTTTTGAACAAAACAGACAAGTTTTGGCTGAAAAGAGGTGGGTGAAGCTTCGGTTCTAAGCTCTTGAGGATATAAAACATATCCAATAAGAGGTTACAATGCACTTAAGTAGGTTCATGAACCGGGTATGGGATAAAGGGGCTGAAGAAGCTTCGGTAATCACCGCTCTTAAGCGATAAATGATCATAATGTCGATCTTCTTCAAGCCTTTAATAACATGAGTTATAATCCTAGATGTTTCAATAGGCAAGGTTCTCATAAGCGTATGAGTTGGGCACAAACAACCTTTCAGTCGGAAGCTTATAGACTCATGTTCCACAATCCTAGGTGAATCTAATGTCAGAGTTCTCAAAGAAATCTTGTATAGCCAAAGCCACAAAGTTGTGTTATGAGCTATTTGCAAACTTTGGACAAAAGCTTTCAGAACACACCATCTATGTTTGCTAAGGGTAGACAAAGAAGAACTAAGAGCATACTTGTACTTTAGTAGATGATAATCTGGACCACCATTTGTCGGATTGGGCGTTTGGAGATTGGGCCATGAAATAAAAGCATGCCGAAAACAGATTTGAGTCTCATCCATAGAGATCTGAAATCTGCTGTGAATGGCCCTGGAAGATGAAACATGTAGTGGCTAACCAGAGAGAATGCAGGATGAAGCATCTCCAGTGGGAGCAAACTTGGTTTTGTCAAACTCATGCGGTGAAAGAAATTGAAGTCGGGACTCCACTTACGGGGGTAATCACAACTCTGGAGAAATCATCGCTAGCCATTGTCGCCGTCTCCATTGCGCAAAACTCAGGTGATGATGAGGGAGGAGGATCTACAAAGACGAGGTGCATTCTGGATCGAAGCGTTGAAAAGTAGGAGGATTCTGAAATTACCAGCAAACAATCTGATAGTGCCTCAGAGAGTGGAGCTTGCCAGTCTCCACCTCCCTTTGGCTTCGGTGATGAACAAGCCTTCGTCACCGCCTGGGTTCACCAATAAAGGTATGTAAAGTTTAAAAAGAGGCTAAAAGAGGAGGGGAAAACAAAGAAGATATTAAAAAGATAGCAGAAACTTAAGAAAAACGGGAATCGAAATCTTCCGAAACCAATGAGCAGAAGCCCTACCAACGTAAGAGGAGGATGGTTGAAGCGGCACCTCGATATTAGTGCTTGAGAGAGAAGTTTTAGGACAAACTCTTTAAATTCCAAAAGTTTAAAACACAACAAAAAGGGTTAATTGGTCCTCCATTGACTCGTTCTTCAAAGACTTTTAGATTTTATGGAGTAGTTTATAAAGGTCAAATTACTCACGTCAAACACTTTTCGTCTACAATTTGGTTAAAAGTTCAAGTTTCTAGATGTTTATTGTTGTAATTTGTGAATTCAAATTTGTTAGTATAAATTTAAGTGTAGCTGGTCAGGGTATTCGACTCTTCCAAACAAACAAAACAACAACAATACTGTATTACGTAAATTATGTGAGCGATAATTGATTTTTTTTTCGTGTTTTCTTTAGAGTTTAATTGGTTGGTATGTATGTCTAGGGTGTTAGTATAAATTATAAAATAGTCGAAAATACGTTTTTCGCAATACTTTCTTGCCATAGTTAATTAAAGAGTTTGCACACACACACAAAAAAAGTTAATTAAAGAGTAATGTGCTGAAGTCCGTATATCTACTTATCGAGGTTGTAGTCGTAGTTCATCCCATATGATCGAATTAGGGACATAAGTAGTTTTGTGGAAGAGAACCTAAGGTGATATAGAACTAGTTTAAAAGCTATGTTTATTTGTTAAAGAGTTTAAAGACCATGTGGTCTTTTCATACTTGTTTCTCTCTTACTGATAGTTTATGAGCGTTATCAATATTGTCATGCATACATGCATACGACTAAAGGGAAAAAGTTGGGATAAATTTTGAAAATGGAAACTTCAAGAATATCTAAAGAATTAAAAAAAAAAAAAAAAAAGCCAAAGGAAATAAAGAGAAAGGTTTTGACTCTTGGTGAGAGACAGCTGCTGGTGGGTTTAAGGAGATATAAAAGAAGAGAAGAGAAGTGAGGTCAGATCACAAATTCTCACAATTGCTAAATTGTGTAAAGGTGTGAAAATTGCTAAAGCAAAACGGTTGGTGAGAGCATTTATATCACAGCCCACTCTCGTCTCTCGTCATATCACTTTCACTTCCCACACGTGTGACTTGACACGTGTCAGTCTCCCACCTCCTGCATGCCCCATTACGGCAATCATTGGGCCGCCGTTACGTCCTCCCGCACCCGCACGAGTGCTTCCACTTCCCTTTTTTCTCTCTATTCTTTTTTGTTTTCTTCTTATTTCTTACATTACTACTACTTTTTTTTGTATATCAATTTTATTTTTTAATCGAGTAATTTAAACTCTGTACATATCAGACAAAACAAGAGTAATTTCCTAGGTTTTCTGGTTCACAATTGAAAAAAAAAAGTTGAAATTTACCAATTACAATGTTAAGAAAATAGCATACTTCAAAAAAACTTGTGAGAAATTTTGACATTTTTGTTGTTGTTGGAGTTAGCACATGTTCTTGCTTATATATAACAAGGAGAAACTTGTAAAACTCATTATTGGTGGTGGTGCATATAAATCCTTATTATGGAAACGGAATTTGAAGAAAAAATAATTACGGAATTTAGAAATAGACGTATTATTATAGTATCGTTTTCTTAGTTGTGCAGGAACGGAAAATAACGAGAAAAAGGCATGTGAAATTGGGAGAAAGCTGGTGGACGAGCAACTGCACGTGAAGTGCAATAATGTGAACCACATGGACGTGCCCAAAGTTTCCCCCATTATCATTCTCTCTTCTATGACTTTGAATGGAGTGGCAAATAAATTACACTGACCCACACTGACCCACACCTACAGTTCTCCTATGATAAAAACACATTCAACAATTTTCTTTCTTTTTAAAACTAATATAGTTTATCTATCCACAATTTAATTTTTTGTCTTTTAGCTAGCAGAAGAACCACTAATTAATTCGCCCACAGCATTTTTTAAGTTGTCCATCAGCAGATCCAAATTTTAGTCCACAGATTCATCTCATTTACTCTCTATATAACATACCATTGCTCACTTTTACAACCAACACAAAATTTTGAACAAAAAAAAAAATACAACCAACACAAACAAATATTTCAAATTCCTATCAATTCTATTTCCATTCATCTTCTCTACACCAAAGGTATTTTTTTTAAATAAAGAAACACATTTTTTATTTTTTTATTTTTCTATTTATTGTAACATCTATTTTTTTTTTTTACAGAATTCAAAAAACAATTAAAGCTTCTACTCTATCACCTGTTGTTTCCACATTTTTTTGTTGAAAGGTCTGTATTTTTATTTCATAAATATATGTTATATAATATGTTAGTAGTTCTATTTATGCTATATAATATTTGTTGTAACATCAATTTTTTTTTTGGACAGAATTCAAAAGACAATCAAAAATTCTACCTATCACCTCTTGTTTCCATATTCTTTTGTTGAAAGGTATGTATTTTTTATTTCATAAATAAATATATTTATGCTATATAATATGTTAGTAGTTCTATTTATGTTATATAATAGTTACTGTAAACTGTCTTATTTTTCAACCAATTATGTAATGAGAATGCTGATTTTATATCTGTATATATGTATATATATATGGTGGTGCTTAAATATAGATACATGTTTATAAAAATTTATATACATAAATCTTCATTTACTCAGATTTAAAGATAGATAATTATTTTTCTTATAGATTAAAAAATTTGCAATGAACTCAATAATTACTATTAGATAATCATTTAAAATATTGTAAATCTATTTTTTCAGAAACTTTTAAAGCTTATAAATTTTTTTAAGTACACACACATATATATATATATATATATATAAGTCTCTTATACTGAATATATATGCATATGTCTCACATAGTTTTGTAGATTCTTTATAAATCTCACTTAATTTGTAGATTATTTATAAGTCTCACTTAGTTTTGTAAAATATTGTTCTAAAAAAAATTTAATCATTTAATTTAATCATAAGTAAAATTTACTATAAGATTTATTGTTAGATATAATAGTTCATCTAAGTTAAGATAAATAAGTTAAGATTACTTTATCATATTTATTCATCATTGTTGGGTATATTTTCTCCTAATATTAATATATAATATGAATATATATTGTATAGGATTACATGTTTAGAAAAAATTATATACATAAATCTTTATTTAATCAAATTTAATGATAGATAATTATTTTTATTATAGATTAACAAATGTGCTATGAACTCAATAATTACTATTAGATAATGATTTAGAATATTGTAAATCTATTTTCTCAGAAACTTTTAAAGCTTATGATATTTTTTAAGTACACATATATATATATATAAGTCTCTTATATTGAATATATATGCATATGTCTCACATGATTTTGTAGATTATTTATAAATCTCACTTAATTTGTAGATTATTTATAAGTCTCACTTAGTTTTGTAAAATATTGTTCTAAAAAAAATTTGGAATCATTTATTTCAATCATAAGTAAAATTGACTATAAGATTTATTGTTAGATATAATAGTTTATGTAAGTTAAGATAAATAAGTTATTATCAACTTTTTGGTGAGAAAATATTAGTTAGTATTTTAAAATTTTCTGAAATATATAATAACGAAAAATCAATTTAAAATTGTATTTGTAGGTATAGCTAACCGCAGACATAACAGAAATTCGCCCGTGCAAGAAGATACAAATTTTCCTACAGAAACATCAGCACGGGTATAATATTTCACATTTGTCTAAGTTTTAGTTAGAATTTAATTGCAATAAATTTAAAAAATATTTAAAACTTGTAGATCGAAGAAACTTTCAAATGGACTTATAATCGAGAAAGAATATTTATTGATTTGTACGATCAAGCAATTGCCATGAATGGTTACCGCCTCAAAGATCCTACACCCCTTGGAAGAGAGTTCTTGGTTGAAAAATTCAACAAGGAGTTCAATCTAAATACAAACTATCGGTTTTTTAAAGAAAAAATTGATCAACTAAAAAGAAAATATAAGAAGTACAAGCAACTTCTGCAAGGTTCTACGGGAATTACGGTTGATCCTGTTACATCCGTTATATCTGCATCTGATTCATGGTGGAAAGATCGTGAAGTAAGTATTTAAAATATCTTTTACAACCAACAAAAATTTAGTAACTTTAGTATACATTAAACTTGTATACTAAAATGTTGTAATCTAATTAACAGGTATGTAAGATTGTAAAATCATTTAAACGAAAACCGCCTGAATTTTGGGATGTGATGCAACGTTGTTTCATCTTACATGATGTACAATCACAGTCTCTGTACTTTGTGCACCAAAAAAGAGAGGAGTTAATGAATGAGGGTATAGATAATTACGAAAGTCAAGTTCCTGAGACAAAAGAAAATGAAGAGGTGTATCGCGTTAATATCAACGATGAAACACGTCCCTCTAATGAATTCACCCAGGATCATTTACAACATAATTCTTCACATGCTCCTCCAATTCATACTCCTGCTTTAAGAGTTCAACAACAAGGTGGACTAAGACGGGGAAGTAGTTCACAAAGAGGGGCAGGAAGCTCACGAATCTCTATTGGAAGTGGTTCACAAGGAAGTCGTAGAAAGCAGTCATTTGAGGCAACCCTAACAGATACAATGAATGGTTTCAGAGAGTTTCAGCGCCAAAGTTTACAACAATTACGTCCAATTTTTTTCGACCAAGATGATTACGAAGAATTTGATAATGCTGTCAAGATATTTGAATCGTTGGAGCTTCCGAGTGACACAGATTTTTATTGGGCTTGCATTCATGCATTTAAAGAAGAAAGATTTTGGCGTAAGTACTTTATTGATCGAGCTGAAAGAACCACAGAAGATAAGTTGCGCTTTTTACAAGCTTTAACAGGATATACACGGGACAGCGAATTTGTGGGAAAGCGGTTAGTCTCCGGGCAAAATGGTGGAAGTCCTAATCTAAGCAACTTCACTTTTGGTAGTCCATCTGGTAGTAATAATTCATGGGGTCAAAATTCTGGTGGCCAATGAGGTCCGAGTTTTCCACAATGGGGTCCGAGTTTTCAACAATGGGGTTCTAATTTTCACCACAATGGGGTTCTAATTTTCAACAATGGAGTACACCTCAAAATGCTCCGCATTGGGGTACACCTCCAAATGCTCCGCAGTGGGGTACACCTCCAAATGCTTCGTAGTGGGGTACACCTCCAACTGGACCGTAATGGAGAACGTAACAAAATGCGCCTCAATGGACTTCACCACCAAGTACTCAACAATGGGGTTCATCACAAAATGCTCCATAATGTATTCCTCCAACAAATGTGCAACATGGATTCTCACTAGGTACAGAAGTAGAGACTACGAGAAATGCTCAACAAGGAGTTTCTCAAGGAGTAGAAGTACCCTCTTTCGATAACGGTTTTAGAGGAGTTTCACCAGAATATGATTTCACGAATTATGCATCAGGAGGGCAAACATCACGATCACGTAGACGAGGAGGATTATTCAACATTTGGGGAAATAAAGAAGGACCAAATTTAAATGAAAATCAGCAAAGTGATTCAGGATCTGATGATTAGTTATACCATTTGTACTTTGTTGTTAAAAGTTATGTTATGTTTTTATTATTATTGAATAATGTAATCTTCATCAATTTAATTTAGTTTTATGTTGTCTTTATAAAATTTCAGGCATTTCGTATATGTAAGTTGCGATGACAAGGTGCCCACAATCTAAACTACAATGAGAGAGTTGAGTTGTGGAATCTGGAAAATGAACAATTTGAAGATTTAATAATTCAACCGTCACTAAGATACTATAACCGATATTTTGAAAGAGGTCCAGTGCAAACAGATAACGGTTTAGGATGGAGAAATATATGGCGTCGAGTCCAAGAAGATAATGCTGTGTGTCTTCAGTTACTAAGAATGTCACTTGATGTTTTTAGAGCATTGTGTGACAAGTTACAAATGAGTTATGGGTTACAACCTACAATGAATGTTAGCATCGAAGAGGGAGTGGCCATGTTTTTACGAATATGTGGCCACAATGAAGTTCAAAGAGATGTTGGATTGAGATTTGGACGAACGCAAGAGACAGTGCATAGATAATTTTTTGAAGTCCTTAGAGCAACTGAGTTACTTGCTTGTGATTATATCAAGACTCCAACGAGACAAGAACTACGTCGAATTCCTGAACGACTGCAAATGGATCGAAGATATTGGCCATATTTTAGTGGATTTGTTGGAGCCATGGATGGAGTTCATGTATGTGTAAAAGTTAAACCTGAACTCCAAGGAATGTATTGGAATCGCCATGATAGAACCTCATTTAATATAATGGGGATATGTGATTTGAATATGTTGTTCACATATGTTTGGAATGGAGCACTGGGATCATGTCACGATACAGCAGTTCTCACGACGGCGCAAGATAGTGATGCTGAATTTCCTTTGCCTCCTACAGACAAATATTATGTAGTTGATTCTGGCTATTCAAATAAACAAGGTTTTTTGGCTCCTTATAGATCTTCACGGAATGGGGTTGTTAGGTATCATATGTCACAGTTCAACAATGGTCCTCCTCCTAGAAACAAACAAGAACTATTTAATCGTTGTCATGCATCACTACGTTCTGTCATTGAGAGGATATTTGGAGTTTGGAAGAAGAAATGGAGGATCCTTTGTGAATTTCCTAGATATAACACTCATGTTCAAAAAAGAGTGGTGATGGCTACAATGGGACTACATAACTTTATCAGAATTTCAAATTATTTTGATGAAGATTTTGCCGAAGTAATGGAGCATACTGATATTAGCGACACAAATTCTGAGAATGATGAAGGTGACATGGAGACTACGGCTATAGCTGATGGAGATCAAATGGCAAACACTAGAGAAAATATTGCAGATATGTTATGGGAAAATCAAAATAATTTCCGTTAAACTATTCTAAATTTTATTTTTGTTGCATTTGGATAATTTGTGTTTAATGTTTTCAAACTGTGAAATCATTTAGAAAATATTCTATATTAAAAAAAAATTATGTTTATTTTACAATAATTTTATCATTTTTTAAATAAATTTGCTGAATTGGATGTGTTTTTAAATACTTTATAGTTTAATATATGATTTACACTGTTTGATCTGCTTTTACCATTCAAACGTATAATTTGGACTGCTCAATCAGCATAATCTGCACTTTTCTAGCATGATCTGCACTTGTTCAGCATGAACTGCATGATCTGCACTTGTTCAGCATGAACTGCATGATCTGCACGATCTGCAACGCTTGAACTGCTTTTACCATTCAGAGCCTATATATTTCCAAAAATAATTTTAATTCTATATATTTCCAATTAAGTCGACTAGAAAAAAAAAAAAAAAAAAGAAAAAAAAAGATTTTTCAATATTTGGTAACATTCGATTCATTTCATGATGATTTAATTTCTTCGATACATACAAAGAAATATCCCATTGGTTTTGTAGCTTATTTGATTTGTCATCACATGAATTTAAATTTAACATAATCAATACAAAATATTATCCGATAGTTAGACACCGTACCGTACATGAGAAATAGTGAAAGGTAGTGCCGTAGTGGTGAAAATAAAACAACTCCCCCCTCTCATATTCCTTAAATTTCCTCAAATTTTTATTTTAACTTAAGTTGCAAGTCGCCGACAAAATAAAAAGTGAAAAGTCAATACGGCATGAAATTTAAAACTCAACTTTATTTCAAAACAAAATGAAATTTAAAGTCAATACAGGCAGCATGATCCATGCATCCCTATACGTGTATAGCGTATATTCACACGTACGTATAATTTAACGAGCACATGTAGTAGTTATTAGTTATTACGTTATATTTATGGAAATAAATTAGTGGTACTTTTTTTTAACATTTTTTTTTTTTTTTAGTGGTTATAAAACTCGAAACCGGTACAGAAGTACTTTCGATAGTAGCTTTGTGACTTTTATGATGTTTCTGTTTGAGAGATTTATGGTCGTTGAACTTTTAATTACTTAAAACGAAATTTGTTGTAAGCTTTTAGTCGTTTAAAGTTACCACAACACCACCATGCCGAACATAAACCAACGTAGATGTGGGTATGTTTGGTTCCGGTTAAGCTAGAATTTCACTTTTCTGGTCATGTATTCAGCTACGTTAACAGGAATCGAATGTGGTTCCCAATTCGTATGAATATATTATAATGTCAGTAACAAAATATTTGAAGGACTCAAGGCTGGAAATATACGCAAAAGAGATTTAAAATAAATAAAAATTACTAATCATCTTAGAAAAATTATTATATTGTTATAACCAAATATCTAATTTTATTAGTGTATGTGAAAATATAATATGGAGTTGGGGTTTCTAATTAAATGTAAACTTTTTTGTTTCATTCGGTAAGATGACATCTAATATGTTTTCTTTTGTCAACTGGAATTGTGTTAATGGATAACTTGTTGATACAATACATTCACACATCGAGTTTGATTTTGGTTTAGTTATTTTCATTTTTATTATATATATATATAAAAAACAGAATACCGATTGAAGTATTTTATTCTAAGTTTGATTTCGATTTCAAATCTCTTGATCAATTACGTATATACGAGTTAATTTTATAGATCAGTCCAATCATGAATTATTAATTTCTTATGCTAATCCAGCAAATTTAAAGAGAAAGAAAAGCGTATATATTATTAACAAGGGTATTGAAAACCAAAAATAAGAAAAGGGAAAGAGTAGTGACCCATGGAGTATGTGAATAATTATCAAAGAGAATAAGAGGTGACAACCAAAAGGTTGTGGAATAATGGTCCCTGCCAGCTTTCTCTCACAATCAATATCGACCCTATTTGGATTTTCTAGATATTCGTTAAAATTTTGCGATAACGATTTTGGAAAATATTTACGATAAAATACTATTGTTAGCTGATCTCAATATATGTTCCAGGTATTTTCATAATATAAAACTTTGTTTAAAGCATATTTTTTCTTCCCTTTATTTTATTTCTCTATAATTTACATTATTGTGGATATATCGCAAATGAATCAACTTTGGTTCAAATATTGATATACGACGTTGGACTCGAACCATGATAGTAAATACGACATTACAGTGACACTAGTGGAGGTAACGCCCCTATAGCGTTTGATCAGTAGATTATCCCTCTCGTGTGGCGGCAGGGGGGCGTAAAAATAGTTTAGAGGACCCTGTCATATATACAAACTTATAAACTGAATATGGCCTTGGAAAACAAATATGTTAATCAAGAGAAGCTAAGTCAACATATACATAATTCCTTGCAGAAAAAAAACAAATGTGTTAATTAAGAAACGTTTACGTATCCATGTATGGGTATGCTATACCTTTCACGTATGGTATACTAGAAACTACAGAATACTAGTTATTTGATATATGTCGAAAATGAAATTCACACGCGTGGTAATAATTATGGGACCGTATGTTAAAGAACACTACAATTTCATTCTTTGTTGGTCAACAATCAAAACAAAAACAAGAAAGAAAAACGATTTTTTTTTTGTCGTTTGTTAAATTTTCTTGGATTCCATTCAATGATCTAAAAATGCATAGATCTTTTGGGTTACAGTTTCGAAGACCTCTACAAGCGTGTAACCATCTGCAACTATTAAATTGCTTTCTTTAATGCATCTTTAACATATTTATTGTTAGTTGGAATTTAATACGAGAAGGAACTTGTAACAGAATTTTTTTTGAAGGGTTTAACAGTTTTATTTATTAGGTATGTGATTATTCAAAATAAGTTTTGGATGTTTAAAATTTAATCTTATTTTTCCGACATATACAAATTTTAACTATCGAGGAAGATATAGTTTGATCATGTAATCGCGATGCCATGAACATGAAGGATTATTATGTTACGTTCCAACTTCCAAGCCTAATGATTTAGAAAAATCTACATGCTGTACTACAGTTACCATATGTTCTTGTGGCCATAATGACAGCCTCTACAACTGTGATAGTCAATTTTTTCTGCAAACAATAAATCTTGGAATTTAATGCTTACATTTTTATGTAATTTATTACAAAATTAAATTTCTAATCTAAGGAAAAGTTTTTAATATAAATCCCATATAGTGAATGAAAAGTTTGGAAATAAAAAGTTAAGGATCACAGTTAAGGAAAAGTTTGGATGAAGATATAAAATGCTATAAATAATTAGCCTTTTTAACCATAAAATAACTTTAAAATGGTTTTGAAAAGAATTCTACAAATGTAATAGTACTTATTAAAATCTATTTACTCTTACCTACACACAAAAAAATGAAACTAAAAATATTTATAGTCTCTACTAACTCTTTGATGTAGCGTGCCTCGTACTCCGGCTTTGTGTCACACTTTCGTCGATGTTGTTTTACGTGTGCTGCAAGGCTCGTTGTTGGTTTTGTTTTTGGATTTGTTTTCCTTTGTTTTAGGATAAACTCGAGGCTAACTTCTTTGATTTAGGATTATGACGTATCTTTCCATTTGGCTTTAAATAGAGTCGCAAATCTCTGTATCAATATCATTAATTTGAAGTCTAATAAAAAAACCTAAAAAGAGGCAATATTAATTGCCCAAAAGAGCTTGTGTCAAGCCCTGAGAGGAGGACTCTCGATTCGTTCCTGTTCGTTTCCCTCTTCCTTCCTCTAATCTTTCATCCCCCTCATCTCCACCTTCGAATCAACACTCTGTTTTGTACGCATAAAACAGAGTCTTCGACCCTTGATCCCCTTTGAAGCTTCTGCTACTACACCAGTTGGTATCAGATTCTCGTCGTTCCTGGAGTTGATCTATCCAATCATGACTCCAAAACCTGAAGCAGCGGGTGGCAATCCACCAGAAAACGCCATCAATTGGAGGGAATTTCGTGACGCCTTGCTGGAGTCACAAATAGCCCTACAGAACTCCATCACGGCATTAACAACGGTCGTACTTCGTGCTAATAACGACGCCAATCCTCCTCCGGTCGCCGCAGGCGGTGAACAACAGCGTGATCAACAACTCAATCCTGCTGTCGAGCAGATCCGCCAACCACATGATCTCGCTCTGTCTCGTCCCCAAGACAATCGTGTCGTCGATACGCGTTGGGAAACAGGGTTTCGTCTGGACGTTCCCGAGTTCCATGGTGGAATTCGTGGTGAGTCTCTTCTTGACTGGCTTGTCTCGGTGGAAGAGATGCTCGAATTCAAGAACGTCCCTGATGATCGTCGAATGTCTTTGGTCGCCACAAAGTTTCGGGGCCACGCAGCTTCATGGTGGCAACAAACCAAGTTGACCAGATCACGTACTGGAAAGGGTGTAATTCAATCGTGGGATAAGCTTAAGAAAAAGCTCAAAGATATGTTCATGCCTCACAACTATGACCGGACCATGTACACCAAACTACATAATTTGAAGCAAGGTTCGCGATCCGTAGATGAATACGCTGAGGAATTTTATGTAATTCTTATACGTAATGACGTTGCGGACAGTCAGATTCAATTGGTGTCACGGTTTATTAGCGGTCTGCGACATCAGCTGCAGAGCTCTCTTGCTCAGTTTGAAGCTCATCGTCGTGATGTATCCTTCGAGCAACAGTTGCGACCTGCTTCATGGACATCACCACCATCCAAATGTCACACTGTTGAACAGAATGCCTCCTCGTCGCCTCTGCAGCAGCGAGACAACAAAGAGCCGAACAGAGCAGAACAAAAGTATGGTTTTCGGGAGGACGACAATGGTGTCAAACGCTCTACCCGTAACGCTCTCAGATGTTTCTCTTGCGGAGAACCAGGTCACCGACAAACAACATGTCCCAATCAACAACGACGTACAATCCTCCTCGATCACAACGGTGACATTGTGGGCGATGTTTATGACTCGACATAAGAATATGATGAGGCATCGCCAGAAGAAGACACCGCCAGAAGAAGACACCGGTGCTACTCTTGGAGATACGGGTATCGCCTTGGTCTCACGTCGTTCATGTATTGCTCCTCCTACTCCTAACGACAACTGGCTCCGGTACAACATCTTCAAGTCCACTTGTACAATTCGAGACCATATCTGTACTTTTATCATTGACTCTAGTAGTAGCCGTAATGTGATTTCGGAACCTGTTGTCCGAAAGCTGGAGCTTCCTATTGAATCTCACCCACGTCCCTACTCACTTACATGGTTGCACGAGGGTGTTGATCTTCGTGTTTCGCATCGCGCGCTTGTGCCATTCTCCATTGGACCATTCTACAAGGACCGTTTCTACTTTGATATTGCTCCAATGGATGTCAGCCATTTGATTTTGGGTAGACCATGGGAGTATGATCGCAAGATTATTCATGATGGTGCAAAAAATACATACAAGTTTACTTGGGAGACACATCAGATTGTTCTTCTTCCATCACCGCACTTGCATTGCTCGCCGCCGCCTCCTTGTGATGACTTTGTCTCCCGTCCATCCGCCTTTTCTAGGCTCTCTCTCCCACCTGTCGAAACATCGTCACCAAAGCTATTGTGTTCATATGCCGCTTTCACTGAAGAATTACGTTTGGAGGGTATTGCGTGGGCAATATTTACTAACCAAGTCAGCAAGCCGTGTTCTCCACCCAACTCTGTTTTCGAGTTGTTGCTTAGTGAGTTTTGGGACGTGTTCCCGGATGATCTGCCGCCCGGTTTACCGCCCCTTCACGACATCCATCATCATATCGATCTCACTCCAGGTGCCACTCTACCCAACCGACCGCACTACCGCATGAGTCTCTTTGAACACGAAGAACTCCGTCGTCAGGTCGAAGATCTTCTACACAAAGGATATGTCAGGGAAAGTCTTAGTCCTTGTGTTGTTCCTGCTTTGCTGATCCCAAAGAAAGAGGGCTCTTGGCGGATGTGTGTGGACAGCCGTGCTATCAACAAAATTATAGTTCATTACCGGTTTCCTATTCCGCGACTGGACAATCTTCTTGATCAGATTGGTACAACTTCTATCTTCTTCAAAATCGACCTTAAGAGCGGTTACCATTAGATACGTATCCGTCCAGGAGATGAGTGGAAGACCGCCTTCAAGACTAGAGAAGGTCTATTTGAATGGCTTGTCATGCCATTTGGCTTGTCTAATGCACCAAGTACGTTCATGCGAATTATGAACCAGGCTTTACGCCCTTTTATTGGAAATTTGTGGTGGTGTACTTCGACGATATTCTCATATTTAGTAAGTACATTGCTGATCATGAACGTCACCTTCGGGATGTGCTCCTGGTGTTACGACAAGACAAATTTTTTGCCGCCAAACACAAGTGTGAATTTGGGACGAAGGAGGTGCAGTTCCTCGGGTATGTGATCTCGGATAAAGGGTTGACTGTGGATCGTGCAAAGGTGGACGCTGTAAACTCTTAGCCTGTTCCTCGGACACTTACGGAGGTACATAGCTTCCATGGTCTAGCGTCGTTTTACGGGCTTTTTGTTCCACATTTTAGCACAATCATGACACCTATCACTAGTAGTATGAAGGATGGCAAATTCGAATGGTCCTCTGACGCAGACCATGCATTTGCGCTTATTAAAGAGAAGCTCACGTCGGCTCCGGTGTTGGTCTTGCTAGATTTTAGCCTTACCTTTGAGCTTCTTTGCGACGCCTCCAAACTGGGTATTAGCGCTGTACTTAGCCAACAAGGCAAACCAATTTCGTATTTTAGTGAGAAGGTCTCAGGTGCCCGTCTTCGTTACAGCACCTATGATTCTGAATTTTATGTGGTGGTGCAAGCAATACGTCATTGGAGGCATTATTTGTTTCACCGGGATTTTATTCTCTTTACTGATCATGATGCTCTCCGTCACTTGGATAGTCAGGCCAAAGTATCTGCTCAGCATGCTTCGTGGTTCGCCTTTCTTCAGCAATTCACGTTCTCCATTCGTCATCAAACCGGCAAGACTAATCGTGTGGCAGATGCTTTGAGTCGCCGTCACACTTTACTGGCCTCTATTCACTCCTATGTTCCCGGGTTTGAAACGTTTGCCTCGCTGTACTCGACTGATCCGTTTTTCTCGAATATTTTTACTGATGTCAATCATGGCTTGCCTAGCGATTATACTCTCCATGAGGGTTTCTTGTTCAAGGGGCTACGTGTGTGTATTCCCGATTGCAGCTTGCGGTTGCAAATCATTCGTGAGCTCCATACCGAAGGCCATGTTGGTCGTGATCGTACATTGAGCCTTGTCTTTGCCTCTTACTTCTGGCCTTCCCTGCGCCGCGACGTTGAGCGTTTTGTTGCCCGCTGCCATGTTTGCCAAATGAGTAAGGGAAAAGCTTCCAACGCGGGTCTCTATCTGTCTTTACCAGTCCCGTCCCAGCCGTGGACACATCTCAGTATGGATTTTGTGCTTGGTCTCCCTTGGACTCAATGCGGCCATGATTCAATATTCGTGGTTGTGGACCGTTTTTAAAAAAATGGCCCATTTTATACCTTGCAAGAAGACCACTGATGTTGTCAATGTCACCACGTTGTTCTTCCGGGATGTTTATCGTTTACATGGGCTTCCGTTGTTTATTGTTTCCGATCGTGATTCACGTTTTCTCAGCCATTTTTGGTGCTCTTTGTGGAAATTATTGAAGACATCGCTTGACATGAGCACTGCGTATCATCCGCAGAGTAATGGACAAACAAAGGTTACAAACAGGTCCTTGGGAACCTTATTGCGTTGTTTGGTGGGTGATCATATTCGGCGCTGGGATTCTGTTTTGTATCAAGCGGAGTTCACTCACAACCACGCTATCAATCAGAGTCTGGGTTTCAGTCCATTCCGGATTGTCTACGGTTTGGTTCCCCGTGGACCTTTGGACCTAACTGCGGTGCCTGATCGCACTCGTTTCCATGGCGACTCTGTTGACTTTGTTACGGAGTTGGAGCATGTCCATCGCGTGGCGAAGGAGAACCTTGATGCCTCCACGACTAAGTACAAATTGGCTGCAGATACACGACGTCGTGAGCTTTTGTTTGATCCGGGTGACTTTGTTTGGGTTGTTCTTACCAAGGATCGTTTGCCTGCTCGCGAGTATAATAAGCTTAAAGCGCGACGTATTGGTCCTGTCGATGTTCTTGAACGTATTAACCAGAATACCTATCGCCTTCGGTTGCCTCTGCACATGAATACATCTGACGTCTTCAACGTGAAGTATCTTTCTCCGTATCATGGGGATAATGACGTGCCATATTCGTGGTCGAATCCTCTCCTTGCTGGGGAGACCTGATGCAGCGTGCCTCGTACTCCCGCCTTGTGTGACACTTTCGTCGGTGTTGTTTTACGTGTGCCACAAGGCTCGTTGTTGGTTTTGTTTTTGGATTTGTTTTCCTTTGTTTTAGGATAAACTCGAGTCTAACTTCTTTGATTTAGGATTAGGACGTATCTTTCCATTTGGCTTTAAATAGAGTCGCAAATCTCTGTATCAATATCATTGATTTGAAGTCTAATAAAAAACCTAAAAAGAGGCAATCTTAATTGCCCAAAAGAGCTTGTGTCAAGCCATGAGAGGAGAACTCTCGATTGGTTCCTGTTCGTTTCCCTCCACCTTCCTCGAATCTTTCATCTCCCTCATCTCCATCTTCGAATCAACACTCTGTTTTGTACGCATAAAACAGAGTTTTCGACCATTGATCCCCTTTTAAGCTTCCGCCACTACACCACTCTTAAATATACTTCTCCACATCAAAATTATTAGCGTTTAATTAATCCAAAGTTATTACTCTCCAAAAGTATCATTTTGAAATATTTCACAAAAAAATTTAAAAAAATATTAAAATATACATATATATCCTTATTTAATAAATGATTAATATGTTAATTTAGTTAAAGATTAAAGGTACAATTAGAAAATCTAATGTAAAAATGCATTAAAAATATAAAATGACACTTTTTGTTAAACAAAAATAAAACTTTAAAATGACATTATATGTGAAATGAAGAAAATATATTCTTTCTAATTTTAATTAGTATCTGTATGATTTTGTGAACATCAACCCAATAAAAAACTATTAAGTTTAATTTATTTTCAAATATATATAAAAATCGAATTTATTAAATGGAGCTATGTTTACGCTTAGTTAATTAATACCTAATGCTAACACTATAGTATTTCTTTTTTCAAATTTTTCATAATCGGTATAAAAAGTTTTTGTACTTTACTGATCCTATACCTCGACTATACTCGCCGTAACAACTGATCTTGCGGCGAATATGATAAACCTAAAACCTTGAAGTTAAGAGTAGTAAATAAAATTACAATATCATTTAAATACGCATATAACATATACTACTATAGTACTACTATCTAACGAAATTAAAAAAAAACTATATAGCCTATACCCGATCATAATATGTTATCTTGTAGGTGTAATTAATAATGCATGGTGCGATTCAGAATTAGGACAACAAGAAAAAAAAAAATTATAAAAACAAGAAAGATTTTACTTATTATACTCCAAGTATAAAGAAATAGAGTAAATGTGTTTGTGACTATTGATGGGCAAAAAAAGACAAAGCCAAAAAGTCTACGGGTTTGACTGTCCAGTTCGGTAATAATCTAATAACTCTGTCTTTGACCGCACGCTCGTGTAGGGGTCCTTCTGACATTTTCACTGTTCTACCCCTACTCGTGATCCCCACCCTTTCCGCTATCTTGAGGGTACCTTTGGTATTCCCCTCTTTTAGACCCCGATGGTGACCGTACCGGTCTTTCCTGGGATTCTGCTGGAGCATTTATAATTAGCACGAATGGGTTATTAACTTCTTAGATAGTCATAGTATAATCACACTTGAGAGATCATCAGATAATTGTATAAGTAGTACGATTTATAGACAAATTACTTCATAGTCTCTATTCTATACGACGGTGAAAGAGACGAACAATTATAGAATTATATCCATAATAATCATATAAAAAAATTAGCTGTTAAACAATTTCAGCTTTCTGCAACTTTTTGTTTTCGTGAATAGAATAAGTAAAAGGAGCATAACGAGGCAACAAAAGTAATGAATACGGAAGGGGAGGGAAAACAAAAGCAAGGAAGCTCATTGGTTAGGTTAAGTTTAATTGGAAGATTTAATTAAAGTTATAATGACGATGATAACAAATTATATTTTTTCTGACTTCTTTAAAAACCATCCTCTTACAAACAGAAGCTCCCTTTTTCAGTAGAGGTCCGATTCCCAATCTTAAAGGCAAAGCAATCAGAGAGAGAGAGAGAGAGAGATAAGCTCCATGTTCGAAACAGAGCATCATACTCTCTTGCCTCTTCTTCTTCTCCCATCGCTTTTGTCTCTTCTTCTCTTCTTGATCCTTTTGAAGAGAAGAAGTAGAACCAGATTCAATCTCCCTCCGGGTCAATCCGGTTGGCCATTTCTTGGTGAAACCATTGGTTATCTCAAACCTTACTCCGCTACAACTCTTGGTGACTTCATGCAACAACATGTCTCCAAGTATAAACACATCTTCAAACCCAACCCAAAAAAGAAAAAAAAAAAGATCTTCTGTTTTATTTTTTTTTTGGAAATTTGATTATTATTTTTTATTTAACAGGTACGGAAAGATATATAGATCGAATTTGTTTGGAGAACCAACGATCGTATCAGCAGATGCAGGACTAAACAGATTCATATTACAAAACGAAGGGAGGCTTTTCGAATGTAGTTACCCTCGAAGTATCGGTGGGATTCTTGGGAAATGGTCGATGCTTGTTCTTGTTGGGGACATGCATAGAGACATGAGAAGTATCTCTCTTAACTTCTTGAGTCACGCTCGTCTTAGAACCATTCTTCTTAAAGACGTTGAGAGACACACTTTGTTTGTTCTTGATTCTTGGCAACAACACTCTGTTTTCTCTGCTCAAGATGAGGCCAAAAAGGTTTTTTTTCTCTTGCTCTAATTGGGCTTTTTAACTTTTGAGTTGCTAACTTCATGTTTATGTGTGTTTAATTGAATAGTTTACGTTTAATCTAATGGCGAAACATATAATGAGTATGGATCCTGGAGAAGAAGAAACAGAGCAGTTAAAGAAAGAGTATGTGACTTTCATGAAAGGTGTTGTCTCTGCTCCTCTCAATCTCCCTGGAACTGCTTATCGTAAAGCCCTTCAGGTACATTTAATTAAAACCTCTAAAATTTTTGCTGTAAAGTCACAACCTTTCATTATAGGTTGTGTGTGTGTGTGTGTTTTTTTTTTTTTTTTTTTTAATTAATTGTTATTAATTGAAAAACTCTAAAATGATTGTACAGTCACGAGCAACAATATTAAAGTTCATTGAGAGGAAAATGGAAGATAGGAAATCAGAGATTAAGGAAGAAGATCAAGAAGAAGAAGTGAGAAGAGAGGATGAGGCAGAGATTAGTAAGAGTGATCATGTGAGGAAACAGAGAACAGACGATGATCTTTTGGGATGGGTTTTGAAACATTCGAATCTTTCGACTGAGCAAATCCTCGATCTCATTCTTAGTTTGTTGTTCGCCGGACATGAGACTTCTTCTGTCGCCATTGCTCTCGCTATTTTCTTCTTGCAAGCTTGCCCTAAAGCCGTTGAAGAGCTTAGGGTAAACTTCATTAATTATAACAGCACAACTTCATTTACTAGTACCCTAAATTGTTACGTATTGGAGTTTAAGTTATGTTATAAGTATTTTACTTATCACTCATTACGTTTATTGATTTAAACCTTTGAAGGAAGAGCATCTTGAGATCGCGAGGGCCAAGAAGGAACTAGGAGAGTCAGAATTGAATTGGGATGATTACAAGAAAATGGACTTTACTCAATGTGTATGTTATTCTTATTATTTATTTTATGTTTATTTAATTTATGAGAAAAACAAAGTTATTGATATATTTTATGTTTTGGTGTGAAGGTTATAAATGAGACGCTTCGATTGGGAAATGTAGTTAGGTTTTTGCATCGCAAAGCACTCAAAGACGTTCGGTACAAAGGTAAACTTTACGTACAAAATTAAATAATGAAATCCGAAATATTGAAACCTTATTGGATGGAAAATGTTATAATTATTTGATTTTTTTTTTATGTTGGGAAAAAAGGATACGATATCCCTAGTGGGTGGAAAGTGTTACCGGTGATCTCAGCCGTACATTTGGATAATTCTCGTTACGACCAACCTAATCTCTTTAATCCTTGGAGATGGCAACAGGTAAAACTTTTTATTCTTTTACAATTTTCGGTATCTACCAAAAAACACATAGTTTCATCTATTGCATGAAGTGATACGCCATACGTGCATATGCTGATATGCATTGATAACCCCATCTATAGATACTAGATGAGAACCATTAATCTGGCAAAAAATTATCGTTGAAGTTCGATCTTAACACGTCATGGATCATTAATCACATGAAAGCATATAAAAACATAAAAATAATGTGAAATTAAAGTAAAAAAGAATAAGAGAGAGAGAGAGACGTGTTGGTGTAAGTGTACGTGAAGACAATTAATTAGTAGGATGGTATGTTTTAATGACGTACGAGCTTACTTTGAAAATTCTTATAATAGTGACAGTTTGATTTTTATTATTATTAGTCACGGGGCTTTGATTAAAAATTTTAAGATTCGACGGACGATGGTACCACGGCTTTGACGGATCTCACACGCCCGATGACTTGTAGTACGTGTGTTAGATTCTGCCACGTTGACCTGTCCTTACTCTCTTTAGATTTATAACTCTAATACTACTACTACTACTAATTAACACTATCAAAATCGGCTAATTAGAAAACTATTATGATTTATGAGATTGATAAAATACTTTAATGAAATAATGAATAAATGTGGAGTCATGATGTTAAGAGTGAGTGGGGAAGGTAAGAAGGTGCTGAGAGATGATTAATGACCCACGTGGTGTGGTGCCAACAAGCACGTGTTCTTCTTCCTTTATTCATTCGTCTTCCCAAACTTATTTATATGCGTATATTTTTATTTTTTTGGGGGGTTATTGTTGTGATTAAAAACGGGTTTTTGTTGGAGCAGAAAAACAACGGGACGTCTTCGTCAGGAAGTGGTAGCTTTTCGACGTGGGGCAACAACTACATGCCGTTTGGAGGAGGGCCAAGGCTATGTGCTGGTTCAGAGCTAGCCAAGTTAGAGATGGCAGTGTTTATTCATCATCTTGTTCTTAATTTCAATTGGGAATTGGCTGAAGATGATCAACCATTTGCTTTTCCTTTCGTTGATTTTCCTAACGGTTTGCCTATTAGGGTTTCTCGTATTCTGTAAAAAGAAAAAAAAAAAGAAAAAAGTTGAAAGTATTTTATTCTCTTTTTTTTTTGATAATATTAATCATTATTTTTTTTTAAGCCCGAATTAAAAGAAAAGAAATTGGATAAATAAAATTATTGAGATTCGATTTTTAGTTCGGGTTTCAAACGAGGCTTTTGACAATGGATTGGACGATATGTTTTGTATTGGGTGATACTTTGACAGTGGCTGTGATTGGTGATCACGATAAAATGAGGTGGTTAGAAAATTTTGAACAGTTGAAAAGAAAACGGTTAAAAAGAGAACGGTTAAAGATAGCAGATAGAAAAAATGGTATGGTTGAAGATAGTGGTTGAATATTTTGCTTGATTGGTAGCATTATAGCGGTTGAATAGTACATATTATATTAAATTATAAAAAATTAATTAATTTAATTCAATAATAAAATATAGAAGAACATATTATATTTTATAACATGAAAACTTAATAACCATTAAATTATAAAAATTGTATGCAATAATAAATATATTTTAAAATTCCTAATTTGAAATATTAATGGTTGTTGTGATGATTATCTAAAACATTTCAAACATATAATTGTAATTTAGTTCTACAATTAAGCTAATTATAAGTTCTTACAAGTGAATCTGTCATTAAATTAAAATTGTGTATATATTTTTAAAGCCTAAATTAATAACAAAATATAAAAGTTTATCAGACTAATTGAAAATCCAATCAAATTTAACTTCTTCACATGTATTACTACAGACACATTAATATTTCCACTTTTTAAAAAAATCATCATTATGAACAAATATTTAATAAAAACAAATTGTTTAATCTTCTTCGTTTACAACCGAAGTTGCCAAACACTCATATTTTTTGGTGGTTGGTTTTCATCTTTTCAACCGCTCAAAATCACTTCCAACCACTCACTTCTTCCAGCGACTCCAACCGCTCATCTCAAACACCATTTCCAATCGACATGATGATTGGTAGCCATTTGAACATCTCGTTTCCAAAAGAGGCGGTTGAGTGCTACCAATCAAAACCAGTATTGTACATGATGGATGTTGTTGGTTATTAGTGTCGTCGACTACTAATTAAACCTTAGATGGGCATTTTGTGAAGCCCAATCATATTACGATTATAAGCTATAACAAAGCGACAACCTTTTATCTCATTATGGAAACACTCACAAGGGTGTCTAGTGGGGAAATCGTTGGGCTGGAGACTGAATACCAGAACACAACCTATCAATTATCGAAACACCTCCGATGATGGTTTTCAAATCTATCTTGATTCTACATTAGACACAAAGAATTAGGTGTCCAAAAGGATTATCTGAACAATAGTAGCTCTCGGCATAAGAATATGGTTTCTTCTACAGAGAAAAAGGGAGAGGAACGTTTACGCTATTCCTATAAAATTAGAGAGCTAGGTTTTTAATTTTTACTTATTCTATCGATAGTCGATAGAGTACTAGGGAGGTACTCCAAGCACAATCTGCAAACGGTTTAATATGTTCTTTATTATACACATCCTTTTGCGAAAACCTACGAAGAAGGCAAAAGAGATCAATCCCATCAAACAATCTCAAGATGCGTTTTTCTCATAATTTTTAAGGGAAGATTCATTTGTTAAAAATTTAAACATAAAAGTCCTCATTTTATTCTCAAAAAAATTTAACTAAACCTTAAAAATGTAAAGAAACAATATCACGACTCAAAATTTCCAGTACTGCTCTATAAAAAACGTAATATCTATTAGACTATTTTTACTGGTGGTTGCTTCTCTCAAATTCTTTTATTAAAAACTAATAAAAAAATATAAACAGGAGAGAGAAAGAGAAGAAATGTTGCTGAAGTTACTCGGTGAAGAAACGTTGCTGAAGTTACTCGGTGAAGAAACGTTGCTCAATATTTTCAACACATGTCAGTTTTTTATTAGTCATATATTCAAATATTAATTTTTCTTTTTGTGAGCAACGGTTAGGGGTGTCAAAATGGTTCCAAATTTATGGATCAACCCAAACCAAACCAATCCAAAAACTTATTGAGTTGATAATTTGAGTTTTAATAGGTTCATGGATCAAAATGGATTATGGGTTTAATGGATTGGATTGAAATAGATTATGATAAAATGGTTATGAGTTGACTAAAACCAAACCAAATATAGTTAAAATGATTTTGAATACCAAATTAAACCGATTTTTCTTTTAATGAAATGAGTAAACCAAATTGAACCCAAATTTGAGAGAGAGACAGAGATAATCCCAGATTAAAGAGAGAGAAACCCAGATTGAGAGAGAGAGAGAGAGAGAGAGAGAAAGAAACCCAGATTGAGAGAGAGATAAATCCAGATTCGAGAGAGAGATAAACCCAAATTCAAGAGTGAGAGAGAGAGATTGATTTTCTTGGTTTGATATTAGATTGATCAACTCATTTAACCAATTAATCCATTAATCTAAATGAGTTGTGGGTTGATCCAAACCAGTTGCTAAATGAGTTGGATTGACTCACTATCCATTAAACACTAAATCTAAATGGTCATGGGTTGGTTTGGTTTGATTTATCCAACTTAACATCCCTAGCAACAGTGAACACGTTCTCTCCGCTGGTGAAGCTCTTAAGAAAAAAAAAACTAACATGTAAATTTTTTTTGGATCCTTGGAACATGTGCTCTTTCACTCTCGGCACATGTGATAAGCCGGGCATGAACTACAGTAAAACCTCTATAAATTAATAATGTTGGGACCAAGACATTTTATTAATTTATAGTGATATTAATTTATAGGTATATTTTTAATTGTTTAATTTTTTTTAAAATTATGAATTGAGACAATTTTTGCAAAAGAAAATTAGAATTTTGGATGTTGTAAATTTTATGGTATTGGAATTGAATTTGAAATAATTAAAAAATATTATTGACAATGAATTACAAATATTATAGATAAATTCACTTATACATATGACATAAATCTTCAAATTTATGAATAAGAATATTAATTCTCGTATTTTAATAGTCTATCAAACTATGAAAATGTAAATGATGCATATTTAGAAATTAAAAATTTTAAAAAGTTTTAGCTGTTTTATGAAATTTTATAGAATATTTTATATCATTATAGTTTGAAGATACAACATAACAATTGTTTTATATATATGAGGTTTAAGAGAAACATACTTTACTATATCAGCATCTATATATATATATATATGTAAATTTACATGATTATTAATTTATGATATTATTGAGATCATATTTTACATGGGAATTTCAAAAAAATTATTATCTTATTATCTTATCGAATTTTGTTAATTTTTACATTTTCCCGACTTGGGACTAACACAAATTATTAATTTATAGTGTTTATTAATTTTTAGAGGCTTTACTGTATATGACAAATTGATAAGAGTTTGAACACAAAAATGTTTATAAGAAAAATTATTATTAGTCTCTCATAAGAAACAAAGTTACAAATTGCATATGATCAAACTAAATTTCCTTATCTTTCATAAGTACACATGTAAATATTACATCTAAAGATAATAGTAAATTTTTTAAACTAAGGTTTAACAAATATCAATGATCTTTTAGATCTTTCTTCATTCTTTATGATTTCTATATTCTTGATATGGTCGATTTTAGCTCTGCCAACACTACACAAATATGCCTTGATCCAGAATTAAATCCTAACCTACACTCATTACGACAACACAAATAAAAAAATTGTTAATACCTACAACTTATAAATCACAAATCTCCAGCCACTTTAAATTCAACGAAAGAAACAACGTCTGGAGAATTTTAACTAACATTCTCTCCTCTTAAAATTCATCAGATGGCTCAGACTTTATTGTCCACTATTTACTGTGATCATCGATATCAGAATGATCGGAGAAAGTACTAATTCGTATAATTGAAATATGATATGAATGTCATAGTTTCCCATTCAATAGTATTATCTCCAGTTTTTTTTATTTGTCGTTCTATAGCTTTGCACACAAATTAAGAAAACAGATCAATGTTCTATTATACCCTTTAGTTAATACATTTTCTAATTTTTTTATTGGTCAAAGCATTAAAATAGTTGGGATAAAATTGGTATTCTTACCAAACATATGCATTCGAAACCTAAAACGACAAGTATTGGAAAACAAAATTTTTACTCTAGAATGGCAACTAAAAAAACGAGAGGGAGTAATATTTTTTTAGTATATCCTATTTTTCTCAATGTCTCGTCTTCGATTATATAACTAAGTTGACTTAAAATAGCAATTCGCCGATAATTCAGTGCATATATCATTTCTCAAAAAGGTTAAATAACCAAATATATGTAGAAATATGATTATTTTTGAGGGTTAGTAAATGAGAAAATACAAAAAAGTCATATATATTAATTATAAATAAATCACAATATATATATATATATGTATAATGAGGGAGACTCTCCATTGCTTAATGGCTCATCATGTAAAAAAAATTTGTGAGAAACTGACAAATGCCCTTCAAATAATTGTATATAAAAACTAACTATTTTGAACTAATATATGTTTTTTTTGTCAATGAAGTAATATACTTTAAAATTATGAAAGCACTAGGTACCAACCCGCACTATGTGGGAGATAAATCGATTCAAATACAATATTATGAATAATATTATTATTTGAAAATAATTTTGACATTTCAAAAAATAAATAAATGGTTTATAATTTTTTTTGTGAAATGTAATTTATTTTTAATAATTAAATAGATTATAAAAGTGATAATTAAATACATTTTCTATTCTTAATAGTTGATTAAATCTTTCATTTTTAAAAGCTAATAGAAAAACTATTGTCTCATTTATTTCAATGACATATTCATGTAAATAATAATAAGAAGTAAGACATTTATTTTAAAAAGTACATAAACCTCAGCTTTTTAGTGAAAGTGTTTCTTTATTAATATATAGGGGATAAGAGAGAGAAAAATACAAAAACATAAACTCAATGAATTTTATTAATCACAAAAGTATAAACATTAAATAACACATTCCAATCAAGCGTGCTAATTTTATCAATTTATAGTTCATATAAGTATTTTAGCATGAAGACTGAAATTAATTTTCGATTGTGTATATAGGGCTTTTTCGGAAACAGTTTTCTTAGTGGTTTGGCCCGCAAGCAATTTGGCATTGAGTTGAGATTGTTTAGCTAATAAAAATTTTGGACAACAAAAGGAGTCAGTTGGTCAATAAAAGGTTACGAAGCCACGAAGGTTGAGTGTTCGGATAAAGAAAAAGAAAAAAAAATGTATGAGATATTCATCACCAAATAATATTTTTCTATTTTTAATTTTTAAATATATTGTGTAACCTTGTGTTAAAACATGTATGTTGATAATCAATATTTTCAAGCGAAGGAATGATATTTCACGGACAAGTGTCAAAGGAAAAAAATTTGGATTTGCCTTCATTTATTAGACTAAAGTTTGGTACTATGTTTGATCTAGAGAATGGGATAAATTAAATATAATTTGGTTAAATTAGTGTAAAAAGCAAAGAAGGAGACAAAAATGGGTAAATTTTTGAGAAAAAACCTGAAAAATATGTCATCTAATTTTTTTTTACCGTTTAATTCCTCTAGTTATTAAATTTTCTAAAAAATATTTGGTTTAATTTCTGTTGTCTTTAAAAACCTTCTATCTTATTAATATTGGTAGATCCATACGTGAAGACATAACGACTCTTAACTAAATGTTAACCAGGATTAAAATTTAACCCCCACGTATTTAATTAAAGAGCTCTAATGACACTGTTGCCCTTCTTTTTCTTCTCTTCCACAAATCGATTTCGAGTTTGAGAGAGATAGAACCCTAAAATTTCAAGAAATCAGATTTGGTTTGAGAGAATGGTTAGCCAAAGTTCACGGTCTGATGCGACTTCGAGCCGGAGCTGGAGTCCTCTTTGCAGCACGTGTGGTAGAGTTACGACTGTTGCGAAGTCATGGACCAATGACAATCCGGGTAGAAGATTCTATAAATGTGTTTTTCATAGATTCTGCAGTTGGGCAGATGAACACTCACCATATGGGTGGTAGAAGGTGAACTTACTAGAGGCGAGGGATGAGATCAAGCAGCTGAAAGAATCTCTTAAGGAAATGACTGAGCAAATGGTGAGTGGTTCCAACACCGATTTACTGAAGATAGAGGATGAAAAGAAAAAGAAGCTCGAAATTTCAGTGATGGCAGCTAATGAAAAAATGCTTCAACAGTTCTTGTTGTTGTCTTGGGGTGGAATCATTGTTGTAATTGGGTTGATTCTTGCAATGGGGAAGTAGGTTACGACTATGGATGTAACTTTCATGGTCGAAGCATTTTAAGTTGTTTTGACTATCTTTATCTATGGATGTAATTGTACTCTTACGAATGAAATCCAAAAAACTTGAAATCCAAAAAACTGAAATCCAAAAAAACATCTAATGTCATTCGTAGCCGATAGTTTGAAAATACAAGGATCCCTCCACCAAAAACAATCAGGATCCTATGATAAGAAAGACATCATCCTACTCGAAATCATCTTACAAGTTATAGTTGGTACACAAAAGACTGGTAGAGACTGGTCTTAATACTAATCCAACTTTTTCTCAGGTTGTCAAACGTCAAACACCTTATCAGACCAAGGTGACATAAAAAACACAGGCGGCTTTGGAGCATCATCACGAACCTTACCACGACCCTTACCACGACCCTTGCCTTGAGCATTGCCACAGCCATTTCCACGTCCAGGAGGCCGTCCACGTGCATGTCTTGTACCAGTTTTTTTAGTTGCAGCTGGAGCACTTGAATGTTGCGGTACTTCTTGATTTTGTGTGGATTGGCTTTGAGCAAGAGGTGGTGTAGATTGACTTTGAGCAGCCCTCCACCTTTTTGGTGCATTGTGGATGCTCCATGGGTCATCATTATCCTATAACACAACCATGATTACACATTAGTAATACTCAATCAAACAAAGATCATCTTACATCTAATCTAGATTACTTACCAGACTCTTTCGTGGTCTGCCCCTTTTGCGTGGAGGACAAGATTGTACTGCTTGTTGTTTGCAGGTTCCCTTGTTGTGACCTATTTGCCTACAATTGCTACAAGTCACAGTTTTACCTTCTCTTATAAGCTTAGTTGGATTAGTTGATGATTCACCTGGCTCCTTGATCTTGTTAAACTTCTTTGGGCGCCCTCTCTTCTTCCTCTTATCAGGCACTTCAATTGGTCCTTTGCCCGTTCTCTTCCACAATCTTTCGCCATTTACAGGGTCTATGTTCTCCTTGTATGTATCTTGCCAGACTGTTGTTTGTGAATATCTATCAACATAACTACACCAAAAACATCACATTAGTCCACAATCACATTGTAAATGAATATATGAGCAAGTTCATAGTTACTTACTCTTCTGGATCACGGTTGTGTTCGTTGATGACAAATATTGCATGTGGACATGGTATGCATGTGAGCTTCCATTGATTGCAAGCACATTCTCTGTGAAGGAGGTTCACACTGTAGCTTCCAACACCTTATAACACCTCATACTTGTTCTCACCACTTTTAAGGACTGAGCAAAACTTGGCTGACTTGCGGTTTGCTTCAATTAGGTGGAAAACTCTTATCACATTTTTTTGTTTTACCAGCCAATTTAGTTATACGCCTCATGGATATCCTCCTAACTTCCTCGAGCATATGTATAACTGGCAACTTCCTAGCATCTTTGATAGTTCTGTTGAAACTCTCTGACAGGTGGTTGCAAACATCCTCACAGCTAGAATGATAACTGAAAAAAGCTCTGCACCATGACTTTGGTTTTTGCTTCATCAAATCCTCATACGCAGGTGGATCATAAGCTTTCAAAGCTTCCATATTATACGAGAAATCCCCTTCAGTCGAGCTGTATGCAATAGCCCAGAAGAAACCCTCATGTGTGTAATCACCATAAACCTTCTTCCAATTGGCATATATGTGTCGCACACAGTGCCTATGTTCGGCATTTGGAAGCAAATCCGCAACTGCATTAATTAAGCCCTCCTGCTTATCTGACATAACAGTCAAACCATCACCTAATCCCAAATCCAAATCCTGCTTCAACTTATCTACAAACCAAGACCATGATTCATTATCCTCAACTCTGACTATCGCCCAAGCAATATGATAAATTCTATTATCTGCATCCCTACCAACAGCGGCTAGAATCTCACCTTTCAATTCCCATTTAAGGAAAGCTCCATCGAGAACTATAATAGGTCGACAGCAATTCTTCCACGTTCTTCTAAGTGCCGCAAAACAAACATAGAACTTGTCAAATTGTTGCTTACCATTAGCCTGCGGAATGGTGATAATCTTTGTGTGGGTGCCTTGGTTATACCTCTTAAGCTCACTCTCATAGTCCCACAGCTTTGCAAACTGTTGTCTTTGTATTTGTATCACTGAATCAAATGCTACCCTTCTAGCTTTTTGGCAGATCCACTTAGATACCAAGATCATGTATCTCATCATGATCTCATCCTTAATGTCAGTCCAACTTAGAGACGGTCTCCTTCTTGCTTCACCTCTGAATAATCTGCCAATTACACCATGTTTCAACATCCTTGCTTTCCCACTCACAGAATGGTTATGGTTATCGACATAGGTTTTCACTGACCATTTCCCTATGCGCTTATCCACAGAACAATAAATCTTCCAGCTGCAATTCTCATGCCTGCATATAGCCGCCAACTGCGTCTTATCCCATTTACAGAGCTTCACATCGTAATTCATCTTCAATACATAGCTTAAGAGCTGATCCTTGAACTCCTCTCCATTATGAAATATCTGTTTTATCCACAAGTAAGGTGGCTTATCCTTGGAGTACTTTGCTCTAGATATCTCTTTCTCTTCGCGGTCAAAAGCATTCCATTCTTCGTCGGTGTCCATAGCAGGCTCAGGACGCTCAACATCCATGCATTGCCTCTCAAATTCTTCATCCTCTTCCTCTTGACGCCTCATGGCTTCTGCTTCTTGACGAGCCTCTTCCTCATCTTGGTACCGAGCAGCTTCTGCATCAGCTTGGTTACGACCCTGACCCCCATCATCAGATTCTCTATTAATTTCTTCGTAAAAAGCACTAAACAATGGATCATTCTCACCCTTAAATTAAATACTTCTTCAACTGGATCATCTCCCTGTGCCTCGTGAACATCATCACCTTTATCTACTTCAATGTCTTCATCACACACTACATCAGCTTCAACATCACACTCTATCCTAGGCTGAGACAAAGGAAATGGTGAAGGTTGAGACACAACTTGCTGAAGGAAGATGTCGACTTCGCCACCGATCATAGCTTCAGTACACAACTTCCTAATCCCACTATCTTTGTCTTCCTAGATAACTCTTGCAGAAGACATGGTCTCGTGTGGAAGCTTGTACCATACTTGTTCCACTACCCTCGATACTTCATTGTCTCCGCAGAACTCGTCGAAGATTGACCACGTCATCAGGTTAGGATCAATCAACATATATTTAGCCTCTTCTCCTCCAATGTAGACGAAATATCCATCCTTCAACGAGACATCTCCTCTAAAGTGAATATTGAGTTTAATTTTCTCGAAACCACTGAAAAATAAACAAAAAAAATTGCTGATTAGGCATCGAAATACCATCCCCAACCAAAAAAACTTGATCTAAACTACAAAAAATACAAAATCGGGACCCAAATGAATATATCTCCAACCCAGATAAATCGCCATCCCTAAATTGCGAACCCTAAATCGCAAACCATAAATCGCAAACCATAAATCTAGCAATTGAAATGAACGATCGCTTAGTTAATACCCAGAAATCGGTACCCAGTTGAATACCCAGAAATTGCGACCCAGAAATTGCGAACCCTAATTCCCGAAACCTAATCATTAAAATTGAAATTAACAACGGTTACATACCTCATCTCTCAGTCGATTCTTGCAACGAACACACCACACAATCAGTCGATTCTTACATATCTCATCTCTCAAACCAAATCTGATTTCTTGAAATTTTAGGGTTCCATCTCTCTCAAACTCGAAATCGATTTGTGGAAGAGAAGAAAAAGAAGGGCAACAATGTCATTAGAGCTCTTTAATTAAACACGTGGGGGTTAAATTTTAATCCTGGTTAATATTTAGTTAAGAGTCGTTATGTTTTTACGTATGGATCTACCAATATTAATAAGATGAAGGTTTTTAAAGACAACAGAAAACTAAACCATGTATTTTTGAGAAATTTAATAACTAGAGGAATTAAATGTCAGAAAAAAAATTAAATGACATATTTTTCGGGTTTTGTTCCGTAAATTTTTAGTTGGTAAGACCCAAATGAAAATTAGTTTCAACAAAAGCAAAGGATGTGACAAAAATGGGCAACCATATAGAGAGACTTTCCTGCGGATGACTCAATGCCACTCTTTGGTCATACATACGAAACCCCACCAATGACTTGGATAGGAAGAAAAGACAAATCAAACCCTTTCATTCTTACTCCTGTCCCTTTCACACACCACTCATTCTCTCTCTCTCTCTCCAACTCCAAGTCCACTTGCAGATAGGTGCGATGGTTAAACACTAAAGTGACATTGCCATTTTCAAAGATAAGTCCTTTTCAAAATATCATCTTCTTCATTCGCCTTCCATGTATGCAAATGTGGTCATTTCTTGAAATCATAAATCATTACGAATTTAGAACAGTCCATGTCACTTAGTAGTAACAATGTCAAAAGTGAAAAAATAAAAAGTAGATTTGGACCAGAGACTATATACCATGTTAAGTAATTTAGTTTAGTTTTATTTAACTTATAAAACAAGTAGTGGAAGTCTCAAAGAGTCAAGTGTCGTTCCCATGTGCTTTTTGTTCACTGTTGCTCTTTTGTATATTATAGTTTTTTTATTAAATTACAAAAGTCACTAAGAGCTTTCACTTTCACACTAGATGGTTTCGGACTCAACCCTCAAATATGCAACCTCTCGTCTAAACTCTAATATATATTCATTCATGTTTCGAAACGAGTACGAGTCGTTCATGAATGCTACACCTTGGTTTTGCTTATTTCTATCGAAAGGCTTTAAAACTATGATGATCCTCGTCTCTGAACTCTTTTCTTGTTTCTTTATTGCGTTGAGCTTATTTAGGGTAAGTTTTAGCTTTCCGGCTGCTGCATTTTCATCGTCAAAGATCGGCCCAACAAATACTTCTGGCCCCCGCCACAAATCGCTTTTGCTCCATTGTATATGGGCCTACTTTCGGACCTACAAGCCGTCCTTTGTAGACAATGACGTTAAGATAAAATACATGCGTATACAAATAAAACAGGTCTATCATCATTCATCACTCTGATTGTTTAATGTTTGCTTCCTTAAGTCGTCTTCTAGATGTTATAGGCTTAGCTTGTCGAACGGTTATCCCAAAGTTACTAACAACTAAACCAAGTCATTTTGTTAATATAGCTAGTTAACCAAGTCCAGTTAAACTAACTCCTTGGTTGCATAATGATAAGAAAGTAAGAAACAGCTTTGTATTACTAACATCTACACCTTTGCGGCTTGAAAGCCAAAAACTAGTTTATATAAAATTAACCTACTATTCTTTTCACTTTTTCTTACATCAATCTTTTTTACGTGTAAGACTTCTTTTTTTGTTTGTCAGAGTATTTACCTTTATAATACTGTTAACTTAAATTAAAAAGACAAAACAAAAAAAAAAAGTTGCCAGTCGACATGCAGGTGACAAGTAGCAGAAGACAGTTGTCGACGTGTCACGTTCACCATTCAGCAAAAGCCATCGATCTGATACGACGAACCTAAGATATCAAACGGTGGAGAGATGATGTCACACTCTCCGACTATACGTCACTGCTGATAGATGGCGTTATTGTCTACCTCGGTTTCCACCAGATCATCATGTATGGTTTTTAAGTCAATAATTTGAGGGATATTAAAATTTAATTAAAGCTTTATTAGTAATAATGAACAAAAATTAGGATAATAAAATCATGGCATGCAGAAATTATTTCAAAATGACAAACTTTATGTTTTGCCATAAACAAAGAACTGTGACTTTTATTACTAAAAACATACTTAAATAACAATTTATTCATAACTAACATATTGTAATTAAATAGGTGGAGATTCAATCATTCAAGTGATAATTAAATTTTAAATATAAAGATTTGTCCATTTTCTAGGACTGACCTTTCTCTCTCCCACCTTATTACAAAGTACAAATCTCTCTATCTCTCTCTCTTTTTCAAGATCTGAGCCTTACTCAATTAGAAACCACCACCGCACTAGAAACCCTTTCGTCGCGCATCGCCGGTGAGAGAGAACTAGCCGGAGAATGGTGTATATGCGCACTGACAGTGGAAATTTAATGGCTATAGCTCAACAACTCATCAAACAAAAGCAAGAACAAGAACAAGAACAAGAACAAGAGCAGCAAGAAAGACAACAACATGAACAAGAAACTCAGTCCTTTGGGTTTACTATTCCCAGTTCTGATTTATCCGATCCATTCCAAGTAACAACCGACCCGGTCTTCCCTTTCCCACACCTGGAGCACCATCATCAAAACGCCTTCGCTTCTGATGGCTTAAGGTTCATCGACGAAAAGTTCGGCTCTGACGAGTGGATGGAGAGTTTAATCAACGGTGGATATTCGTTGCAGACCAACCCAGACTTCCCAATCTACGGTCACGATCCGTTCGTCACATTCCCGAGTCAACTCAACCGAGTCAACAAAGTTGATGACTCAGCGACTCAACAACTCTCTCAGCCACCAGCTATGTAGAGTCCATCTCCGCCGTCACCACCACAACATCATCCTCCTCATCCTCCGCCTCCGCCGCCGCAGCCTGATTTTGACCTAAACCAACCGATTTTAAAAGCTATCCACGACTACGCACGTAAACCAAAAACTAAACCGGAAACATTAATCCAAATCCGAGAATCCGTATCAGAGTTGGGTAACCCGATAGTGAGAGTCGGGTTTTACTTCTTAGAAGCTCTGTCTCATAAAGAAACAGAGTCACCGCCGTCCTTGTTGTCGCTAGAAGATTTCATACTCTCATACAAAACCTTGAACGATGCATGCCCTTACTCAAAGTTCGCTCATTTAACAGCGAACCAAGCAATCCTCGAAGCGACGAACCAATCCCAAAACATTCACATCGTCGATTTCGAGATTTTTCAAGGTATCCAATGGTCTGCTATGTTACAAGCTTTAGCGACCCGAGCTTCCGATAAACCCACCCGGATCCGGGTTTCGGGTATACCCGCTCCGTCTCTTGGAGACTCACCGGAGATGTCTCTGATCGCTACTGGGAACCGTCTCCGTGATTTCGCGGCGATTTTGGATCTCAACTTCGAGTTTAACCCGGTTCTCACTCCGATTCAGTTATTAACCGGATCGAGTTTTCGGGTTGAACCGGATGAGGTTTTGGTTGTGAATTTTATGCTTGAGCTTTACAAGCTTCTTGATGAGACGGCGACGAGTGTTGGTACGGCTCTCCGGTTAGCTGGATCGTTAAACCCGAGGATTGTGACGCTTGGTGAATACGAAGTTAGTTTCAACCGGGTTGAGTTTTCTAACCGGGTTAAAAACTCTCTCCGGTTTTATTCCGCGGTTTTCGAGTCGCTTGAACCAAATTTGGAGCGAGATCCCAAAGAACGGTTGAGGGTTGAGAGAGTGTTGTTCGGTAGGAGGATATCGAATTTGGTTCGAACCAGTAATAGTAATAAACCGGAAACACGGTTTGAGCTAATGGAGGAGAAAAAACAATGGAGAGTGTTGGTGGAGAAAGCCGGTTTTGAGCTGGTTAAACCGAGCAATTATGCGGTTAGCCAAGCGAAACTGCTATTATGGAACTACAATTACAGCACCTTATATTCACTTGTTGAATCGGAGCCAGGTTTTATCTCCTTAGCTTGGAACTCCTCACCGTCTCCTTTTGGCGTTGACCCACCCGATTCAATCAATCTAATCCAAGCTGGACCGACCTGCCGGTTACTCTTCTTTCTTCCTATAGTTGATAAGTTTAATCTAGTGTTTTGAGTTGGTTTTTCAAAATTGTATTATTTGGGGAAATATATATATTTGGGATTTTCTCTGAAGTAGTGAAGTTTATTGAAAGTGGTTTTTGATTTGGTTGTATTTAGTCTCTAAAGCTATTTGTTTAGTCTTTCTAACTAGTGCTTGGAGTTGGAGTTATGGTTTGTTCTTTTTCCTTTTTTGTTCATTTGTAATAAGTATGTAACATTTGACTAGATATCTTTGGAGTAGACGAAAGAAGCTAAAGAAAAAAATGTATATGTTAAGTCTCACAAACATTTTTATTTGTTTCTAAGAATATGGTTTTATAAAAACAATTTTTGTTAACAAAAACACCTGGAATTATCCCCCTGAAATTGGGGAAATGTAGGGATAAAGTTTGATTTTGAAATTAGAGTATGATCTTTATCTTGTTGCATATGGTCCCATAAAAAGACACTAATGAAATTGAAATGCTCTTTAGGTCATTTTCACTGGGCCTTACTTCCCCAAATATTTTTTATTAAAAATTAATAAAATAATTCAGAAAGAGAGAAAAATAGAGAGAACTGATGCTTTAAGTGCTTGGGCTAGAATCGTTGCTCTGGGAATTTCTACACTTGTCCACTTTTCATTAGTTAAATATTAATTTCTTTTTTTTTTTTTGAGTAACACTGAAAAATTTATCTAGTATAGATGCTCTAAGATCTTTCACTAACACATCACTGATTCTTCCTTTTCATCATTTTTTTCCTCTTTTTTGTGACCACTTTTTCTTTGCCTATATTGTTTTGTTTACTTCATGACAAATTAATATGTACCAGATAATAAAATAGGAGCATTAAGACAAATTTATTAATAAGTAAAACGCCAAGAAGATATTAAAAAATAGTTGTGCACTTGCGAAGGAGCGCACTGACCCATTCACTCTTTCTGTGTCAGTCTGTCCTCTTCTGTTCAAAACTTCAAACGTGCCATGATGACGTCAACTCAAATCTCGATCTTCTTCGGTGGTGTTTTGGTCCCCATATCTCTCCCTCGCTGTTTCACGCGTACGCTACACTTTCTCTTAGTGGATCAATCCATTGCCATGTCTCGCCACTACTCTGAATCTGATTAAATTTTACTACACTAACGAAGATGCCATCAGCCCACTCTGTTACCTTTCTCTTGGCCCAAAAACAGGTAAGTGAGTTACTGCATATTGATGATTGTAAGAGACTTGATTTTGAGATAAGCTACCAAAAACCCATACATTTGAGACGATGTGTTAAGAGTCTTACATTCGAATATGAGATAAAACTTAAGTAAATAAGTAACAATCTATGGTTTTGAACTAGAAACCTATGAACTTTAACATGGTATGAGAATACATGTTTCACCTAAATTAAAGAGGGCAAGTAGAGTATATTGTTGATTATAAGGCATTTGATTTGAGATAGACTAGTAAAACCATCATTTTTACTTAAAGACGTACGTGTCAAGATTTCTACATTTAAAAGTGAGATGAAGTTAAAAGAAATGTAACAATCCAGTTATTGTAAACTTACCAAACAACTATCGAAAAAAATGGAAGTTAGTCGTCTTAGTTAAGTATTGGAAATAAATATAATTAACACTTCTGTAAACCAAAGTATAATTTAGAGTTCAACTTTCATTGACAACCCTGATTAAGTAATGATGTTGTAGTATTTTCCTATGAGATGAAACATCTTTCTTTGACCAATCATGAGCAGATTATTTTAAGTGGCATGTTCGCATCACGACGAGTGGCATATAAACAGTGTTCAATATGGAACATCCAAGCACATGATTGACAACCATGGTCCGTTGACTGCACGTTACCTTTTTAGATATTAATTTGAACTTTTTATGACCATAATTGTCGAGAATCACAGAGTCAGTAAGCAATAGAACAAACAAACAAAAAAACTAACAGAGGACAAATGGATATAGTTCTCACGTGTCTCCATGTGATCTTAAACTCCCTCAACATACGAAGATCAACATCATGCCAATGAAGGATAATATATAACACGTTTTGCTATAACTTTTCGGTCAAATATTCATATATAGAATATAGTCATATAGATCGAACTTGATGGATCGATGAGTTGGACTTGGACATTAAACATCTCATCACAAATTCCTATCCTATACTATATATAACAAAACCTACAACCCAAAGGCTTAAATCTCTCATTCTATTTAGTACTTGTAAAAAAAAAACACAAATGGCACGCTTAGAAATGCACAACTCCATAAATGGTGCTGCAAGAATCTCTTTCTCTAACGAGTTTGTCGAAATCAGATCGGAGAAGAGTAATGCTAAGATCAACAACATTAGCTCGAGAAGCTCTTTCTCCATGCACTCTGCTGATTTCGCTTTCTCAGTCACCGACTACGCCATGATCCCCGCCGATGAGATCTTCCTCAAAGGAAAGATCTTACCTTTCCAGGAGACCAGTCACGTCCACAGAACACTTAAAGAAGAGCTTCTTGTGGAAGAAGAGGGTTCTGGTGTCGATCGCAACATCTTTTCCCTCAGGCCACTATCGTTCCCTTCTTCATCTTTTTCTACTAAGGGCACGTGGAGGGAGATGTTGGGCCTTAAGAGGACTCATGTTAGATCTAAGATCACTGATGAAGTCAGTGAGGCAAATGTTTATTCAATGAGTCAAGATCACAAAACAATCTCAAGTATGCAAACGTTCCTTCTGGCTAGCTAGTCTCGAAATTAGTAAAATAATCTCATTCTCATTAATTTTAATAAAAGTATATAATTGGGTTATATACAATTGATCAGGCCTAAACCAAAGCCTCTAAACCAGCTAATCCAAACTATACAGACTCTAAATTAAACCAAATTAATCTGAAATATATACAATGAGAACCATATACTATAATGAAAACCAAAGATTATTTCCATTTAAAACGTTCTCTATTGTTAACCATTGTTGAATTCATAGTGGAACTATTCAAACCTTGATTCAAAAAGTCTCAGTGTTTTCATAGGGATAACTATTAACTAGTCTATTCTAGAATTTATTCTCTCAAAATTCTCAAATCTATAAATGCGGGTTCTGATGAAATGGGTGTATTTTTCATATTTTGTTAATTTTAGCTAATAAAAATTCTTGGAATTCAGGAAATGTTGCGACGAAGGACTGTCAAGTTGCAGATACATGATGCCCGAATTGTAGAGCTTTCACTTTAATTTCTAGAAATTAATTTAGATTATTTATGATAATCTAGATTGACTGTATCTATATGTTCTTTGGGGGAAGATGGTTCCAACAAGAATTTTTGGTTCACGTGTTTTGTTGTTCTTGTCAGTGTTTTGTTTTGTTGTGGAAACAATAATTTGGTCGGAACGTCTCTGTTTTTCATGCAAGTGATGATTTGTGTGTATAAGAAAAAACAAAACAAAAAGTTTTTATCACTTTTAGTTTATAAATACAGTTTAAACACACAATGACATATATCTATATATATATTTTTGAAGTATATTTTGGGGTTTATCATTTTATTTGTACTTATTTAAAAACTTATTTACAAAATTAATCTCTAAATTTTTTTCAAAAATAGCATTATTTCAGATTTTTTTTCTAAATATTTTACATACCATTCCAACTAAAAAAAAATACAGCAGAATCAATATGAAAACATAAACTATAATATTTAACCACACCTTCTATTATGTATTGAAGATATTCTAGCTCTGAATCCTTTGCAAACAAAGAAAACAACAATTTGATTCCTATTTTGTTTTCCAAAACATGTGAGCTTTGATTCTTAACTTAAGAAGAACGTCGATTCACATTTATTTAAATATTATAATTAATATTTAAAATTAAAAATGTTAAAATACTATATAATATGGTTATATAGTAGATGAGTTATTTTTTTCACAAAATAGAAATTTTATTTCATTTTAAAGAGGACATATTGGGATTAATAAAATATCATTAAATTTATGCTAACGTGGGTTAAATTCTCATTTTATTATTTGTCAATACTATTAATATTAGAATATTTGACATATAAAAATTAAGTTGATTTAACTAAGATTGTGTAAAATAATTAAATTATTAGAAAAATGTGACTTAATCATAGCGTATAAATGACTTACTATGTATTTAGATCTCTTATTTTTTGTAGTAGTAAATAAAAATCAAAATACAATCTCAAACACTAAACAAAACAAACTAACCAAACAAATGGTCATGAACTATATTGCAGATTAAAAAATTAATATAAACATTTAACCGCACAAATGGTCGGAAAATTTAGTTATTACTCTATTTGGAAAACATCCAATATTTAATAAACATATACAATATAAAAAAGAAATAATAATAAAAATTATATGCAAGCAGTGTACCGCAATTTAAAATCTAGTATATATAGAAAACTATGGCTCATAAAACCTTTGTCAAAAGAATGTAATGCCTGGGTTGAAAGCACTAAAAATCCAAAACTATATATATATATATATGACTGATTGTTCTAGAAAAGATTTCGGAAAAGACAAAGGCCGAATACATAAAAGTGCTTAAGAACGAGAAAAATAAACAGTATGAGGGTTTGGTCGTGTGTTCTTTATGGAATACAATCATGATATACATTTTAGAACTTTTGTACATTTGATTCAATATTTTGATTATCACGATTGGTTGATTGAAGAGAAAGCTTCAATTTTAATATAATTCTCAAAATTGGGCCATCGAGTCCAACTTATAAAAAAAATAAGCCGAGAAAAAAAGATTCCAATTTTGCAACACTCTTTACCAATTCTTGGCAAAAAAAACAAAATAGAAGAAACAAGGAAAAAAGTAAAAAAAAAAAAGTCTATTACCTCGTGGTATTTAGTGTACGTACATATTCTTCTCGCATCTTTTTGTGTTGTTGTGCCAGCTTCTTTTTAACCGATCAGTACAACAGTACGACAAAATTTAAACATTTTAATCATAACCACTGAAATTTCTAGTTGAATCTTTTGAGTTGTAGTGTTTTTAAAGTAAGAGCGATAATAATGACCAAAAAAAAAACCAGAAAAGGAGAGACCAAAACAAAAGGAAGAGAAAGTTGTAAATAAAGTCATTCTTGGTTTAGGAAATTAATAAGAGAGAGTTATAATAATGTCAGAGTTAGTATGAAAAGATTTGTGACTGACTCATTTTATTTTACTGATAGAAAGCGACCCAGAAATACACACCAATCATGTCGCAATTCGAGCTTTAGGTCCATTCTTTGGTCCTGGACTAGCTTTTTCAATTTAATACTACTACTAGTCTACTACTATAGATCCCTTTTTTTTTGCCAGTAGAGATTTTAGGAGAAATAACTAAATATTTTTGCTACTGAAATGATGAACAATAATACCTAAAATCCACGTTACACAGAAGTAAAATTAAGTAACTAAGAAGGGCTATTTTGTGTTTCAAATATGATTTTTTTTTTTTTTATCTGTATATTGTAAGAAGTTATTATATGTATTTTGTTAATATCAATATATACCATGTGATGCACAAGTTTGTAGTTAATCAAATCACTAGACACTAGAGTAGCAGCATGTACATCCAAGTGAGAAAAAACTAGTAACTTTTACACTGAAACAAAGCCTGATGAACAAACAGTAAATATTCCTTTACGACGACAGCCTTTGCTTCCTTTTTTTTTTCTGATTATTATCTACACTCTATTTTATTTTTCAATGTCAAAAAAAAAAATCAAATATGATTTCTTTTATTTTTCAAACTTACAAATAAAATGGTAGTACTAGTAGTAATATTCATTTTTAGGCTTTTTCTTGATAATTATTTCTGTAATTACTGCTTTGTTAAAAACTTATAATCAAGAATAAAACATGAAATCTAATTATATACTTGTGAAAGACAAAACGAAATTTGAAGTACATTTTACTAAATTATTTGAGGGAAAGAAAGAAAGAAAGAAAGAAAGAGAGAAAGATATATCTACATTTGGGATTTTGTTAAGCAGAGATATGAATTACAGAAAGAGATCAAGTACTTTGGGTGTTGGGTGAGTCTTTCATGATCAGCTTCATGGATTCAATTTAACCCACTCGTATCGTCCACCTTGTATTGGCTCCTCTTTCTCAAAATCAAAGTTATACCTACAAAAAAAAAAATTAGAAATAACAATCATTCTCCAATTACTCCTAAGTTCATTGTAAAATTTGAATTTTAATTAAAAGGAAAAAGAAAGCAATACTTGATAGAAGATTCCAAGATTTGATTGCGTAAATTACTCTCCGCCGCTTGGAAAAAATCATCTAACTCAGTTTCATTCACCGTCTTCGTCACACAACTCTTCTTCTTCTTATTCATCTTTAACCGACGACGTGACTTTACAACAACATCTTCTTCTGAATCCATCGATGATTCCTCCTCCTCACCATTTGAATCTCTCCTCCTGATAAATTTTTATTTATAGAAAATTTTAAAAAATTAAGAACTGAATTTTTTTTCCAAAAACTCGAAAACTCTTTAATAACAAAAAAAAAAACCTCTTATTAAAATCATCATAAATCCATGACGTTCCACTTTGATCATCATCATCATCATCTTCACCGTTATTTTCCTGGAAAAATCAAAAATTCAAAAATCTGGAAATCAAAAAAAAAAAAAAAAAAAATCAAAGAAGAAGATGATCACCTCGACATAATCTACAAATTCGATTCTCCGTTTCGATTTCTCTTCCAATCTAATACTTGAACAACACGACTCTTCTCCGATTTGATAGTCCTCTTCTTCTTCAGCCGAAGAATCTCGCCGTCGAACTATTACAACACTCGTCTCCGACGCTCCAGCTGAATTCCTATCCACCGTTCCACCACCACGATTATTCGTCGCCTGTACGACGCACGGCGACGATATTATCCTTGATGATTCCACCTCCTCCTCCTCCATCTTCCTCCTCTTCACCGGCGTCGTTACTCCATTTTCTTCCACCGATTCTCGTTCTCTTCTCCTTACCGCCGCCATTATCTCCGACGAACGTCACCTTTCTTCTAGATCTCTCTCTCTTTCTCTCTCTTTCTAAAATCCACTCGTTTGTGTTCTCTCTCTCTATAGCTCTCGCGTTTTGTTCTGTTATAGATGGTGACGATTGATTTTTAATCGTAGTATTTTTAACGGTCACGATTAACTCTTGTCGTTTTCACTTGATAAAAAGGAATAAATAAAATTTTTAAAAAAAGCCTTCGTGTGAAGTAGGAATAGTGTAACGGGATATTTGACGGCGCCGTAGATAGATCGGTGATGTTATTTCACTATGTGGTCGACACGTGTCCCTTAAATTGCTACTACTTCCGTTACAACAGTTTCTAAACGTTAAAGAATTAGTTGTCTAATCTTTTCTTAGGAGGGGGGGGGATTATTGAGTTTTTGAATTTGAAAATTTATAGTTTTTATTTTAATAGAGTTGTTTGGTTTTTCCAGAATAATTCTCGTGGTTTTAAGATAAGATTGGTGGATTTGTTTAATTTTTTTGTTTTGGATGTAATAATTGTGAGTTTTAGATTTGAAATACAATATTATCCGTAGGTTTATAGAGATTTAACGATAATGCCATTGAATCATCATCACTAGTTCAGGGACGACGAACAAATTGGAAGACCATCCCGAATTTACACAGTGACACTCAAATAAGTTTAGTTAACGCATATATACATATTTTTATACGGTTGGGTTAAATTTGAAGTGGGACAATGTTTAAATGGTAGGTTAGGGAAATGAATTTTTCGTTGGGTAAAAAATAAAAATAAAATGAAATTTCTATAAAGTAAAAAATATCCACCATCTTGTCGTTCATATATAAATTTTTTGAGTTTTCACCAAAACACAATGTCTGCAAATCCATCACACCATTCAATTTAATAATATATGCCCACGAGCTGCCTACTCAATCATTACTAAACTGCGTCGCTCTGTTTTTTTTTGTGTGTGGTGTGCATCCACTATTAGTCGATTACAATGTGTAATGTCTATGCATGTACAGTTTGGTGCAATATGATGGCAAATTATGAAATCTTTTCGTCAGATGTATGAGTGAAACTAACATCCAATTTTATACCTATGTGTCATATATATTATGGAATCAGAAAGAAATGGTGAACAACAATACTCTATATAACATATTTCAAATTCGAATAAATGTATATTAATTATTCACTTTAAAAAAATATCAAAGTTACCCGCTTACCGCAACAATCACTATTTATACAAGGAAATCAAATATTTATGTCTCTATAGTTTTAAAATTTGTCTGTGAACTATGATTCGTTTTGATTGATAATTATCAATTTTAATTGCGATAATAGTTATTGAAAAACATAACTTTTAGATATGTCCCAGTTTTTATCCAAATATACATAAAGACTGTGTCTATCATGAAAAGTGAATTTGTAACACAACTCAATATATCTTTTTAGTAGAAAAAGATGTCCAATAAAACGAAAAAGGACTTAAGTGAATGCAGACAAGGGCACATGGGATCTTTAGTGATTTTGTATAGTGTGGGCACGAAATTTCATATTCAATAAAGTCTATCATGATCATGATCATGATCATGATCATGATCATAATTTGTAGTTACGCATCAAAATGTTAGTTCGCGTTATTGACTACAAGTCTACAACACTTTTCTGTCTTTCTCTTTTCAATATATCAAACAGACCTCAGTTTCATAACCAATTTACTAATGGAAGTATTCAATTTAAATCTGGCATACATAAAACTACAACAAATTAAAGAGACTTATTAAATCGGATAATATTGTACAGTTTTACAAAACATTTGCGATTCTGTAGACCATATATCGCGAAGCAAGCTTGTCGTTTCTCCATTTTTGTAGATGGCTAAAGTTTTAAATTGAGGTTGATGTGCTTAATAATAGTGTTTGATTAACGGGTTGGTGATGGTATTGAGTTGGAAAACACACACAAGCCTTTCATTAAACTCCATATTTGATGTAAAAAAAACATTGTTAATTTTGTGTTCAGTAATGTTTTCCTTTTTGAATCAAACCTTGATTAGATGACGTTTCATAGTTTTGGCTGTTTCATACGAGATTAACGTAATTTACAAATTTAATTTGTGGGGATCATGTATAGGTGTGAAGCTATATCACATGATTCACAACCACTGTTGGATTGTCAAAATAAAAAGTTAACAGAATGATAATTGATGGAGGTGGGTGGACCCGGGAGGACCCTAAAAGCTAGGCTAAATATTCCATACTAAACGTTAATTAAATTTATCAAACTAAAATGTAATATACTGATTAACAAATGCTAATGCCACGACGCAATATTGTCCTTTTATGACTTATAGACAGTTTTTTGGGGGTTTATATATTAGTCTGAAACATTTGAGCATGATCGACGAGACAAAACAAAAACGATAATTAAGTTGATAAACTACTAACTAATCAGAGTAACAAACAAAATTAGTTACATTTGTTAATTCTTTAAAAAAAAATGATTACGTTGTGTATTTGTATTGTGTTGTATTGTAGTGAACGTTTCTTTCGCCATTATTTGTGAGACGCGAATGATTGGAAACTTTAACTTTACTTAGAAACTTTTTACTATGACAGGCCTATCTTAAGAATATTATCAAATTGCATGCAATAAGTAACTCCAAGTTTTGACAAAAAAGAAAAAAGTAACTCCAAGTTAACAAATAAATATTTTTGGAAGGTTCAAGGTTGAGTCCTTTGTGTCTCTATTAAATGAAATCTCTCCCTCTTTACGAACAAGATTTTAAGTGGATTATTGGAGTTTCTGTTAGAAAGTAGGAGTAATGATTTCTGTTTTGACAATATTATCAGAAATTAGTATCGACATCAAAGAAATTACATCTCACTGTATAAAATAAGTAGGGTATGTCAACAACTTTTTTTTTTTGTCAAACAACTTGATTTGAATTTAAGTAATATCAAGTACAAAGGAGGGATACAAAGATCCAAAGTCTGAAAAAAAGGTAAACAAAAAAGGCATTCTCCAATGCCAAACAAAGATAGATAAATTACATTGACCATTAATTTAAGAGAGCTTTGAGTCACTAACTAAGAAGCAAATGACACATGAGAGATCATGGTATGTCGATAACTCTTCCACGAGGATTTTCATGGAAGGTGAGATGGTCCTTGTCAAACAAAGACTAGGAGACGTTGAAAGTGTAGTCATGGCTAAGCGTTTCACCGGCATGAGCAGAGCTACTTGAGGTAGTACAAGGGCCATAACAGGAGACTTCATGAGCTTGGGAGCAAAAGAACTCACCAATGAAGCTATTAGGAGGATGCGCCTAAAATAAGTGAAGGGCCGTAACATAACAGGTGGAGTCTCTCTCGCATAAGAGCCTTGGCTATGGAGATTAAGGCTTCCACACAAAGTTTGTAGCCGGCGTAACACATACAAGTAATAACTCAAATTAACTGGTGTTTGGTGAATGGTGGTTGCTAATGGTATTAGCATTGGAGGATGGCTGAAGTCGCTAGCTAGAATTGACAAAGGGTGATTATTGGCTAAGGGTCTACCAAAGACATAATCAAGCTGGTGGCAATATAAATTCAGAACTAAATCGCCTAAACACTTCTGAGCCAAGGGAGAAGGGATTATTACCATATAAAGAGCAAATACCAGGGTTTTATCTAACTGATTAAACAAGCATGGCAGTCCAATCGGTGTATTCCGCAGAAGGAGTCTTCGGCCTAAGCGGGTATACTCACGATCTGGACCATGATACGAGCTATGACTTGTTAAAGAGAAAGAATAGGTTGACCTGATTTTTTGGACAATGAGCTTAGAATAATGAACTGTTAATGGGCCGGCTTTGTGGATCAAGCCCACCAAGAGAACACTAGGGTTTTCACATGATGGCCAACAATATGACAAACTGCGGCGGCTGGTCAGAGTGGGTGAATGAATTGGACGTGAGAGGAGCATCTCCGGTGAACACAGAATCATCCTTGCCAAGCTCTGATGGTGGCGAGTGGTTAGAGCGGAGGTCCAAACGTTTGGTAAAACCATGACCCTGAAGAAAGGTTCGCTGTGCGCCGTCGACGTCTTCTCCCGGAAAGGCGCATCTGATGGCTTAAAAGAAAGATCTTTTGCCATCAACAAAACCAAGGTGAAGGCTTCTTCAGGTGAGAACAGGATTCCGATTTTTGACTTGTACAAAGCAGTGGACAATCGATCCGCTATCGCAGAAGCTGGGTTTATGTAGAGAAAGGTGGAGTTCGCCGGAAGACACCTTCTGTCTTTGTGATAGAACCAGCCCAGATCTGGAATTTGCATGATTATAAGGAGTTGCCCAAAGGTAAAAAAATGGGGGAAAATGCAAAAGAGGAAAAGAAAATAAAGAAAGATTGAAGCAGGGAAGAAATAAAGCAGAGGAACTCCCGACGTCGGCGAGCCGAAGCTCCGCCAACACCAGAAAAAGTTTGAGAAAACATTGCTTCGATGTCTGCGCTTGGGAGAGAAAAGTCGTCTATCCTATTTTATTTGGTCAGTTTGCTTGTTAGGTTAGGTATGTCAACAACTAAGATCTATCTTTTTCGGATAAAATATCCTTCAATCTAGTGCAACATATTAAATGCAAAATGCCACAATTAAATGCTCTTGTAAAACAATTTATTACAGCAACAAAAAAAAATATTTGAAAACACGACTTATACGACGTGACATATAGTCTAAGAGAACCTCGATAGTAAATTAGTAATAATGATAAAAAAGTTCTTGTTAGACTTAAGAAATTGTATAATCGTTTGATATTATTACCTTCGTTATAATTTTTTTATAATAATTTATACTAGGATTTCACCCGCGGTACACAGCGAAACTAAATTATAAATTATTGTATTTTAAATAATAATTTTTAATTTATTTAGTTTTCAAATTCTCAATTAATTAACTTTTGTCTAATTAATTTAGAATTTTGTGTAGAAAAATTTTCTTCTTCTTACGTCTTATAAAGTTTATAACTTAATTACATTAAATTTGTTATTAGATAGAATATAAAATTTTAGATTTGTTTTATTCTCTAGAATTAAACAAAAGTATATGCCTATATAGTATGTTAGTGTATATTTTTATGTGTATTTAATTTTATTTCTTTTTGGAATATTAAGAATGTGTTATAGTATGTGTAATATTTTGTAATTCATATACTAAATAATTTATAAGTTAATTTTCAAAACTATGATTACAAATGTATAGTATATATGAGATAAACTAATAGTTTTAGTGTAGGTTCTATAGTCCAAATCCATCAGGCAACATGTTCAAAAAATTTTAATCCGCAAAATCTCATCATACGAAACCCGTGAAAGTAAAAATTAGTTTTAAATACGTTGAGATCAAGGCATTGAGATCAAAAATCTCGGCCACGGATCCTCCTCCAAGATCGAAAATCAATTCGTTTATTGATTAGGCCGATTATTTAGGAAATTTGTGTATGGAGAAAATATTATTTTGTAAAATTGGAAACTTAATATTAATTAAATTAATTATAAACTTAATACTTAATGTTAAAGAGAGAGATTCTGATTGTTTTGGAAATTTATTTAAGATGGGAAATCTTGTTTTCAAAAATAGAAACTTAATATTAATTAATTAAATGAAAAAAATTAATAATTAATGCTAATGGTATATTTGTAAATAGGTATAAACTTCAAGATTTATTTCATAAATATCTTCAAAAATGTATATATAGATAGTTAGTTAGCTACACATATGGTTACACTCATTCTACGCATCCATAAACCAAAACATTGAATATAACTAAAAAGAAATTCGAGTGGAGAAAAAATCAGCAACAAGCTGAAAATTATATTTTGATAAATAAAGTGTATAATGTAACTTCATCTGCCAAAGAAAGCTGACGAGAACTTTATCTAATTAAAGAGATGAAATAATGATATATTTTTATTTTAAAGGAAAATTTAGAAAGGAAATAAGTGATGTAGTGTTTTCTGTGTACTTTTGAAAATTATACTCGAAACTCAATTATAGTGGGGAAAAAAAAGCAATCACCTTTTTAAGTCGAACTTTTTCTTTTTCTTCCTATGGATTTCCCAAGAGGCTCCAATAAACCCTACAAAGACTCTCTTTCCGAAAGGGAGATTCATGAGTTTAATTTTTATTTATTGAATTTAAAGCTGATTCATCTTTCTTCTTCGATTAAATATCGATGGAGGCATGGAAAGATGCCAATATTCACGTGGTTTTCGTCTCTGTCAACCTTTTCTTATGTAAAATGAAAAAGAAACTAAACTTTTCATGCGTTGCTTATGAAAGATATCAAATATTATTGGAACATATTTGTTGATTGATAAATATACAAATGGAGAAGCGTGTCATCGTTTTTTGGAGTCATCACATGTATCATCAAATGTTGTTATTTAAATGAAACGAAAGAAATTTACTAAAGTAATTTATTGGACCAGTCGAAACAATATCGTGTTTTAAATTCATTAGGAAACTGTATGTATTATTTGACGATCATATTCACCTTGAAAAAGTAATCACTAATTAGATGATAGAAATTAGGATCATTTTTTTATTTTTATAAAATTTCAAATTAGAATCGGTGGATAAAATTAGTAATGCTACATTCTAGAAAGACCAACGAGAAACCCATAAAAACGACTTCGTTAATCTTGTTACTTTTCAGTTAGTTAAATAAAACAAAATTGGTTTTGTGGATTACGCCGCAAATAATGTATGGCCGAAATTTGTTAGTCAATTTGCATTACCACTTAAAACCCCTATATATAGAGATCGAGAAGCTAGATATATGCATGTTCGTGTAAGACACAGAGACGTCAGACGATGTATCCAAATTGTAATAAATATACACACCTAATGATAATTGGCATGATGGTGAACTAGCAGATAGGGCCGGCCCAGAGGGGAATCAACCCAAGCGAGCGTTTAGGGTCTCAAATTTTTTTCTTTTTATCTTTAACAAATAAGGCTTTTTTCGAAGTTTTATTTAAGTAAGTCTGTAAAAAAATGTTTAATTTTATAAAAGATACATAGATTTTTGATTGAAAATGTTTAATTAGTATGAATTGGGTTAAAAATTTCAACTTATAGTGTGAATCTATTAAAAAAAAGTCCATAATTTTTTTCCTTTAATAGAAGGGGTACAAACAAAAAACTATTCTAAAACCTCTAAACCGGATTATGCGTAGCCAGCGTAGGGCACCTAATAATACCAGACCGGCAAGAGGATAAGCTACATTTTTTTTAGATGTTAGAAGCTATGCAAATAGCTAGAGCCCCAAATAATTAAATACATTTACATCTACCTAAATGCATGTACGTATCCACGTAATAAAACTCTCGCATATGTATAAAAACACCACGATATACGTATATGGGTTGGTTGGGTTACTTGGGTACAGGGTATATAGTAATACTAGCAAATGCACGTGGTCACATGCCACCACCCATACCATACGGCAAATTTCCTATATATATAGTCAAACCAAACCAATGGACTGGTTACGTATAAAAGTTTATAAGATTGTGCTGATATATTATTAGGGTAGTGACACTTTTATGGCCGAAAGGTTGCTGAACATGAATTGATAGTAATAATTAATTTTGTTTAATAATATCATCAATCATTGGAGAAAGTTTTCACTGGATTCAGAATGACATATTAATTACAAAAAGTGTAAATTGTTTAATGGTTGTCAACATTTTGATTGGAATAATATTACTCCCTTCGTTTCAAAATATATGATGTTTTAACTAAAACACGCAGATTAAAATGTCCTTACTTTTAACATATTCAACCAATCATAAACAATATTACATAATATAACATACTAAAATAATTTAAAAGTTACATAGAAACTTGAAAACATCATATATTATGAAACAGAAAACTTCTCTAAAACATTTTATAGTTTGAAACGGAAGGAGTATTATTTACTTAATTGCACTCGAGTTTTTAAATGCAAACGTAATTTTAACAAGGTCATTTTTTTTTTGTTTTCCGTATTACGTATGAATAAGAGTGTAGTGTGACACGTTATTAAAACGTCGAACATGAGAATTCTCCGTACGAACTTTCTAGCATTGGACTAACCTTCCCAAATGAGCATCTCGGGTAGGAAACTAATTAAGCATCAGCATGCTCCTACCAACTGTCCTATGATAAAAGTTTACAAAGCCCACTAGTAGAGAGTATACACGTATTGTAGAACTAGAACACTTATAAGCAGAGTCACAAACACAAGCAGCTTCTCCGACTCATGATTCATGAATAGCTTCCAAACAATATCAGCGAGTTTCATAAAAATTCAAACCACTATGTATCTCCTCTGTTTCTTCTTCTTTGTTTCTCACTTTTGTAAACTGCGCGCAAAGGCCCAAACCAAACTCTTATGTGCAGTTTTAAATTTCATGCAAGAAAACAAACCTTAAAACAAAGAGAATGAAAAAACACGAGGAGCACAATCGGTAGACCTACATAAATAATAATAATAATAATAATAATAATAATAATAATAATAATAATAATAATAATAATAATAATAATAATAATAATAATAATAATAATAATAATAATAATAATAATAATAATAATAATAATAATAATAATAATAATAATAATAATAATAATAATAATAATAGTAAATTTTCAATGTACCAGAAAGAATAAATCTATATATACATTTTTGGAGACATTTATAAAATAAATTTTGAAGTTCAAACTTATTTACAAGTATGTCATTAACATTAATTATTAATTAATTTTACCTATATTCAATTTTTTTTATAGAAACTAAGTGTTTTAAAAGGTAACAAACATAATTGCAAATATATACAGATTTTATTTCTTTATAATGAGGAGGTTCACTCCTAAAGGTGAATCCAAGTATTGTTCTTTACTTGATAAAAATTTAAAAAATTGATTAGATAAAAAGTGACTTTTAGCTTCATACTATATTTTACTTTCACGGATTTCGTATGATTAGTTTTTGTGGATTAAAAATATTTGAACATGTTGCGTGATCCACCTAGCATGGCGGGTTTGGACTATAGAACCAACACTAAAACTATTAGTTTATTTCATATACTATAGATTTGTAGTCATAGTTTGAAAAATTAACTTATAAATTATTTAGTATATGAACTACAAAATATTACACATACTACAACACAATCTTAATATCCTAAAAAGAAAATATATATACATAAAAATATATACTAACATACCATATAAGCATATACCTCTGTTTAATATTAGAAAACAAAACTAAGTGTTTTAAATTTTCTATTCTGTCTAATAACAAATTTAATGTAATTAGGTTTTAAATTGTATAAAATATAAGAAGAAAAAAAAACATTCTAAACAAAAATTATAAATTAATTAGATAAAAGTTAATTAATTGGAAATTTAAAAACTAAATAAATTAAAAATTATTATTTAAAATAAAATAATTTATAATTTAATCCTGTGGTGTACTGCGGGTAAAAACCTAGTTGATAAAAAAAAAATAACGAGAAAAATGAAAATTTGGTGGTTAGTGGGAAGTAGAAGAGAGGACAACGAAATGGTGTCGTTATGATAAGAATAAATGAACTTCGAGAAGAAGTGCTCTCTTATCGTGTGTTCCCTTCTTCATGGTCCATCGATCGTTGTCTATTTAGAGGTGATCACGTGGACCTCCTAAGTTCGTCTTCTTCATTTTACGCCACGTGTCCATACTTAGCTTCTTGCTCTTCCATTTTATAGCCATGGTAAAAACAATTTGTCGCTATGTAAGCTGTTAAGCTAAAATGGGACAAAAACAACAAATTAATATTATAAAATCTTAGTCATTTTATAGTTTATCTCTTTTAGGTATTCCGTAATTGATTAAGAGCATTTATAGATTGCCCTCCTTCAAAGACATTACATATAATAAATATATATATATATATATATATATATATATTTTTGGAAACATTTATAAAATAAATCTTTAAGTTGATACTTATTTACAGTCATGCTATTAGTATTAAATAATTAATTTAATAAAAAAAATTAACTCTAATTGTAAATTAAGAGCATTTATAGTAACAAACATAATGTAAATATATACAGATTTTATTTCTTTCTTTTATAAAGAGGTGAATGAAAAAGTATTGTTCTTTAAAAATTTGAAAAACTGATTTGATAAAAAGTGACTTTTAACCTTAAATACTATATTTTACTTTCACGGTTTCATATGATGAGTTTTTGCGGACTAAAATTTTTTTGAACATATTGCGTAATCCGCCTAGCATGGCGGGTTTGGACTATAGAACCAACACCAAAACTATTAGTTTATTTTATATACGGTAGATTTGTAGTCATAGTTTAGAAAATTAACTTATAAATTATTTAGTATATGAAATACAAAATATTACACATACTACAACACATTCTTAATATTCAAAAAAAAAAAAAATTGTATACACATAAAAATATACACTAATATACCATATATGCATATAGCTCTGCTTAATTATAGAAAACAAAATTAAGTGTTTTAAAATTTTATATTCTATCTAATAACAAATTTAATGTAATTAGAATATAAACTGAAGAAGAAAAACATTATAAACAAAATTATAAATTAATTAAATAAAATTTAATTAATTGGGAATTTGAAAACTAAATAAATTAAAAATATTATTTAAAATATATTAATTTATAATTTAGTCCTGCGGTGTACTGCGGGTGAAAACCTAGTTTCACAAGTTTTTGAAAATATATACTATATGGTTTCTACATATGTCTCTCATCATTCAATTATGTTGTATGTGTTTTGTTGTAAAAGCATAACGACAAAAATATGATTTGACTCCAACCCACCTCTATATTTGCTTTTTTAGCTATATTTTAGAGTAAAATCTACTACAATTCATCTATATTTCTACCTCTATAATAGAGATCTCTATTTTTTCCTCTATATATAGAGGAACTCTATTTTTTCCTCTATAATAGAGTTGAACTTTTTTATTTATAAAATAGTCCTTGAACTTTTAACACTTTTATATTTATGATCAAAATAAATAAAATATATATTTAAATAGTTTAATAATAATGCAATGTATTTCTTTTAATAAATGTGATATTTAAATAATATTTATGAATGTTAAAAATTTAAATAATATCATAATTTTATGAAAGTTTCATAAAATAAATGGGTTAGTTTGCAACTTTTATAAGTAAAAGGTATTAATAGTAAAATAAAAAAGGAATCTCTATGGAATATTATTTTTTAGTGGAAAAAATAGAAGTATCTATTGGAGCAAAAGTCACCTTTATTGTTGAAAAAAAAAAGTCACTTCTATTATAGAGTTCCTCTATTTTAGAAGTAAAAATAGAGAAAACCGGAGATGGTCTAATGACTGGAATCTTTTTTTTCACTCTTCTCGGGACATTATGATGTTCTACATGATACAGACAATTTTTATACACTTCTTAAGTGAACTTTACACCTTTTTTTTCTTTGTTTAATTTTCATTCGAATATGCGGCATATCCTCTTCTCTATTTTTTTTTTCCAATAAAATAACAGGAGTCTGTTTCTGAAAATATAATAAAATGTGACGAATGATAGAGACAATTAATTTTGGGATATACACAAGTACACAACTGGATGAGGGGAGTTAGGTTTATTTATGGCCAAGAAGATTCAGTGAAGTCTTTTATTGAATGAAATCCATTTGGTGTTTTTTTTTTTTAAAAAAATATCGTATATGCTTTTTAGAATGTGTAATCTTTTCAAGAAAGAAGAAAGTATTGGGCTTTCGTTTTTCCTTAAATATAAAATGAGTGTGGTAAGAAAGTTGATATGGGTTTCAATATTTGAATATCATCAGCAAACTGGGCCTGCTTCGTCGATTATATGATGAGTCAACAACTGAAATCTTGCAGCACAATTCCATATTGTAGCCTAAACCATCACGTCACGTTATTGGGTCTCAAACCAAACACATATCTCTACAAATCTTATGATTTGCATGTATTCTTACATTGTGCGGGAAAATATACTGTACATCTAATTCTCAAACATTATGCACAAACGGTTTACTGAATTCCATGGACCTCAGTCATTATAGAAAAGACCATGACAATCAGATAACCCTTAAAACTAAATCAGCCAATTTAAAAAAGAACGTAAGTTAATTGAGACAAATCTACGGGATCTCACAAAACTTCCAAGTGTCGACCAATTTTGTTTGTTTGAAGGTTGTAATGACTCGCACCATTTGATTTTTACATCGATGAGTGCCACGCCGGATCCCACTCAAAGGTTCAAAGACTTGAAGTCTTGAACCATGTGGTACCAACTCAAAATCCTTTTCGTTTGTTAGGAATATTAAACAACTAAAGACAGGACAATCCCTAATAAACAAAGTTCTTCTCTTCTTTTTTGTTTTCCTTCTTGTTTGTAGTATAAAGAAAACACAATACATTTAATCCCTGAAAACAAAACGACGAAATAAATTAATAAAACTATCAAAGTGGGTATGAATAAAGAAAACTAATTTGGTGGGTGATCAATAATAATAATAAGTGAGGCTGCTTTACAAATATTTCGTAATTTTCCTCTTTGTATAAACACGATGGAAGAAGGAAACAAATGGACAATTGTATATTTTTATATTTATATATGTAAGTGAATAAGTGATGATATGCTACGTAAATTATATCGCATGCCTAAGCCTAATAATGATAATATGTATATAATTTATGTTTTTCATGCCTAATTAACACTAATAATAAAGTATATATTATATATAAGATCTATATGTACATTATATGACTTTATTCACATGAAAAACTTAATTATTGCCTTGTCAAAAAAAAAAAAAAAACTCTCAGGCACGGGAATCGAGACCCTCTTATTAACCATGCCTTCCAGCGCCGGTGAAACCTCTATTCGCCGGCATAGGGTGTGACAAATATGTTTAACCCTTTTGCTACTTACCTAAGTTTTACTCTGTTCTCTTATTCTATCTTTAATATCTTTCCCCCTAAAAATCCAAACGAAACTATCCAAGAAGTCTTCTTTTCTAATGGTTACATTGCCGATGGAAGAGTTAATCGTTACTCTACAAGCTTCGATCTGAACCAGATCTCGGATGCATATCCGCTCGGGAACCCTTCAACAGAAGCTTCAAAACAGTCCAGCTGCTCCTCATCTCATACATCTGAGCAAGACTCCATCACTACATCTTTTGGCTTTAGATCTGGACTAGCATCAGCACCACCATTGTTCTCTTTCCCACTGATTTCGTTGATGGCAAGAGCTTCTCTTGGACATCAGATGTGCTTGTTCTAGTGGGAACGCCGACGACACACGGCGAGTTCATAAGCTGGCGGATGGTCCAACAAGGTGCATCATCGCCGTACGCCACTCCGATCCTACAGAACGGCGGCGACTCTTGCTCTCATCTCCCAACTGCATCAACCCTAGGGTTTACTAGGATGGGCCTCGAATTTCTTTGTGGCCACTAACCCCACTGCGGCCCATATCCATATCTGAACTCTTAACTGCTCTGCTTAGTTTCTCCCAGAATCGTGTTTGGTTGATAATGGAGAGAAGGGTCTCCCATTTGGTCATAAGAACATTGTTTTTAGAGAAGACTAGCTTAATCAATCCTCAAAACCGCATGGATATTGCACTTTACTTGTCACCGGATATAAGTTTAAGGTTGCAGCTTTGTGGAGTCTCGATTATTATCTGCTATGATGCGTATCAAGCCGCTGCCCCTTTCCCTGACCTTGAACCGACTATGAACCCTCCTAGATCCGATGCTGATAAGTTTATATCAAGCTCACCCTCTTTAGCACCCACTACTTCTGTTTAGTCAAGTCGAGGATTCCTCGGTAACAGAACATTGGCGTCCTTAGAATGGTTTGATAGATTTATGTGTCGAGGCAATTTTATTAGCTTTGGTCGGATGTTTGCAATGTTTTTCTATACGTATTAACCTGAACCGACTAGGCTTTTGAACCTGCTGCTTATACCCCTTGAACCCACTTCCCACCTATCATGATATGATCATGAGACCATCCAAGAAGATCCTTGAGCCTTGTTCAACACGAACAAAGTTGAAGATCAATTCTTCCAGCCAAACAACCATTTGCGATACATTCCATTTGCCAAAGAAGGTTAATCTAGTTGTTCACTTGAAGAGTTTTAGGTCCAACTGGTTTAAGAGCTTCCAGAATTATGTATGGCAACCAAGTGTTGTTTCTACTAAGCCAAAAGTGAAGAAATGGTACAGACCATGTTGTTTCTCATCAGCAAAATTGGACCAAGGAGTGAAAGAGAGAGAAGTTAAAGGATGCACTTATTGGGCTAATTCAAGAGATTATGGGCAAGGAGAGCATAGAAAATTCTATTGGGGATGTTGTCTATCAAGTACAGCCCACTTTGAGCCTAATTCAAGTCCAAGAAAACCCAAAATAATCACTTTATTTTGTGGTCAAAGAGGGATGACGAAAATGGAGTTCAACTCACCTAGGGAAGGACACCTTGGGAAAGAAAACTTCAAGTCTTGGGTCTTCATTCAACTATCTATATTTAATGTCTTTTAGTTTCAAAAATAATCAATACTTGGCTTTGTTACCAAGTTTCTTATCAATATATAAACTCATGTAATCTCATTTGAGAATCAATCAATCAATTTCCTTTTCATTTTATGAGTTTATCTCTTTGTTCTTTGTTTAGAACATTTCTTTGTTTCTTGGTGTGTAATATCCAATTAACAGCCTCCTCTTGCTGGACTAGTGTGTCATATCTAGCAGCCATTAGAGTTGGGAATATCAGCAGCCTTCCGCAACTGCTGTGCGACCCCTCAATCTATCAAATCTCCCTTGTTGCACCTTGCACCTTGGCGAGTTTCTATCCTTTCTAATCCGGCTGAGTAATCCTCGAATTTTGGGCATATCAAGTGGTATTAGAGCCACTCAACCGGTACTTGTCTGTTCATCTTCTCATCTATCTATTTTTTTAATCTTCTATCTTTTTCTTTCTTTCATCGAAATCTATTCATCTTCTTTCAAAAAAAACAAAAAAACAAAACAGAAAAAAAAAAAAAAGAGAAAAGAGAAAAAAAAAAAACAAGAAAAAAAAGAAAAAAATAAATAATAAAAAAAGGGAAAAAAACAAAAAAAAAAGAGAAAAAAAAAGAAAGAAAAGAAAATGTGTAATGATCGTCGAGAACGTGGGATCATCGAAGACGGAGGGCTTGGGATTCCAAATCTACAATTTCAAGAACTTATGGGAGAGATGCGAATGTTGAGATGAATGCCATATACAAGAGGTTGGATGAAGTTCAAGCGGAGGCACAACCGAGACGACCACAAATGTTGCATCATAGAAGAGAAATAGATCAACCTAGAGTAGCAAGGGCTGATGATTATTACAGTAGTCAATCCTCAAGAGGGAGCCACTTGAGACCAAGAAGTGCTAGAGAAGCAAGAGGAAGAGTGGATGATAACATAGGTATTTTGAAGTTGAAGATTCCTACCTTTCAAGGCAAGAATGACCCAGATTCATATCTAGAGTGGGAGAAAAAGATTGATTCAATTTTTAGTTGTCAAAACTATTGCGAGATGAAGAAGGTACAATTTGCAGCCTCTGGATTTTGTGATCATGCTATTACTTGGTGGGATCAGTTGGTGATAAGCAGGAGGAGAAATGGAGAACACCCCATTGAGACTTGGGCAGAATTAAAGTCTATGTTGAGAAAGCGATTTGTTCCCCACCATCACCATCGTGGTTCAAATCATATTCTAAGGAGGACTTCTAGACCAATTGATGGAGTGTCTACTGTCACGCCAAGTTACCAACGAGAAAAGACGTCTCTTGTTTCTAAGGAAGAGAAAGTTGTATTTGATTTGTTACCATCACCAAAGGAGCACAAGGAGTTGCTAGTTCAGGATAATCAGTTGAAAATAACAAATTCAACGAGTGAGAAAACGGAAGCCGTGGAACCAAAGCAGAAAGAGATCAGAAAATATCAAAGTGAGGAAGCTACAAAGGATGGCATGATTATCAACAACCTTGGCAGTATGGATGATTCACCTAATGCACCAACAAAGAGAGAAAAATCAACGGCACACTTCTGGTCAAGTAAAACGGAGCAAGTTTTGGATCTTGAAGGAAAAAAGAAAGGTCTCACGGAAAGGGGTGCATTTCTGCTTCATGGTATGCAATATGGACTCATATATTCTCTCAAAGAGAAGCCACTAGAATCACTTCAACACTCTCCAATCCATGGCCGTACAGTTTCGAGGATGAAACTTTTTCAAGAGGAGGGGTATGATATGATCATGAGACCATCCAAGAAGATCCTTGAGCCTTGTTCAATACGAACAAAGTTGAAGATCAATTCTTCCAGCCAAACAACCATTTGCGATACATTCCATTTGCCAAAGGAGGTTAATCTAGTTGTTCACTTGAAGAGTTTTAGGTCCAACTGGTTTAAGAGCTTCCAGAATTATGTATGGCAACCAAGTGTTGTTTCTACTAAGCCAAAAGTGAAGAAATAGTACAGCCCATGTTGTTTCTCATCAGCAAAATTGGACCAAGGAGTGAAATAGAGAGAGGAGTTCAAGGATGCACTTATTGGGCTAATTCAAGAGATTATGGGCAAGGAAAGCATAGTAAATTCTATTAGGGATGTTGTCTATCAAGTCCAGCCCACTTTGAGCCTAATTCAAGTCCAAGAAAGCCCAAACTAATCACTTTATTTTGTGGTCAAAGAGGGATGACGAAAATGGAGTTCAACTCACCTTGGGAAAGAAAACTTCAAGTCTTGGGTCTTCATTCAACTATCTATATTTAATGTCTTTTAGTTTCAAAAATAATCAATACTTGGCTTTGTTACCAAGTTTCTTATCACTATATAAACTCATGTAATTTCATTTGAGAATCAATTAATCAATTTCCTTTTCATTTTATGAGTTTATCTCTTTGTTCTTTGTTTAGAATATTTCTTTGTTTTTTGGTGTGTAATATCCAAGTAACAGCCTCCTCTTGCTGGACTAGTGTGTCATATCTAGCAACCATTGGAGTTGGGAATATCAGCAGCCTTCCGCAACTGCTGTGTGACCCCTCAATCCATCAAATCTCCTTGATTGTAGCTTCATCTAGTATCATGAGGTCTGTTTCTAAAAGTTTGAAGAACTATGTGCCTATGCCCATGAACCATTTCCTGTTGGCAAGAAGCCCTCCAACTGTTTCCCCCGTGGAACACTTTTCTACAAGCTTGAATGCGTTATACGCTAGAGCCGATCTTTGGTTGAGGATCTCGTGAAACCTGGCTTTAAAGACGAATCCACATTGGTTCCAATAGACTTCTCAAATATTGTAAAATTTGTTTAAGTTGAAAATCCTTTTGATAAGCTCATGGAGCTTTTATCCTTATGTTGTTTTGCTTATGTTAGATCTTGTTGTAAGAACTCACCTCTTTTTGAGGATCTAGCTTAATTGAAAGCATTTGTTTGATAAAAAAAAAATAATAAATAATTACTAATGGATCTGTTTTTTGGGTTAAAATGTTATATGGACTATTTATCATGTATTAGGTATGTGTGCAATAAATATCGACCGTCGACGCATATCCCTCAGGCTAAAATTAGGATTGCTCAAATAAGGCTTTACCATCAATGGACGACCGTCTCAAACTGCGTCAAACCCGGTACGTTATACTATTTTGTACTACCAAACTTTTTACTCCGATTAAGTTTTTCATTTTAACTCAATTACATAGTATATCGTATAGACCAAAGATTCGGTTTGATAAGCCGACCAGTTTATAAACATAACGTACGGTGTCGGTAGCTCGAACTCTTGTGTATCATTGTATTTTCTATAAGTTTTTTTATTTTGTCACATATGCGTTTGTATTTCTAGTGGTTTCTAGAATTATAGTACTATGAAAAATGTATTCTCTTTTAATAATAACTATATAATTTAGCAAAAAGATTGAATATACTTCATCGCTGTTTTAGGATCTTTCAAAGAAAAATTTAGTATTGCAAAAGTATTGCAACTATTCTTTTTACTATATATCTTGATTAACACTTCCAAACTAACAACATTAATTAAAAGTATATTTGAAAGAAAACTTCAAAAGTCTCTTTCCTTCTCATCCCGCTTCAGAAATTTAAAGTCTTTTTGCTCACAAGACTCGTTCATCAATGTATAAAATAATATTAACATCAATTATAAACTAAATGATCAAATAAAGATAAAGAGGTAGACGAAAAATGGACATAATAACATCCGCTTAACAAAGGGTTATTAAATAAAGACAAAGGGTAATTATTTGAATTGATTATGTGCCTAAACAATGTTTATTTAAGTTTAATACTACAAAAAATCACCATGGAAGAATTATTAGTCATTATTAATCTTTAGTGTAAAGTATCATCATCAGTTCATCACTACTAGTATTGATGAACAGAGCAAAAGTGTACGATTCAGAACAGACTGTCGCGCGTGACACAGTGGCTCTTTCACTTTAATTTAAAATTTTATTCATCAAATTTTTTTTTAAAAATAATAATCAAAAAACATAATTAACCTTAAACTTGTGATAGTCAACTTCTAAGTTTCTAATTAAAACTTAGTAATATAGCAACTTACGTAATGATACCAAATGGGAAATATATTAAACAAATTCGCCAACATTCGGAAACAAGGAAGTTAATAAATACTTGGATGATATTTTATAATTTTTTCTTGTAACACTGTAAAGTTTTATCAATTAATACTAGTAAATTGTAAATTTCAAAAATCATTAAATGAAAATTTAAAAGTTTGATCAATTACTATTGATTAACAATTATAAAAATATGTTATTGTAAATAAATAATACACTTAGCTAAAAATTAAATATTTTTTTATTAATTTATGTGAAAATTCTAAAAGATAATGATAGAGATTAGGAGATTTTTTTTTTTTTTTTGTAAATTAGCCTCTTAATTTCTAGATTTTTAATTAATAGGAAAAAAGACAGTAGCCATGTTTTAATGACAATGGCTCTGCTTTCCAGGTTTGTTAGTAATATTATTACAAAATCTTTGCTCAGACCCCAACTTGACTCTTTTGGGTTTAGCTTCTAGCTTCTTCTTCTTCTTCTTAGATTCTCTGTAGCTGAACTAGATTCATGAATCCATCAACTCGTCTCTGTATCTTAAAGGCAGTTTAAAGGCCTCTGTTTAGTTGTACTTACTCTGTTTTTATAAGCTCCGTGACACATCAATGGCGGAGTTCATCTGTTTATTCGGAAAGGTTCCTTTTTTAATCTCTCCTTCACATATCTCTTTGTGATTATGCTTCTGGGTATCTCTGCATGTATGTTATATCTACGAATCTACCCAAAAAATCTGTTTTTTTTTTTGGATTCAATGATTTAGTACCGACTCTTGCCTGATAAATTGAACCAAGATGTGTTGTTTCTATGATTCCGATTAAGGAAGGAAGAAGATTCACTTTGATTTTAGGGTTTAGATATCTCAATTAAAGACTCTTTGATTTTGAGATGTTTTTTGGTTTGTAAACAGGACAGTGCAGCGATTGTTATAAAGCAACCCAAGAAATCACCATTGTTCTTAAGGATGATAGTTTTGGTGTTCGCTATGGTTTGTGGTCTGTACATTTGCTCCGTTTGCTTAAAACAGTTCGGTTATGTCAATCTCCAAAGCTCACAACTTGTGCAAACTAGTCCTATTGATTCTCACTCGTTACGCTTTGTTACTCGGATTCATTACCCAAAGCCACAGACTTTTAATAGGTAAGAGTGTTATTATTTCTTGTTCTTCTTGTCCATGTGTCTTTTGCTTATTGAAATCTTGGTTTTGTCTTGAACCAGAGATGAATGTGGGCATAATCCGGTGAGGTACTTTGCGATATTGTCAATGCAGAGATCAGGAAGCGGTTGGTTTGAAACATTGTTGAATAGTCATAACAATGTGAGTTCTAACGGAGAGATCTTCTCGGTTTTGGATCGGAGGAAAAACATTACTTCGATCATTCAGACGCTTGATAGAGTTTATAATCTTGATTGGTTTACGAGTGCTTCAAAGAACGAATGCTCTGCTGCTATTGGATTCAAATGGATGCTTAACCAGGTATAATAAACAACAAATCTTGAATCGTTACCACGCCAATTACTATCGGTAGTCCTTGATCCCGAATCCGTTGCAGGGTTTGATGGTTAACCATAAAGAAATAGTAGATTACTTTAACAGAAGAGGTGTCTCGGCGATATTTCTATTCAGAAGGAATCCTTTAAGAAGAATGGTTTCTGTGTTAGCAAATTCTTATGACCGTTATGCTAAGCTGTTGAATGGGACTCATAAGTCTCATGTTCATTCTCCTGAAGAGGTCTGTTTTATATTATGTATTATGTTTTGCATACAAATGTTTGGTGTTTTTCGGATTCTTGATTTCGATTCCACTGCAGGCAGATGCACTTTCTAGGTATAAGCCGGTGATCAACTCAACATCTTTGATCCACGACTTACAAGAAACAGAGAATTCAGCTGCAAAGGCGTTGGAATATTTCAATACCACTCGTCATATCGTTGTCTTCTACGAAGATCTCATAACAAATCAAACGGTAACGTTTCAAAACAGTCTTAAAGTTGTTATCTTTTGCTAAACACTCAACACCACTCAAAAGTTTGTGTGCTTTTTGGGGTTTTGGATGCAGACATTGAAACAAGTTCAAGAGTTTTTGAACATTCCTGTGAAGGATTTGTCAAGCAGACAGGTGAAGATACACAGAGGAGATTTGTCAGATCACATAAAGAACTGGGAAGATATAAACAAGACATTGAACGGGACCGAGTACGAGAAATATCTACGAGCAGATTATTAGTGTTTTTTAGCTTTCTTAGGGACTTTTTCTACTAAAGGGTTTGCAAAATGCAAAAAAGGGTCTGATGTTTGAAGCTTTCTACTTGTTAGGTTCTTCTTCTTCTTCTGCTCAACTACTTTGTTGAGCTTTTCTTTTTAGAACAGATATGATTTTGTTTCGTCTTCTTTAATCTTCTCATTGGTTGTATAGGGACTGGAAAATGTAGTTGCTTCTTTTTTATGCTTCTTTTTTAGATGTCAATTAAGTTGCTCTGTGACAGTTGATTTTGAGGTACATTACATACACATATGTTTTGTTTTTGGACTTTTTAATTTCACTATTTTCATAGATGAAATGGGCCTTGAGAATAGGCCCAAAAAGACCATTTGGATTCCCGTTTTCTGCTTTGGAATATTCAGTTTTTGACCATGGACATATTCGAGTTCTTGTGACCTTCACATGATTCATGTTTGTTTTTCTCTCATCGACATTTTTTTTTACTTGTAAAGTGTAGTGGAGAATTAAATTGTTTCACGAGTAGTAGTTTACATAATACTAACATTCATCTAACAGTTGTAAATATAACACAGAAACAAGGGTAACATTTACTACTAGCTAGGGTAAACTCGAACTTTTCTTTTGTTTGGTAAATAACTTATTGAGTTACATGGTTTCACGTGAGTTTAATGATGCACTATTCTATTCCATATCACGCAATTTTATACGACTATGTACTACCTTATGTACATATTCATTGATATGTGAGTGATACTAATAGATGTTACATTATTTAATCAAAGAACACAATTATGCACAACTGCAAATGGTATTTTGGCTAAACCGTATTAGAAGCTAAAGTTGCTTTTACTATTTTGCTATCAAAACTATAGTTTAGTTACCTATACATGTCTACCTAACTATCCTTAAAAATAAGTGGTTGTTTTTTTGGGCATACTTATAGGGTCTTTTATTCCGTAATTACTATCATCTTCTTTAGTTTTATGAGAAAATAGTATATCACTGAAAACTAAGGTTGTACACTTTGTACGACTAATCAAATCAGAGAGAATAATATCTCAGCTTTCATTATAAAGATTCACTTTGGCCCTTTGGGTCAGGAAGTAACTAAAGAAGCTTCGAAATAGTGTTATTAATTGAAAAAGATGCCTATAACATACCAAAAAAAGGAAAAGGTAAGAGTGAATGTCTCTGAACCGCTAAAAACTTGAGACGGACCAACTTTGAGGTTGGAAAGGTGAGACTGAAACAGCCTTACAAATCTATGATCGTGACTTGTGATTCCTTATAAATTGATTCGTTCTGTGATGTTTAATATTGGAATAACGACCTTTTTCTATGAATAATATGTAATGCGACAGTTCATAAATTAGGCAATATTATTATATACTTTCTTTTATATTTAAACTAATCGACTAGAATTCGAAAAGAAAACAAAGAGTATATACCAGTTGAAAATGCTTAAAGTAAGCACAATCATTATGTTCTCAACATGGGTTCTCATAATTAACTAATGAAGAGAGTTAATTAATTCCACCTTATATCTCTTTAGGTTCTTACACCTTCCAAATCACATTATATATTAACTATCTCGTTGATAATTAAAGAGAACCCTAGACTTCGAAACCTCCTAGAGTCCTAGGACAATAACACGTACGCGTGATTTCAAATTGTTCTTTCTATTTCTTTCGACTTCCTCGCATGCATAGAGGATTCTTCATCTTAATTTTTTTTTTCATTTTCTTTTTTCATAAACTTCTCAAATTCACGCTTTAACAAACAACATGTAAAATCTACGACTCGTTTTTCTATTATTTCAAGTAACTCTTGTGGAAATCGTGAATTATGTATACTTTTGATATCTTCACATATATAAAATACCCCCGACATGTACAATGTCAAGTTTGTGTTTTTTTTCTTTCTTTCTTTCTTGTGTGACTAAACTGTTTCTCGTCGCTTGCGTGAAATAAATGTCAAGTTTGTGTATGCATATCATTTTAATAAAGAGGTAGAGAAGTTGATTAATCGTGGAAATTATATGATCAAGTCTGAAATATTTTAGAGTTACGACGACTAAATTTAAAATCAAGGGTGATTAATCACCAAGAGAAAACGCATTATTGTGTTGCCAAAATTCTCTCTTTTCTTTAGAAAAGAAGAACAACTTGTACAATACATACATTGTATTGTATAAAATATAAATAGAAGCCTGGGGTGGCGGAGGCTACGGTAGGTCCCTTATTGGAAAAACTTCCCTGTGTGCAGGAGCCAACCAAATTAAAGAGCTTTCTTTCACTTTTCAACAAGTCCATTCACTGATGTCAAAACAAAAAGAAAAGAAAAACATGTCCATCCACTATTTTGTTACTTTTATAATCCCTTTCCGTAGTATCAAGTGTATGTGTATATATATGCATGCGCATTGTTCAACCAATATTGCACTTCTTCGATTTCCAAACTAAAGAGTTCTAATGGTTACAGTGGCTGAAACAGGCAAATTATCGTTTGTATGCTAACTCAATTTTTATTTATAGTATGTAATATACATCAAGAAAAATAGAAAAAAGATGTCGTAAACCGAATAGTCTACAGCTAGCCTGTTCCAAAAATGAAACAGTCTTGTCCACTTATAGTTTAATTTGCTCCGTTTACAACATTCATTCAAGATATAATATACATACAATTAATTTCGCTTCATCATTCACATGTTACAAAAGCGGTTAGCAAATGGGTATTATATAATACAAAAAAAAAAAAAAAAAAAAAATCGAACCGATTCGGTAAAAGATAAAATTCGAACTGATATAATACAATCTGCTTAGATTTGTTTTTGTCAATTGCCTGAAAAATGCTAAGGGTTGAGGAGATTGACAAGAAATAGGCATAGGAATCAAATTTGAGATTTGATGTCTAGTAAGAATATTCTATTATGTTCGAATTTCTAACAGTCAATGGCAATCATATCGATTCTTTTGTTTGCCAACACGGTAATTATATTGATTAAACTCTTAAACTAAACTAATATGATATTATGTCCTACATATGAAAAAGGGTTTAATTAGGTGAAGACCAAAAAAAATAAGTGAGTGGTGAGTGACGCGTAGGGACCATATAGTGGTTTTGTTGATGGTGATGGAGCCTTTGACATTATTCTAGTGAATCTATTGACTACTTTCACTTTTCTATATTTTGGTTTAATTATTCCCTCTTTTGATTTGTGTGTTTTTTTTGTCACTATTATTTTATTTGGAATGGTATATTCTTTGAAGCATGGCGGCGTTGTCGGACACTTGCGAGTTGGCAAGGAAACTAATAACATCCACAAACATACACCAAGTCAATAAGATGGTTCTTATATAGCGATTCTCGTCCCCTCACCTGAAGACTGGTATCGAATTTTTAAGCTAGTCTAACATTTAGTTCATGAGATTCAAAACCAGAAGCACCTTTTTTCTTTTCTTCATCTCCTATGATCCTATACCATTCCAGCAGTTATAGTGACCAATATTTTTTTTACGATGTATATATATATATACCATTTAGCAGTCTAACATTATGCAAAATACAATATATATATGCTATTTTAAAGGACAACTCAACTTACAATGTTTGAAACTTTCCGAAAACTTTAATGACGAGAGTGATTCGAAATATATTTTTTTCATATATTCTATAGATTTGTGTTCTAAGTACAGTATTATGATTGAACATTAATGACGAGAGTGATTCGAAATCAACAAAAAAAAATAAGGGTATCAATCTCTAAAATTCAAGACTATCGTTTAACTTTGAAATCTTTTCATACAACAACAAGATATTGATGGTATAGCCAACCTTTTCCATGGGGTACGTAGTGGAAGATCTCTATATTTGTGACTGAGATCATCTTCTTATGCGTATTATGTAAAAAGTATTATATATAAATAGAAATCTCAACATTATGCAATATATATATATATATATATATATATATATATAGTCAACCATGATTAGAATCCTATTTAGTATTTTTACATTTCACATTCGACTTTTAAAAGAAGAGAAAGGTCAATTAGAAATATCTTTTGTCAAATCATTAGTGTTCTTTAAACTCGTGTGATATTAAAATAGTCTTTCGTTTGAAACACATTTCTGTGGTGGCTAAAGGGCGGCTCTTCTTAGCCTTTGATTTCATGTTAAACAATGAACCGATTAATTTGAATACTATTTTAAAATTTCAAACCAAATGTAGTTATTTCCATCGTTAAAAAAACTTTCGGAATACAAATATGTGTTGTATATTCAACAATGGAGCACTACGGGAGGTTTAGGACCGACTTTGAAATATTGTATATTAATTTCACCTTCAACAAAAATAGCAATCTACCAATATATTGGAATCTCCTTTACACAGGCTATATTGATCGTCCATTGATAGTCCATTATAGCATTTTCTATTTACATTTAACCACGAGCAGCGAAATAAAAATGCGTGCCCACTTGTTATTAATGTGTTTGAATAGATTTTATACTATTTGCATCATTGCGTGTGAAAATGGAGAATTCAATAACGAACTATGTCAAAGTAGCTAGATGCTAGTAATGTCGACATACGAACGTTGATCGATTGCTAATAATTTTTTTAAAATCATCATCAAGTTATCATCTCTTCCATTTTGATGAAATTTTACATTGATATCAACAATAAAAAAATTTATCGTCTCTTTAAATTTATTTTTAGATAAACAAGAAACGTATAATTTCATAAAAATATAAACGTGACAATGTTTTTTGGAACTGAATATTCATTTTAGAACAAAGCCCTTCAAATTAACGGTCTTGATATTATTATATGACTACTTTGTAGTATTATCAATACTATTAAATTGATAGACAGACGGTCCAAAATCAATCAATGTGGCCATTGTGCACACATTTTTAATTTAATGAACAGCAACATAGCAATCTCATGGCACTATAAATACAATCTCTTATGGGGCATTCTTACTCCAAATTTCAGCACAAACTACTCATACATACAAACTCCTAAACCTTACTTCGAAATCCACAAAAAGAACAAGAACATGAAACTAATCACTATCAGTGTGACTATTCTCGTGATCTCGATGGTATTAGCTCAAACAGCAACAACCACTGAAGCAAGAAAGTTGAGGAAAACAAAAGATCAAGATCATTTTAAAGCTGGATCTGCAGAAAAATCCGTGCCTAATTCTCCAGGAAACAGCCTTGGTGTGCGACATAAAAAAGGTAAGACCAATGTTGAAGGGTTTCAAGATGACTTCAAGCCCACGGAAGGAAGAAAGTTGCAGAAAACGAACGGTGAAGTTCATTTAAAAACCGGATCAACAGACGATTTCGCGCCTACTTCCCCAGGACACAGCCCCGGGGTGGGGCATAAGAAAGGAAATGCCAATGTTGAAAAGTTTAAAGATGACTTCAAACCCACGGAAGAAACCAACGGTCAGAATCACTTCAAAACAGGATCTACGGACGATTTTGCACCTACTTCTCCGGGAAACAGTCCTGGGATAGGCCACAAGAGAGGGAATGGGAATGTTAAGGGGTCTAAAGATGACTTGGCACCCACGGAAGAAAGACATTTCAAAACTGGAACCACGGATGATTTCGCACCTACTTCTCCAGGAAACAGTCCTGGGATGGGACATAAGAAAGGAGATGACTTCAAACCCACAACACCAGGACATAGCCCCGGGATTGGTCATGCTGTCAAGAACGACGAACCTACAGCTTAGAAAAGATTTAATAGTTTATAGCTTTATTTAATATATTGTTTTACAGTATGTATTTTTTTTTTAATTATTGTATACCATATTATACCATTTGTAATACTCTATGATTGATAGATTCATAATTCTAGATCATGAATAAAATTTAAGATTAATACTCGTTTTTTCGTACCATCTAAAACTCTTTGTTTTCTTCACATCAATTTGCATGTTGATTGTTAATAATAATGATTTTTAATACTGAATAGATCATGATCATCAATGATGAGCTTCTTAATATTTGCTGCCTACCATGAGGTAAATTAGAGTTCAAAAGCAAGTGAATTTCTCTCTCAATAAGTACGTTCAGATTTATTAATACATTAGATAAGAGCTTCCGGGACAACAAAACTTGAGATTTGAGGTCTAAAAATCTAAAGATTTCCTTTTTTGTTGTTGTCAAGCAAGGTCTAAAGATTTACATATTAGGTAAAAAAACAGCTTTGTTCTTTTTGTTTGCCAGTACTTCATAAAATTGAGAGAGTACATATGACGTAAAATTGAACAAAAGAAAATGAAAGATAACCTGGTGGGCAAAGAAGAGTGACGTTACAAATTGTATTAGCCACGTATGGAAAATAAACAGATACAAATAATCAAATCATATACACACGAATGAACAGAAAACAAACCCCACAAAATCGATGAATAGTTCTAACATGTAATAACTAGTTTGAAATTTGCTTGATGTTAATTGAATCAACTGTGATAACGTTTATAACCTTTAGCCGAACGGTGTGGATACAGGTGCCGGTCCAGCGAGTGCATCAGACCGTTTAATGCTTCCCATACCACAAATGATACAACCGGGTGAAGAAAGAGCAGCAAACTTCGCACCACATAGATCACAAACATCGTATCCAATAGTTGATAACCTGCTGAGCGTAGCTGAGCATAACTGAGAAGGATCTTCGAGAGGGTCGATGGATTTGTTCGATGTGCCTCTCTGGACACAGAGATCGACTAGTCCTCTTAGTTCTTCTTGCTTGCTCGCTGGTGCCTTTGATAAAAGAAGTTCCAGCATCTGCTTCGAGTAGCCATAGTTTTGGACTTCCATGTTTCTTTTGATTGCAGTGCGTATGCAGTTTATGCGGTGCTTTGCTAGTAGTGGCAGGGAAGCAAGATGCCTTGAAAGTCTAGCCATTTCGTCCTTTGCGCTTAATGCGCTCGCGCCTTGGACTCTTTGTAGCCTCAAGATTTCCTGCAAATGGGAGAGAGGAGAAAGAAACATTGATAAGATGATTCTATCTTTTCGAGCAGAACTTTTTACTTTCTATTAAGAGGGAGATATATGAGAGTTAGTTACCCGAAGGAGAGTTACGGCTATCTTGTATTGAGCACAAATAGTGGCTTGAGCTTTGATATCTGCTCCACGTGATTGATCTTTAGCCAGAGCCAAGAATGCTTCGTCGAAGCAAGAAAGTGCATCTGGAAGCTGGTTTTGTTCGAGATGGGCAAGTCCAGTCTTGAAACAAATCGGAGCTGCAGCTCCACGTGGAACCTGAGAGTAGTAATCATAGGGGAGAAAGCAACAGTGAGATTTCTGTGTCGCATTGTATCTAGAATGTAATTTCAGGACATTGGCAAGTTGAGTTGCATGCAAACACATAGGACAAATCAAATACACATTTACCTGTCCAGGACGAACTGATGCAGGAGGCGATTGAGGCTGTCCAGGAGGCTTCCCAGAATCACCGGTATTTGGAACTCCAAGAACGCTCAGGTCAAGAGGCTGTGTAGAAACCGGAACCTGGTTTGGCCCCTGGGTCTGACCAGGATACTGTTGAGGAACACCACCATCAGGAAGTCCAACAGTCTGAAATGGAGCACCCGGTTGTTGACTTGCCTGTTGAGGATACTGTTGAGGAACGCCACCATCGGGAAGACCAATATCAGGCAGAGGAGTATTATTTGCTTGATTTGAAACACCCTGTGCAGCTTGAGCAGCTTGATCCATTTTCGAAAGATAAGTGCCAGGAGGAGGCAATGTCTTGGCAACCTCAACCGATGGGATTGTGTTTTGGAAAAAGTCTTCCGGTATTGGCGCGGCTACACCAGATGGAGGTGGTTGAGAAACTGGTTGAGGTTGCTGTGTCCATGAGCCCATCGCGAAAGGATCAACAGGAGCAGATGCAGAACTCGGAGCAGCTGTAGTTGCAGCTGTTGAGGAAGAAGGCTGGCTTAATATCTGACCCAAATCCTGGGATCCAGCACTAATTGATTTTGTTCTACTCATTCCTAAGCCTAGCCCATCTCCGAGTTTAAATGTTTTAGCAGCTTCTTTAAGCTTATTGACGTCCACAGTGGTGGATGTTGGCTTTTCTCGTATTCTAATTTGCAGCTTCTTAGTTTTTGGCACACCTTCCTCGTCACTGCTGCTGCCATCACCAGCAGCACCATACATTGTTTTCTTGAATTCCTCAGCAGCCTTTGCCTGTTCATCAGCTACGTTTTGTTTTCCAAGGGATTCCAGACCCATCAACGAACTGGATTCACCAGCAGGAAGTGCCAAAGGTTTATCCGATACAGGTTTACCCAACAAACTAAGCCCTCCAGGTTTAGAAACTAAGCTGTCTTCTTTAATTTCCACAACATTAACTCTACCTTTGACACATCCCAAGTATACACCAATATGATCAGCTACTATTGAGGGGATGGTTCCATCTTCGTTCTTCATATATGGCATTACTTCCCCAGCAAGCTCCCACTTAGGTATGCTCTTCATGTCGGTTGGAGTCTTGATTTCCCAGTTGCCACCACCCCATTCTGGTCCTTTTGGAACCATACTCTCAGCTGCAAAATTAGCAAAAATTCCCTGGGTCCATCCTGTAGACCGTACTCGTAAAATCCTTTCACAATATCGTCTCAACTCGGGATCTCCGCTTTCTTCTTCCAATTTCTGGGCAAGACGACGCATAGCACTAGGGTTGAGGTGGCATATGAAAAGATCTAGCATGCTCTCGTAGTCGGCTATTACTTCAAAAGTTTCCTTTGCGCTATCAAATTGACCATATCTACAGTACCAAATGTCCAAAGTAGTTAGATAACTGAACCTTGCCAGAAACATTTCCATGAGAAACTAGCATAGAGATGAAATGTAGGTACAAGGATCAAGAAGTGTTATATCTAAGTTCCAACTAACTATAGATAGTGACTGGGGAGGCGGTAAAAAGATACACTTGAGATTAACTTTTCAAGGTCCAGTTCATGATGCCCTAAAACTCCCACATATATTAGTTCGACAGAAAATGAGGTTGAATAGGCCGTCCAACAGTAACTAACTATATTTTTTAGATGCTACATATGTCCTGCACGGAAAGTTTACTTACTTGATACAGGCATATCCGAGCTGCCGGAACCTCTGGAACAAAAGAGAAGTTGGAGGACATTTTGGATAGTCTCTAGAACGCAAGAACTCGTCCTTTAAAACCGACAATGCCGTGGAGAACCGAAGAGCGTTTATCGCATATGCACAACGCAATACCTAATTTTCTTGAAACAGTTTAATTAATAACACATCTTCTGGGTGAGAGTTCTGGTCATAAAATCTACCAACTCGACTCACCTGGTTGAATTGAGGGCCTGCTTGAGCTAGTGATACAGCGAGATCTCCACATACTGGAGTGCTTCTGGCAAGAATATCAAGAGATTTTGGAGTAATTCGCAAACTATCAAACCTGCATCCAATATATAAAAATATAATAAAGAAGCTAATATAGTTAGCATGGGATGGGGCCAACAAAGATAGCTAGGAAAGAGACAAAAAAAACTCATCGATGTATATCCTGCACACCAATTCCAAAGTATCGACATCGGACATTATATATACATATAACAAATTTTAAACGTGTAAGAGAAGAAAAAAGGGAAAGGGGTGTAACCTTGTTGTTATTTGATACATTATTTCAGAAAGGTCTATTTTCTGTTCAAATGTTTGTTGCATTGTAGAAAATCCGATTAAAAGCGGTTCAAGTAGCCCAACAAGACAGCTCTTGATTTCAATCCCCTTTTTCTGCTTCGGACTTATATCAGTGGGATTAGCAAGCAATAGGCGGTCATTCAAGGCACCAACTAAGGCTGCGTTGAAGAGGATAACTTTAAGAGAATGAAATACAGAAAATCACCTTAAACATATAGAGAACCAAGATATGCTTACCTGCATACGGTGTACTTATAGAAAGAATGGTCCTAACTTTGCCATCCCAGCCAAGTAAACACACAGCAGTTGTTGTAGAAAAGAGTAAGGCAGGCCCAACCCATAGAAGAGATCTAAAGTTCGCATAAGTTAAGGTTTTCAAATTATCAATGAGCATAAAAATAAATAGCGTTAACATATAATGCGCATGATTGAAAGGAAAGATAGATAGTTTAATCAGGATATTGATGGTAGTCCTCTATCATGTTTTGTCGAACTGCTTGCCAATATATCAAAATCTGCAGACACCATCAGCACCCTTTGGGTTGTTAATATCCCTGCGACATATCCTCGAGGTGTTTCTTGCCATTGAACCTGTACATTTTGAGACAACAATAGAACTAATTCAGGGGGAAAGAATACTTTGGGGATCTAAAAAAAATTCTAAAAATTTCTACATAATACAAAAGTTGATTGACCAAAATTTCAGGAACAATTATATCATTGACCCCTCTCGAATTAATCAATTATTTACGGCAATAGAACAGCTAACACCAACACGACGAGTCATTTTCCTGTTATTATTAAGTTCTGAACGAGATAATTTTACTTTAAAAGATAACTGGCCAGGTGTAAGCCACATCAAAGGGTAAGGAATAATACGACTGCATTTACTGGGCTGGTCACAGAATCAGAAACTAAATATCAAAAGTTTATTTGGCCGAGAATTCTACGGAACTATTACACTACTAGTAAACAGTACGAGTAATAACAGATGTTGCAGTCTGCCTGTACCAGCAATCAGGAGAACATTCATGTTTTGTAGGGATTTTCATACCTGAAGAGCTATTTCATGTTTCTTCAACTTGATGGACTTTCGTCCCTCGCCTTGTGTTGAAATATAATGACCATCTGAAGCTGAGAGACGATAGCCCTGAAACAACTTTGCCAACCCAATTTGGGTTCCATTACAAGCAAACATCAGAGTGGACTCTGTAATTTAAAGAGACATCAGTTAGCGATGGCATGGTCCCATTGATAAGTAATTTTCAAGAATGAGTTTATCTGATGCAACACCTATCGGTGTGGAAAAAACACGATCGACTTCTGTCTCAAACAAGAATTGTTGTGGACCCTGAATTCCAGAAACATTCGTCTCCTTGGTTTGCTTCTCTTCAGATAATAGATTCTTCTCATTCTCTTCTATTGTGGTAAGTTTTGGGAGGATATACATAGACAGTCCTGTCTTATCCTCGTCAAGAATTGCAAATTGATCGTCATTTGGGCCAATAAAGGCAGCATCACAACCTGCATAACAAAAGGTAAGCTTTGAGGTTAGTCCTCTCTTGTTCGTTTACACATTCAGAGACACAGGAAAACGAAAAGGATGAACGCCTTAAATAATTCTAATCTTGCATCTCTTTCAAGTCAATAGAAAACTTATTGAAACCTTCAGCATCCTTGATTGTTAGTCTCTAGGGTAAACAGCAGTAGACCCTAGCATCTATCTCAGTAGAAAGACCACCAACTGTTTTATAGCATACATTGTACCTCTGGTATATCTAAATGATTGGATGCAGTATGATACCACTTACTGTTTTCAAAAACTACAAATTCTAAGGCAGGATAGAAAGTTCTTTTAAGAGTAGCAAGGGAATCCAATGTTTAGACAAACCTTTAGCAGTGCTTCCTTTGCTATTAGGCAGCTGAGAACCTGTATTTTCCCAGTAAAGCACAACTTCATTCGTAGCACCACTGAATTCAAAGACAACCAGAAAGAGGTGCCTTTTACGACTGTAAACAATGTGCTTCGAATGATATTCTACATTTCCGGGAATCTGGAACAAAAAAAAGGTACTTTAAGTAAAAGGAAACCAGTAATTGAAATGCGATCACATGATATCAGATAATACCGATGTGTACAGCTTCTTGTAGATGTTGTCCGTTCCAGAACAGAGATTGTGTGCCATGAGGTTAAGGCCCTCGATATAAAAGGCTCTAATAGGATAATGTAGAACTCTATTTGGCTTATTGAAGAAATTCAGCTCCAAATGAAATGGCTGTCAATAATCAAATCAGTTAGGCCTAAAACAGATATTACAGAAAATAAGCTCTAAACAACAGTTACATGCCTGGCAAACAGGAATGTCTTTAAGTTGATCCTTTGTATCCACGACGGTAATAAGGGGTAACCTTGATATTGGTGCAGTTTTGGCATGGCCCTCCATAAAATGCTGTAAGGATTAAGTCATGGACTTAGCTAAAAATAATTCCTAATAATAAAACAAACATAATGTCTAAGAAAGAAGGTAAAACAGTCATACACTGTACAAAAACGCCTTCCGTGCAATATCTGAAATTGTTAGCTGACTCTGGCTGCAGAAAAGTAATAGAGTGAATGAAGCAGATGAAATATGAAAAGCGTGAGTCATTCGGTAAGGAATTCACGGCATATTCACACCACATGATAGAAATTTTTTTTACGAAATTTCCAACCCTAATTGCATGAGAATATCCACCTACCCCTTGTGATGATGCTCTTGTAGCAGAGCTTGGAGTTGATGCTCGGCTAAAATTCCAGAGGAACCCATCGATGAAAGCTTTTCCTTTAGAACAGAAGCTGTTAATCACTTCAAATGTTAGAAACCAGGATATTGACACCAAACATCTCTGGCCGAACCCACAACCCTTGTTGTTAACAGAAGATTGGCGACTCTCAAGAGACACATCCATACAGCTTAAGAAGAGTATCACTTGTTATGTTCAAATAAAATTTGTGTTCACCTGAAGATCCCCTAGCACTTTGCAGAACTGCAAAGAGCTGCTTCCTTCCTTCCCTAGTCTGAGCTGCTCGATTTTGAGTGTTTTCATTACCCGCCATGTTCTGTATAAAAATCCAGTATGTCAAAGACAGAACCCACACTTCTACTTAAGCGAGGAATGCCAATAGGAAGTTAAATGAATATTCTTAACTGCAAAAATCAAAGCTGCTAAGTTCAGCTTTGGGTGAACTTCTATAGTTTTGATTCGTGGTAAAGGGTAAACAGCTTCCCCACCCTGTTGAGAGAGAATTCTAGGAATGTCTATCGATTCCATAGCTGAAAAGAAAAACAATAAAAAGGATAGTGCTACAATGCGTAATCAAAGTTTCCAAACCAAATAATGGAAATGAGGAAAGACATCTCCTCTTTAAGAGACAACAGACTTACCAGCAGGCTCAAAAAAGTTTGTTTGTGTTGAAGGCCTGTTGGGATTGATTATAACCCGTGTCTTCCACACTTGAAGAGATCCATCCTTGGACACAGTGACAAGTACACGCAACATAGGAAGCCAGGAAATAGAAGTAATGGGTTGCGAACCCACTTGAGTTCTGCAGTTGTTCCAATATAAAACAAACAGGAACGAATTATTATGAGAAAAAAAAAAGGGACAGCAATATCACAACGAAAAATGACTTACATTCCAATCATGTTAGGTCTTTCAGTTGAAACATCCCATGCTAAAAGTGTACCCCTCCTATCTCCAACAAAAATCCATTCTAGTGTTGGGTGAAAAGCAAACGAACTAGCGCCAATGAGTTTAATAGTATTATCAACTGCGAGGATAACAAAGAACTGGTTTAAGTGGTAGCTATCGCTCAGGATAAACCAGGTGAAAAGAATAAAGACAATGAGATATATGAGATCCTCCTATACTCACGCTGTAATGTATAATGAACAGCATAAGTATGAATGTTATAAGCTCGTATCAACCCCTCTGCATATGCTACATACTGAAACGACACAACGTTGAACAAAGAAGTTAACCATATATACAACAAAGTCAGATTCCACTCACCAAGATGGAAAAATGAGGATGTTATATCATACCAGGACAGGAAGCCGAGGGTGACAAGCAATGTTGACAATTGGTTTCTTCAGGTCTGTCTTAATCTTTGTTGGAGCTCTTCCACCTTCAACAGTTCCAACAACTACAACAAAGAATAATAAAAAGGAAATCAGAAAAATAACACCCACTCGTACACCTAAATATAATAAAACTAAGAAACGATTAACCAAACCTGTAACACTCATTCTTTTTGGGAATCCAAAAAACACAACAGGTTGGAGTGGCGTAACAGCAAGATGAACTTCTGTATCCGAGGAAATGTGCTCACTCCTCTTCTCCGGTGAATGCAAGACACAAGTCTGCTCCGTCTCAAAATCACATGACCTAATTGTACAATCCTAAACGATCCACAAACATTAAATCAGTTAAAAAAAACGCTGATCACCAAAGCTAAAACTAGTATTCCAAATCTCTATATAGCATTTTGAAGAGATTAACCTCAAGAATGGCAACAACAGCATTGCTGCTAGTAGGACTATACAACATTTTAACAGCTGGAGATCCAATGTCAATGGATGCGATCTTACACCCCGTCAATGCATCAAATTCTGCAAACCAATAGGTCTTTCATTCAACATCGAAACATCACAACTATGAAACTTCATAATTAATCGCGGAGATATCTATACCCATGATGTGAGAGCCAACGGCAACAGCGATTACAGCCTGAGTCGGATGAAACGCCGCCGTATGAGGTTGCAGCGGCTTGCTCACACCGCGGCCAACGTGGCGTAGATCCAGATGCTGCACCGTAGCCCACTCCATAACTCCTGAAAGACAAAGTCCAGTTCATAATCGTCGCAATTACGATTTAGATCGATCAAGAGAACGAGAGAAGCTGATATAACAAAGATTACTGATCTGAGAAATTTTCAAAATTGGAAAATTCGTTGATAGCTTCAACTGTTCATTTTTGCTTTTACCTGCTCCTCTTAGATCCGTATAGAGATCACGAGTTCATCAATTTGCTTCTTCAAATCTGATGCTTAACACACGAAGGTTTTTTAGAAAACAGAGTGAGATCGAACGGGAAGAAGATCAGAATAATCAATAGATTTATTTAACCGGTTGAAAAAAGGTAGACGACGAAGACGAACATCGAACCAAAAAAAAATGTCAAATTTTTGGGTCGGGTTGTTCGGATCTCTCTTTCCGCTTCGGGTCTTTCGGGTGGTCCTTTCTCTAACTAGTAAACGACGCCGTTGTTTAACACCCTCCAAATTTTAATAAATGGGCCTAAATGGGCTTTAATAGTTCTTTGATAAAGTCTTTTTTTTTTTTTTTTTTCACTTTAAGAAATTTCTTTTCGAATTTTGAAGAGATAATATTTACAAAAGACTGTTGACAAAAAAAAAAAAAAAAACATTTGTTAAACGATCTTCGTTATATTTTTTAACCTAAAAAAATTAAATAAAAAAGGTTAAATCCTTATATATATAAACTGATATAGTCGTCTCTCGTTATGGCCATTTTCTAAATACACACTCATCACAAATTTTCCTTTCTTTCCCTTAAACGATGAAAACCTCCATCGTCCTTTTATTGGCAGCTCTCCTCTGCCTTGTCGCTTTTCCGACCACAACCGTCGGAAAATATTGGCCGAACGAAGGAGGATGGCCACATCCGTCAAAAGTCTCCAGAAACGAGATGACGTTTTTGAACACTCTCCATAGTATCAGCTATGGAGATTCCAAAGTGTGGAAATGTACTTATAGCAATGGATCTGCTCCAGCTATTTCTATTTCTCCATCAACGCCGTTTCCGACAGTACCATCAACACCTTCAACTCCATCAACACCTTCCCCTTCACCTCCAGCTCCCAAAAAGTCTCCACCGCCACCAACACCGTCTCCTCCGCCTCCAGCTCCTAAAAAATCTCCACCGCCACCAACACCGTCTCTTCCACCTCCAACGCCGAAGAAGTCTCCCTCTACGCCTTCAACACCACCTCCAGCACCCAAGAAGACTCCATCTACGCCTTCAACACCGTCTCTTCCACCTCCAACGCCCAAGAAGTCCCCATCTACGCCTTCAACACCGTCTCTTCCACCTCCAGCGCCCAAGAAGTCTCCATCTCACCCACCAAGTGATGATCACTCGTCATCTCCATCAAATCCACCTCCGAGTAGCCATCATCATAATCAGAATCCATGGGAATACATCTCCAGCTGTTGGAGAAACATGGGACCTGTTGGGATGTGTCGGATGCAGATGGAAGCCAGTTACTTCACGAGGTTGTTCCGTGTTAGTGACTATTGTTGCAACCTTGTTGTCAACATGAAAAATGAATGCGACGATGTCGCTTGGGGATTCTTCAATGATCCATTCTTTGTTCCTCTTGTTCGTTACACTTGCCATGTTACATGCTAGTTTGTCTGTTTTTTCTTGATTAATTAGGGTTTTTCTTCTTTGATAATTTATTTCTTGTTTTGGTTCGTTTAGTCATGCAATATTGGTTGCCGTTCATATCTAATGAACGATCTTTTGTCAAAGTTTAATTAATGAATCTCTTTCTTTTTCTTTTTGTTGCTTGTGTTTGCAAATAATAAAGAAAAAAAAATCAGTCACCAAAAGATTCAATTGCATTAATCTCAAAAGATTCACGACGAACGGTGAGATGGTTTAGAAAATGATTTTTTGGACTTGATCGAAAAGATCGTTAGGAAAGATAGGAAACTGTTGTATCATATCGATTTCGACGCAATCACTTTTTTGGTTACATCCGTTTTTTTTAAAGTATATCAGGTCCTCAATAAAAAGACCTATTCTACAATCAGAAGAGCGTGATCTTCTAGTTGTGAAATTTAATCGAATATTCTGGGAAAGAATAATTAAGAAGACGAAATAGATTACGATTTGAACGTTTCTTTTCCTTTTTATTCGTGACTTTTTTATATTTTAATATACTCAGTATAATTAAACTTTTTTGTTTACTTTATCGCAAATCACCTAAATTATTTACCAAAATAAAAGTAATTATTCAAACTTGGGGATAAATTCCAACAAAGATAAAAAATAATTAAACAACATTTACCAAAATAATTTGAATACAAATCGGACTAAGAAAGTGCCTCTCTCTCTCCCATCGCAACGGCTGTACGTCCTCAGTATCCTTTTCTTACCACTTAGAACCGCTGAAGACAACTATATTGCATGATAACAAATTTTAACGTCTAAAAAATTTATCGTCATGGTGTATGCTCTCGTCTAGTCGTCTGACCCGTAAGCTGACACATAGACGGCTGCATGGACACTTTTCTAATACATTTGTTTTAAAGGCAGCATTACGTATATAGCACGTACTACGGCGAACAAAATGATGGCATAATATAACCATGACAACACCAGAGAGTAAGTTCGCTATGATATATACATAAGACGACCATTTTAAGGTGTGGCCTCCGGGTTTGGCTTTGAGATGTAGTCTAGCTTAAGTTAATATTTGTCCAGTTTGGGATCCATAATATCATCCTTTAATTTGTCATAGCAGATATTCTGACTTTCGAACACTTCGACAACAAATCTCATCCAAATTTTGAGGATCACAAGTCGACACGGCCTTAGAAATATGTGGAGTCCAGTGGAGTAAAATAATTATTGTATTGCAATCTTATTGTCAACATGAAAAATAATGCGACGGCGTTATTTGATGATTCACATCACGTCTTTTTTGCACCAACTAGTTTCTTGATATGTTTTCTCTTAGATAAAGGTTGTTCTTGTTCTTGATTTATGTTAAGTCAGCAAATAATAAAGAAAGTTTATTTACCAATAAATACAATCACATTCAGTTTACGTGAGATCGTATAAAGATAAAGATTTTCGGACTTTAAAAGATAATTAGGAAAAAGCAAATTGTTGTCTCATATATATAACGATCTCGGTACAATCTCTCTTTCTGTTGTTATCGGATTATAATTTATAACTCTTAATTAAACTGTAAGCATAAAACTCTCTAATCAACAGAGTTGGATCTTCTTGTTGGATTTTATAGAATATTCGGGAAGACGAAGTAATTTTGAATGTTTCTTTTCTTTATTACTTGTGACTTGTAAAAAAAAATTTAGCTGACAAATTTCCCTAATAAACCTTATCCTTATGGCAAATTAAATCACCTTACAATCTTTTATTTGATTTTATTCATATTGATCGTTGAGAAAACATCATTTTGAAATATTTTTATTAATTATACAAACACGAGATAATGGTTGCAACAATTCAGTTTTTAAAGATTATAACTGCTACAACATTTTCGTAGTATATATATACAAATTCCATCTTCATCTTCATATATATATATATTACTTTAAAATAAAATAATAAAAAGGTCTATATATACGAATCCATACATTCTCACTCATTTTTCTTTATACGCTCATAAAAAAATCTTTGTGTTCCATCGCCTTAGCCATGAAGAGCGTCATGATCATTGTAGCTCTACTATGCCTTGTCTCTCTCCCAAACCTTACCGTCGGAAAGAAACCATGGCCTATGCCGTCCGATCTAGCCAACCACAATGGCAACTTCGGTGAATCTAAGGTTGGTTGGGCTTGTTCCTCCTCCTCAGACCCCAACGCTCCTCCTTCACCTCCAGGCTCGTTCCCTAACATCCCTAAAATCCCTGGAATACCAAACATCCCTGGTATCCCGGGAATGCCAATAATCCCGGGACTACCTAACATCCCGGGACTTCCGAGTCCTCCTTTCGAGTCTCTTCTCGTGACTCAATCGGGTGAGTTAGAGAAGTGTTTGTCCAAAGGTGGATCGAAAACGAACGAGAAATGTTTCTCGCAAATATTTTCGAGTTGGGCGGAGAACGATTTCGCATTGGACAAAGAGTGTTGTGAGATCGTTGTGAATATGGACAAGAGGTGTCACAGCCATCTTCAGATGATGTTTAAGAGTCATTTCTTTGCTCCCCTCCTTCAATATTCTTGTCACATCAAGCACGCCAAGAACTAAGCACGTCTTCCGTTTTGTTTTGTTTTTTTCTTATATTTTAAAGTTATGTTAGGGTTTTTGTTTTGTCCATTTCTCATGGACAGCTACTTGATTTGTTCGTCGTTTAATTAATAAATTATTTTTTAGTTATAACTTAATTATCTCTTCTGTTACAAATATATTCTCAATTTTAATTGCATGCTCGTAGATCCGCCTGAAATTACGGGGATAAGTTTTGTTGGTATTTTCTGATTCCAATACTTAAACTACTTTTGCCAATTTAAGATTATGGGCTATATAGGTTAACAAAACATATAATAGGGCAGTGTGTGTGGGCTTTTACCGTATCATCCATGAAGTTCGTAAACGTGCGGCTTTATCAATTGAGATGAGCCTGACACTTTAGTTACATACTTATACATGAAATATCTACTAATATAATTGCAATAACTAGAGCACGGTTGAAATTTATTTTATTTATATTGTAATTTTTTTATAAAATATAATTTATGTGATTATTTTTAAAAATTTTTTTGGATAAAATATTATGAAATAAAATCATATGCTAAATATGATGACTTGAAAAAGACAATTATTTTGTAAGTTTTATATTGTTAATGATTCTAGATAAGTACCTGTGCTATAACACTGGTTAAATTTTATTTTATACAAAATTTTGTATATTTTCTATTTTAAAATAATATTTTAATATGTTGTATTAGTTTATGTACGTGAAGTTATTTCAACAATGTATATTCTACCTCATGACTTGAATGTCATTATAAGACATAATGTTGTGAATTTGGTTTTTAAAAAGCGAGTTATTATATTATGATTAATTTAATATATTTTTATACTTTTTGTTTTAATATACTTGGTTTTTTTAAATTCTTTCATATTATGGTGAAATATTATTGACATTGCTATAACAAACCAATTTAGAGTGTTTATAGTTTCTAACTTTAATATCAACTTTCAATTATATTAAAATATTTCAAAATAAATTATTTAAAGTTTATTATATTATATAAAATTAAAAAATTCAACAAAAAGTATGAAATTGAATTTAAATATTCAAATTTTGACCTGTTACTCAGTAAAATTTTTAATTCAATAGATATTATTTTTATAGAATAATATTAATAAAATCGAATATTTTATAGATTGAATCATTTATATTTGTTTTTAAAAATTCAGCTTATGGTATATCCGAAAATAAAACTATTTTTTTAATTATAATAAATAATATGATAATTTATTTGTTTCACAAAATAGACTCATATATAAAAATGAGAGGTGAATTATAATAATAATTAACAAATTAATATGTTAAGTTAGATATCAAAAGATTTTATTTGATGAATAATTTAATTAAAAAAATTAATATGGTAAGTTAGATGATATCAAATAATTCTTTAGAATATTCTCTTTAAGATTTTTGGAAACAATAAATCCAGACTATACAAATAATATAAAACTTAATCTATAACCTATTTGTAACCAACTTATAAAAATTATATACATGTCTACGAAACAATATTGTTTACTTCCTTTTTATTATATAGGGGATTGGAGAAGTATCTATATATATAATAATAAACCCACTTTAGGAGTCAACTTTAATCTAATGGATGAGATTGTTTATATTATTTTTATCTAATGGTTTAAAGTTATTAATGATCCCAACAGTTGCAAGTTTTTTTTCCAAATATTCGTGTTTCTTTGTCGTACCCCGATCTTTTAAAAATTACACCTATTAAGTTTTACTCATTTTCGTGTCACACCTCTATGTTATCATACCTCTATGTTTTCACACCTCTTTGTTTTTATATATATACAGATTTTTATGGACTTGGAAAAGATTTTGTTCTTTGAGAATTATTAATGATCTCAACCTTTGTTAATGATCTTAAAAATTGCAAAGTTTCGGTCCAACAATTATGTTTTTTCGTGGCACCCCAGCTTTCCATATTGGCACCCATTAGTTTTCACACCAATTTGTTTTACACCTCTTTGTTTGTATAAAGTTGCAATGTTTTGATCCAACAATTGTGTTTTTTCGTCGTATCCCTAACTTTCAATATTTGCACTTGTTAGCTTTCACACCTTTTTGTTTCACACCTTTTTGTTTTAGACTTCTTTGTTTTCACACCTTTTTGTTTATATATATATATAGATTTTTATGGACTTTGAAAAGAGTTTATGTTCTTTGAGTATTATTTCACACCTCCAAGGTTTTTAAATTGTGAGTATTATTTTTTTAATTTATTAATCAACATGATTCACTCATCTTAGTTAAAATTTGGATTGTTTTATTTATTGATTCGTTCATCTAACTTTTGTTTGGTGTCGTTTTCCATTTATACCTACATCGATCATCTCTTCCAAATATTAATCTAGGTAATTGATTGTGATTTCTAATTTTTCATAGATTTATATGTTTATATATTATAGTAAACTCACTTTTAGGGTTCAATTTAGATATAACGGATGAGATTATTTTTATTATCTCATCTAACTGTTTAGGTTTGTTAATAATCTTAAAAGTTGCAATATTTTGATCCAACAATTATGTTTTTTCATCGTGCTCTCAGCTTTCAATGTTCACATTTGTTAGTTTTCGCACATTTTTGTTTCACACCTCTTTGTTTATATATATATATATATATATATATATATATATTTATGAACCTTGAAAAATTTTTTTGTTCTTTGAGTATTGTTTAACACCTCCAAATTATAAAATTCTGAGTATTATTTTTTTCAATTTATTAATCAACATTGATTCACTCATCTTTGTTAAAAAATTTGGATTGTTTTATTTATTCATTCATTCATCTAACTTTTGTTTGTGTCGTTTTCCATCTAACTCTTATTGATCATCTCTTCCAAGTATTAATTTAGATAATTAATTGTGATTTCTAATTTTTCATAGATATATCTTTTTATTCAATTTGGTTGGTTGCAGTTGCAGCGAACTCTTTCTCCCTGATTCGTTTATTATATTTTTATAAATTTTGATAGAATAATGATTTAATTGTTTTATATGAATATCTTTCAAAATTGATTATTTGAGTATGATTCAGTAAACCTAGATTTATATATCTTTAACATTATTCTTTAATTGTCACTGAATCATTTTTTCATTTTTAAATATACAAGAAATATTTTATTTAACTAATTTGGTTGATTCATCTTAGTCATTATTTATAACTTTTATATTATACAGTTAAAGAATTACCATAATTTTTTCACTCAAAATATAAAATTAATAATGTTAGTCATTTCAAGTTTTCATTTTCCCGTACGGTAACAGATGGCCGACATCCTAGTTTACATAATATAGAAACATATTCTGAAATGTATTTCTAATTTCAACCATAGCAAGCTACTCACCAACTCCTTTTGGGACCTCTTGTATTAATGTTTGGTATTGACTTCATCCCCACACGGCCACACCTCTCTAGAACACGTTAAATAAATTTGGTTTTTTGGTGACGGTGCGATAGGAATCCGAAGAAAAAACACTTTCGCTCTCTCTTTTTTTGTTAACTAAAAAAGAGTTCTAAAAAACGAGAATATGATGAGAATGACCTGACATTATTATCTTATCTTATTTCATTAGGTTGTATATACGGCTAACAACTGTTTTTAACTTTTGTAAATAAATGATTTGATCTATGTTTAAGTGTAGACTTACTATTTTATTGAATAACTTTGATAAAATCGACTTGACTAAAAGACTCGATCATAAAATGCATAAATGTTATATTGTTATATCAAATAAAATATATATACTCGTATTCATATATGTTTCAAACTAAAGTGATCGAAGAGGGTTATATATAAAAAGAGAATGGAGGAAAGATTTGTGAAGATTGGACCAATCATGGATGATATGGGTTACTCAGTTCCCAATATCAATATCTGGTCCCAAATACATATTGGATAAACTTAATATTTGTATTTGTTAGTGCTTTTTTTCTTCCATTTATTAATTCATATGTATTTATTCCAAGTTTATCTCTCCCATATTTGCAAGAATCTTCTTTTGTTGTTGCAAAGAACCTATACAATCTTACCATTCACACTATTCACATTCTCACATTCACAATCACATATAATACATTATCTGATATCAATCATAGGATGATCTTTGATTAATGTTAATCTATACAGACAAAGAAAAAGAGTAATGTTGATCAAGAGTAGATGTAAATATGTAATTCATTTACTTCCAAAAGTATGAGTAATGTCATCGGCAGTATCACGTGTGTTAACATCGAAAACTAAATTATATATACGGATATGCATGCATGTATCTAGAAACTTCGGATGAAATAATACAGATGTATCATGTATGTATTTGTTTGATATGCTGATGAGCTGTAGACAGAAGAGGAAAGGGGTCAAGCAAAATGACCAACTTGCAAGACAAAAATAAAAGCCAAATCTATATACAAAATCAAAAGGGAAAAAATCTCATAATAACATTCCCCGTAAAAGGAGAGCAAATGGGTCAACCTATTTATTAAAATTGTTATCTTCTCCATGAATTTTCTTCATTTCTAATATTAGAAATACTGGATCCTTTAAAATGTTTAAAAACGTCTTTGAAATATTTTTGTATATATCAGTATTATCATATCATAGCCATCAGATAGACCACATTTTAACATTACATCAGATTTTTTAACTATAGTTCTTTCATACATTTTCCTTAGTAATAATATTCACAAAATTGGTCGTCTATACTTTTCTATAATAATAAACCGTTTGGAACGACCGAATAAAAAAAAAGTGCAAATGAAAAATTCGCATATGGTGACATTCGAGCACTTATATTGACCAATAGATAGAATCCTCAAACTTAATTCAGAAAAGCCCACCTTATATAAGTCTTTTCGAAACATCTTTAGAGTCTAACAAGTAAGAACAAATTATTGCTACAATTCCTTCCACATGACATGTCTCTTTGTCTAAGAACCACACTATCCATTGGACACCATCTTTTTCACCTAGAACACATATCTATATATATATATAATTGACAAAGGTGTACAATATAATTATATACTAATTGCTATATCATTGCATTGTTATATTTATTATTGCTGTTATTAAAGTAGATGAAACTTTTATGATATATAAATGACAAAGAAAGGTGTATAACCAAAAATTATCTAGTCCACAAGAAAATTTCTCCGTCTCTTCTTATTAAATAGAGAAACAAAGAGAGCTTAGAGACTACTGGCCTAGGTTAAGGGGGGTAGCTTACGTCGACAACTATATAACTAATCTATATTTCCTTGTTTACTCTCATACCTTTCATAATTTTTATCCACAATCCAAAGAGAAGTAGCTAGTACATATAAAGAGACGAAGGTGGAGAAAGGAAGTATCATAAAAGATCGATGATGAGAAACGTAGGGAGTTCGAGCTCCGGCGGCAAAGGCATAGCGGCGGTGGTAGGCGTCGGTCCAAAGCTTGGCCGCTCCATCGCTCGGAAGTTTGCTCATGAAGGCTACACCGTCGCGATTCTCTCCCGTGATCTCGGTTTGATTCCTTTCTCTCTCTCTTTTAAATTTTGGTTTTTGCTTTTCTTTTTTATCCATATCTCCCTCCGCCTATTCATACACGTATACACATAAACAACGCATGTTTCCATGTATACTTATGCTTCTTTTATATATATATATATATATATATATGTGCCCACATAAATTTTCTTCTCCATTATATATGTACCAAAGAAGATAAAGAATTGCGGCAATTTTCTTTGCAAAATGAGATATTTTAGTGCTATTTGTTCTCGCTGGATTTTACGAGTATATTAATGCGGCTAACATGTTCACACATCACACATATCCAATTTCAGTTTTATTTTAGATTTTGGGTTTATACATCATCACCACTCAATTTAGTAAGACATAATAGTGTAATTTTTTCAGTGTAGATAGTAGAAATATTCAGTTTTTAATTTATTATGAATAGTTCAGTAAAAACTTATTTAATTAGGTTGAAATATTTTTTGTTTTGTTCTACACAAAAAAAGTAAAGGAAGCAATGACACTTTTTCATTATGTTCGGTGATGGAAATATTTATTTTCCATTCGATTCTAACTAATAATAAATAGATTTTAATTTTCTTCATCCGTCTAAATATTTATCTTTTTCTCTTCGTTCCTTCTCTTATATAAAATAATTACTAGTCTTGGCAATCAGCTAAGATTGATCACAAAACAGTGCACTTACCGTCGCTACTAAATGTAAATATAACACTCTATTTTAGTTTTTTTTTTTTTTTTTTTTTTTTGGATAACGAACACTTTGTCACTCTCTTGATATATATGGTCGGGTCCATTGTGCAGGTAGGTTATCTCGAGTAGCAGAAGAGATAGCCAGAGAAAAGAAAGCGCAAGTGTTTGCTATAAGAATTGATTGTGCGGATCCAAGAAGCGTAAGAGAAGCCTTCGAAGGAGTGTTGTCGTTAGGGTTCGTGGACGTTTTAGTGTACAATGCTTATCATTCTTCTTCTTCCTACACAAGTCACCATCCAACTTCTTTCACCCACATTCCTTTTCAATCTTTCCAAACTTCTATCTCCGTCTCAGTCTTTGCTGCATTCCTTTGCGCACAACAGGTGACCATTTCTTGAAATCGCATGCACTATTATTATATACGAACAATGTGTTTTATTATAAACTCACGTATCTCTCTGAATTTTATCGTTATTTTGTTATTGAAGACTTGCTCTTGGTAATCATGGCCTAAAACCCCTAGAACACATGATAGATATGTTTTGATCCATAATTTATCCAGTTAGTAATTAAAAAACACTTTTTCCTAGATTTTTTTTTTCTGTTACAATAAATAAGATTATTTTTATAGTATCATTGAATTTATCAGGAAGCTGAAGGGTAAAAGTAATACTATTGAGTTATTTTGACTTTTTTAAAAAGTTATTTTAATATTTTTCTATTTTTGTAAGTTGTTCATTTGATTTTATGATATGGTACCAAAAGGTTATTCCCGGGATGATGGAGAAAGGGAAAGGAACTATACTTTTCACCGGTTGCTCGGCGTCTTTGAATGGCGTTGCTGGTTTCTCCGAACTATGTAATATCCTCACAATTTTTAGAATCTGATTCTTTTAGTATTCGCAAAAAAAAAATAGGTATGATCACTAAAAATATATATATATATATATATATATATATATATATATATATATATATATATTTGGAATCGGAACAGGCTGTGGGAAATTTGCGTTGAGGGCACTGTCTCAATGCTTAGCAAAAGAATATCAAGCTTTTGGAATACATGTGGCTCATGTTATCATCGACGGTGTGGTTGGACCTCCACGGTACGCAAATTATGCAATCATAATATTCCATTTTAAATTATAAGAAATGAATCTAGACCACAAAATATCTGTCCGAAAAAGGCTCTTTTAACTTTTTATAGCTTCCACAAACGGCAAGATTCTGATCCAAACCGACAAGATTCTTACCTCAACTAAAGAATAAAAAAAGAATTATTTTTAGAATCGTAAATACATAATTTTATCCTAAAATCGCAAATACATTTTGTGACTCCATTTCTTATTTCTTTAGTTTTTTTTTTTCTAGCAAATGGAAACCAATTTATATATGATTCCTTAGCCTCTACTATATCTTTATCTTCTTCATATTAATGGTCAAAGATGAAAGAGGATGAACTTTAATCGAGTCCCCCACAAGTCCACAACGGTCCACACTAGTACTGACACATTTAAGCGTCTGAATAAGTATTTTCATAAATAAAGTCTCATGAAAATGTATTTTTCAGAGAAATAATAAACATCCCTCCTCGAGGAATGGTCGCGAACCAATCATTGAACGTAGGAGGCGAAGATGGAGAAGGAGAAGGAGAAAGCTCGGGAGTGATGGGAATGGATCCTGATGTATTGGCTCAAACATATTGGTACCTCCATGTCCAAGACCGAAGAGCTTGGACCCATGAACTTGACATCCGACCATCAACCACAAGATACTAGCTAGCTAGTACTTTTAAATTGTGATTTGATTTTTCGGGTTTCTGATTTTTATTCAATGTTCTTTGAGCCATATATATATATATGTATTCATATTCTTGTGTTTGGAATGTAAGTAAGTATTTTAAAGGGTTTGTTAATGATTGGTGTGAATGATCTATCAATCTCTTATCTCTCTAAATAGTTTGATTTTGGTTTTTAGTTTGCGTGACTTTTGAGATGATGATTTGGTTTTGTCGGCTAAGGCTTGAACTTTTTATTTTATGTGGCGTTAAATTTGAAAAGGTACAAGTGACTTCGTGTTCGAATTGGAGACACAAGAAGAACCGACAAGTCATGTGAATGGACATAAGATCCGATCACAAAATAAAAAGGGACCCCCTTAAAAAGGTAAAATTAGAAACAATCGTCCTTTTAAGTGTTGTCACGTCAAGGAACTACTCTATGTTTCGGGGTCCATTTTTTCTTTCACTCAAGAGAGTGAAACTTTCATGATGGTCAAGTCGTCAAGAGAATCTCATTAAGGAGTCTTGTAGCTTTCTTACCTCTTTTGAATGAAAAAACAGAAGAGAGTACTGATTAGTGTTGATCAAGAACACATTGAGAGTTCTTTGACTAAACACTTGAGCTAACATTGTGTTCTTAGCATGAAGAAGCGAAACTAGACCAGGAACAGTGACTTATAACATGCCACCACAAAAAACATACATACCGGTATTCATACACATATTGGTTATATGAAAGATAAATTTTTGTACTTGTGAGTAATCGAAACAAGAGTTTACAAATCGTCTTTGGGGGAAAGGCATTATAAAAATCTTTAAACTCTCTGACTGAAGCTGATATAAGTGTAAAACAGAACAAAAAAAATCTCCCTTTGTAAAACAAAATTTCAACATCTCCGGCATATTAACATAAGAGGCATGTATAGAGAAAACAATACATGATTTAGTTTACCTTTGCAAAAGATGATCTTTGATAAACTGCTTCTTTGCTCCTATCTTTTACCCTGAGATACATAAAGGATCACAAAGAAAGAAAGAATTCAGATAGTAGATAGATTCAAGTCATAACACATATCAAACCCAAAAGTGCTATGCTTGGGCTAATAGTACTCGGTTTTGATTACCTTAAGAAAGCTTTCTTCAGCTAAGAAATGTTTATGAGTCTCAATCTTGTTTCCCTAAAAACCAAATCCAAACAGAGAGATTTTAGTGACACAAGCTTAAGATATGTAGCAACAACATTCCCAATTCTTATACAAATTTAGAATGATTCCAATTCCAATTTCAATGATAACCTAATTTATTAATCAATCAAAGATTCATAAACCCTAAGTCGAAGCAAGTGTGAACGAATCAAGATTTATAAAAAACCCCTAAATTGATAAAAGAAACCTTTGAATAGGCGAGTGACTTTATCAACAAGAGAGTCTTCTTCCTCTTCCTCATCTTCTTCATCGTCATCGTCGTCGTCATCATAATCCGAATTGGAATCAGTAGAATCATCTTCGCTCAATTCACTATCGTCTCCACTGAATCGAACAAACCCAGAACCGATCAAATACTAACGAATCAAATCTGAGAAATTAGATCACAGCGAAAATAAGCAAAATACCTCAAACTCCGATCATCTTCTTCTTCTTCTTCTTCTTCTTCTTCTTCTTCTTCATCGTCGTCTTCTTCGTTGCTACTCTCGCCATCGACATCATCATCATCATCGTCTTCTTCGTCTTCCTCATCTGAGCTATAGTCATCAATGATCTCCTTCTCATCCGTCATTGAAGTTTCAAAAAAATGCAAACGGGCTTTTGATTTTATTTTTTTTTGTTTTTCTTTCAAAGTGACCGACCATTAAACATTGTCGGAGCCCCGACCCGAAACTCTCTAATTTATTATTATTCCATTTTTTCTCAATATGTAGGATATTTTTGACATTTCTTTTTAATTTTTTTTTGTTTTATATTTTATCCGATGTTTTGCAAGTTTTTAATGTAAATATAAATGAATTTGACAACTTGTAAGCATTTATATCCTACCGTATCTTTTACGATTGGTTAAATTTGCTTTAAATTAATACATAAATAATATTTTTGTTTTGGAAAGAAAAATAAATTATCGAAATTTGTGTGTTTTTATATCTTAAACATCTGAGAGATTATTATTATTATTTATTTGTTTTGTTTTGTTATTAATAAGACAATTTTTTAAAAAAGTGTATAAAGTCTACAAAATATATGATTTTCATCGATGTCACTGGTGGAACTTATGTCAATTTAATATTAATTTATATCAATTAATAGAAATTCAGATTTTTTTTATTTGATCAATTAACTCAACATAACCTTTTAACCAATATGTAATTTTTAATTAACCGGTAAGTGTATAATGTATATGTATTAATTTTTTTGTTGTAAGTTGTTACATTCTACGTTTAAAATTTACATTTACTATATAATAAATACATCAATATGAATTTATATACTTTTATTTTAACCAAATAGTAAATAATGTAAATATTGATTGTATAAGTATTCAGAGTTCTTTCATAAATATCAATTAATATCTATATATCAATATTCATATATGTTAATCTCACAAATTAATCAAACATTGTTCATCTCACATCGAATCTAATCTTACAATTTACACACATTCAATATAATATATACAAATTCAAATTTGAAGTCTAACAGTTAAAGAAATGTTGAATTATTTAAATAAAATTCAAGGTTTATAGTATATCCATATTGTAATTTGTTTCTTTTGATCGTTTTGATTTAGATAATAATTCATAAAGCCTAATAGATTTCTAGTTTACAATTAACATATCTTATTTATGCTAATTATAATTGAATGTATTTTGATTTAGATAATAATTCATAAAGCCTAATAGATTTCTAGTTTACAATTAACATATCTTATGTATGCTAATTATAATTGAATGTATTTTTAAATAACAAATATATTTCAATATATATTAGTTATAACATATTGTATGTTTACTACATTCATTTCACCTACACACATCACGTGAGATTTTTAAAGTTACAAATATTATAATAATGATGGAAAGTTACAAATATTATAATAATGATGGAAAGTTACAAACAACAAAGCATCAATACAAACTATTTTTTGTAATTCAATTACAAAATAAAATGTACAAAATTTGTTTTTAGTCCATCCATATATATATAAGTTATAGCATTAAACTCTATATCAGAGGCAATAAGAGTATATGGCCTTGAATGATTACTAGTTTTTAAGTGGATTTTAGTTTTTGATTTTGTTGAAAATCTATTTTTAACCATTCAAGAATTAAAAAAAAATTGGATTCTCTAAAATTTCGGAAAACTAGTTTTTAAGTGGGTTTTTCCAAATTTCTAATAAAAACTAAAAACCATAATTTTGAGGGTTTTGTGGAAAACCTTTATTTTCAACGTAATATTTTTATTTTTGAATTTTTGATTTATTAATTTTTAAATATACAACAAAAACCAAAAATCCGAAAACCAAAATCTAAAAAATAAAACCAATAAAAACTCTATTGTCATTCATAGCCTATATGTTTGATGGATTTTAGTTTTGCTGTAAAATTAGTTTTGCATTAGTTTTTTTTTTTTTTTTTTTGCATTAGTTTAGTCTCTCAAAGGAAAATCTCTGGTCTTAAAATGGATTTTAGGTTTGTTAATCTCTTGTCACTTGCTTCAATTTTTCAATGGAGAAAAATGATACAGTTGGTCATATTTATGTGCTTATTATGCTAATTTCCAATTCTACATTTGTTGAAGAATTATGTCTATAAATTTGGTGTTATCACTTAGGTTAGATAAATCATGTGCCTTTGAAAGGTAAAAGTCCTTACTGGTTAACCTTTTACCCTGAAGTATGATGCTCTCATGGATAGTTTCACAATCTTTTTCTTTTTTAGTCCTAGAGCATCTTAACAGAATCAAAAAACCTATAATTCTACTGTGTCTATTAGATCATTTCCATAGAAAATCCACTGACATCTCACGGAAAGAACAACAATCTTTTTGTTTTTTTAAGTCAATCTAACTCTACGCAACCTCTTACCAGAAACAAAACACCAAATTATAATCTTTGATCCTACAGCTTCTGTTAGATAATTCTTCATCTAATTTTTCTCTTTTGTGCATTTTTTAAGTGATTTTACTAGCCTTGGCATGTTATTGGTGGTTGGATTGACCTTCTAGGTATACATCTTGTTTAAGAGACAGATGAAGATCAAGCAAAACCAGCTGTTCTTCAAACGTAATGGTGGCCTCCTCCTACAACAACAACTTCATTTGAAAGCAGACAACATTCAGAGGACAACAATCTTCTCCTCCACGGACTTAGACAATGCTACTGAAGGCTTTAGCACCAACAAGGTGCTTGGACAAGGTGGTTGGGGAACCGTTTACAAGGGCATGCTTCTAGACGGTAGAATCGTGGCGGTTAAGAAGTCTAAAGCTATTGATGAAAACAATCTAGAACAATTCATCAACGAGCTTATGATTCTCTCTCAGATTAATTACAGAAACATCGTCAAGGTACTTGGAAACCCAAGTTCCTATGCTCGTCTATGAATTTGTTCCCAATGCAGATCTATCCAACCTTCTCCATCACAGCACATCTGATACATCTTGGGAACCACATCTCTGTATATATATATATATATACACTAACAAATTACAAATATATATATATATATATATATTAACAATTTCTGTATATAATTCCACAAGTATATATATATATATATATATTAACAATTACTCACCATACTGTTCAATAATAGAATAAATAGTAATTAAATATAGATTATTTAATAAATATCAATGTATCCATATTTATATATGTTAATCTCACAAATATCAAAACATTGTCAATCTCACAATGTCAAATCTATTGCAATATTTACAATTTACACACATACTACAATAATATAATATATACATATCCAAAATTTGAAATCTAACAGTTAGAGAAATTTTGCATGTAATTTTTATAAATTGAAAAAAAATTCAAGATTTATAGTATATCCATATTGTAATTTGTTTCTTTTTGATTGTTTTGATAAATTTGTAATATATAAAAATTTAGTTTTAGATAATAATTTGTAAAGCCTAATAGATTTTTAGTTTACAATTAATATGTCTTAGTCATAATTTTTATGCTAATTTTTAATGAATGTATTTGTAAGCTTACTACATTCATTTCCCCCACACATCGCGTGAGATTTTTTCAGTTACATATCTTAATAATAAAGTAAGGTTTTTAACAAAATCCAAAATTTGAAAGCTGACATGTGTCATTCTATTCAATTTTAATATATAAAGTCTATTAATTTTATATTTTATTAATTTATAAATTAAAAACTCATTAAATATTTTAAAGACATAGAAAAAAATTATACAGTATTAAATATGAATTTATTTTCATATTTCTTAATCTTTTATTTATATTAATAGAGTATTACATAATATATGAGATGTTTGAAAGAAAAATGAAAAATCACATGAAACTTAAGAACGTGTTAAACTTCTACACAAAATTTGTTTTTAATGAATTAACAAAATGCTTAGGTGACAATAAAAAATAGATAGTATGACATTTGAAAGACTATTTTATTTGTTATAAAAAAAACCCATGTAAAATTATTTTTCTTAGCTTTTGCTTATATTTTACATATGTTTTGCTTTTTTTGTGATGAGAAACTATTGGTTGGCCATTTAAATTGTTTGATTGGAATAGGTTCAAGCTGGTTGCACAAAGTCCAGCCTAACAACTGAAAGTCTCTGAAGGTTAATTGAGTGCATGCTTTTAGCTCAGTTTGGGTTATTCATCTTTTGTATCTGCAGCTTTCTCCTGTCCGGTTATTTTCCTTTACAGGTTGTGATGAGAAGCCAAAAAAGAACAGAACTTGCAAAGTCTTTCGGTTAAATAAACCATATCAAACACTTGGTTTTGAAGGACTCTCTCTGAAGTCTTCTCATGGTTTGCATTGCTATCTTTTTTAGAGAAAAGAATTTGTTAAACTAGAGCTAGACAGCGAAAGAAATTATTAAGAGAAGATCACAACTTTACAATCTGTTTTGTACAAAGAACCAATTTACTTGGTCGGTATTTTATATCATTTTCTCTCTTGTCATCTCTGTCTGGCCTTCGGTCGCCGCCCACCATGCTAATCCTTCATAATCTTGCTCCCTCCATGATCCCTTGTAGCATGGTCACGGTCATGTCTGTTGTCTTGTCTCTGCTTCCTCCGTCCCAGTCTCTGAGATGTTTATTCTCTCTTGGTCTGTCCTCACTGCAGACAAGGCCACAGCATTATCAGCACCAAAATTGGTCCCAACAAGGCTAACGAGTTTAGTGAGAAATGAAAATGATATCCCAAGTCCAACAGACCAAAAATCTTTATAGATGTAGAAAATACGAAAAGAGAAACGGGTTTATAATACTCCCAACTCCAACTACCAACAATGTAAAGTGTACAACACCAAAAGCAATGGGATCATTTATTCAGGTCATTTGCATATAAGATTTCAAATTTAACTTGGATTTCCCAAACAGCAAGAGGGCATGAAAGAAACATACATAAAACATAAATGGTGGATTACATTTCTGTAAGTCCTCAGCAGCCTTTTCAACACCTTGAGGGTTTATGAATGAATCCTCTCCCTTTTCGGTGCCTAGTCGAAACAGAATTAGGTGCATCATACAGGAGAGTCAACTTCTGGCTTGGGTGGACATTTCATAAGATTATCATTTGTGTTAGTGAACCTGACGAGTTTTAGAGAATACATTAACAACTCAAATCTGTGAGAACAAGATCAGATTGCAGATACAAAAAGTGTGTTTCATATCAAACAAATATGCAACACTGTAAGGCAGGCTATGAAAACTTCCATAAAAAAGTCATATTACTGAAAACGTATTTAAAAAAGTGAACCAGATCCACCTTCATAGTAGCTAAATTCCCATATACTGAATCAATATAGACTTGATGCATTTATAATAAAAACTCAATTTTAGAAAATAAATACTGAGTGTTACAATGCAATCGAATATAGAAACGAAGCAAAGTATAAAACGACTTGGGTATTCAATTTGACGAAGTAGAACAACCAATGTCGAATCTGGTGCTCGCAAAGGGATCACGAAAGAGCTGAACGGGCAGAAGTTAAACAAGAGTAATCACGAATCAGCAAAGTTGAGATAAAGAGACGAACCAGCTTAAGCTGAAGAACATATATGTCTTTGGTTTTTCTCTCGCAGCTCAGCTAGGGTTCTACTTCTCTACACCACCAACACTCTTCTACCATCAATCTCAAAACTTCTTTTAGAGAACCGTTTTGTTGAATCTATAGCTTAGACCTAACTAATAGACATTGTGAAGAAACTAAAACTCGAGAGAGAGCGAGGGCGAGAGACAAACTGAATCCCAAACCGGGTCAACCAAACATAAATTGAATCGCAAACCGGTTTTTTCTGGGTATTAAGTAATCCGGTCCGACATCCAAAATTATCTGGATACCGGATTTTTCCGGTTATTAAGTAATCCGGTCCGACATCCAAAATTTATCTGGAAACCGGATTCTATGTGCCGATACTATCAAATCATGTTATCGATGAAAGCTACAACACTTTTTTTTTCTTTTTCTTATTGAAAGTTTTTTTATTTTATTTGATCTACAATGTATTTGTTCTCGTTTATGGCCGCAAACAACAAATTTGTTTGTTTATAAATTAAAATTTTCTTCTATTGATGTCAAAAACTAATGTCGTACGTACGTTGCTTTGTAAAATTTTTGAATTTCTCTTGTTTTAGCCTTAAATGTCGCCTTAGGTGTGTAATCACATCTATCGACTGTCGCTGAGGCAAATTTGTATGTGTACTACTTACTAGCTATACTTGCTTAATTGTATACATCTTTCAAAACACAATCAGGCACATGTATATCAAAAACAATCACATAACTTAGAACATTTTAATTAATTGATAAAACATAGCTTTTGGTTTTGGCAAACATCAATAGGGACGTCGATCAGGGATATTTGTAAGACCCCGATCCTAAAATCCCATACATAGCCGTACGGGCTAGTAGAAATTTCTCTAAGGGCCTATGTAAATTCTACTCGTTCGTTTAACCATATGCAACAACGGATATGTAAACAAGTGTTATAACTTAAAAATACGCATTCATTAATTTAGAGATTCAAATTATCCTTAAAAAATCATTCTTAACACCATACATGGTACCAATACAATCCTTAGAAATAAAAGCCATAGTTTAAACTACCCAAAGCCACTATCCTCTTCCTCCCTTGCCTCCGTCACACGAGCTGGTCAGCCACTAAAATCCTGATCACCGGACCTTTCTTTTCCTGCGTCCATATAAAGGAGGCGTAAGCAAACAAATTTGCTTAGTGGAGCGGTCATCCCGTCTCACTAGGCTCAGTTCAATAATCTCAATCCGACACAGGGTATGTTCCAATCAAGTCACGCAAGTAAAAAAATTCACATAGGATAGTTGTCCAAGTCGTTAAGACCAACCACCATTCATACTGCAATAGAACACATTAACCATTAACTAAGACAAGCAATTAACGAGATTAAATAAACCACGGGTCAAGAGATTCAACCATGGAACTCGGCCACAGTCACACACTCACCTTCGGTTTTGACCTACGGTGCTAATCTCTCGATCCCTATGCCCAATTCTGATCCCCGCCTCTACACGGACAGATCTACATCGTTAACCACCAATGTATGAACCATATACTATCGATGGATCAAGGTGGAGGAAGACTTACTGTTCTTCTCTCGATCTAGACTTAGGAATTCTCGGCCAAGCTCGATGGAAACTCTTCTCTCTTTCTCTTGCGGCGGCTAAAAGGTCTTATGCGAAAACTAGAGAATTTCTCTAAGGGTTCTATCTTTTAAATAGGGTCGACTAAACCGCCTTGAGTTGCCCCAAAACGATAAACCCTATCGTCCACCAACTTCCTAATTTTTCGCATCTATCCTTATCCGACCAATTTTGCCTTTTCCACGAGTTTCCTTTCCCGTGAGTCGGCTTAAATCTTTGCAAGATTTCCGAGTTCCCGGGCCACCCATCGGCCCATGGTCTAATCGGTCCATCCTTGTCCATCGGCCCGATCCATCGTTCACCGATGCAACTATTTCTGGATAGTCCTATTTCACTATCACTCTCACTATCACTATCACCATCACTAGGACTTTCACTCCCACTATCACTCGGACTGTCACTTAGACTAAGTGCCGAATATTCCCATTTTCATCTAGAAACTTACATGTGTGCATCATCTACAATGTAAGGTTTAGAATTCCTTTTCTTCAGTTCAAACATCTGTTCACTACTTCGGTAGTCTCGAACTCTCCATTTCCATCTGGAACCATTGGCTATCGAATAACGGCCGTTGTTCTTTACGGATCCTAATTCGTCTTATTTTCGTTCCGAGGTTTGTATCAAGTACGTCCCAATTCTTTCGGATACGTCCTGATCCTTCCGGATACGTCCTGATTCTTCCGGATACGTCTTGATCCTTCTAGATACGTCCTGATCCTTCCGGATACGTGTATGTACCATCTCTCATACCGCGTACGTACAATTTCACGTACCGCCGGTACCAAGGAAGCTGGTCGTTACAATATTCCCGGAGGATCGTAGCTACATATGATCCAGACGTACTCAACATTCTGACACCTCACCGAGCTGCAACCAACCCGGACCGACTCACGCCACACGATCTGATGAAGAAAGTCCTTGCACACACCTTGACATGTACAACACTAACACACACTTATCTTTTTTTGATACACTCTTTTTTATATTTTATTCTCAGCTTTCATAAAAACCACATATTAATTATAACAACTATGCAAATGGGTATATGTGAATATCCTCTAACTTCTTCAAGTTTTTCCCAGTTAACAATTATGCAAATGGGTCAAATTTTCCACAAATTCTTCGAACTCTCTAAGCATTTCTCTTGTTTTTTTTTCCTTCTACGTATTATTTTTCGTAAATTGTTCAAAACTTCGGATCTTTCACAAAAACTCTGGGGACTCAATTTGTAAAAAAAAAAGCAATTACTTTGTTGGTTAATAATACATTATACAAAAAAAAAAAAACGAAAAAAGTCGGTGATGCATAAGCATAACTAAATAATTAATTATATAATAAAGCTGGTTGATTCGTGTTATGTTTTACTTATTTTTAGCTTATATTTTATTTATGTTTTACTTTGTAAATTTTAATGCATATAATTATTAGTGAACACACAAATTGTTGGCAAAATGAGCTTATAGGAATGAATTTTAATTATTGTTGAGGATTTTAGTATATATTTTTTATTTTAATTTTATAAATTTTAAATATTTTAAATTAGTTTGACATAAAAAACAATTAGTACTTATGACATGCTGTTGGGTAGACACTCGCGAGAGTATAGATTATGTCATTGGCATAAGCATTGAGGGCATTAATGGTAATACATCAGTCGGAGGATACAAAAAGACATTTCAGACAGACAAGTTTAACAAAGGTCTTTCACCATACTTTGATATGGAGTGGCTCTTGTCGACGAATTACACTCTGACGGTTCAACTTAAATGGTTAGTACACAGCGCCAATGGATATCCAGCATATTCTTGCTTCGGTAGTTACGCCGGCAACCATATATTATGGGTGGATGCAAAGGTGACCAATATTTCTTATAATCTTATATTATTGCGTTCTGACTTGTGAGAAGGAATTTACTTTATTATAACATTTCCTTTATAGACATAGTGTCAAATGCTTAATGCTGATGGAAGACGCAAATTTTGTGATGGAGGCACTTGTGTGAACACTCCAATAGACTTTTATTGTGTATACAAGAAGAACAAGTCATTGTTTATAATTATAGGTAAACACAAAAACCTTTAGTCATGAATTGATATGATATTATACAATATGACGGATAAATATACTATAGTCTAGATAAGTTAAAAGAAATTGAACATATCAAACACATGTTACAAATATACAATAACATATATATGTTTTAAGATAGATGACGCTCTAGGAGAAAGTGAAGAATGTCAGAAACATCATCAATCTTCCTAACATCATCATCATTCTCTACAAACCTAACAACCACACTTATTTTTTTCTTTTTACCGTTTTGATAAATTTTTCATATATAAAAATTTAGTTTTAGATAATAATTCATAAAAACATAATAGATTTCTAGTTTACAATTAACATATTTTAGTTACAATATTTATACTAATTATAATTAAATGTATTTTTAAATAACTAAATATATTTCAATATATATTATTTATTGTATGTTTACTATATTCATTTCAACTACCCATCGAGTAAGCTTTTAGTTATAAATATTATATTAATGAGGGAAAAAATACAAACAACAAACCATCAATACAAACTATTTCTTGTAACTCGATTACAAAATCAAATGTACAAAAATTGTTTCCAGTCCATCCATATATATAAGCTATAGCATTAAACTCTATATTAGAGGCAATAAGAGTAAATATGTTTGATGGATTTTAGTTTAGCATTAGCTTTGCATTAGTATTGCATTAAAATTAGTTTTGTCTATAACATTTGTTTTTTGCATTAGTTTAGTCTTTCTAGGGAAAATATCTGGTCTTAAAGATGAATTTTAGTTTTGTTAATTTCTTTTCACTTGCTTCAAACTTTCTGTGGAGAAAAAATTATTCGGTTGGTCATGTTGATGTCCTTATTATGCTAATTTCCAATTCTACTATTTTTTTTTGGACAAACTTCCAATTCTACATTTGTTGAAGAATTATGTCTATAAAATTGGTGTTGTGTTGATAGAGCTCATCACATGAGAGAAGACGATTATTCACCAAAACATGTGTTTAACGAGAAATTTTTACTCTTACTATTAAAGATAGCAGATTGGTTGAGGTGATTGATACCAAGATGAAAGGTAATCACAACCTTGAACAAGTCACTGTAGCTGCAACATTGGTTAGGAGGTGTGTGAGAAAGAAAGGCTAGAAAAGACCTTTATGAGAAATATCCCATAAAATTGTTGTGTCAATTCTTGTAATTCGATTACTACAAAATATTATTACATATGTACAGAGAATCATGTCCCCATTATTAGGACTCTTTGAAGTCTTCTCATGGTTTTCATTGCTATTTTTTTACATGAAAAGTTGTTTAAATTAGAGTCAGGCAGCAAAATAAATTATTAAGAGACGATCACAATTCACAACTTAACAATCTGTTTAGGTATAGAGAACCAGTTTACTTGGTCGGTTTTTATATCATTTTCTCTCTTGCCATCTCATATTTGCTTAGACTTTAGACTAATCAAACAACCTTAATATACAATCATCTAGTTATGCATCACAATTTTTTTTCATTTGTTATTGTTGTTTTTTTAGAATGTATTAATTAACCAACAAAGTAATTGCTTTTTTCGAATTGAGCCCGGAAGTTATTGTGAGAAATTCAACTAGAATTTTTTTCCAAATCAATTTTGGTTTTGAGAAATTTGAAATCTCTACGTTTATTCTAATCGCGAAAAATAAACATAATTTTACGATTTAAAACGTAGTTAATGGTTAATAGGAAAGAAAACTAATACGTAGAAGGAAAAAACCTAGAGAATTGCTAACTGAGTTCGAAGAATTTATGTGGAAGATTTGACCCATTTGCTCAATTGTTAACTGGGAAAAATTCTTAACTCGAAGAAGTTAGAGGATCTTTTGGAAAAAAACTTCTATTGGTTTAAGTCTTACGACAATAAAAGTAGTGGTTTACAATTTTTTCTCTTTCATTGTAATCATTTTTCGGAACAATAATTTAATAGAGAAAATTTTGGAAAATAAGATTGGTATCAAAAGACCAAAATCTAGAAGAATGTCAGAAACATCATCAGTCAATCGTCATAAGTTACCAAGTTTGGAAAACAATATCATCATTTTTCTCTAAAAAACCGTTACCTAACACACACACTTACCTTTTTTTTTGCTACACTCTTTTTTTCAATATTTTCTTCTCAGCTTTCATAACAAAAGTCAAAAGCCACATATTATATAACTCTCTAAGAAAAGCTCCTAGGAGAAAGTGATCTCAGACAAATTTCATACATATCATTCGAAGTTTCAAAACCAATCTAATGAGCTTTGATCGTACGGCTAGACACACCATGTAGCAATTTCACAAATCCAAGAAAGCTAAGCTTTCCATCTGTATGCCTAAGCCAATCGTGAAGCACTGCGTGAACCGGTACAGAAGGACCAAGACCAAGTTCCTGAAATAAGTTATAACCAAATGAGTTCATTTGAGCATTTTGCAAAGACTTGAAACAGAGTTTTGTATAAATATAAAGAGACAAACCGAAGCGAGTTCATCAATCATGATGGGTCGGTTTCCGTCCTTTTCGAAAAGCTCATAAGCACAACGAGCGTGTTGTTCCCATCGATCAAGAGCTTCTAGCTGGTGAACACTCAAAGCCGCTGCACAGAATTCCTCAAAGTCCATTCTTCTATATTGAAGAGCACTCAGCTACAAAGACGGTCCAATAAGCAATATCAATTACCAAAGTCAAATTGTGTGGTTCAAACATTGAATCCCACGAATTAAAGGTTCTTACTTGTGCTAAGAATTCTGGAATACGTGAATCCTTCATTGCATCTGTTGCCATTTTCATCAGAGCCTAACAAAGAGAGTTTGAGTCAGTGTCATGATAATACTAATAACCAAAGCATACCAGAAGATAAACTGAAACAGGACGGAAGATAGAAAACTTACGGATTTGATGTTTTCTAGACTTATGGTTCCGTTCTTACTAGGTTCTAACAAAGCAAACTGCTCCCTCAGATAAAACAGTTCATCAACCGTAAGTGTTTTCGATAATGCCTGCAAGAAAATGGCTAACGTTAAGCAAAAACAACAGAAGTGACCATTGAAGCAGAAATACTGAAAAACTGATCCACCCCACCCTTAATGCAGCTTTACGGAGAGATGATGATCGTAAATAAGCTCTCATAAGTTTAAAAACCAGAATATCCAATGGAACCTTTGCATCATTTGAGTCTTTTATCCATGGATGACCTGAAAGAAAATAAAATATTTGCTTACAATCTTGTTTTCACATTGGAACAATTTTTGTATGCATTCTACACTTACTTAAGGCTTGAGCAGCTGTTAATCTTCTACGCGGGTCTTTGTTTAGCAACCGCTTTACAAAATCTCTTGCCTCTGAAGATAACAAAGGCCAAGGAGGGTCGTCAAAACTCGGATCTGCTTTTAGAACAGCTCGAAAGATTCCTGATTCAGTTCTAGCCCAAAACGGTCGGCTTCCACACAAAAGAATATACACAATCACACCGACACTCCAAATATCAGCTTCTGTACTGTAAGATCTATGTAGAACTTCAGGTGCTACATAGTATGCACTGCCAACAATGTCATTGAGCCTCTCATCTGCAAATTCAATTGTCAAAGTATATATATAAACAAATGTAAGTCTCTAGATTCTGGAATCTAAATATACAGACGGCATATAATCTAAGGGCTTTACCTGGTCTCACGTAATCTGACAAACCGAAATCTATTGCCTTCAATTGAGAGGTGTCTTCTTTTGAGGTAAAAAGAAAATTCTGATCCAAACAGTTTAAGTAAACTTCATTTAGATTCTAATGAACATCAAATGTATAAGTAGGAAGAAAGAGCTTTCATTACCTCAGGTTTGAGATCTCTGTGTACAACACCTTGGAGATGACAAAACGCAACCACATTTAATATTTGTATCATAACAGTCTTTGCATCCTCCTCTGTGTACTTCCCACCTCTGCACACAAAACACCACCAAGTTCAATAAAAACAATCTCAAAACCAGTAAGAACGAACAATCCTACTACTAAACTGGCTAAAATTTCTTTACCTTGAAAGTATTCTATCCAAAAGCTCTCCTCCTTCACATAACCTAAAACAAGAAACACAGAAACACTTTAAACCTTGTCAATGCTAATTTCAGAATAAAGTCTGAGCAAAAGTGAGCTTACTCCATCACTATATAGACATTATCATGATCCTCATATGCATCATAGAAATGAGGAAGATTGTTATGACCAGACAAAGCCCTCAATATCTTCACTTCCCTCCTCACATCTTCAATTGCAATAGCCGTCGTCATCTACACAACACAACATCACCAAAACTGAAATTGAAAAGCTTTGTACAAGTACCATCTCTCTAATCTAAACAGATCTCGTCATAACAATCCATGTAAACACAGACGAAAGTAAAAAAATCACTACTAACCTTAGCTTTGGGAATAACCTTAACAGCGACTTGTTGACCTTTATTATCACCCTTCTTAAACTTAGCAGCACAAGTATAACCAAAATGACCACGACCAACTTCATCACCAAGCTCATACTTACTCGCAAAACTCTTGGAAAAACCAAAGCTTTTATCCAATCCAACACCACCTCCTTCAGCTTCACTCCCTTCAGGGATCGCCGACGAATTAGGCTTCACAGAGCCATGCCTTCTCGCTAAAAGAGCTCTGATGTGTTTAGCCGGAGAAGGAGGAGGAAACGGCCGTTTGAAAAACCTCTTCGGCGTAGAGTTACCACTACTAGCGTTAGTCGCCGGAGATCTCGCCGGAGTCTTCTTGGAGAAGAAAGAGTGAGCTGGACTCGGACTGTAAAAGGGGAAAAACGGAGACTTTTTCCCTTCATTGCTCGCTACTACACTCTGATCTTCGACAGGGTTGCCTCCATTAACGGATGAGCTCGAAGGCTTGACGGATTCAGACGCCGGAAGTGGACTATTTCTCGCCGGAGTTTGATCGGAGTTAGGTGAATTCGGCTTCGAAGTACAGAGACCCATTACGAATCTCTACTCTTCTCACATCACACGAAAATATCAAAACCTCTCAATTGTATCTCATCATCGGAATCAAAAACAAGTAAAAAAAATTCAAACTTTTGAATCTTGGCAAAAACAAAAAAAAGATGAAATTTTTATAATTGGGAGAAGTAAGATTTTTTTTAAAAAAAAATTGTAATTTTTGCTTCGTCTTCTTTCTTTGGAATTGACTCCTTTGTCTATGGCGAATTCCAAAGCGAAGGATTTGGATCCAAGAGGAATGAGTTAAAAAGAGAAACGACGATACGTTCGCTTTTTAGAAGAAAAAAAAAATAACATTTTTATTTTAACCATTTGAACAACTACTACTAATTACACAATTAAACTACTTAAGTAGTGTTTTTTAATCACTTTAACTAAAATTTGTTACGCATCTTTGGTAACATTTTATATAATAAATTTGTGTGTATGTAAAGACAAAGAACAAACTAGAAAATAGGAGAATTAGGTGAAAATTTGCCAAATTTATAACTATAGAGTGTGAATATTAATGTTGTTGTGTACTTTGTAATTTTTGGTATTATCTCAATCATGAATATAAAGGCTAACCTAACCAACTGCATTAATTATATAGAGTTTTATTATTTGGATAAGTTCTTTGGGAGGAGAATTAATTCGACAATTTTAATAGACATTGACAGGGTTTTGTATTATTATTATTATTATTATTATGCAGATGCATTTAAACTCCTGCCAACTCTTGAATGTTGCATAATAATTTCGATTATTTTTGGTAAGACCGATAATAGTAAGTTAACCAATCATAATTTCATATTATGGATTTATATAGAATCAAAAACGTTTCGTTTTTTTGTTTTGTTTTGTTTTTTGCAGTTTAAAAAAAAATAATTACTATTCTTATAGACTTTATTGACAGTGATTAAACTAACACGGTGGCAAATAAATTTTTCATATGTTAACAAGTTCGAGTTCTATTTGGTTACTACAATCTTCAAATAATAAAACAACACATTATCGAATTTAAACCAAAAATGTAATACGAGAACACTAAAACGTTTGGTTTGCTATGATGGAAACGCTAATACGTATCTATGATGGAAACGCTAACGTATCTCCTTTTTTCTGTAAAAATGTATCGTATGTCCAAGTTAAATTTTTATGTGCCCGTTTAGAAGTATTATTATTTTAAAAAGACTTAAATTGTATATGGACACACTCAGTCCGACGGTATTAATATTGCCCTATAAGTTAATAACATCATTGTCCATATACAATAAAATTGATTGTCACTACGAACAATATATTAAAATTTTAACAAAAAAAAAATGTATGTATTGCTTCACTAATGCCAAAGCAAACAATCAGAATTTTCTAAAATCTAACTATTATTGTTATTTGAACTTGTCTATCAATACATAGAGAAGCAACATAACTTGTAACAAAACGAAATTTCTAACTATTGTAATCCAAAATGTTATTGGTTTCGAAATGTGATGTAATAGTAATCGGAGATCGACGTAAGGAGGAACAGAGAGGTGGGTGGGTAAAGCAGGACCCAGCATAGACTCTAAATGGTCCAGCTCGATAAATAGATAATAGTAATGTGTGAGTCCCGAATAAATATGTGTAGAAGTAGGTTTGTTCCTTCCTTAATTAACGCTATTGCCATTTGGATTCTGTGGTAGGGACTTATCGATGCTTCCTCGAAAAATAAAATAGAAAGCTGCATTCTCTATTAATCACTTCAAGGTTACAATCGTAACTCCAACTTCTATTACTCGTTATTGTTATGGTTATTGGTCAAAGACGTTAACTTCTATCACGTAGAACACAAACAAACCTAACTGCTACTTGTAAGATTTTGACATTTTTAAAAATTATCTTTAGCTACGTTATAGGCGCAAAAGTTTGATTCAAAAGTTTGAGGATTTTGCGTAATTAGTTATGGTTATTATAAAATAAAAGCAATACAACGTGAGACTGTATGAAAACTAATGATTATGTTGCATACTTGTATTTATATAATTCGTATGATGATGAAAATGAAACTTGCTTAACTTAGTTGCTTGTTGCACCCGACATACTGAGAAGCCAATTCAAATTTTGCAGCTAGCTATAATTTTTTCCCCACTTATATTCGTATGATTTAGTTTTTTTTTTCAAATGCATGCACACGTAGTGGTAAACATATTCATTATGTATCCCTTAAAGATTTTTATGTGTTGATGATTTTTGTATTTTCCTATTTTCTTGTAAATCAGTTTGAATTTTTTTTAATTATTATTGCTCATCCAAGTGAAACCTTTTATTAACAAAAAAAAAGTGTCTAGCAAAAGACTAATTAAATATTGTGGTTTTTAAAAGGAAAAACTAATGTAAATAAATAAAATATAGACTAATATTTTCGATATGTACAAACGTGTATACAGAAGTTGTTGTTAATAAAAGCTAGGATTAATTTGTGATAGCAATTAACAACAATCCTAAGCTTAAAAGAGAATCAATTAAAGAAATAAGAAAATGATACTAGCTACTTTGTTTCTAACCAAAAAGAAGTATTTATATACTTGTTTGTAATACGTGAGCAAATCATATAGTCAAGGTGATTAGCGGCAAGCTTAACATCTCATGAACCTATCATATGAATATTGCAATAAATAAATCACTTAATAGTAGAATAGAGCGGGTGTAATGGAAACAAAATGGGGGAAAATCATACCCGTACGTATCTCAAAAATGCGAATTGCTGCTTGTACAAATAAAGAGTGTCAATTTAGATATGTACCCTAATACATTTCAAATTTTATATATGTACTCACAAAATTGAGCCAATTTCACAGTTCACATTAATGGATTTAAGTCAACCGTTAGAGATGCTCACTCAGAATCCATATGTGTATTGACGTGCCATCGAAAATGCAAAACGACGTCGTTTTAATATGTTTTCTTCGCAAAAAATTGTGGAAATTCCACACTCCGGAGATTCGAACCCACAATCTCTTACGTGTTTAGCATAGGACTTAACCAGTTTATCCCACAACAATTCTCGAAAGAATCATACAAACTTATTCATATAAACCTAAGGTAGCATCCATCAAAATCGAAAAAAATTGTGGAAATCCTCACTCCCATGGGTCGAACCCGCGTCCTCAGATACAAATAGCGTAGGACTTAACCAGTTGATCCCACAACAATACTAGGTTATATCACACAAATTTATCCTTATAAACCTATAAAATATCTATGTCCCAATTAAATGAAACGTCGTCGTTTTGAATTGGGGGAAAAATAAAAATCCTAGGGTTCTTCTTCTTCTCTCAAATCGCGATTTGTGGTTTATTTGGGTTTTTTTCCTTCTTCTTCTCTGTAATTGGGTTCGATAAACCTAAATAATATTCTATTTCTTCTTCTCTGAACCCAATTATCGAACCCAATCACAGAGAAGAAGAAGGAAAAAAACCCAAATAAACCACAAATCGCGATTTGAGAGAAGAAGAAGAAGAACCCTAGAATTTCAAATTTTCCCCCAATTCAAAACGATGACATTTCATTTAATTGGGACTTAGATATTGTTTAGGTTTTTAAGGATAAATTTGTGTGATATAACCGAGTATTGTTGTGGGATCAACTGGTTAAGTCTTACGCTATTTGTATCTGAGGACGCGGGTTCGACCCACGGGAGTGAGGATTTCTACAATTTTTTTCGATTTGGATGGATGCTACTTTAGGTTTATATGAATAAGTTTGTATGATTCTTTCGAGAATTGTTGTGGGATAAACTGGTTAAGTCTTATGCTAAACACGTAAGAGATCGCGGGTTCGAATCTCCAGAGTGTGAAATTTCTACAATTTTTTGCGAAGAAAACATATTAAAACGGCGTCGTTTTACATTTTCGATGGCACATCAATACATACGTGGATTCTGAGTCAGCATCTCTAACGGTTGACTTATATTTGTTCACGTGGATTGTGAAATTGGCTCAATTTTGTGTGTACAGATATGAAATTTGAAATGTATTAGGGAGTATATGTCTAAAGTGGTATTCCTTGTTTGTACAGACAGCAATTCATACTTTTGAGGTGTGTACGAGTATGAAATGACCATTTTCCCAACAAAATGGTAACAAGATCCAAGAATTGTGAATAGACTTTTTACCGAATTTTTAATTTTGTGCATCCTCTCATTAAAAGAAGGGCAGAATAAATTTATAATTGATATCCTCCACTAAAAAGATTCCAAAGTCAACTTCACAAATCTTGTGATACATATATAGTGCAGGAAAATTATATGTAAAGTGATGTATAGATTATGATTTATCGTATGGTACACCGCAATGATAAAAATAAAAATATATGGCCACCCTTTTTTTATTCTCTTCTTCCACGTTTCCTCTATACTCTTACAATGTTTCTTCTTCTACTGTTTAGTTAGTCTTTATTTTGTTTTCGGTACAACAAAAAAACTTTTCATTAGCTTACATAATCTTGAAATATCTTCTTCAATAGAACCATTTTTCGTACTGTAAAAATATGTACCGACGACGGTTCTCATCATTTGAGCTATGGTGACATACGTAATACTAATTTGTTATATATAACTAGAAACAATTGTTGTGTAACCACTAACATAATAACTCGAGATATACTATATAGTCTAGACTTCATTAAATGAACAAAAATTCGATAAAGAAAGCAACAACATGATACTCATATACTCCTAATGATGACAATCATGAAGCTTAGGAAAATAACATATTTCTACTTTGTTTGTGTGTCACCCTATTTATGGTTTTTTTTGTGTGCCCATATTTACCCCTTTGCCATTGCCGCCAAAATCAGAAGAAGGTGCTCTTGGGGGCCAAACAATATGGTCAAATGGACTCAACGTACCTTTCTCCCTTTTTCTTTTTGATAGTGATGGCGCCAATATAAAAGGGTTATATTAAGGGGGCAAGTCTGTAAATTAAACGAAATCTCTTCTCAATCTCCAAGGAAAAAGAAAAGTTTTAAGATGATGATCCCAATGTTATTCAAGGGTGTAACACCATAGTTTGGTTTTAGAGTTCAGTCAAGTTACTAAACAACTTCATTGTTCAATGTTTCTATTCCCAAACTTCAACACACTGTTTCTTAAATAGAGGTATTTGGGACACCACGATTTGGTCCCCCTCAAGAATCTTATTTCATTTCCAATATTGATTATTTTTCATTGTTCAATGTCAGAATACATTTCATCTTTTAACTGTATATCTCACTGTTACAAAGAAAGAAAATGATAAAAATATATATAGCAAGTGTACTTTAACAATGCTCCCAATTTACTTGGTTAACTTGAGAAACCTTCAATGTTATGGGGTCAAATGTTCAAATTGAAAAGGGTAATGGAATGAAACTTAAATTACATAAATGTTCTTCCAAGGGACAGAAGAAGAGTATATAGAATCTTAACCAGAGGTTCTGTCACCACCAAAACCGGATTGTAAGAAGCCGGTCTGGTCCAGATGACTCACGTCCCCCCAAACTTGGATTGTCCATTTGTCTCCGTCGTATAAACGGAACACATTGACCGATGTATTGAGTATCTTTTCAACTTTTCTTGCACTTGGACAAGCTCTTTCGTAGAGAGATCGAATCGTTCCTCCATGAGACACTACTACTACTCTTTCACCTTCATCAACCACCGAAGTAAACAAAACCACCAATACTTAGAACATATGTGTTGGTGTCCTAATACAATAATCTCTGAGAAACAAACGCACAAGTAAAGGGAAGAAACCTCTATGTTTGTCACCAATTCTCTGCAATGCCGATGTACATCTGTCGTAAAGTTTGTCAAGACTTTCTCCTCCACCCTTCATTCACACAAATGAAGCAACATTAGCAACATCATTTACATATAACTAAGCTTCTTGTGTTTGTAATATCTAACCGGAATATCAACGTCAGTGCGGTTAGATGAAAAGGCTTTGTAAGCTTCAGGGCGAAGTTTTGAAGCTTCTTGATACACAAGCCCTTGCATATCTCCTAAATGTCTTTCCCGCAAATCACGATCAGTAAGTACCTGCATAGCATATATACACACAGTTGAAAGATATATGCATTTCAAAAGCCACAAAATGTGATAGATATGAAAAGAGGTTATTTCAGAACTTAGAACTATCTGCTAACGACAACAACGGAAAGAGCACAAAGGTGGAGACTTTAGAAGCAGATTCATAAAAGAACATAGCTACATGTCTTTAAAATGTCTACGAATGATGTCTTAAACCAAAACAAAAAGGTCCCATGAATCCAGAACAACAAAAAAAAGAGCAAAAAGGTGGAGACTTTAGGAAAAGATTCATAAAAGGAAAGTAAAGAAATGGGTTTTGTACCTCAAGGTTGCCGCATTTAGAAGCAATGATCTGAGCAGTCTCAAAGGCTCTCTTCAAGTCAGAAGAGTAAACATAAGATATCTTAGGCTCTTTTGATAACCGCTCAGCCACCTATATATATCAAAGAAAAGAAAATGTTACATCATCATCATCACCAAGATTCAAAGGTAACAGCACAATCAGAAGATAACACATACTCTAACAGCTTGTTGTCTTCCAGCATCGTTTAACTCAACATCCAAATGACCCTGAAACACACACACACACACAAACACATACCAAATCAACTAACCAACCACATTTTCTTCTACATCTCCCAAATCATAAATTCCCAAAAGACTATTATTTTACAGCGAATACTAATCATAACTCATACAAATTGAAGATACAGCTATTATTGCAATACCTGGATTTTTCTCTCGGCATTCCAAGAAGTTTCACCGTGACGAACAACAACAATCTCAGTATAATCACGATCATCGGAGCTGTAACCAACAAGAACATTGATTCCATTAACAATGAAAACAAACAAACACGATCATCGGAGAAGCTAGAACTTAGAAGAAGCATACTCAAAGCTTGATTCCGCCATGGGAGATTGCTGAATGAAATCGCCGGTCAATTTGCTTCTTTAGATCCGACGACGTCGAGACAACCAAATTTTACAGATAATAATAGGATATGATGATGAGAAACATTAGTGGGCTTTTATTGCTTTTTATTAATGGGCCTTTGCCCTTTGTAAACTATATCAGATATTTAAATTAAAAATTTAACTTTTTACCATAATCTTTTGGAATTATAGACGAATCAAATCAAATATTAATTTTACCAGAATCATACTGTATTAATTTAAAAAAAAAACATAATTTCTGGATAATTATCCATTTGATTTTATCTACTGTTTTAATTATTTAAAATATTAAGTAGCTGGATTTTGTTTTTTGGTACTATAAATAAAATTGCGTGGTAGAAAAATTTGACCTAAATATAAAAGTCCGTATCGTTGTAGGAAATTGTTAAAAAGGATCGAAAATTGCGTGGTAGCAAATTTTACTGTAGAGAATAGAATTTACGGAGAAGTATATATTGTTGTTTTACGTACGTACGTAAGGTTGGATCCTTTTGATTTCATCAATATATGTTCATTCTCCATCTCAAAATCTGGTTTTAGTTAGAAATCTCTTAGATTTATCTTCTTCTTATATACATAATACATTAATGTTTATGTTTTCACCTTCTTTACCATATAGAATCTGAGTGGACAACGCAATCCATGGTTTTTAGTTGTAACCTTAATCTCCTTAATTACTGTTTGCTGTTTGGATTTCACAAAAATTGCGGCTATATATATGCTTAATTGGGATTTTCTAGTTTGTTTATGTTTATGTTTTGGGAAAAACAATCTTGACTTTTTCGTTTGGTTTGATTCGGTTTAATTCAGGGTTTGAATAAATATAAAGATATTAAGTTATTATTATGTATTTAATTTAAGTGTGTAAATATATTTTTTTTTTCTTCTAACAGATTTTGTATAATCAAATGGACAAGGGCAACACTATAACGCCACCATGCGCGGCGTGCAAGTACCTGAGGAGAAAGTGCACAAAAGACTGTGTGTTTGCGCCTTACTTCCCAACGAACAAACAAGAAAGCTACGAAATGGTCCACAAGGTATTCGGAGCTAGCCATGTTGCTTCACTTATCAACGAGATTCCCCCTAGCCACAGAGATTTTGCAATGAGCACCCTCGCTTGGGAGGCACAACTTCGTCACATTGACCCCATCCATGGTGTCAATAGTATCTTAGACCCCCTCCAATATCAGCTTAAAGACCTTCAAAACCAAATCGCAATCGCCAAGAACGAACTCTCCTCCTCTTTCGGTATGGTCCCGAAATTTGTGCCACCGCCTCCAATCACGTATCAGCAAAGAATCCATCCCAATCCTATGATACCGGATACGACTAATAATGACGGTTGTTTAACGGCTCAGCAGCTACGAGACGAGGCTAAGCGTTTTGCATCCACACAACCTGCTCAATTCCAGCAAACGCAAGAGACTCAGACGCAGTACAATGAGAGTGTGATGATTGTCCGGGACAAAAAGATATGAACCATAATCTAAATCATTGAAATAGTCTTCATAACCCATTTTTATTCATTTGATAACTCTCATGATCTTATTTGTACATATCTACATATGAACTTATAATGGACGTTTTACGATTTTTATTTTAATTGATTTGAATTAAACAGTATATATTATACAAAGTTAAAATTGGTGGTTGATTCTCTCTATGAGCGTACTTGTTGAATAATGATGAAAAGTGAAGACAACACATTTATATGGTTTGAATTGCACGTCGAAATTGCATGTAGTCCAAAATTTATATCCCAAAATATTGTGGATAGTTAGAGTTCATAAAGAGTTACTAAATCAGTTACTAACTTTTAGGGAACCAACCTTTGGCAAACCTAATTTTGTTTATGGCATTTTTTATTTATTTAAGTCGTGATATTTTTGGGAAAACAAAACGTGAAATGTTATATTAATTTTACTTACTGTTTATTGATAACGTTGTTATGGTTATATGCGTTTACCAACTGCAAATTGCATTTGATTAGTAAAACATTATAAAACAATAGACAACATGTTTTCTTCAATTTAAGCTACCAACCGGGCTTACACAACGTTCTTCTTGGACTAGGATGAAATGGAAATGTCAGAAATAGTATATGACTTTACAGAATTATTAATTTGGTTATCAAGATATATGTTCTAACAATCAAAAGTTCATGTGATAATGTGGAATCAATAGTTTGATATGTAAGGTAAATTCACTAAACATGGAACTACGCGTACAGAACATGTGGAGTCAACAGATTCGGCGGGAAATTCCACGTGGCGTCTCTCCATTGAGGTGAAGACAATGATGTGGAGGTGTTGGGTCAAAACGTTGACTTGGTTCTAGCATCTGACCCACGAGCATTTTTATTGATCCTCTCCTCAAAACGCTGCGTTTTATTACTGCTGAAAATAAAATAAAATAAAAAAATGTTGCGCTGATATTTCGCTTCCCAACATTGTATTTAGCTTCCTTTCCCCCCCCAAATGATTATTTGAATTTTGAAATTGCATTGCGAGCCGGAGAGAGAGAGAGAACCGGAGAGATAGAGAGCTTCGCTTTGATCGTGATTAATTGCACAAAGCCGTCGCACGTCACACGTCGCACGTCTACGTCTTAGTCGCACATTTCCTTTGCGACAACTCCAACTCTGGTAAGAATTGCCATCTTCTTACATTCGCTCTTCAGACCTTACTCGCTTTTGTTGATAGAGAGAATGAGAGAGCTTCTTCAGCTTTGATCGTGATTAATTGCAGAGAGCCGTCGCACGTCTACGTCTTCGTCGCACTTCTCCTTTGCGAGAACTCCAACTCTGGTAAGAATTTTACATTCGCTCTTCAAACCTTACTCGCTTTTGTTGATAGAGAGAAAGAGAGAGAGAGCTTTTTTGTTGATAGAGAGAATGAGAGAGAGATTTTGTTGGTAGAGAGAAAGAGAGAGAAACAGAGAGAGTTTTTGTTGATAGAGAGAAAGAGAGAGAAACAGAGAGAGCTTTTGTTGATAGAGAGAAAGAGAGAGAGCTTTTGTTGATGATCATTCATTCTCTCTTATTTCAGGTTATCATGGCTCCCTCCAACAAACAAAGGTGTTTGATGTGCAAGAAAAATAAGTTGGGATGCACCTCAGATAGTTTGTTCAAGCCGTACTTCTCTTCTCAACATGACCTATGGAAACTAGACCTTCTCCAAGGCTATGGTAATCTGGGACCGGCAAAGATGAGAGACTTCCTTCTTGACCATGAAGTTCAATGTAGATAGGGGGCCATAAATGACAAGGTTTCATAAATTCATAATAAATTGAAAAGAATTACTGCCGAAAACGAGGCCAAAGTAGCTCAAATGACTGCCTCTTCCTCAAGCCGCCCTGTTATTGATCCAGAGATCCAAAGACATAATGATGAGTTCACGTCTGGTTCTTCTCAAAGCCTGCCACTACAACCTCACTATAGCTTTGGCCATCCGACCCTTGGCTTCCTTGCCCCCCACATTGTATTAATTTGAAATATTTGAGAGCCAGAGAGAGAGCTTTGAACGCGATATTTGCTTCCTTTGCCCCCAACGTTGATTAATTTGAAATTGGTTTTTTAGGTTGAGCGTCGGAGAGAGAGAGGTTTTCCCCCAACGTTGAATAATACAATAACCATAGTCACATGGTCTATAGTTTTATAAAACCACATGTACAATGTATGTACATTGGCCTCCAGATAAATCAGAGAAATCCATTCATTGAGAGCCCTTTTTTATATCACTAACATGGTGACCTCACTTCCGTATTAAACTAATCCACAATGAGAGTGCAATGATTAATTGTCCGCGACAAAAAGATATTATCGATCAAAGTTTTGAACCATGGAATTAATATATAAAGATAAATTTTACACTCTACTTATTAGTCCATCTGCCATTTTATAATAATAAAAATATTTATCTTAATTAAACCAAAAATGTAACACATCTAATCATGTAAATTAATTTATATATAAATATGGTAAGTAAAATTATATAAATTATAAATTGACTATTTTTTTCCATTTATTTTCATTTAAATACACTATAAATTATAAGAATAACTCCTTCAATTAATTTATTTTAGACATGTAATTCTCAGCACTTCTTATCTTATAAAAAATTATTCTCACATCCTTTCCATCATATCTCAAATCATAAATATTTTCTTTGTTTAGTTTATGTTCTTGCATGAGTTGAAAATTCAATTAAGATATAATTGTAAGAGTTTAATTATATATTAAATATTTACTTTGTTTATGTTCTTCCTCGTCTTTTTCAATTTTTTCCCCTCTTTAAAGGCTGCATTTTTCCTAAAGGATGATGCCCACCAAGACAAACCTACGTATTAATTGTTGGACATTTGTCTAATTAAAATCATGATTTCTTTTGTGTGCACCAAAGACCAGAGTTGTAAATGTCTAATTGTTTATATCATTATTGAGGGAAATTCAAAAACAAATAAATAAACAAGTTTTTATTAATTGTAAAACGCAAGGAAAACGACTTTTCTAGTGTTTTGAAGAAACGAGAAAAGGCCATTATATTGTGTACTTTTAATTTCTTTTAGATATGGCGTTGTTGTGCATGCACTTGTAAGTTAATGTACAAACGACTAGACAAGAGTTATAAAATTATAAAAGGTTAACGTAACATTGTTATCAAAGACAATTTCATTGTTCAAAACTTTGATAATATCTTTTGTCACGGACAATCATCCCTCTCTTATCTTGCATTTGAGCGGTTTGTATATATCTGATCAGAGCAGGCCAAGAGGCCAAGCAAACCAAGCATTGTTTTTTTTTTTTTTTTGGCTTGTAGCCCTAAAAAGTTGAGCGCCGGCTCTGTATCTGATGGATACAAAATGTTGAGCTGAGCCTCACCATTTTGTATTTGTTGAACCGTTAAACAACCACCTTAATTAGGCATGCATGCATATTTATATAGAGCCGATACCTATGAATGAATATAATGGGGTCCGAACTCCGAATCCTTTGGAGACCAATGTACATTATTGTATATATTAATGGTTTTATAAATCTAGAGAGACCATGTGATTTAGGAAAATTCTTTATCATTCGTATATCTCAATAATTAAGCCTTTATTTATGTTTAATAAAATCCAATCAATAAAATATAAATTGACATACGAAAGTAAAAAAACTTAATATTTGCTGATAGTCCTTCTCAAAACTCCGATATCATCATCACCAACTTAAATCGAAAAGGGATAACACAGCTTCAGCAATTCGTAATCCAAATAACAATCAAAAGACTATCTATAGTTATTAGATGCTTCAAAGACATGATCTTTTCATCGGATAATGCTGTTCTTCGTGTCGTCGTATCATACGATCCACTTCTTGTATAAGCATCACGTGGTCCCTCTTGGCGATTTCCAAATCGCGCTTAAGCTCTTCAGGGGAACACCAACTGAAGATGCCCCTGACTGGGTCACGTAGCTCGGTTTCTGCCAAGAAACAGATCCGGTCCACGTAATATTGCCTCCCACGCTCATTAGGGATACACATGAGAAATCTAGCAGCACCCCTCATATCATAATCCATCTTAGACAACCAAGCGTATATCTCTGATTTGTTCGCCGGCATGTAGGGCGCAAACACACACTCTTTTTTGCATTTACACGGACAAGATTCCAACTGCTAATACAAGCAATTGTTAGAAAGGAAACATATATATATATATATATATGCATCCAAGAAAGAAAAAAAAATCATCTGAAATAATTCTGTTTTTTTAAATCTCATATATAAAAGTTTGATATCACTTACGGGGACGAAGATAAATTCTTTATTAGCAATCAATCAATAGAAGCAAAAAAAAAAACAATGGTTAAAATATATTGTTTGAGAATAAGATATTAACTAACCAGGGAAAAGACGAAGAAAACAAAGCACAGCAAGTTTATGATGACACAAATTAAAGAAGATGATGAATACTATATATAGTTGAAGAGAAGATGGCGACACACAAATATATATATGGAAATTTTCAAAACCTGTCCGATCCGTCGCGCGTATCATCGCAAATCTTTTTTTTTCTTTAATGGATGCGCGACGTTTCAACGTATTTATTATATGAGTGAATATTTCCTAGTATGTTTAGGGAAAGTCGGAAACGGTTATAAGAGATCACTCGAATTTATTAACAAAAGATTATTTAAGAATTATTCAAATATTAAACATCATTGTTTAATTTGTACAAGTTAGAACGAAGTACATAAAAGAAAAAAGGAAAAATAACTAAAAGAAATCGACTCAAGATCCTGTTAAAAGCAATCGAATTAAGGAAGACTGTATATTCCTTCTAAGCTAAGGTGATGACATAAAAAAAAAAAGTTTAGCTGTTGCACGAGCGAGTGAGACGGGAGAAAACATTCGCTGATCCTGGATTTTTTTTTTTTTTTTCGTCAAAGATAAGTTGTATTAATTTGGGTCAAAATATGAATGATACAAAGTAGAAGATAACTAAAGAGGCATATCAACTAAAGAAGAATAGAAATCACAATGAGTACAACCAAAACGTGCTAACACATGAGCAGCTTCATTACAAGATCTTCGAGTAAACCTAAAATTCACTTCTTTGAACTTGGATGTCCACCAAAAGATATCTTCTTTTATGTTTCGAATGGCTACAGTTACTGTTGATCCCATCAAGTTGTTAATTAGTATTGCACAGTCGCCTTCAAACAGCACAGATGTATAACCTCTAATCCACACTTGTTGAATTGCAGAAAGTAAAGCTTTTGCCTCTGCTTCAAATGGTGATCTCGCTGTTCCTAGTCTTGATGCACCCATACTATACTTTCTCCAAAATGGTCTCTTAGAATCCAACCACCAATTACACACTGATTTCCTTCATTGAAACTTGCATCAAAATTACACTTTACAAAAGGTGAAATAGGTGGTTGCCAATGGTCATTATTCGGGATGACATTAGTAGATTGTAAATTCGATAAATGCAGTGCAGATAGCCATTCCTTCACCTCAGCTTTTGTTTGCAAAACAATTGTTGTTGGACTAAGAGTGATACTGTCGAAAACATGCTTGTTTCTGGCCTTCCAAATTTTCCACATCAACCAAAAGGGTGTTAAGTAGTCCTCTGTTGTTACATTTCCATTCTGCGTATGGTCTAAGAACCGCTTGAGAACAGTCTCGACATTCAAGTTATGATTGGTCGAGGAGATTATATTGTGACAGTCGGTCAGGCTCCAAACTTGCTGTGCATATGGACATTTAAAGAAAATATGACTTATCGTCTCATCTTGCATTTGACACTGTGAACAAATTGGATCCAATTGCATGCCTCTAGTGTTAAGTCTTGTTTTAGTCCCAAGAGCTTTAGAAACTACTCTCCATAAGAAGTGTTTTATCTTTGGAAGAAGAGGTAGTTTCCATATTCCATCTTTAATATCAATCGAACCATGAGGCGGGGGTGGTAAAGTTTCTCGCTAATCCTCATCATGTGTTGTAAACCAATAACCTGATTTGACTGTGTATTCTCCAGAGGGATGATATTTCCAAAATAACTTGTCATTACAAGCTTGTAGAGGTATGTGGAGCTGTAGTAAATGATGAACATCTTCCTCTACCACATGCTCTGCAAGTTGTTCTCTGTTCCAAAATCGGTTATTTTCTCTTGTAATGAAATATTTATTGATCGGTTCGTCTGCAAAGTCGGCAACCACTTGAATAGGCCTCGGTGGATCACTTGAGACAATATTATCAGTACCTAGTCGTATTGTTGCACCATCACCTATCTCCCAGTAGGAACCCTTTTTGATTAACTCGACCCCCGCTAGTAAGGAAGACCACCCATACGATTGATATCTTTGCGTCTTTGCATCCAGTAATGAAGTGTCACTGTAATATCGTGCCTTCAGTAATCTTGCTAGTAAAGAGTTTGGATTTCTTAGAATGTGCTATGCTTGTTTAGCTAGCAAAGCATCATTAAACTTAGCAAGATCCCGAAATCCTAGGCCACCCTCCTTTTTAGAATACTGTAATCTCTTCAAAGCTATCCAAGGTATATTTTTGTGTGATGATGATTTATCCCACCAGAAACGCATAAGAAGCGTTTCAATGTCGCCAATGACTCCTTGAGGGAGTTTAAAACAAGACATCGAGAACACTGGTATGGCAACTGCAACTGTTTTTATAAGGATCTCTTTTCCGGCTGGTGATAGAAGCTTTGCAGTCCATCCAGAAGTTTGCTTTTTGACACGATCAATGATATAATCAAACATCTCTGCTCTCTTCCGCCCAAATTGTTCAGGTAATCCCAGATATTTCCCATTTCCACCATGGTTTGGAATTTGAAGTACCTCTTTCAATCGATTTTGTGTTGAACCATATACCCTTGAGCCAAATGTGATCATTGACTTTGAAGTGTTTATCTGCTGACCCGAATAATATTCATAAACATCAAAAGCCTCTTTTAAAGCTTTACAGTTGCGAACATTTGCTTGACAGAAGAACAACGAATCATCTGCAAATTGTAGATGAGTTATTGTAGGTACACCATTTCCGACTCTAATCCCTCTACTGTCTCCAGTATTTGCTTTTGACTTTATCAAGTGGCTCAGTATATCAGCACAGAGTATAAACATATATGGGGACAGAGGATCTCCTTGTCTTATTCCCCTCTCAGGTAATATTGATCCATGTGGTGAACCATTTATTTAGACAGAATAATGAACTGATCTTACTGTAGCCATTATCCAACTAATCCACTTGTCACAGAAACCAAACAAACGCATAGTTGTCTCAAGGAATGTCCATTCTACACGATTGTAAGCTTTACTGACATTAGTTTTCACCGCCATATACGAATTAGAAACCCTCTTCCGAACTTTCAGTGCATGCATTAACTCATGAGCAATCAGTATATTGTCTGTTATTACTCTTCCAGGAATGAAAGTTGCCTGTGAATCAGAAACAATAACATCCAAATGTTTCTTTAAACGCATTACCAGACACTTTCAGATGATTTTGTACAAAACATTGCATAATGCTATCGGCCGAAAGTCTGATAGTGTCACTGGATTTTCTATTTTGGGAATCATGCAAATGTTTGTATTGTTGATTCCAGGTCTCATTGTTGAAGTGAAAAAGAAATGTTTAACCTATATCACATCTTGACCAACTATATCCCAACATTCTTTGTAAAATCGTGCCGTTAGACCGTCGGGGCTTGGGGCCTTATCATCACCAATTAAACAAATGGCATTGTAGATTTCAGTGTCAGTAATATTCTGTGTTAGTTCTGCATTGATATCCTGAGTCACAGTTGGTGTAAAATCAGCAAAGTCGATTGGAGAGACTTGGACTCCTGAAGATGTGTAAACCCCCTAAAAATAATGTTCTGCATGTTTCCCAATCGATGTGTCTCCCCGGAACTCTGAACCATTCGCATCCTTAATGCTTGTTATGTAGTTCTTGGCATATCTCGTTTTTGCATAAGCTTGAAAAAAACGTGAGTTCCGATCTCCTGCTGTCATCCATTTAGCTCTACTCTTCTTTGCCAATAGATTTCTTCTTCACGGTATGCTTTTTCTAGCAATTCATTTAGATGAGATATATTTCGTCTGGCATTTCTGTTTTGGCTCGACATGGCTTTATTTATTTTGTATTGCAGGTTCTCTATTCGTTGAGCTGAGTTCATTGATGTGCTCTGTTTGAAACGTGATAGAGCCTGTCTACAATGACGAATCTGATCCGGATCAAGTTATTCTTGTCCAGGCTTGTTGTTAGCCATCCAACTCACGGCAACAGAGTCTTTGAAACCCAGATGATGGATTAGCCGCTTATCAAAACGGAATGGTTTCTTGACAATGTATTCAGCTAAATTGATATCAATTAGCACTGGTTTGTGGTCTGAACCTGTATAATCCAAAAAATGGCTTTCTGAATTTGGAAACAGTGAAGACCATTCTCCATTGATGAATACACGGTCCAAGCAACATCTCACAGTATGTCTATAACGTTCACCAACCCATGAGAAACAATATCCAGTTGATCGCATGTCTTTTATATCACAGACTGATACCATATGTCGAAAATTTCTGAAACTCCATTCATCTCTCACTGGTCCTCCCTTCTTTTCTACATTGGATAGTATCTCGTTGAAGTCACCAATCAACATCCAAGCATTTGTTCTATTTATTGCCATATGCTCAAGTCGTTCCCATAAAACATGTCTTAAACTTGGGTTTGGGTGACCATAAACACATGACAAATAGAAACAAACATCATAATACTTAAGTTTTACATCAATCATATGATCATCCTTACACACATCGGATATCGTTACAGCATTCGTCCATAATAAAGCTAGACCTCCACTTCGACCTTGTGGAGGTTGAGTTATTAGATTAGGATATCCTAGAAAGTCAGCCAAATCCTTTATTACATTACACACATTTAGAGTTTCGATTAGAAATAAAACATCACACCTAGTAATACGACATAAACGTGCTATACGCATAAGAGTCAGTGGCGTTCCAACACCCTAACAATTCCAGAAGGCGACTCTCATGGTGGCATTGGGGGTAACGGGCCCCCCGCGCCTCCGTCGGTTGGTGAACAAGACCCCTGTGATTCAGATGCCTTCTCTTTCTTTCGGATATGGCTCAGGACCGCCTTATCCTCTGCAGCCTCCACTTGGCGATAGTAAGCCTCAAAGCTGACTCTCTTCCTCTTCAGTCCCGGTCCATTTGCATTGTCAGTTGCTCTCTCAAGAAAATCCTGTGTACCTCTCTCCACTTCGACATTGTTGCAGATTTTGGCGTGTAAGTAACGAAGTCGTTCAGCAGTAAGTTCAGTATCCTCGAAAACACTTAGTGATGGTGTCATCGAGGAATCACCGGTCTTCTGAGCATGAAACGGTTTAGCCGTTTGTAAGCCTGGTATTGGAATGTAAGGATCCACTGTCTGCAGTGTGTTCGCTGAGTCAGATTCCCTGGCAGGCTCAAAGTGACGGTCTAAATCATGATCATCAGCATCATCATCATCGTCACTTTCCATGCCAGAAACATTGCCATGAGTGTTGAGATCGCATTCCTTTATGTCATGTAGGAGAGAACCACACTTGGTACAGAAATTCTTGAGCCTCTCAAAACGAAATTGGATTATCGTGTTGACATCCACAACAAACTGGAAATTCCTTTTAAAACGCAGAGGCGTATATATGTTCCAATCCATTCTAACCCTAACAAACTCAACCATTCTAGCATTCTCATCGAAATCAACCTCTTGTACAAGACCAATATGATTCCCAGTGAAAGATAAAGCAGGGGGATTCCTCTGATTTGTACCCAAAAAGGAATGATCTTCATCTCTTCATTCGTGATGTTTGGATACCATCTATGAACCGTCACCATCCAGTCATTGAATGCCCAAGGATCACTCGATAAGACAAGATTCATCTCTGCCTCAGACTGGAAGATGAATTGTGCCTTCCCATTTCCCAGAACATGTCCATAACAAGTTCTTGGCAGTCCCCAGACCCGCGGCATGTAATTGATTAGCGCACAGAGACTTTGCTTCCTGGGATTGACCGTGGAAACAACAAGAGAGAAGCGATTCTGTTCCGCTGCTCTTGCACAGAATTCCGGCGGAAGAGGCACCAGAGTATCATCGAGACCCAAGTCAAGATCTTGCATAGAATTCCTTAAATTGTCACTCATTGTCGATTTCTTGTTGTTTTTACTGTGTAACAGAAAAGCGAGGGAGAAATAACAGAAATTTACTGAGAATTTATAGATATTCGGCCATGGCGGTTTATGATGGTAGTTATCATCCGTGAAATTAGGATAGGGAAAACTGCCATGGAAGTTACCAGACAGAGGGAAACCGTCAATTTGGACTATAGACTGATACAAATTGACCGGAAAAACACTCCAAAAAGGAGAAAGAAATCGGCAACACAAATAACCGTCGTCGCCCAGAAAATCGCTGATCCTGAATATAGATACCTGCGTGCGTTTAACGTGATTTACATAAGGCCTTTCGATTTTAGTAAATTTTATTCAAAATAAAAAGTATATAAGGTGATGCCAGGAGAAAACAAAAGAAAGGTTTTTGTATTAGTTATGTAAATTCATTTTAGGTTATAATAGTTATAAAATTATGAGAATTTTCTAAGAATATTATTTTAATAATAAATTTTCAAATGCTATTTCTCAAGAGTGGTATTCAAAAAGATGTATTTTTGAAATATTTCCTAAAAATACATATATAACAAACAAATTTCATAAATGTCAATAATAAACTTTATTTATTCAAATCATACAATATCAAGATATACCAGCTATTTAAAAAATATTGTTAATGATAAAAATAGAAATTTACTATGATATTCAAAATTTACCTAAAAAAATTTAATAATTAAATTGCATAATTATTTTTTAAAGTATCAATTAAATATATTTCCTATAAAATTATATGAAATGCAATAAAAATCCCAAAGATTAATTTAACTTTTAATATCTTTTTAATTTAAGCTATATTGCTAGGTTAAATTCTAATAATTTTCTCTTTGTAGTAAAATTTTGGAAATAGAATATCAAATTTTTTTATATATAGAAAATCATTAAATTACAAAATTATGAATTAAATAAACATTATAATGATCTTCACATAAGTATATTTTGGGTCACAAAAATTAAATATAATGATGAGTATACCAAAAAATGTACTACAAATTTTTTTTAGAGGTAAAAGAGAGTTAAAAAAATTTGATTTAATAATTCTATTATAATAGTTTATTATAACAATTTTTTTTTTGAGATATAGTGGAAGAGGATGAGAGAATGAAAGAATGAGAGAATAAGAGAATGAATATTTATATGAAGAGAAATGATGAAAAATTATATTTAGAAAAATGAGAGTCACAATTCTAATTTATTATTTGTTTTAATACAATTGAGTGGAGAAATATATAGTTAATGCATAATTTATATGATTTCAATGTTATATTAATATGTGAGTTAAATGTCAAGATTAAATGCTTTTAAATTTGTGATTTAATATAAATAAATATTTTAATTTGTTTTAACTTACACATGATTTGGTTGTTTTGTTGACATAAACTCAACAATCACACGTAATTTTTCAAATTGAAAATATTACTTTTGAAGTGACAAACTAAATTAGTTTCCCTTATAAAATTGTATGAACTTCAATCCAAAGATTTTTTAAAACCCCAAGGAAAACTTCGATCTTTTTAATTATGTTTTTTGTTTTTCACTCATTAATTTAATTTATAGTGCTAGATTTCATATTATTGGTTTCATCTTTGGAGGATTTAGTTAAATGATATTAAATTATATTGTTTTCTATATTTCATTTCCAGTTAAATATGATTTCTTTTTCAGATCATTTTTTCATTTTTCTTAAATCAAAAAGACCAAATTTTTTTTAATTGAAGTTCTTTTTGTTTTCAAAAACCTCAAATTTTAAATAAAATAAATATCATATTGATCTTTACATATTTATCTATTGGATCACAAAACAGAATAGACTTTATAAATAGAGTTTATAAATAGATAATTGTATTGATCTTTAAATATTATTATATTGATCTTTATAAATTATTAAAAATGATACATGAATATGTGAGATAATCATTAGAGTACAGAATAGAGAATTAGAGATGAATCTTTTCAACTTCATGACTTATTGTGTGGTGAATATTGTAGAAGAGTATGAAAAATAATAACTTATTAGATGTTAATTTAATATAGGCAATGGAGATAAACCTTTTAAAACATTAAAGAATACAATGTAAGATATACATATCATACAAACTCAATGATATTTGAATTGATTTTTTTAACTCATACAACAACAATAACAAAAAAAAACACAAAAAAAGAGATATAGTGGAAAAGGATGAGAGAATGAAAGAATGATAGACTAAGAGAAGAAGAAAATAAGTATTTATAGGGAGAGAAGTGATAGAAAATTACATTTAGAACAATAGGAGTTACAATTCTCATTTATTATTTGTTGAAATACAATTGAGCGGAGAAATAAAGTTAATGCATAATTTATGTGATTTCAGTTTTGTATAAAAATGTGAGTTAAATGTGAAGATTAAATGTTTTTTTTTAATTTGTGATTTAATATAATTTTTTTTGTTAAAGTTGAATTGCCAAGTGGACCAATAAGGAGAGAGTGAAACCTTACTTTTATGTATATGATGATAAATATGAATAGATTAGATAGGCAAGAAATATAAAAGAAATATTTTATTATTATATAAATAAAATAAAAATTAAAAAAATGTTAAATATATATAATACTTTCTGAATTAAAATATATAATCAAACTCTTACAACACATATGAGATCTAACAACATTTTGATATTGGTGGGAGATGAAGAGAGAATGATTACTTATAAGATGATAATCCAAATTAGATAATGTAGATGAATCGTTAAAAATAAAAACAATGTAAAATATATATCATGCAGTCTCTAAAATCAATATTTTACAATGATATTTCATTTGGTTTTGAACCCATATAACAAAAATAAGAAATCAAAAACAAAAAAATGATTTGAGGTATTATGGAAGAAAATGAGAGAATTGGAAGAGAATGAGAGAATATGAAAATGTGAAAGTAAAAGAATATTATTTATATGATAAGAATTGATGCAAGTTACAAAAGAAAAGTGAATGCATAATTATAATTTATTGTGTTTGAATAAAATTGAGTGGTGGAATATAATTAATGCATAATTTATTCTATTTCAGTTATAATTTTATTTTAATGTGTGAATTATAAATATTTGTGTTAATTGAGTATTAAATATTGTTGAAAGCAATTAAATAATTAGAAAGTAAATAAAAAGTAAATAAATTAAAAAACATTAACTGACAATCAACCAATAAGGATAAACCAAAACCTTACTTTTTTATATATATGATTTATTTGATAACTCTTATCTTATTTGTACATAGCTGTATGAATTATGATACAAGATACATTAATTTCGGTAACTGTAAATGAAAAGGCTAGCCAATTGTTTGATTTGAATTGACTTTGGCTTTTCAGACCTGTAACAACCTTCTTGGTGCTAAATAATATTTTTGTTATCCTCTTAACAAATCCGATGTCGTCCAGCGGTTAGGATATCTGGCTTTCACCCAGGAGACCCGGGTTCGATTCCCGGCATCGGAGTTTTTTAATTTATTTTTTATTTATTTAGGAGTTGTCGATATAGAGAATAGTAGAATTAATAACCAACATTTAATTTACAGGACATACATGAAATATTTTTATTTTAATGGTATCTATAATATCTATAATATACCATTAATTACAAAAATAAATAAATATAAACAATGATTATTTAATACCTGTTTTTTTTCGATAAATATATTTAATTATTGTTACATAATTAAAAAATCCGTTCTCATCCAATGGTTAGTGGTTACATAATCAAAAAAATTCGTTCTCATCCAGTGATTAGTGGTTACTAGCTATGATATCGTAACTGAAGTATTCTTTTCTTTTAATATAAAAGATCATTCTAAAAATTTAGTTAGAAAAAAAAAATTATACTTGTATTTATATATAGCTATTCCTCAATCCTCAGTAGTACTCATCTTCTTCTTCCTGTTACAGTGTCTACATCTTTTCGTCTTTCCTACCAAAATCTGAACTGAGAAATTCTGTATAGTATATACATACAGACACATTATATTCTGGTTAGTTAATTATGCTTCTTGTTACACCATATTTTTAATTGGTTTTTAGTTTAAGAGTTTCTATAATTTCTAGGGGTTTCAAGGTTTAGGGTTAATAGAGTTTTTTTCTTCTTAGTATTCCTAATGTTATGATTTGCTTCTTCTATATACAGACCAAAATTTTGTATTCACTTCTAATGTTGACACGAAGTTTTATTGGATCTTTAATACAGATAGAACTATATATTTCATTTTTTTTGTTTTATTAACTAATTTGGGGGTACACTTTTAAATAAATAATTTTTTAATAACTTACTGTATCAGCAGATGGAACTCTGTGCGTGTAAAGATGTGAGGCATAAAAGCATAGAAGAGTGTGTGTTTGCGCCTTACTTGCCAGCGAACAAACCGGAGAAGTACGCTACATTGTGTAATGAGTTTGACATTAGCAAGCTGGCTAAACATCTCATGAATATTGAGCCTAGCCTGAGGCAAACATGCGTTGACTCGCTTTATTTCCATGCAGAAGCCCGTCTCCGTGACCCGGTCTTGGGCATCACTGGTTTGATTCTCCACCTCCAGCGTCAAGTTCAAGACCTTAAGGCTGAACTGAAAATCGCAAAGAGAGACTATATGATGATTTTAAAAGAGAACCACCGCCATAAGCATTTAATTATAAGATCACCTCTTTGAGACATCTATAACTAATCTTCTTGTTGTTATTTTATTTGCATTTGGATTTTAAATGGTGAACTTATGTTACTCTATTTCAATTTGAGTTGTTTCGTTGATCTCGAGGATCAGAGTTTTGAGGGACGAGTATAAGCTAACAAAAATACTTTCTTATGTGAACTACGTACGTACAAAGAAAATGTCAAATATTTCTTCTCTTTATATAAAGCCTTAAATGGGGTTCACCGTTCACAATGATGTTTAATAATTTAATAATCTATGTTTTGTCAGAGAAATATATATATTACGCAAATAAAATAGAAAAAGTTAACTATCCTTTAAAATAATATTCTTATTTTATTTCCTCTTTTCTTTCTTTTTAAAATCTATTGTTAAGATTTTTCTCACTTAAAACTTAATATGTACTTATCTTTTTGAAGAATTATTCGAATAAATGTTAAGTTTAAAATTATCTTTTCATGTCTTCCAAAAGTTTTGCTTTAGCACATAACATAGATTAGGATATTTTCATTCATAATACAAAAAATGCTATACATATATGGAAAAGGAATACTAATGGTTTAGAGATTTCCGTATTTGTGTTAGATATATATATATATATATATATATATATATATATATATTTGACTAATATTCATCTTCTTCGTTCTTCATCTTCTTTTCGCCTTCCCTAACGAATTTAAGATCGAGAAAGTTCAGTATATCAAATACAATCAATATCTATTGGTAGGTTAATTACTCATTTTCAAGCCATATTTTTAATAGATTTTTCAACTAAAGTTAGATTTAGAGCTTCTAGAATTTTTAGGGTTTTCAAGGGTTTGAGGTTAATAGAGATCTTCATCTTTGTATTCGAAATCACACGAGCTGTTGGTGGTAAAGTTTTTTTTTTTTTTTTTTTTTAATTCTCCTGCATATCCACGTTTTTTTATCTGCTTTTAATTGTGACACGAAGTTTTATTGCTTATCAATAGAACTATTTCAGATTTTTTTTTTACTTGTATATATACTTTTTTGATCTTTTTTTTCTTTCTTGAACGCTTGTTATATTAGCAGATGGAACCCTGTGCGTGTAAAGATGCGAGCCATACATGCATAGAAGAGTGTGTGTTTGCACCCTACTTGCCAGCGAACAAACCGGAGAAGTACGCTAACTTGTATAAGGTGTTTGACATGAGCAGCATAGCTGAAGTTGTCATGGGTCTTGAGCCAAGCATGAAGCAAGCATGTGTCGACTCACTCTGTTTCGAGGCAGAAGCCCGTATCCGCGACCCAGTCATGGGCTGCGTTGGTTTAATTATCCAACTCGAGCGTCAACTTGAAAACCTTAAACATGATTTGAGAATGGCCAAGAGGGAGCTCATGGGAGTTTTACAAGAGATACACCATCGCAATCGTATGGCACAACGACACGACCGTTATCATCCATATTTAATAAGATCACGTCTTTGAGGCACCTAACTTAGTCTTTTGATTATTATTTGGATTAGGATTTGAATTGTGTTTTCTTTTTTTTGACTTCTGATTAGATGAAATAAGCAAAAGTTTCTACGTTCTTATACTATAAAACTACAAGGCAATGTCAATGATTTCTTTTATTTTATTTTTCGGTTTGTTCTGTTAAAAAGCCTTGTAGGGGTTTTCTTAATAAAGTAAAGGCTTAATTACAAACGGACGTTGAGACATGAATGTAAAGATTAAAAGAACCATAACAACATTGGACCTTAAATGATTCGGTTATACATAGGTCTATCGTGGTGTCATCATCCTTTAAAAGGTACTTTATGGCGTTAAATGAATTTGATCTCTGTTTATTTGGTGTTAAGTTAGTTATAGCCCTGGGCATATAATCTGAAACCGAACAAACCGATTCGAACTGATCCGAAAAAACTGATTTGGATCGGTTTCGGTTTTTTTGTTAAAACCGGTCGGTTTTTATATTGAGTGTAATTCGGATTTCGGTTTTAAACCGATTCGAACCGAAATCGGATCAGTTATCCGCTAAACCGAATTCCGAGTTAATTTTTATGCATTGGTATTATTTTTGGGCTTCGAACCAAGCCCACTAGCTATAAACGGATCTCCTTTAAAAATTTAGTATAGAATCGAAGGAAAGAGGATTAGAACCTGAGACATTTTAGCGAAGGGATACACACGCTAACCATCTGAGCTATTCAAACTTTTTGGTTTTACTTATCGAATGATATATATAACGTACTCAGTTTAAGTTCAGATTTTAAAATAAAAATAAAAAAATGATCCGAATCCGAACGAATCCAAACCGATCCGATCTGAAAAACAGTCGGATTCTAAATGGATTCTATACATCCCAATCCGAAAAATCCGATCCGATCCAAACCGAAAATTCGAACGCCTAGGACTAGTTAGTTATATATAACTGAAATTAAACCAGTGCAGCCCATGAGTTAAAAACAGCCCACTTTATAATACGAGTAGATATTCCCATTTTTGTTTATATTTTGTCAAAATACTATGTTTTCACACGCAGCATATTGCGATACTAAATTATAAATTATTATATTCTAAATAATAATTTTTAATTTATTTAGTTTTCAAATTCCCAATTCATTAACTTTTATCTAATTAATTTATAATTTTGTCTAGAATATTTTTTCTTCTTCTTACGTTTTATACAGTTTATAACCTAATTACATTAAATTTGTTATTAGATAGAATATAAAATTTTAAAACACTTAGTTTTATTTTCTATAATTTAACAGAGGTATATGCCTATATGGTACATTAGTGTATATTTTTATGTGTATACAATTTTTTTTTCGAATATTAAGAATATGTTGTAGTATGTGTAATATTTTGTAGTTCATATATTAAATAATTTATAAGTTAATTTTTCAAACTCTGACTATTAATCTATAATATATGAAATAAACTAATAGTTCTAGTGTTGGTTCTATAGTCCAGACCGAGACTAAAAGTCACTTTTTATTAAATTTTTAAAGAACAAATAATTCTTCACTCACCTCATTATTATATATAGATATTTCCATTTATATTGTATATGTATCGTATATGTATTTTATACGATATGGTCTTATTTGCACTTGCAAGGGGGAGGAGATTCCCACAAGATCCTCTATTTTGTAAATTATAATATTATGGTGGGGTTTAACGAGGAACTATATTGTTGCCAAAGTAAAAATGAGGAACTAGTAAATATAAGAATAATTATTAGTGTTACACTATGTTACTATATATATATATATATCAAACCAGATATATAATACAAATTAAGCATTTAAGTAATCGACTTGTTACAAATTGCCACTATGTGCAAAAGGTAAAATAATAAAATTGCAGTGCACATGATGAAAAAGTACCGCCGAATGAGATAGTTAGACCATGGGGAGTGGAGTAATCCATAATAAATTAATCAGATAATTATTATTAATCTAATTATAGTAACCTATTAAGTACTTATCAAAATTTATCCTTCCACTAGAATAACCTTCATAGATTTCTCAATCATTAAAATATTTTTTTAACTATTGTTTATTAATTTGCAAATTTAAATAAATTTAAAATGAGAAATAAGTTATATTAATTACTAATATTACATTTAAATTGAAAACAAACACATTTTATAGAATTCGGGAATATTAAACATATTTTACAAAATCGGAGAAAATACACAAATATAAATTGTAATAGAAAAAACGGAGTATGGAAAAATAAATGAAATCCGTTCTACTGTTGCATCCCACCAAATTTTTGCCAGATATGCTCAATCAAGTCTTTTTGAAGACGGTCATGCATTACTGGATCCCGAACGTCATTTCGAATGTCCATCATATTATTGAAAATCGTTGGCCTATCTCTATAAAATGATAAATCCACATGAGAAGTTCCGCTTCCTTCTCCATGGGAAAACTCTGATGGATCGTAGAAATTGTAATCATGTCGTTCGTCTTCCACTATCATGTTATGCAATATGATACATGCTCTTATTATCTTGCCTATTTTTCCTTTATCCCAAAAAAGTGCGGGATTCTTGACGATTGCAAATCGAGCCTGCAATACTCCAAAACCATCTCGGAGGTATTCCTGCTGCACAATAAGACGCAACGTGGTTAAACAAATAATTAAACACTAAACTGTAATTGTAAACAAAACAACAAGAAAAATTTAAAAGCAAACCCACGCTTTGGACGAGAGAAGATCCCATGAAACCCACAGCAAAGAACACCGGAGAGATCCTAAAACACAAGAGATATAAAAGTAAGTTAGACCAGAGTCTATCGGTTAATTGCTAACAATAATAAGCAACAACGATGGTGTGAAGTGAGGAATAGAGACCAAATTATATATACAACAAGAAGAATATGAAAGCTATGTTGCTAACCATCTCTATCTCTATCTTACTAAATCACACACAACAAGAACCAACTCGAATTCAAAACCACCACTCGCTATGTTGAAGCATATGAAAGCTAACCATCTCTATCTTGCTAAATCACACACAACAAGAACCAACTCGAATTCAAAACCACCACTCGCTATGTTGAAGCTCTAACCATGATTGAATCATAAAATTTCAATGGTAAAAAAATCTGATCAGATCCATAAATTTTGAGATGTGAAAGATACCTTTAACCTTGTTACAGAAAGGGTAAGCCTCGTACTGATACAAAACAACTTCATTAGCGTGAACTTCCTGACCAAGAGACGATGCGGCAGCGGCATAGAAGAACACAATCCCAGCGAATCCGCCGGCAAAAGAAGGAGTTGAAATCTCCGGAAGACCGCCGAATCTTCGGGTGATATGTTCGGAGGACGAGATCGTTGTAATCGCCATGGATTGAGCGAGCCGTGCATGGATTGCGACGGACCAAGATCTCTTCACCGTTTCGTCGAGAGAGAGGAAAGAGAGAGATTGGGGAAAAGAAGAAAATGAGAGAAAAAATAAAAAACTGTGTTATATATTTTAACAAAATACAATTAGAAATTGACACGTACCGTGTTTTCACTGTGCCTTCCGATACTCTGTATAGCAACGGTTCCTGCTTTTTGTGGGTCATTTCTTTTAATTTTTCTTTTTTTTTGGGCTTAGAAATGGTCTGAGTAATCTAAAAAAACTCCACTGCCCATGCTCTAACGCAAATTTGCATAAATATATCTAATGCAAAATTTTTAATTATAAATTAAGTTAGTAGCTGTTTTGGAAGGTGAATAAGAAATAAAATAAATATATAGTAAGGGGAAAAAGTTCTGAGGAAATGGCCAATTTGGGGGGGCAATAGAACGATTATTATGATTTCTGATTTTAACTTAGTAGGAATAATAAAGGGGAGGATTATATATAATGTATTCGTTTTTGGTTGAACAAAAATCACATTTTCAGTAAAATAAACCATAACATTTGAATTTATATTATAAACTAACATTTAAAATTTTACAGTTAATAAACTTTTCTTACCATAAAAGTTTGATTAATGTGTATTTTATTATTTATTTATTTTTTTTGTCTTATTTGGAAGATAAAGGGTGATTTAGTAAATTATTGTTGGTGGTAGAAGCGGTTTGAAGGGGTAGTTTCGTCCATTAAAGTATTTGCAGGGAGGGAGTAAAGTGGGACCATCTGTTTTGCTTTTTGCTCCTCTCCTCTCCTCTGCACTGCGTTCGCAAGCTGCTTCTTCAATAAACGTCTCCATTTTCCCTTTTTGTGCTTTTATTGATTCAAAGAAGCGAGAGAAAGCAAACTGAGAGAGAGAGAGAGAGAGAGAGAGGTAAATAACCTATCCAGAATCTTCTTCGAGATCACCATTGTTTTTTTTCTCTTTTTTTTTTTTCGAAAAAACTTGTAGTGCGTTGTTCATCAGCATCATCTTCTTCTTCTTCTTCTTCTTTACGAATTATTGTTTTTACATACTTGTAAATGTTCAATCGCTACTGCAAAACTTCACCGATTTGTGTATTTTGTTTTTTTTTTGTCGAGATTGATTCTCTCTGTTCTTCTTCTTCGTCGTCAACCTCTTACGGCTCTGTTCATCATCTCCTTAACTAATTCTGGTTTCGTCACTAGTCTGTTGTTTATGGATACTGTATAATCTCGAATTAGTTCATAGCTTTTTTCGTTTTAATTTGATTTTTCGAGTTTAACGCTACCGCTACTGTATAAGTATAATCTCTCTCTTCTTCTTCGTCACTCTGTTTAATTTCCAGTACAGTTCCACCAATTTTTGTTTCGTCACTTTTTTTTTTTTTTTTCTGGTTTTTAGTTGTTTATCGCTAATGTATAATCTCGAATTAGTTCATCTTTATTCGTTTGATTTTTTACGAGTTTCGTTTTGTTCATCTTCAACCTTCGATTATCATCATCGTAATTTCCAGATTTCTTCATCTCCTCCCTGAGCGTGTTTGTTGTTTTCTTCTTCTTCTTTATGTAATAATCTGTCTGTCTTAATCCTTTTCGAGTTTCAGTGTTCGACTTAGTTTAATGGTTTGATTTTGTAATATATTCTCTCGAATTTTCGCGTTTCACTTAATTACTTGTTCATCTCCAACCTGATAATATATGGCATATTATTATCTTAATCTCTAGTAAATAGTAATGTTAATCTTGTTTAAACAAAATCCAAATTTTACAATTTGATCTTTGTTTGCTGACGAGAGGTGTATATTTTGTATAAACCACATCCACAGCTGACTTGTATAACGATTTCTTGCGACCCAAGTAATCTAAAATTGAAATAGTCTGAATTCTTTGATGGCGGATTAAGATGGTTCTTAACACTTTTCAGCTGTTGGTGCAGGATCTTTGGTCAAGAAGCCAACAAGTGAAGTGATATAAAGGACCCTTTTGCTCACAACGATTGTGTCTATCAGTAAGTGTGGTTTCATTATCTCATCCAACTGACGTTAATACTAAACACTACACTTCACTACAGTTAGAACGTGCATATTGACCTTGCTGTAGTAACTTGATTTCATCTTAGCTGCGTTCTATAATATCTGATCACAGTGTTCATTCTCTCAATGTTTACTCTTTTTTTCTGTTCCCTGTTTCAAGGTGAAAATGTATGACCGTTGTGCTGTTTGTAAGCATAAGAGGCATAGATGTCCAGCGGATTGCATTTTTGCTCCATACTTCCCCGGAGATAACACGGAGAGATTTGACGTTGTGAGAAGATTTTTTGGACTAAAGCACGTCAAAGATATGCTGACAAGTTTGCCCCCAAACCAGAGACAAGTTGCTGTGAATACGCTAGTTATAGACGCAGAGAGTCGTCGGATAAACCTGCCTTATGGAAACCCAGGAGTGATTACTCAACTACAACGCCTTATTGAAGAGCACAAACTCGAACTCAACAATGCCCACATTATGCTTGATGACTGCCGCAGTTCAGGCCTCAAGCCAATATATTCTGTCACGGATACCTCAACTCAAGGTCTGCATCACTCAATGTATGATACTGAACCATTACTCTATGGCAATCCTTTTCTATACGGACAGACCTCATCTATGACGGATCTGCCTTTAGCAACTCCAGGCCAGAATCAGTCAGCATTACTCGATCCTCTTCTCTACGGACAGACCTCTTTTTTCACGGATGCCTCACTAGCAACTTTAGGCCAGCATCAGTCAGCATTACTCTATGGAAATCCTCTTCCATACGGACAGACTTCATCTATATATGACGGATCTGGCATTACCAACTCCAGACCATCATCAGTCAGCATTACTCTATGGTGATCCTCTTCTTTACGGGCAGGCCTCTTTTTTCACGGATTCGCCATTAACAACTCAAGGCCAGCACCAGTCAGCATTGCTCTATGGTGATCCTCTTCTATACGGACAAACCTCTTTTTTCATGGATCCCTCATTAGCAATAGCATCTCCAAACCAGCATCAGTCAGAATTACTCTATGGCGGGCAGACCTCTTTTTTCACGGATCAGCAATCAACCACTCAAGGCCAGCACCAGTCAGCATTACTCTATGGCGATCCTCTTCTATACGATCAGACCACTTCTGTCACGGATCCGCCATTAACAACTCAAGACCAGCCAGCATCACTCTATGGAGATCCTCTTCTTTACGGACAGACCACTTCTGTCACGGATCCGCCATTAACAACTCAAGACCAGTCAGCATCACGCTATGGAGACCCTCTTCTTTACGGACAGACCTCTTATGTCACGGATCCGCCATTAACAACTCAAGACCAGTCAGCATCACTCTATGAAGATCCTCTTCTTTACGGACCGACATCTTATGTCACGGATCCTCCAGTACTCTGTGGCGATCCTCCTCTATATGGACAGACCTCTTCTGTCACGGATCCTTCATTAGCAACAGGCCAGCATCAGTCAATCCTTATGCAACTGCAAATGTCTCCTCTTGATCCATTGTCACCGATTGTGGTTGAATACGGGCAGACCTCTTCTAATGACGATAGCTTCTGGGAAATGTTCCAGATAGAATCCAAAGAGTCAGGCGAGCTAGATGATCTCATTGCTGCGCTGTTCCCCGGCAACGTGTAGAAGATTCGTGAAACTTCAGAGTACGTAACTTGAGGAATTATCAGAGTAGCTCGAAGATAATTTCTCCTACTTTTAAAATTTCGCTTCAGTGGCTTGAATTCGTGAACACACACCAGTTTTTTTCCCTTAGACTTTGCTTAAATCATACTAAACTCTGTTTCTGCTTTGCTTAAATCATATTAGTCTCTGTTTTAGCTGAACGAGGAACATAAGTTTCGTATTAATCAAATCATAGAGATTGAATATGCAGAAGTAAATTCCATCTTTTAAATCAATTAGAAATTTTGTTGTTATAGTATTCATTTATATATTTGCTGAGTGCATTATGATTGGATAAAAGTAGTGTAATATAAACTTGATTTGTTTGAGATAGCTAATGATTTCTCATTTGCGACCAATAATTACGTTTGTCTTTCTCATTTGCTCTTCCATCTTTTCCCCAAAACGCAGATATTTTCTCCTTTGACACACAAGCAAAAGGAAGAAACCTCTATGTTTGTCACCGATTCTCTGTAACGCAGTTGTACATCTGTCGTAAAGTTTGTCAAGACTTTCTCCTCCACCCTTCATTCACACAAATGAAGCAACATCATTTACATATATAACTAAGCTTCTTTTGTTTGTAATATCTTACTGGAATATCAACGTCGGTGCAGTTAGATGAAAAGGCTTTGTAAGCAGTAAGCTTCAGGGCGAAGTTTTGAAGTTTCTTGATAGACAAGCCCTTGCATATCTCCTAAAATGTCTTTCCCGCAAATCACGATCAGTAAGTACCTGCATAGCGTTATCCACATTTGAGAGATATATGCATTCAAAGCCACAAAATGTGATAGATATGAAATAAAAGAGTTTATTTTAGAACTTAGAACTATCTGATGCTAACAAGTAACAACCCCTCAACAAAAAGAGCATAAAGGTGGAGAGTCTTCAAAAGCAGCATATTCAACAGAAGGAAGTGCGGTTTCAACACATGTCTTTAAAATGTCTACGAGTTATGTCTTAAAAGTTAAACCAAAACAAAAGTCCATGAATCCAGAACAACATAAAAGAGCACAAAGGTGGAGAGTGGAGACTTTAAGCAGAGATTCATAAAAGGAAGTAAAGAAATGGGTTTGTACCTCAAGCTTTCCGCACTTAGAAGCAATGATGTGAGCAGTCTCAAAGGCTCTTGTTGAAACTGAGTTTCACACAATGAATTTGTTTAATGGGGGAAACAAATTTAATAACACTTTCTCTCAAAGAAATCGGATTAAAGCTAACAAAAAAAAGGGGATTGAAATCTCTTGGAAAACAAGTTAGGGTTTTTCTCAAGAACAATAAAGAATTAGGGTTTTTTGTATTTATTGCTCGATGATTACAATGGAGGGATTCTCCTCTATTTATAGGTTTTCTTAGATTTACAGAATATATCAACTCTCCTAATCAGCTCGACCATGATTTGGAAAGTTCCATGTTTCTTGTTAGGTCGGCCGCTAGGCGACCTGGGAAGTCGGTTCCTCGCCTTTGAACTGGGCTTCTCGATGCTATTGGGCTTTCCTTAAAGAGTTGAATCTTCCCCAAGGTCGAACTCCTGGTTTAGTAACCGGTTTCCTTAATCGGGTTTAAATCGGTATGTTAGGGGTGCCAATTCCCGCACCAACAATTAGTCCCCCCCCTAGTTCGGGACATTCAGATGTTAATTCGAATGTTCGAACTATAGGAAGAGAATATCCGATTTAATCCGTAAGGAAAATCGTATCTAATTACCCGGATCGTCGCGCCGCTTCGCCATCCATTGTTAGGACGACACGTGTCAGACGCGTCGCTTCTGTCAACTCGGAAGCTGAAACGTCACGTAGGATAGAGTAGGTCATTATGACTCCGTGTAGGGTTGTCGCCCACTTGCTTCTATAAATACCCGACTCTGCTTTTCATTTTCACTTTTTGCCAAACCACCGAAGGTATTTGCTCCGTTCTCTCTCCCTTTTCATTTTATTTTAGTGTTATTTTTTGCGAACCTTCCTCTACACTCTTCGGCGACCTGCAATCCGAACTAGAATTTTACGAAACAATTCAACAGAATTCTCAAGGTTCGGTTTATCTCTCATAAGAGAGTTATCAAAACAATTCAAAAAGAATTCTCTGGGTTCGATTTATCTCGCGTTGGAGAGTTATGCAAATCAATCATCTGGCCAGGATGTCGATCCGTTTGATTCCAAACTCGATAACTATTGTATATATATATATATATATATTTTTTGCTCGTTCCCGAGGCATAACCGCGTCATTAAATGCGGACGCAGTTTCACAATGCAATGTGATTGGCGAGGGAGTCTTGGGACGCAGCGCATATCCCCCTACGATCTGATTGGTGCGAGATTTGCGGGACACATAATTTATCTCCCCCCTTCTTACTATAAATAGAAGGAAATGAGGTATGTTGAGCACCTCACATCCAAACTTCAGAAAGAAATTGCAAAGCATGCCTACTACGACTCGGTCCGCATGGTTGAGGCGAGCTCGAGATTTGACTGCTTCCGCCGTTAGTGGATTCGATCCAGAAGTGTCGAACATTTCCCTCCCTCTGGAAGAGACGGTTCCGTCTCCATCTCATGAGCTCGTTGCAGAAATCGAGAAGAATCCATTGCAGAAGGAGATCCGCATCTACCGAGCTCGCTGTCAAAGGATGAGCTCGTACATCAGGGCCTTTCGTCTGAAATATGATCTTATCTTCCAGCTCTGCCGTCTAGAAGGAACCATCTCGGTGCTTGACGAGCTCATCGCCGACGGCTTCTATTTGGCGAACTGGCGTATGACCCGACTGCTTGCTGAGCGCGCCCAATGTGAAAGTAAGGTCTCCAGAGCCTTGATACCCGACCTGCCAGAGGACGACTATGAACCGCTGGGCGAATCGAAAAACCTGCACATTGCGGAAATACCGATCTACAGGAGTCGCATAGAAAGGCTGCGTCGGTACATCCTCCATCTGGAAACCACGGACCACCATTTCCGGGAGAGCCAAACCGTAGAAGGTCCATGCGCGTTCCTCAAGCAAATGGCAACTAGAGGTGCGGAGGTGCCCGTAGGACGGCTAGAAGATCTGAGGCGGGAGCGTCAGAGCTGTCGATCCTATCTCGAGGGTCTGGTCGTCGAAGAGCCACTGGAATCCGACCTCTCGAGTTCTGCGCCTGCGAATCACCGAGGAGGTTGAGATCACAGGGGGGTCTCGCTTTGCACTGGCTTCCTAGAATCAGAAGGCTTGTCATCTCCTAATATTGGGACCGGCGTTCTCCAAATCGATGGAATCTTTAAATTCTAGCTGCTTTTCATTGTTGTTTTTCTTTCTTTGGTGATACGTCGAAATTAAAGATTATTCTTTTGTCTGGCGAGATGCCAAACTGACTGTGCATTTAAATCGAAATAAACAATTCTCTTTGGTGAAAAGAAATTATATTATTTTTCTGGCTGCGCCCCCGAGATCCTGTCAAAGAGATCGGGAGCTGCCTACGTACCCAAAAATTGGGATCAAGCCAGTCGTAGTTCATAGTACAAGCGTTTTCGAAACTGAGATCGATCAAATGACCTAGTAATAATAGCGTTTGAGATGAGCCGCGTTCCACAAATTTTTGACTTGCGTACCATCCATGGTCAAGAGCTCGTAGACTCCGAGGAAAATGGCCTTGGAGATGAGATATGGCCCCTCCCATCGAGCGCCGAGTTTACCGGCGTTTGTCTCCTTAGTATTCTCGTAAACTTTGCGCAGCACTAGGTCAATCTCACTGAAACATCGCTGACGGACAGCTTTGTTATAGTACTTAGCTGCAACATTCTGATAGTTTTGGATTCGGACTAAAGCATGATCGCGTAATTCTTCGGCGAAATTGATGTGATCGAGCATCATACTGTCATTGAGATCAGAGTCGTCGACCAACATAGCACGGCGAAGCGTTGGGACACCAGCCTCCGCTGGAGCCAGTGCTTCAATGCTGTAAGCCAACGAAAAAGGGGACTGCCCTGTAGCTCGTCTTGGGGTGGTCCGATAGGACCATAGCACGCCATTGAGTTGATCTGCCCAAGCTCCTTTTCTTTGTCCGAGATGTTTCTTCAGTCCGTCTATTATGGTCTTGTTCATGGCTTCGGCTTGACCATTTCCTTGAGGATATCGGGGAGTGGAAGTGCTTAAGCGGATCTGCCATTTGTTCAGGAAACTTCGGGTGATCAACGATGTGAACTGTGTCCCATTGTCAGTGACGATTTCGTATGGGAGTCCGTGGCGACAAATGATGTTCTTCTAGATGAAATTGGTTACGTCCAGCGATTGTACTTTGTGAAACAATTCATCCTCCACCTATTTAGTGAAGTAGTCAGTTAAAACCAAGAGGAAACGCTTCGATCTCGACGGAGGCAGTGGTCCAATGAGGTCCATTGCCCACCGCATGAACGAATATATTGTAGTGACCGTGGTCAGTAATTCGAGAGAAACGTGTTTCATTGGTGCATGACGTTGACAAGCTTCACACTTCGGCCGAAAACGCCTCACAATCGGCGACCATGGTCAGCCAATAATGGCCATCTTTTTTAATCTTCAACGCAAGGGCACGTCCTCCAGAAAGGTTGCCACCGTCCTCCAGAAATGTTCTTTTAATCCCTTATCATGGCGTAATGCGCGCATCTAGCTTTCAATCGTCGAGCTTGCCAGCGGTCATCTGGGACCTTTCCTTCTGTGATATACATTTTGATTTCGAGCTGCCAATCTTCCAGAGGTTGACTCACGCCACCCGGGTCTCGAGCTGGTTCGTCAATTTCTATTGGTTCCATGTCGTCGTAGACGGCGTGAACCAGAACGGCAAGCTCGATGCTGGGCATTTCGATACACTCGATCGGGATGGTTCGTCGCAAGCCCGGATCGGGGCAGGTTGCCAGGGTGGCGAGAGCATCTGCCGATGAGTTCTTGCTCCTCGGAACCTTAATTAATTTGAACGAGGTGAATTACTCCGAAAGAGTTTGGAGTAATTGGCGATATGCTCCCATGCCCTCACTTTTAGCGTTGTACTCTCCGGTGAATTGACTGACAACGAACTACGAGTCACAAAAAACTTGGATGCTTGTCACCCCGAGTCCTTGTGCCAGTCGCAGTCTGGCCAGCACGACTTCATACTCAGTTTCGTTGTTTGATCCCAACGCCGGATCCCTGATTGGAGGAAGAGCCGTCGATGAACAACGTCCAAGGTTCCGTCTTGGTTATGGCTTCTTCGAGTTCGGGAGATAAATCCGTGATGAAATCTGCCAAGACCTGTGCCTTCAGGCTCAGGCGAGAGCGATATTCTATCTCGTATTCGCTCAGCTCGATCACCCATTTTGCAATTCATCCGGATTGAAGAGGGCTGTGAAGAATAGTCCGAAGTGGTTGATCGGTATAGACGACGATAGAGTGCGATTGGAAATAGGGCCGGAGCTTCCGAGCCGCGACGATCAAGGCAAGAGCCAGCTTTTCCAAGGTCGGATAACGTGTTTCCGCGTCATTAAGGGCCTTGCTTACATAAAAAGTTGGCCGATGATCTCTGCGGTCATCTCGGACCAGCACCCCGCTAACTGCCGAGCTAGAGACAGAGATGTAGAGATACAATATCTCCCCCTCTTTAGGCTTAAAGAGTACCATTTGACTGGTCAAGTATTCTTTGACTTGTCTGAAGGTGACTTCGCAGGCATCATCCCAATGAAAATCTTTATTACCCTGGAGGAGTTGATAAAATGGAAGACATTTATCCGTTGATCGGGCGATGAACTGAATTAGCGCCCCGGCCTGTTAGGCGTTATACATCTCGCTTGTTAGCCGGCGATAGAAGTCCCAGTACCGCATCAATTTGCTTCAGATTCGCTTCGATTCCACGCTTGGTTACAATATATCCCAGGAATTCTCCCGAGGTAACTCCAAATGTGCACTTGGTTGGGTTTAGTTTCATTTGGAATTGATCCAAGATGTCAAAACATTCGGCAGTTACGCCCTGGACTCTGGTTTGATTTGCTCCGGTGTTACGCCCATTTTTACCAACGTCTACCAGAATAGAACGTTGACCGTACTGTCGGTATCAACTAAAACTCGTTCCACGTCGAATTCGTACATTGTGACTTCCACAACCAGGGGATCATTATGGGGATGGTGAATTCCTTTAGCGTCCCCGGTTGTAAATGTGATAGGATCAGCACTAAGCGACTCCTCCTCGGAGATCGCCCGAACGCTACAGATCTGACGCACTCTTTTCTTTAGGGCCCGGACGGAGTCCTTACATTCGTCGGTTTGACCGATGATCATGGAAATACGGCCCCGAGTTGGGGTTTGCTCTGCTTGCTGTCCTTTTTGACGTTTGGGTGGTCCTGGGAGTTCTTCCGTTGGCACTATATTATGCTGTTGTACGACGGGAAGTGGTTGTTGTTGCTCGCTCGACATATTATTCGGATGGTTGTTGCCCTTCTGACCTCGTCCAGGGTTGGGTCGCCCTGATCTTCCGCCGCGACCTCTACCTCCACGACCACCGCGGAAGGCTTTTGGCTGGTAGGTAGCCTTTATTTCGCCAGATAAATATTTTTCGTAAAGATAGTTGGACAGATGTTTACATTCGGCCTTTGAATGGCCTCCGAACATGTGAAAATTGCAAAAGGGCTCCTCTTGTGTGTCCGGAGGTGTATTAACCTGCCCTCCATCTTCCAAGATCGCACTTACTACTCCACGCTTAGGGTCTCTTGGGTCGTGATGCTTACGGGGTTCCTGGTAGCCGTCTCAATTCTTTTCCTTTCCTGGACGCGTAGGAAGGGTCTTTGAAGCTCACTTCTCTTTGTCCTCTTCGACGTATGCGAAACGGGACCCCCGATGAAGCGCATCGTCCAGGTCCTTGGCTTTGCGGATATTAAGATCTACTTCCAGAGGCGACCCGAGAATGAGCCCCTTCTTGAAGGCGGCAATCGCAACGTCTTCAGTGACCGAGATGCTGACATATTTTTCTTTGAACCTGGTAAGATATAGTCGCAGGGGTTCTCCGGACTCCTGAACTATCTCCCATAATTTGGCGCTAGAAGAGCCGCGTTCTATGAAGACCCGGTAGTTCCGCAGGAAGGCCGTTGATAGCTGGGCAAAGCTTTTGATCGAGTCTGGGGGAAGTCGAGAGAACCAGGTTAACGCGCTTCCTAACAGACTCTCGACGAATAGTTGACACTGACCAGCTTCCTTCTGTTCCTCGGTGAATCTGGCTTTGGATACGGTGGCCATGAACGAGGTCATGTGCCGTACTGGATCCGTCGTCCCTTCGTAGGTCGGAAGCTTTAGTTTTACAGCCGGGACGTACGTTTCCAAGATTCGTTTGGTAAACGGGGTCCGTTGCGTGGCCTCGAACATCCTATCGATCTCCGGAGCTGTGCTTACGGCCCGGTAAAGGAGGGATCCTATATCCCGGATCTTGAGATGAATCTCTTCCAATTCGGGATAAGGAGCTGGGATCGGATCTCTCTGAGAAGACTGTCCGATGTGGGGTTGCACCCCCAAGGTTAGCACCGAGGGTACGTACTGGTTTTGTGATCTGAGGGCTGAAGGTGGTGGATCGCTAAACAGTTGTCGGTTTAGGGGTCCATTCCTTCGGGCTGTCTGTGACGGCACGATGTTCTGCTGGAGCGGAGGGGGCACACAGCGTTCTATCGCATCGATCTGTCGATTTGTGTCATTTACCGCCTAGAAGAGATCCTTAGAGATCGTTCTGAACACAAGGCGGAGATCATCCACAGAGACGAGCTGAGGAGGTTGCGCGATTTGTGTAGATGAGGTCTGTCTAGCGACAGATCCATCGATGGGTGATTCTCCGTCAGGCTCTTGGGTTCCGTGATGGGGTGCTTCGACGTTCTCCACCCCGATGGGAAGAGCCGTCGAGTCGTCTGCTAGGTTTTCCGACGTCCCGAGGTTGCGTCGGCTGTAGACAAGCGTAGCAGGCGAGTCGGTAAGTGGATCCGTGATGACATTTTGCGAGTTGGTAGTTCTGGTGACCAAATTGTCATGTTGTTAAGCGGTCGCGTTGGTGACACCGTTGTTGGATGTTGGTGACATGATCTTCTTTGCTTGGTATGTTTCGAAAGGATCTGAGAGAGAAGTGATTTGAGAACTTAGCGTCCCCACAGACGGCGCCAATTGTTGAAACTGAGTTTCACACAATGAATTTGTTTAATGGGGGAAACACTTTCTCTCTAAGAAATCGGATTAAAGCTAACAAACAAAAGGGGATTGAAATCTCTTGGAAAACAAGTTAGGGTTTTTCTCAAGAACAATGAAGAATTAGGGTTTTTTGTATTTATTGTTCGATGATTACAATGGATGGATTCTCCTCTATTTATAGGTTTTCTTAGATTTACAGAATATATCAACTCTCCTAATCAGCTCGACCATGATTTGGAAAGTTCCCTGTTTCTTGTTAGGTCGGCCGCTAGGCGACCTGGGAAGTCGGTTCATCGCCTCTGAACTGGGCTTCTCGATGCTATTGGGCCTTCCTTAAAGAGTTGAATCTTCCCCAGGGTCGAACTCCTGATTTAGATAACCAATTTCCTTAATCGGGTATAGATCGGTATGTTAGGGGTGCTAATTCCCGCACCAACAGCTCTCTTTAAATGAGAAGAGTAAACATATAAGATATCTTAGGCTCCTCTCATAATCGCTCTGCAAATCATCTAATTAACTAGTCTTTTTATTATTATTTGGGTTCGACTTGCTGAAGTTGTCTTATCCTGTATGTTCTTCACTAATATTAATTAACTAATTAACTAAGCTGCGTGTCACAATTGCTTCATCTTTTCGTCTTCCCTAACAAATCTGAAACGTAGAAGACTCTGTATACATACAGACAAAATCTCTTCTGGTTGGTTAATTATTTATTGTCACGCCATATTTTGTAAAAACGTGACAATAAGTTTAAAAAAAAAAAAAGTTTATTACGTTTTAGATTTAGGGATTCTAGAATGTCGATTTGAACTGTTTTTTTTTTTGTTGTTGTTGTTTTATCATTTACTTAGATCAGAGTTTTGGATAAGATGAAATAAGCAAATGTCAAGTTTTGTTTAATTTTTGAATACAACTGTGAACTGTGTCTTATGTTTGAAAAATGGACCACTACTTCGAAAAGTTTAGTAATAGTGTAATACGAAAAATTTGCTTTCACGATACAGTACTAACCCACTTAATATTCAAAAGACTAGTTAGGGAAATGAGGAATTTACAAGATCAGTGACAAGTCTTTTTAAGCATAAAGATTCTAAAGACTCTGTCTGGATCAAAATTAAATTTCCGCATCTGATTAGATTAGTCGTGTTACCCTCTGTTTAATTCGATTTGAATTGTGTTCTCTTGAGAAGCTTAAAAGTAATTAATTTAGTGGTGCTGTGCACAAGAAAACTTAATAGGAGTAAGATAGAGAGAATTAGAGATTATTAAAAACAAAGATTACGGATAAACAAAAATAGTATCTTTTAGAAGACAAAGACGGAGTGAAGCCAAAACAACAACTTAAAAGAATCAACTTAAAGAGTCATTTTATGTGGCAAGTGTTATTGGATGCGTGGCGGTGACAGCTAACCTATAGAAACGGGGTATAGGGGATGATATTATGTGTAGTCTTTGTGGTTCACGGAAGGAGACAATTAATCATGTCTTTTTTGAATGTTCCCCACCGAAATAGGTTTGGGCTTTGTCACAGTTTCCGATAGTTCTGGGTGTCTTTCCATCGGGATCAGTTTTCACTAACATAGATTTCTTATTTTGGCGGTTTACCAATGTTCCAACAAAAGAATTCTTTCCCTGGATTTTGTGGTACATATGGAAGGCACACAATGACAAGATTTTTGGTAACCTGGATTCAAATCCCCTAGTTATCTTACGGATAGCGGAGGATGAGGCAAAGGCATGGGTTCTGGCTCAGACAGAGGATATGGTATTCAATCTGACGGGTGACAATGTGGTTGTACTCGATAAGGATAGGGGATTAGCACTTCCTTGGTCTTTCTCTTCCTCGAGTTATATTTGTTTCGTAGATGGTTCATGGAAAGCAACAGATAGCTATGCGGGTAGAGGATGGTTTTGTTTGTCGTCTTCGGGTGGTGACCCTTCCATGTGTGCTGCCAACCTACGTTGCAGCCTTTCCCCTCTTCATGCTGAGATTGAAGCCCTTATTTGGGTTATGCATTGCATGATCGGGGCGGACGATCAATCTGTCGTTTTTCTCACCGACTGCTCTGACTTAGTGAAGATGGTGTTTTCACCTTACGAGTGGCCAGCTTTTACGCCTTATTTGGAGGACATACATGCGGATAAAGAGGAGTTTGATTCTTTTGCTTTGATCTACATCCCTCGCTCACATAATGATAAAGCGGATAATTTAGTATGTCGAGTTTGTGCAATACCGCATTTAGTTACTCATATAAATAATATTCTTTCGTTTTGGCTTATTTAAGCCATTTTTGTATGCTGTTGTCAAAAAAAAAACTTAAAAAATCAACAAAACGCGGCGGCTTTTGTCGTATCAAAAACAGATTAAAAATAACAAACAAACAAACAAAACGGCGTCGTTCAAAGCTGCGTCCTCTCTCTCTTTCTTTCTCCTCTTATCTAACTAAGAGAGAGAGAGAGCGACCAATAATTGGCTTTGGCTTTGTCTTTCTCATTCGTTGATCCAATCTTTTTCCCCCAACCCCCAAAATTTATCCAAATCCTTCCTTCTTTGAGATATTTTTGCTTCGAAGCTTCTTTCTTCTTCCTTCCTCTTCCTCTTCTAGATTCTCAGCTACTACTCAGAGATGATGTGATTGAGAAATAGTAGACTAAGAGAGAGAGAGAGAAAAAAATGGATCCGGGGAGTAATACACCGATCATGCCGATTGATTTACCGATTATGCACGACAGTGATCGTTACGACTTCGTCAAAGACATCGGTTCTGGTAATTTCGGCGTAGCTCGTCTCATGACCGATAGGGTTACCAAGGAGCTTGTTGCTGTTAAGTACATCGAGAGAGGTGAAAAGGTGAATTTTTTTATCATCACCCTTTTACTTAAATATTTCAATTTGGATTGAAAGAATTTGATATTTATAGGCTTTTTAGTGATGATGATCCCCAAAGTTTCGATTTTTTTTTTTTTTTGTTAGTTTCCAGATTTAGTACCTTCCCTTTTATCTGATCCAGTTTGCTTTTTTTAATTCTGTTTTCTGTTACTATGGTTAAATGCTTTAAAAGTTTTGACCTTTCTTTAATTCGTTTCAATTAATGCTTTTTCTGAAGTTGTTGTGATGATACGTTTTTTGTGTTTAACAGATTGATGAGAATGTTCAGAGGGAGATTATTAATCATAGATCACTGAGGCATCCTAATATTGTCAGGTTTAAAGAGGTAATTAAACACCTTTGATGTTCCTTCCTTTGTGTGTTTTGTATGTGTAAGGCCGAGTGGTTTGAGTTTGTTCTGTGTTTTGTTATGGTTTAGGTGATTTTGACGCCTACCCATTTGGCTATTGTTATGGAGTATGCTGCTGGTGGAGAACTTTATGAGCGGATTTGTAATGCTGGGAGGTTTAGTGAAGATGAGGTTTTGGTTCTGATTATCTTACTTCTCTTACTTCTGTGTTGCGGTATCGATGTCCTAGTACTGATCTTTGAGTGTTTTTGTTGTTTAAATGTATAGGCTCGGTTCTTCTTTCAGCAGCTTATATCTGGAGTTAGCTATTGTCATGCAATGGTATGCAGAGCAATGTTCTTTTAGTTTGATTTTTTTTCTTATTCTCGTTTGTTTCTTTCAGAGAGAGTTTAATGATTCAGTCTGGTAATATTCTGTTTTGATTTCCCTGTGTAGCAAATATGCCATCGGGATCTGAAACTGGAAAATACATTGTTGGATGGAAGTCCTGCCCCTCGTTTGAAAATATGTGATTTTGGTTATTCCAAGGTACTATTTCTCTCAAGGTTTGTTCTCTGAATTCCAAGTTTGTATATGCTTCGACATGGCCCTGCGCAAATCAGTGGGGAACATCTTGAGACTCCTCGTTGTGCTTCTTATTTGCTCATGTTCTTTTGCCTATCATGTCTTTCCTACTACTGATTTATCATTGAAAGTATTGTTTCTGCTGAAGCCCCTAATGATGCATTTCTTTTCTTCAGTCTTCTGTTCTTCATTCCCAGCCAAAGTCAACTGTTGGTACACCTGCATACATTGCACCAGAGATTCTTCTTCGACAGGAATATGATGGCAAGGTAAGCCCCTGAGACCAATTCCTTTGTCTAGATTTATACCACAATATTTTCTTTGAGTTGTCACTGAATTTTGTTGTGTTACAATACCCAGCTTGCAGATGTATGGTCCTGTGGCGTAACCTTATATGTAATGTTGGTTGGAGCTTATCCATTTGAGGATCCACAAGAGCCAAGAGATTATCGAAAGACAATACAGGTAAAGCTTTCTTCTAAGTTCTTTATCTTATATTCATTATCCTTCAAACTTGATTGTATTGAGTTTGCTTCTTCGTTGATCCGAAAACGCAGAGAATCCTTAGTGTCACATACTCAATCCCAGAGGACTTACACCTTTCACCTGAATGTCGACATCTAATATCAAGGATTTTCGTGGCTGATCCTGCAACGGTAAGTTCTACTCTTTGAAAAAAAACTCTGTTCTTAAAAAACATTTTTGAGTTCTGAATAAACAAATTGAGAGAACTCAATGTGGCAGAGAATCACAATTCCAGAGATCAAATCCGATAAATGGTTCTTGAAGAATCTTCCAGGTGACTTGATGGATGAGAACAGAATGGATAGTCAGTTTCAAGAACCAGAGCAGCCGATGCAGAGCCTTGACACAATCATGCAGATAATATCAGAGGCTACGATTCCAACTGTTCGTAATCGTTGCCTTGATGATTTCATGGCTGATAATCTTGATCTAGACGATGACATGGATGACTTTGATTCTGAATCTGAGATTGATGTTGACAGTAGTGGAGAGATAGTTTATGCTCTCTGAGATTCTGAGGACAAAAGTCTGTTTTGTCCGTACTGTTGAGACACACCAGTGGAGTTTTGTCTTAGCTCCACCTCCATCGTTCATTTTTGGATCGTTTGTTGGTTTTTTTACTCTACAAACTTTGGATTCACATACATATATGTAATGTAATGTGTAATATATTTATGTATTCTCTTTGTTTGATCACAATCGGCACAATTTATAAAAAAAAAGTATATGACATTAGATTTGAGGAAAGCTAAGAGTGATTTGACACAATTGGTACGTCAAGAAATCATCACTTCATAACGAATCGGATTTCGTGGTCTTTGTTCTGTTTTCTTGAGCTCCAGCGAATTTGGATATCAATCTTCGATTTAGATCCATCACTCGAGCATTCAGCGGTTTCTTCTGAAGATTGGTCTGTTTCTTCTACAATATCTTGATTACTACTTTGTGATATGCTATTACTGCTCTTGAAACACGTAAAGTTTGTTTGTTGACGCGTGTTTTCCTCAAGTTTAGTTTTCATTTCAGACATTTTGGCCAAGAGTTCTTTGATATCTACCCACTGATTGACTTGAACATCCACATTTACCATCCATCTTAATGAAGCATCTAACTCTTTGATTCTTCTCTGATACCTAAAGTTCAAAACCACAAAAATGATACGTACACATGTTATTTCATAAAACACAGCTACATATTATTTCATTAAAAAAACAACAACAAAAAAAAAAACAATTCTTCTCGTATACCTTAAGAGGTTTTTCTAAAGTACTAAACTAAGAAATAAGTGAGGCGCCTTCATATATACCGAAAGAAATTCATGTAACTATATTGTATACAAAACCTGAACTTCTTAAGTAAGTTTCTGCGTCTGAGTTGCGCATAAGCCTCGACAAGAGAAACGGCCTTTTCAAGGAGATGCTTAAGATCTTCAATAACTTTCCTCAGTGGATCTTCCACTTCTTCGCTAAGCTTATCAACTTGAGCCACCAACGGAGTGATCTTAAAGATTGTTGCATCGAGACGGTCAAAGATGTATGCTGAGGTTAAAGATCTATCTATAGCTCTTTTGATGGCATAATGAAGGGCTTGGAGAGCATATCCAAGAGCAGGCCCTGCCACAATCTCAACAACTGACATTATTCTTGGAAATTAGAATAATCGCGATTAGAATCAGGAAGATGGGCTTCAGCTTTCGAGATTAATGTATGGAGGAGTGACAGTGGCGGCTAAATGTAAAGTAGGTAGGGCACGTGCCATCTCCCAAAGCTTAATTTACAAATTAGTTGTAACAAATCTTCTTCTTATTTCGTATTTTTACAAAGCATACGTTATACATATGTAGTTTTGGCTACTTAATGTTTATAATCCACTTATTATATCATCAACATCGTGTAAGAATAAGGCTACTAAATAAAAAAAAATTGGGCTTTTAAAGTTATTAAATGGGCCTTAGGTTGTGTTATGCAACCAAAGTAAGTTAGGATTGAGCTAATCTTGATACATTTTGGTTGTTGTTGTCAATCACAGATGTGTTATATAGTTATATGAAGTGAAAACGTGAAGCAACTATCATTGGTTCAGGAACAAAATTCAAATGGTCTTACTGGGAACAATGGTACATCAAATCTTAAAGTGACACAGGCTGCAAAATCACAAATTGGGAAAGTCCCACTATTCTAAAGTAGATGTTAGACCCGTGAGGTAAACATGTGTTATTCATTGTGGAAAGTGATATTTATCTTGTTCTTATCTTCTCTACCAATTACAGTAAAAGTATTTATACCAGGAAAGTAGCTTTGGTAGGACCTTGCTCATCCAATCCTATCACGAAGGTCATCATAATAATTCATAAACGAGAAAAATGTTTAGGTTCTTCCCATCAAACGATAGTGTCACAGTCATCTTTGTCCTCTAAAAATCACTTTCCCCAGCTAGATATACCAGTCAGCATCTTATGCAATGCATGGTGTCATCTTTGAGATTAACTTAACCAACAAGATGCTTCAAACCGTTCATGATAGATGAGTGGTTGATTAATTTTGTCCACATTAGTTGCATTTACTGTTAAAAATGCCTCTTGATCGATCTGAACAGTCTTCTTCTGTGGTCATTCGTCATTAATTGATAGATCTGTTGTCGATCTTTCCATATGTAGGACATGTTACTATTTTTCTCGTCTCTTTCAACTCTTTGTTTTTCCCTCTCTATTGGCCCTTTAGTGTTTTCAAGCTTTTACACTATTTCTAAAATTGGGTTGTCATTTATACTTTTCCGCAATGAATTATTTGTTCTTTTTCTTCTTTTTTCTCCTTGAGGTATTGTCTTTTGAGAGTTTCTTTTGGCATTGGGTTGTACTTGCGTAGTTGTATTTCCTTCCAAGTTCTAAATTTATTCATTTTTAAGAAAAATAACCCCCCCCCCCCCCCCCCCCCCCATCCCCCAAATGATCTTTTAGTAGTATCACTATAAGGATATTGTAGAAAAGAAAGTGCATAAATATTGGATGAATAAGCATAAGACTTGTGCTATACTCTCAATCTATCTATCTTCAAAGATATTGTTTTAAATTTAGTATAAAAATAAGAAAAAGAGACTGACTAGAATTATTAATAAGACTTAAGAGTTTGTAAAAATGAGGAGCACTCTTTTTTTTTTAAGGTCGGCAAGACGGCAATGAAGAGCCACTATTTTAATGAAATAATATCTATACGTATGTTCATACCTAAACTTATACGTAGTTTTATGTACATTTATTGCTAAATCTATAAGTGTACACAAACTTAAAAATAGAAAATATGTTTGAGGATTCTTGAGTCATTTATCTATCTAAGATTTCTTTCATATTTGAATCAAATAAAATATCTCTCAAACAGATAACTTAAAATTAAACATATAAATAAATGGATCACACCTAGTTCTAACTATTTTATCATCGTTCTCAGACGTTATATTTCTCTGTTGTCATTTTGCTTTTTCTCGTAACGTTTGGAATACCAAATTTGACTCGAAAAAGTTCCAATGGCCTTAAATTGCCGAGTAGTGGATCATTTATTAACCGATCTGACAAGATTTAAAGAGAGAACAGTCTCACATTTGTCGATATGGATTTTCACAATGTTTTCCCACGTGCTCAACTTTAACCGTCCAAGACTTTTTCTTTCGGTTTTTCTATCTTTTTTTGCGTAAAAACCCTATGTTAACCCACTAATGTTTATTCTTTTTTGTGTCTTGTTAACTTTATACTATATCAGTTAGTCCACTGATTAAGAATAATCAACTACGTTATATTTATAACATTAAACACGTTTCACCCACACAAAAAAAACTAATACGTGACAAAATTATTATATACATGTCAATGAATCGATAAGGATATATGTGAATCTATAGATAAACTCTAAATTTATGAAAGACAAACCTTGAACAAGAGGGTAAACATATTCTTAGATGAACTCATGAAAGTATGATTGCGTACAAAAAACAATTAAAAAAATATATATAAGTATGATTGAGTTCATATTACAAAAAAAAAAAAAAAAATCAGAAATATGGTCCACTTCATTTATTGTTGTTATTTAATATATTTTTTTTTTTCTCAAAGAAAATATATTGATAAAATTTAGTCATTAGAGAGAGAGTTAATTAGCGAAAGAGGTTTTAATACAGAGTTGGAATAGTACGAACAACTAACATAACCAAACTTTGCTAAAAAATGAGCCACACTATTACATTCCCTCTTCATGAAGATAAATGAGCAGTCTAATCTAGAAGCCCAAGTTTTAATGTCTTGGAGTAGATTTGTTAAAGAGGCATCAAATTGTTGACCATTTACTAATTTGATTAAAGTGTCACAGTCTCCTTCAAAAACTATTGAACGATATCCTCTTATCCAAGCTTGTTGAATGCTAGTGAGTAATCCTTTTGTTTCCGCCTCTAATGGAGATCTTGTATTAGCTAATCTTGTCGCTCCCCAAAACAGAGCTTCGCCCTGAAAATCTCTGAAGATCCATCAACCAGTTGCTTATCTTGTTGAATGATCATAACTTGCATCAAAATTGCATTTTAGAAACGGATAATTCGGTGGTAACCAGGTGATAGTCGATGTCCTTATAACTGACATTGGCGGTGGAATGTGGTGTAAGTTGTTGATCCATTCTTTTGTGTCTGATTTTGCCTGAAGAACCGTCTTTGATACACTCTCACGATAATTATTGAAAACCTGGTTATTTCGTGCCTTCCAAATACGCCATAGCAAAACAAATGGTAGTAGCGAATCACAAATGTTGGGTGTTTGCGAATGATAAGAGAACAACTGAGAAATGTTCGCCTCCACATCCGATTGAATTTGAGTTATAGGAAGTGATGATGAACCAGAAATACGCCATGTCATAAGAGCAAAAGGGCATGTAAATAATAGATGGATTATTGTTTCTTCAGATTGTTGACATCTGGGACAGATAGTGTCTATGTTCATTCCACGGCTACGCAATCTTGTCCTGGTTGGTATAGCTTTTGATAAAATACGCCAGATAAAGTGTTTTACCTTTGGTATGAGTCGTAGCTTCCAAATCTTGTTTTTGAGTTCAATTGAGCCATGTGATATATTCAAATCCTCCCCCGGGTCAAAAGGGTAGTGAGTAGCAAACCAATAACCTGATTTAACAATAGGTACCTGATCGGGTATAGTTCCATATAAATTTGTCCGGGAATTCCTCATGAGAAAGATGAATTCTTTGAATGAGCTCTTGCTCGGGTTGTGGGACAATGTTGGAGAGTTTATAAACGTCCCATTGCCGAGTATCACCCACCTTAGATATTACTTGTTTTATAAGTGTAGAACATAGTTGTGGCATAGTTTGAACTAGTCTTGGTGGATGCTCCTCTATAAAATTATCCAAACCTATGTGTATTGTTTTACCATCCCCCACTATAAATCGACTTCCTTTCTTAAGCAGGTCTAATCCTAATAGGATAGATGACCAACCATAGGATTGATTTTTCCTTTGTTTGGCATCTAGGATCGAGCCATCTTTATAATATCTGTTTTCATAACTCGGGCAAAGAGAGACTCAGGATGTTGTATAAATCGCCATGCCTGCTTGGCTAAGAGGGCATCATTAAACTTAGCTAAGTCTCTAAAACCCAATTCCCCTTCCTTTTTTGGTTTTTGTAATTTTTTCCAAGCAATCCATGGAATACCTCGTTGATTTGAGCTTTTTTCCCACCAATACTGCATTAAAAGTGACTCGATTTCGCTTGTGATTCCCAATGGCAATTTGAAACAGGACATGGCATAAACAGGCATAGATAGAGCTACAGAATTAAGCATTATTGCTTTCCCTGCAGGAGATAACTTTTTTGCAGTCCATCCATTTGTTCGTTTTTTAACTCTGTCAACAATGTACTCAAACATTTCCTTTTTTTTACTTCCAAACTGTTCAGGAAGGCCAAGATACTTGCCACCTCCTCCATGGTTGGGAATAGTTAAAATGTTTTTCAAAGATGTATGCATACGCCTGGACTCTACTTCCGAAAGTAATCATAGATTTTGAAGTATTTATTTTTTTGCCTGAATAGTATTCATAGATGTCAAAAATATATTTTAGAGTTTGGCAGTGCTTTCTATTAGCCTTACAAAAGAACAAACAGTCAACGACAAACTGTAGATGAGTAACACTTGGAGCCCCAATACCAATCCGAATCCCACTGAGATCGTCGTCTCTTACACTCGATGAAATTAAGTGACTAAGAATATCAGAGCATAGAATAAAAAGATAGGGTGATAATGGATCACCCTGTCTAATGCCTCTTGTTGGTTTTATGTGGCCATATGGAGCTCTATTTATTCATACAGAATAGTTGACTATAGACACCACCGCCATAATCCAGTTTATCCATTTGTCACTAAAACCAAATAATCTCAGAGTTGTTTCTAAGAATTTCCACTCAACACGGTCATAAGCTTTAGAGACATCCGTTTTAACAGCCATATAATTTTGAGACACACGTTTCGTGACTTTTAATGAATGCATAACTTCGTGTGTGATCATCACATTGTCTTGAATTAACCGACCAGGAATAAAGGCTGCTTGCGAGTCCGAGACGATGTCATTCAGATGAGGTTTTAGGCGTTGGACCAGACATTTAGAAACAATCTTATATAAGACGTTACATAAAGCTATTGGCCAGTAATCAGAGAGAGTTTGGGGATTTTCGATCTTTGGTATCATACAAATATTCGTATGATTGATGCTTGGCTTCATTACTGTTGTCTCAAAGAAAGAATGCACTTCATTTATAACTTGTGGACAACCTGTACCCCAACAGGTTTTATAGAACCTGACCGTTAAACCATCTGGCCCTGGAGCACGATCATCCCCTATCGAACATACAACATCATAAATTTCCTCACTAGTGAACACTTTTGTTAGCTGCTCATTTGCTTCATCTGACACCTTTGTGTTAAAGTCAGCAAAGGTCGATGTGGAAACATGATGATTCGTAGAAGAGAATATATTTGTAAAGAAGTTTTGAGCATGGTCGCCAATCGCCCTATCTCCCTGGTATACATTGCCTTGATCATCTGATATGGAGGTAATCCAATTTTTTGCAAACCTTGATTTAGCACAGGCATGAAAAAAGCTAGTATTTTGATCTCCATTAGTCATCCACAAGTTTCGACTCTTTTGTTGCTAGTGTTTTTCTTCATCATTATAAGCTTTTGTCAATTCATTTTGTAGAGTAGGGATAGTTCTCCGCAAGTTTGAATCCAGACTCTCCATTGCATAATTTAAACGTGATTGAATTGTGACTATGCGTTCTTCAAAATTGAGGTGATGTTCTCTCTTTAAATTTGCCAAGCATCGTCTACAGTTTTTGATCCTTTCATTGATTGGTATATCCAGACCATCGTTGTTTGTTAACCAGCCATCACGAACAACATCATGGAAATTAGGAACATCCAACAATCTTTTGTCAAACTGGAAAATGCGTCGATTGTGTCTGATATTGTCATTTAAATCGAGAAGAATAGGTCGATGGTCTGAACCTGCAAAGTCTAAAAACAGAGTCTCTGCATTCGGATATGTTGCAGCTCCAGAAGAATTAAACATAGCTCTATCAAGGCAGCACTGGATCGTGTGAGAATGGCGTTCTCCAACCCATGAAAAAGGATTGCCTCTTGAACGAATATCTTGTAGATCACACATCGAGATCATATGTCGAAAATCTCGGAAGGTCCAATCCTCACGTATTGGTCCGCCAATCTTTTCGCGGTTATTAGTTATCTCGTTAAAGTCTCCGATTAATAGCCAAGGTAAATCACGAGTTTGTGCTAGATGTTCGAATCGGTCCCATAGTTCTTTTCTCTCATTTGGAATCGGGTGTCCATAGACACAAGACAAATAGAACAAAATATTATTATAGTTTACAGTTACATCAATGAGTCTCTCATCCTGTGAAAGTAAGGATAATAGCACATTGTCGTTCCAAAACACACATAAACCTCCACTCCTTCCTTGAGGGGGTTGAATAAAAGCATTAGAAAATCCTAGATCACACTTTAAGTTAGTTATTACATCATCCTGGTTTAGAGTTTCAGAGAGGAAGAGAATGTCACACTTAGTAGTAAAACAGAGTTTTTTCAAACGAGAAGAAGTTAAAGAAGGACCTACACCCTGACAATTCCATGAGAGGATCTTCATATTGGAAAGTCTGGGATACCGGGCCCCCCGCGCCTCCGTCGAAGCCTTTCTTGACAGAACATGAGTCCACCGAGAGTGTACGCTGATGCTTATTGCGAAATTGGTTCAGGACCACCAACTCTTCAGCAGCCTCAGCTTTGTTAAAAGAAGATTCAAACTGCACCCGTTTTCGTTTCATGAAAACAAACTCTGGACTTGCATTGTCTGAACTATCATCAAGTAAGTTCCTTTGCTCATACTGGTCAACAAATTGCCCTGCATACTTTGCATTTAAGTAGCGAATGCGTTCAGCAGTGAGGTCTTTGTCTATGAAAACACTTGGAAGGGACCTCATGTTCACCGTTTCTGGAACATAACCATGAGTAGGACCAGATGGTGGTGGCATTTGCAGACCAGGTATGAGACTCGCAGGATCCATGGACGGTAAGGTATTTGCCTCAGACATGTCCTTGTCATCCTTATCACCAGCATCAGAGTTGTCCCCATCATTATCATTGTCCGAGTCTTCTGGTTCAGGATCGTCAAAAGCGAGAGTACACTCTTTCACATCGTGTTTGAGTGATCCACATTTTGTGCAGAAATTCCTCAAACGCTCATAACGAAACTTAACCACAGTATTCTCATCTACAATGAACTGAATGTTTTTTTGGAATCGCAAAGGATCATCTATGTTCCAGTCAATTCTAACACGCACGGCACCCACTTGAATTCCGTTCTCATCATAGTCTACATCAGAGACATATCCTATTTTGTTTCCTACCCACCTAGCCATATCATTCGTTAAGCATAGAGTAGGAATACCTTGGATTTGTACCCAAAAGGGTATGATCTTCATGTTTGTCTCACTTATGTTTGGATACCAACGATGGGTTGTAACCAGCCAATCATTAAATGACCAAGGCCCCCTTCGCAGCACCATATTCAGAGAATCCTCCAACTGAAATCGGAATTGTGCTCTTCCGCCGTCAAGGATACGACCAACGCACTCGTTCGCAAATCCCCAAACTCGTGGCATTTGACGAATGAGGGCTTGAAGGTTCTGCTTTCGGGGATCGACAAGAGTAACAACCAGGGTGTGGCGGTTGACGGATATGGCACGAGTAAGGAACTCCGGTGGAAGAGAAATTGGGGCATCATCGATACCCAAATCCAGATCTTGGACTGATTTCCGGATGTTATCACTCATGATTGTCAGTGTGTGAGAAGAATTGGTGGGAAAGATAGAGAGAAAACGTTGAAAAATCAGGAATTTATAAAGAGACTATGGCGGTTTTTTACGGTTGTTATTCAATATATATATATATATATATATATAAATAGGTGAAATTAATTTTAAAATAAATAATAAATATGCATAGTTTTTATATTCTTATAAAATATATTAAACTCTAAACTGCCAACCTGAAATTTTACATTTAAAGTGGTAAGGTATTCCAACCAAACTCTAAACCATATATTTCAAACCTTAATTAAATACTAAATCTTGACGACAGTATAACCTAATCTTTTGAAACATTGTACCTGAATAAAATTGTCTATCTTTTAAATATCAAAATAGATTCACCCCATTTTTATAAAGATTTTCAAAGATTTTTTTCTATATATCTTATAGTTATTTGGATAAACAATTCAACACGTGTCCTCAATTAAACCAATGTGATGATGGGTATGGCTGCCTATATAACAACACGAATTGGACGAAGATAACATGACTTACCAAACAATACCAAATGCAAACACAACACATGCAGCAACAACAACTCCATCACTTCGTCTTTGTCCACGGCTCATGTCATGGAGCATGGTGCTGGTTCAAACTAGCTGCAAAGCTCAAGGGCGATAAGATTCGTTTGGTGTCCGAGCATCTAGAGCCTTTGATGAGTTTCATGGAGTCTCTTCCTGAGAATGAGAAGGTGGTTCTCGTTGGTCATAGCTATGGTGGCATTGGAACTTCTCTCGCTATGGAAAGATTTCCGACCAAAGTCTCTGTTGGAATCTTCCTCTCTGCTTATATGCCGCACCATGATTCTCCTCCAGCGGTTTTGATTCAAGAGGTCGCCGGAAATAAAATTATATTTCTCTTATCTTGTTTGAGACCATATCCTTATGAACTTATCTTCTAATCGCATGTCACATTTTGTTTGTATATATGCAGTATTTTAAGAGACTACCAGAGGGTTTCGCCATGGATAGTGCGTTTACATTCGAGGAAGGACCAGAACACCCTCCGAGTTCAGTTTTGTTCGGTACTAGTTTCATGAAGGAGAAGGCATATAGTAATTGCCAATTAGAGGTGAGTCTACAGTTATTATGATTATGGCATAGTTTACTATTTCTATATGTGTTTAATCTTTGTGTTAGATCAAATGGTCACTGTTGGTAATTTGATTGCAGGATCTAGAATTAGCCATGGCGTTGGTGAAATCGAGCTGGTTATACGCTAAGGAAATGGGAGGTGAAGATTTGATATCCAAGGAGAGGTATGGATCTGGAAAGAGAGTTTTTATTGTCTGTGAAGGCGACAATGTGCTTCCAGAGGAGATTCAGAAGTGGATGATTAGTAACTACGAGCCTAACGAAGTGAAGAGGATTGAAGAAGCTGGTCACATGGCTATGCTCACTAAGCCACAACAACTTTCTCAACTGCTACAAGAAATAGCAGCGAAATATAACTAAATGTAAAATGATAACAACTGTGTATGATTTGGGCTCAATTACATCTATGATATGAATAAGGGAGTTTCAATATTTGTGATTTTTGGTTATTCCTACACTGTAATTTTGATACTTCTTCATTGCTTACTGTATTTGGCTGGGGCAGTTTCACATTAGCTTGACCAGAGTATCCTATACCTTTCAGATTTGGATTATGGAGGCAAGAACATAATGCTCTCTGTTTCATAGCAGGTGCACCAACGAAGAATTTAGGATCTCTCTGCAGAAACACAACTCATGTCAGCTACACTTGTGTCACAACCCCAAGAAGATTCGATTAGACATGAGATTCTCGTAACTTACTTACAATTCTACCTGTAGCCAATTAGTCTAAAATTTGATCTGGAAAGGAGACTTCTTTGTGTTGGCATCTGATCCTTCTCACCACATTGACTGAGAGGTTAAAGACCACATTGAGACTTCTATCACCACATTTTTCTTGTCAATAAATGGAAACCTCTTGGAAAATTCTATAGACTCCAAAGATTTCGAATATATAGAATAACAACTGAGCATATGACAATTTCCATATAACAGTTCTTTAGAATGCACATCGAGTATGCAATTGAAGGTTACCTTTGGTCCAGATAAATTACTCGTTGGATAGACAGAGCTCTTGAAACCTTGACAAACTGCCTCAAAATAGACAAAAAGTTATATTAGGTGACTATATACATAGGGTGAGTTTATCGTAGCGGTGATAGACTAACCGCCGTAGAAGAGCTTCTGGGTTATATGGAAATAGTTTCTTCTGATGTAGCTTAACAACTGAACTTTGCAACGAAAGCAGACAATCTTTGGCATCTTCAAAAGCCTGAGGATGTAGTTTACAGTTACTTTCAACGCCAGAAGTCTGAAGCAAAAGTTTTCTTCTCTTTGAAGATGAAGCATTTGTACTTTCTTCAAATGGGAATTCCACAAATAGGGTCCATGAATCACAGACAGCCCGCAAACATCTACCAGGAAAATACAATGGATATTATTAAACAGGAATCAATAGAAACGCATTAAGTTTCTAGAGAAATCATTCAAAGACTAGAGTCCGAGCTAACATGGCTGGTTTATCACACAAACATAATAGCAGATCATATCCAATCTTAATACGCAGGGATGGAGCAGTTGATATGCAAGTAACATAAGATAAAAATGATTAACCTCAGCAGGTACTCTGCACAGCTAGCCCCGATGTCTTTAGATATAAGGTAATCAAGAAGGACTTGATGATCATAATGCAACTGACAATGGAAAAACAGACGTGTCGCATTAAGAAAACTCATCAGTGATTGAACAAATTACCAAAGCCTACATGCAACATAGCACAAGAGATTCCCTTATGTGAATGCTTTATGAAAATAACCTCTGAAAGAAATATACAGAATAGGACTACAGGGTTGAACAAGGTTGATAAACGGAAGAAAATAGTTTGTTCCTCATCTTGACGCGAATGCCCTTCCACGTTAAGCCTTATAAGTTAAAAAATAACGCCCATAAGAGCTCACAGAAATCTGAGTAACTGTTTGCAGAAAAGGCAGTGTTTTACCCTACTTACAGTTCTTCTCTATGCAATGGTACAGACAGGAGTTGCAGGAGGACTTTAAATAGTAGATCATCCTACAATTAAACATAGAGAAGATATAATAGAGATCTACTGTACGGTGTTAAACTAAAGCCCCAAAAACGAATTACAATACAGAATGATAAACTAAAACCTCATGCATGAACAACCGGACGAAGGATGCAGAAAAGACAACACTCTTCTTGGTATAAACTCTGTGGTCGGAAAATGTATCACCTGGAATCTGTCGTTCAATCCATTTAAACATCACTTCCATTCCTTTCTTACTACAATCAAACTCACAGTGCTTGTCGGTATGTCTACTTGAATAAAGCAGAGTGAAGGAGCACCGTAGGCCCAGAAACACAGAAAGTCTTTGCAAATGATTAGAATGCGTCTCACTGACCTCCCTATCAGACAAACTCACAAAAAATGGCGAACCTTCCAAACAATTATCTTGGACGGGTTTAAAGCTTGTTAGCGTGTGTTGAAGAAAGCCTTGAAATTGGCGTTGCAAATATTGCAGCCATGAAAGAAGAATGGTACATTTTATATTGGACTGATAAGTGAGCCTCATCATTAGGACCTACAAAAAGGGGGAGACATTAGCGTAGGATGAACTTATTACTATCCTGAGAAATCTAGAAACAAAGCAAAGATGATATCTGAACTTGTGGAAAAACGAACCAGCAACTTGTGACATAGGTATCTTGACATGGAAGAGACACTTTGACTGTCTAACTTTGGATGGCACCAACGGAGGAGATCAGGAACAAGCTCGATGGTTTTTTGGAGGATCAAATGTGTAGGTTCAAAACCATCAGAATCTTCAGCAAAGGGAACCTGCTGAACCACGGAACAGAGAAACTGAACAAAGCTCCCAAGAAATACTGTTGCTTCCTCACAGTTTTTAGTGCTTCCAAAAGTTCCACTACCATGCTGATGAGAGAAAATAGCGTCCACTCGGCACCAAGGAACTTTTGCAAGTGTAGAGTTGACAGATTCCAAGTATACATCAAGAAGATCCTCATTTTCTTCTTGGCTCAATCGCTTCAATATATTACGAAGAATTCGAAAAATATCAGACACCATGTACCAGTTAGCCTTTTCCAGCTTACATTTAAGAACATCAGAACCCAAGAAATGTAGATCCGGATTTCCAAATCCAGTTGATGAAGAAACAGCAGGGATTGGGCAACTGTAGATAACTGCTAAGCGCAAACATTCACAAAGCAAACGAATGAAATCATCCCATTGACTTCCCTAGGAAAACAAATGATTAAGGTATAATTTCTGAAAGATACAACATTTTTCTAAAATCTCAAGTGAGGCAGACGCAAGAAAACATACAGATTCAACAAGACACTCGGATACTTCCACAAGAACGTTGCCAGCCAAATGTTTAACATGCACATTCTTCATATCCAACAAACCAACCTGCCGGAAAACCCCAGAGAAACCAAATCAAGCTAAAGGATAACTCCAAATCATAGACAACCCCTAAACGGCTAAACCATCAAAGGTACAATTTTTCTGTAACTTGGGAACTCTCCCCTTAGAGAACTAAGAATGAGGAACTTACAAGATCAGCCACAACTCTTTCCAAGCATACAGCAGCATCAGTTTCATCCTCATGATCAACAGTCTCCTCTCCCTCTTCCTGTTGAACTTAACTAATCATCAACCAACCTTAGAATCAAACACACACACACACAGATGAGAATTCTAAAAGAAGTGAACTCACCACCATCGAATCACTTGCAATTTCGCTAATCCAAGACTGAATCTCTCTCAACACCTAGGAAACCAACTCCGTTAATTAGAGAACCGGAGCTTCGAAGATTAACACACAAGACCACAAACAATGCATCAACAAAGATGTACCTGAGATAGAGAAAGAAGCAAATCTTTCTCCGTTTCCTTCGTCGGCGAACTCATCTCTTCTCTTTCCTACATGACCATTGCGTTTATACAAAAACCACATAAACAATTTAAGTTACGCTAACTCACAACGAAACGGAATACAAAGAGTTGGAAAATTATTACTCACGGCGTATCCTCGAACACAACGATTGATCAAGAGATGAAGACGAGTTGCTATCTTCCCGGTAACCATATTCTCCGGCGACTGTTCTCTCTCGCCGCCGGCAATAAACCCTCTCTTTTTTTTTCTAAGGAGAGGTCAGATAAAACGCAACGTTTTGAAATTAACAGCGATTTTATTAAAAACGCTGCGTTTTATTAAAAACGCTGCGTTTTAGATTGCTCTGCGTTCCCCAAACTTTGAAGCCTTCTGTTAGTTTTTTAATGCCATTGAATGAAGTAGCTTCCTTATTAAGTTAATCCACAATAATTAATTGTCCATGACAAAAATATATTATCAATCAAATTTATGAACCATGAAATTTAAAAAAATCTATTCTAATAAAAAGTAAGAGTTATAAGCTCTTAAAGCCGTCCAATTTAACATATCACTTATTAACATTTTATATAATTTTCAAAAAAATTTATATTAAGAATTATTTTAAACAACCTATCATGATTTGACATGTCATTCATTATATTTTTTAAATTTACATAATTTTTTAGAAAAAGAAAAATTTTAAATTTATGGAAACCAAAGAACTAGGCACAATATCCCACATCGGCTAGAAACTTTTTAAACAATGGTTCAGAACCAGTATAAATAAGATTAATATGCTTCCAACAACGAATGAGCAGGATTATTGCATGTTTATAAAACATAATTATAATATATAACTCCTACTAATAACTAGTTATACAAAACATATCAAATGTAATAGCAGTTTATTGCATGTTTTTTTATCAATTATCGGCTTTATATACTCTTTTAAATTAAGCATATATTTAAAAGGCCGTCCACATAGGATTTTAAACAATCAATAGAAATTTGACATATCACTTATTAACATTTTATACTACTAATATTGATGCAAAACATAAATTATCTTATTTATCTACATTTGTACTTTTTATTTCTTATGAGCTGTAAACATATTTTTGTGTATGATTTTATAGATGAGTTGATATTCTTTTATTAATTTTTTATTTTTGGGCCTAAGGAAGAAGGATTGACATCGCAAGACCTTAATTTGATGTTTGAGTCAAATTTTGAGGTTTAAAGAAGAAAGATGGACGACAAACACACATGTTTTATTAGCTATACATAGGCATGAACAGGGTTACGGTTGTCACAGTTAAGGTTTATTAACCATCGGTTATGGTTAGAAATTTTTGTAACCTTAACCAGAACCGTTTAACAAACGGTTAAACGGTTACGTTTAAATACGGTTATGGTTCAAGCGGTTATTGTTATATACGGTTACGGTTATTTGATAATATGATACGGTTGATATTATTTGATGATATTAATTATTTATAATTAATATGTTCTTATAGTGTACTCATATTTCTATATATCATATGATTCATATTAAATAAATAATTATTAGTATATTTTATTATGTTTTTAAAATATTATAAACCAAGTAAGGATTTTGGTTTGAGAAGTTTCTAAACGCGTTGATCTAAAACCAAATAAGTATATGGATAAAATTGTCAATAATTGGGTGCATGTGTTGACTATGCTGGTAATCATGAATTTCACAAATTTTATGAGAAAAGAAATGATTTTGTTCTTGGAGTTTGATGGGTTAACAAGTTGTGTGGTAGTCTAAAAAAAGATTTTTCAGTGGAAGAATGTGAAGAAGTTGACGAGGAAGAAGAAGAAAAAGAGTATAACGAAAAACCAAACGGTAAAAGTTACGATGACAATTAACACAAATTTGACAATGAAAATGACAAGAAAAAATATGAAGAATAAGAAAACATTGAATAAAAAACACGAAAACATAGGTGGTAGCGATCAATCAAATATGAAAACGAGTTAAATTCATGATTATAAAATTGTTTCGTTTTTCTGGTGGTCAAAGAAAATGGTTTAGGATATGTGAGGTCATCAGTTGCCTCGCCTGGACGTCAAGTAAAATTTATGATTTTTTATCAGATTTGATTTTATAACACAACTGATTTTTATATTTTAAAAAATTGTGTATCTGAATTTTTTTTTTCTTATTACTAATTTTAATTTTTTTTATGAGATAATATTTTATTACCGTAATCAATTGTATATAATTTTTATCAAAATATATCAAATAAACCCACGCGTAGCATGGGTTCAAAATCTAGTATATATTAAAATTTTACTTTATCTCTAGCGAATTTGTTAGAAAAATTTTTTTATACCTTTTTTCAAAAATACTCATTTTGTGAACATTTGCATTTTTACCTCTTTTACACAATTACAATATGTTAAATTATTTTTTTTTTAAATTTCAGTTTGATTTCTTTATTTTACATTTAGGATATAGTTTTGAGGGGTTATAAATTAGTATTTAGAGTTTAGGGCTTAGAATTTAGTTGTTTTATACATAGAAAAAAGGTATTGTTGAAAATTCCCCCTATCTCTATTGGTCTATTTGACATTTTAGTATTCACAATATAATATTTATCTTCAATTAAACCAAAAATATAACATGTTTACTAATCCATACTTTAAATGAAATTCACACATTACTTCAAAATTGTAAATGAAATTACATAAAAGAAGAATTGACTATTTTCTCAATTCGTTTTTATTAAAATACATTATTAACTATAACTGTAACTTCTCTAAATCAATAATTTTAGACTTTTAACTTTCGTGATTTTTTATCCTATAAATAAATATTCTTACATTATTCTCCGCAATCTTTTTAAAATTCATAGTTATTGTACTACTTTTACAAATATATTTTTTTAAACCGTCTATTTTGCAATTTTTCTCACATTTTCTTTTTAAGAAAAAGGTCACATTTGACGAATCGATCTATATGAGTCATGTGATACCATAGCAGAGAGTGAAGCCGAAAGATAGTGATTTCAGTTGAGAATTTTGAGTTTTTACTTAGTATATGAAATTTTGTTTTTTTATGAACAAGGTAAAGCATCAAACATAGATTTCATATAAATTTATCATATCGGCGATGGCGATAGGGTTTCGAGGGTTTTGATCCCTGATGCAAGTGTTTTCTTCGGTGGCGCTTTTGGTTCTCTATGGTTTTTATGATGGTATCTTGGGGATCTTGGAATTTAGTCTCCGATTGATGATCTTTTTGATTGGATTGAAGATCCGATTTTTTATTTGGGGAAACATTTCGCAATCTGGGAATTTATGGTGTCCTCGATCGTATCTCGATCTCCTAGAGGATTTTGGCAATGACACAGATCCGGATTGATTTTTTGGGTGGGGGTAAGGATCCTCTCTGGTCTAGGCTCCGGAATGCTTCTTTGGCGATATACATTAATAGTATCGGGTTTTGCCGTCCTCAGCGAGATCTGATTGATTGTGTTTTGGGTGTGTGTTTTAAGAAGGAGGATATGCGGATTTCCTTGTTGGAGGTGTATAAATGGGCTTTTCCCTCTGTTGAGCAGATTCATCACATACACTTCTCTCTGTTTTCTATTGGCTTTTGTCGATTTCGTTCACTGTTTCTTTTTGCTCTCCCGTCCATTCTCTGCTTTTTCAACATGTCTCAGAGCATGGTCCTTGGTCAGAGTTCGATTTCAAAGAGTGTTATTCAAGCTGTGGTGAAACGTAAAGTCAAAATTCCATACTTTGACAATACGGCTTTGATTGAGGGTTACTCCAAGACGATTATCGGCCGGTGCATGAACCCAAGATCGCAGGACATGAAGATGCTTTTGTTCATGTTCTCTCGCATCTGGCATTTAGAGGGCAAGGTTGTTGGTGCTGACTTAGGTCTGGGCAAATACCAGTTTGATTTCGATGATGAAGCGGATATCATTGAGGTGATGAAGATGGCTCCTTTCCACTTCGATCACTGGATGGTGTCTATGGTTCGATGGAGTCCTACTGTCGATCCCATGTACCCTTCGTCCTTGATTTTCTGGGTTCGTGTTATGGGAGTTCAGGAGCATTGGTGAGGACATCGGTCGTGTCCAGGAGGTTGATATTGATGGGGGGCGAGTTCAGGTGCTGATTGATGGGTTCAAACCCTTATGCTTTCAGACGGAGGTGGAGTTCTTTAATGGAGAGGAAACCACTTTTCTCTCCGCTATGAGCGTCTGTTTGGTTACTGCTCTCATTGCTTCAGTTTATGTCATGATAAGGCGTATTGTCCACTGTTGCAAGTGGTTTCAGAGGAGGCAGTTGTCCATCCTTTACCAGAGGTGGTTGATGTAAGACGTAACCAGAGCTACAAGGGGGCTGTTAGGTCCGATCGGAAGCAAGGGTCTGAGATGGCTGGTCCTTCTCGTGGGGGATCTCGAGGGAGATCGCATGGGGAAGGTTCTCAGGCTGCGGGGAAGCGTCCTCTTGAAGGGAAGATTGCAAGGGGTTCAAAGCTTCAATCGGAGCTAGTTGCAGGTGTACCTTTGGCGAAGCAACGACGTTTTCAAACCTCTGTGCAATATAATGACCATAGGTTCTCAAGGTCGACTGCTCAGGAGCCAGTTCATACGCAAGCGGAGGCGGTGGATACTAGGGTCTCTCCCTCTAGGGACAAGGATAACTTTTCTGTACCGGTCAAGGTTGTCCGTAAAGCTTTATTCCAGGATAGTGAGTTGGATATCTCGATGTCTGCGGCTGTAGAGTCTGCACAGCAGCCGGAGGAGGTGTCTATGGTTGTTGATCTGGGCGCTGTTACCACGACATCTGGTCCGATTGTCACGTCGGACAACTCGGTGCTGGTGCTGCCTGTAGCGATCCTAACGGTTGATTCTACTGGCGATGGGGTTGCTCAAGGTGATGCCTCTGGCTTACCGGATACATGTATTATTACGGGTGTTGCAGGTTTGGCTATGGAGGGTGTGGAGGATATTGCGATGTCGGGAGCTGTGGTGTCTGACGGCACGGAGCTTTCAGTCAAAGGGGAAAGGGACCCCGGTGTGGATGTTACTGGGGAGGAGTCCGCTGTGGGGTCTCCTCGCTCTCGTGCTGATCCTAATTCCGGTGGAATTTCCATGGACACTGATCTTCCTCCGGTGGCTGCGGGTGCACCTTCGGTTTTGCTTGACAAATCACGCAAGGGCAAAGGCTTAATGGGCCTAAAGGGTGTGGGCTCAAAGAAACTTAATTTGTATCTAAGGGGTACACCTCGCAAGAGGCCCGCTCCAAAGAACGGTGGCCAGGCTGGAGAGCCGACTAACCCGAAGCCGAAGGAGGAGGATAAGGGTGCAGCAGGTGGATCCAAGCCACCACTTCCAAAGGTTGATAAATGAAGATTTTAAGTTGGAATTGTCAAGGACTTGGTAACAAAGCCACTATTGGGTATCTTAGGGATTTATGGGGGAAACATAGGCCAGATTTTCTGTTTCTTTCTGAAACTAGACAATCTTTTTCTGTTTTAGAACCTTTTGTTGGTCATTTTGCTTTTTCAGATTTAAAAACGGTTGAACCGGTTGGTTGTAGTGGTGGTCTTGCACTATTTTATAATAATAATAATAATAATAATGTTTCCATTTTATTTGAATCCAACAGAAATATTGATGTGGAAATTACATTTAAAGGCAAAGTACTTTATCTATCTTTTATTTATGGTGACCACGGTTCCAAAAAACCGGGATTTGGTTTGGGAACGGTTAACAATGATTGGTTTAAACCGAGATTCTTCTTGGTTTTTAATTGGAGATTTCAATGAATTAAAAGGCAATCATGAGAAGCAGGGTGGTGCCTTGCGTCATGCTTCTTCTTTTGTGCTTTTTAACACCATGATCCGACATTGTGGATTACTTGAGTTCCCTGCAATTGGGGATAGCCTTTCCTGGCGAGGGTGGCGGGATAAACAACCAATACGCTGTCATTTAGACCGGGCTTTAGCAAATGAGGAGTGGCATGATTTGTTTAAGAACTCGTTTACGGAGTACTTACCAATGATCGCGTCAGATCATAAACCTCTTTTGGCTGTTATTGAGGATAACACTCGGAGGGGTCGGAGTGGGTTTCGTTTTGACATACGGTGGCTGGAAAAGGAAGGTTTTTTAGGGGTGGTTGCTGACGGTTGGGGTCCTCCACCGGGTGAAGCCTCAGCTTCCGCCCTGGTGGACAAAATTTCAAGCTGCCGACGAGCCATATCTCGTTGGCGGAAGGAGCAACTGCCTTATGGGCGGGAGACTATTGAGGATTTAAAGGCTAAGCTAGCGGTGGCCCAGGAAAATGATGCTACTATGGTTGATGTGTTGGTGGAGCTTACTTGGCGATTACGGGAGGCTTATAGGGACGAGGAGGTATATTGGTATCAAAAGAGCAGAAGTCGGTGGATGCGGTTTGGTGACCGTAATACCAGTTATTTTCATGCGCAGACGAAACAGCGACGTGTTCGGAATCGTATTGTTGGTCTTCATGACCAGCATGGTACTTGGATGACGGAGGGGAGTGATATCCGAAATATAGCAGTCTCTTTTTTTCAGGATCTATTTACGCCCTCGGACCCATCGGATCCTGCGGAGATGTTAGAAGAGATTCAGCCATCCATTACTGTGGAGATGAATGACCTTCTAACTCGGGAGGTTGCCGAGCAGGAGATTAAGCAAGCATTATTTATGATGCCTCCGGATAAGGCCCCCGGTCCGGATGGTATGACTGCTCTTTTCTACCAGAAAGCATGCCACGGTTAAAGCAGATTTGGTCTTAGAGGTCAATTCCTTCTTGCAGAATGGGGAAACGTTTAAATGTGACAAACATATGTCTTATCCCTAAGGTGGATAAGCCAACGAGGATGACGGAGTTAAGACCCATCAGCCTGTGTAATGTGGGGTCTAAAATTATTTCGAAGGTTCTGTGCCAGCGTTTACGCACTATTTTACCGTCCCTCGTCTCGGAAACTCAGTTGGCATTTGTGGAGGGTTGGTTGATTTCGGATAACATTTTGATTGCTCAAGAAATGTTTCATGGGCTGCGAACTAATCGTTCTTGTAAGGGGAAGTTCATGGCTATCAAAACGGACATGAGCAAGGCCTATGATCGGGTGGAGTGGTCTTTTGTTGATCACCTACTTCGTCGATTTGGATTTTGTGATAAGTGAGTATCCTGGATTATGTGTTGTGTCACGTCAGTTCAATATAAGGTCCTGATTATTGGCCAAGCACAGGGATCCATCACTCCTTCCAGGGGGCTGCGTTAGGGGGATCCTTTGTCGCCCTATCTTTTCATTCTGTGCACAGAGGTACTCATTGCACAGTTTCGGAAGGCCGAACAGATGAAACTTCTTACCGGCCTCAAGGTTTCGACTGCTAGTCCAGCCATCTCCCATCTTTTGTTTGCTGATGACAGTCTTTTTTTCTGTCGGGCCACGCGGGAACAATGTGAGGTGGTCTTAGGAATCATGCAAGAGTACGAATGAGTTTCTGGTCAACAAATCAATTTTCAGAAATCTTCAGTCCAGTTTGGTCATACTGTGGATAATGATTTGCGAGAAATTATAAAAGGGGTTTTGGGGATCACAAACTTGGGTGGCATGGGATCTTACTTAGGGATTCCGGAAAGCCTGGGTGGGGCTAAGACGAAAAAATTTTCGTTTGTTCAGGACAAATTGCAAGCAAGAGCAAGTGGATGGCCGGCTAGAATGTTATCGAAGGGCGGAAAAGAGATTATGATTAAATCTGTCGCTACAGCGGTGCCTACTTTTGTCATGTCGTGTTTTCGGTTGCCTAAGAAGGTTACGCCGAAATTGACGAGTGCGATTTCTAATTTCTGGTGGAGCTCGTCTCCACAGTCCAGCGGGTTACATTGGGTGGCGTGGGATAAGCTGTGTCATGCTAAAGATGCAGGGGGTATGGGTTTTCGGTGCCTGGATGATTATAACACCGCTCTGCTGGCAAAGCAGCTTTGGCGTTTAATCACTGTTCCGGATTCACTTTTTGCACGGGTGTTTAAAGGACGCTACTATCGACATTCTGATCCATTGGATCCAATTAAATCGTATTCGCCGTCTTATGGGTGGCGAAGTATAGTTTTTTCTCGCTCTCTGGTTAATAAAGGACTTATTAAACGGGTAGGATCTTGTGCGGCCATCTCTGTATGGACTGACCGATGGATCTCTGCTCAATCTCCGAGACCAGCACTAAGTACAGGGTTACCTTTTGATCCTATGCTCCGCGTTACAAATCTTATTGACACAAGTTCCAATTCCTGGGATATGGTCCTGCTTACGGCTACGTTTGTACAGGAAGATGTGGCTATAATATCTGCTTTACCACTGCGACAACCGGATAAACCGAACTTGTTGGGATGGCATTTTACTAAGTCTGGTAAATACTCGGTTAAATCAGGGTATCACACTCTTCGCTCTCACTCGATCGCTTCAACCGGTCCGAAGATTTTTGGACCGACTTTGGTACCCCTTCAAGCCTTTGTGTGGAAAATTCGGTGTCCTCCAAAAACTCGGCACTTCATGTGGCAAGTGCTTTCGGGTTGTGTGGCGGTTACTGCTAATCTACGAAAACGTGGTTTGAGTTGTGATGCTACCTGTGGGCTCTGTGGTATTGGGGAGGAGACGATTAATCATACCCTCTTTGAATGTCCCCCAGCTTGTCAGGTTTGGGCCTTGTCGCTGTTTCCGACGGCTCAAGGTGTTTTCCCCTTGGAATCAATTTTCACAAATATGGATTTTCTTTTCTGGAGATTCCCAAATGTTCAAAATCAGGAATATTTTCCATGGATTTTGTGGTATGTCTGGAAAGCCCGAAATGATAAGCTTTTTAGTAATCTGGACTCCAATCCCCAAGCCATCTTGCGGTTAGCGGAGGATGAAGCAAAAGCATGGGCTCTGGCTCAGACGGATGATGTGGTCTTAGCACCGGCTATTGCCGGTACGGCGGTCCCCTGTGGGAGGATGAGTTTTGGGGTTTCTCAGCCTTTCTCAAGTTATGTTTGTTATGTTGATGGTTCGTGGAAAGCAACAGATTTTTTTGCGGGAAGAGGATGGTTTTGCACGTCGCCTTGGGACGATGCCCCCACCATGGGTGCTGCCAACTTTCGCCGCAGTCTCTCTCCTCTTCATGCCGAGGTTGAAGCCCTTATTTGGGCTATGCGATGCATGATTGGAGCGGATAATCAATCTGTCGTTTTCCTCACCGACTGCTCTGACTTAGTGAAGATGGTGTCTTTGTCTTCTGAGTGGCCAGCTTTTACACCCTATTTGGAGGACATCCAGGTGGATAGAGAGGAGTTTGTCTCCTTCTTCCTAGTCTATGTCTTTCGCTCTCAGAATGGTAAAGCGGATAATTTGGCGCGACGTGTTCGCACTGTTCCGCACCTAGTTACCTATGTAAACAATGTTCCTTTGTATTCGCTCATTTGAGCCAATCTTGTATCCTGTTGTCAAAAAAAAAAAAGGTCACATTAAACAAAACGCACGCACGTTTTGAAATTATGACAGATTATAAGAACGCGGCGTTTGAAATTAAGGGATATTTATTTTAAAGACTGCGTTATTTAAGAGAGATTGATATAGCGCAGCGTTTTGATGTTAAGAAAGATTAAAACTAAAACGCAACGTTTTGAAATTTAGAGAGACTATATTCAAAACGCAACGTTTTTGTTATTTAGAGATTTTAAATAAAACGCGCCGTTTTAAGAATTAAGAGAGAATATTTTCAAACGCGGCGTTTTAGCTTGATCCGCGAAAAACTGGAAGCCTTGTCCTTTAGCTTCTTTTATGCCACTGAACGAAGTAGCTTCCTCCGTAGTAGAACTTACACGGAAATGCGTATCGTTTACGGCACTAAAACGGGCGCGTCAGCTCCACGCTCTCGTCCTCACCGCCGGCGCCGGCGCAGATTCCGAGTCCCCGTATGCTAATAACAACCTCATTTCGATGTACGTTAGGTGCGGTTGTCTAGAACAAGCGCGGAAAGTGTTCGACAAAATGCCTCAAAGAAACGTGGTTTCTTACAATGCGCTTTACTCAGCGTATTCCCGTAACCCAGATTACGGAAGCTTTGCGTTTAGTTTGATAAACCATATGGCATCTGATTCCTTGAAGCCTAGTAGTTCGACTTTCACTAGTTTAGTGCAAGTATGTACTGTGCTTCAAGATGTTTTAATGGGATCATCACTGCATTCAAAGATTATAAAGCTTGGATATTTAGATAATGTGGTTGTCCAGACATCGGTTTTGGGTATGTACTCTAGTTGCGGGGACTTAGAATCTGCTAGGAGAATGTTTGACTGTGTAAATGATGGAGATGCGGTGGCTTGGAACACAATCATAGTTGGGAGTTTGAGAAATGATAAGATAGAAGATGGGCTTATGCTCTTTAGAAACATGTTGATGTCTGGTGTTGATCCAACGCAGTTCACGTATTCGATGGTGCTGAATGCTTGTAGTAAACTGGGAAGCTATTCACTGGGGAAGCTAATCCATGCCCGGATAATAATAGTCTCCGATCATTTAGCTGATTTACCTGTTGAAAATGCTCTTCTTGACATGTACTGCAGTTGTGGAGACATAAAAGAAGCGCTATATGTCTTTGAGAGGATTCGTAAACCAAATTTGGTTTCTTGGAACTCAATTATTTCGGGGTGCTCAGAGAACGGCTTTGGAGAGCAAGCGATTTTAATGTATAGAAGGTTACAGAGGATGGTCACACCTCATCCGGATGAATATACTTTCTCTGCTGCTATATCTGCGACAGTGGTACCTGAATGGTCTATCCATGGGAAGCTTCTCCATGGACAAGTAACGAAATTAGGATATGAAAGGAGTGTTTTTGTTGGAACAACACTCTTGTCCATGTACTTCAAAAACGGGGAAGCTGAATCTGCGCAGAAGGTGTTTGGTGTGATCGCAGAAAGGGATGTTGTACTATGGACTGAGATGATCGTAGGGCATTCTAGACTAGGAAATGGTGAATACGCGGTCCAACTCTTCGTTGAAATGTACAGAGAAAAAAATACAACTGATGGTTTTTCACTGAGCAGTGTCTTAGGAGCATGTTCAGACATGGCAATGTTAAGACAAGGTGAAGTGTTTCAATCTCTTGCCATAAAGACGGGATTAGATAGTGTTATGTCAGTATGTGGAACCATAGTAGACATGTATGGGAAAAATGGCAAATACGAAATTGCAGAATCAGTATTCTCTCTTGTGTCAAATCCGGATTTGAAATGTTGGAACTCAATGCTAGGAGCTTATAGTCATCATGGAATGGTAGAAAAGGCTCTCAGTTTCTTCGAGCAAATACTTGTAAACGGTTTCAGACCAGATGCTATAACATACTTGTCTTTATTAGCAGCCTGCAGCCACAGGGGATCAACGCAGGAAGGTAAGTTCCTGTGGAACCAAATGAAGGAAAGTGGCATCAAAGCAGGGTTGAAGCATTATTCTTGCATGGTGAGTTTGGTATCAAAAGCTGGGTTACTAGACGAAGCACTGGAACTGATAGAACAATCTCCTCCAGAGAACAACCAGGCAGAGCTCTGGAGAACTCTGCTAAGCGCCTGTGTTAACACAAGAAACTTGCAGATGGGACTATATGCAGCTGAGCAAATACTAAAACTTGATCCAGAAGACACTGCAACACACATTTTACTATCGAATTTATACGCGGTTAATGGGAGATGGGAAGATGTAGCAGAGATGAGAAGGAAGATTAGAGGATTAGCTTCTCCTAAAGATCCAGGATTGAGCTGGATTGAAGTGAACAACAACAATACACAAGTTTTCTCCTCCGGAGACCAGTCTAACACAGAAGTAAGTCGAGCTCAAGATGAATTACATAGGCTAAAGAGTAGTATGTTGTACAGAGATCACCATCCAATGAACAAGATTCATTCCTTATAACACTTGTTTGTTCAGACTAAAAAGTTGTTCTAAAGAAGTATTGTCATTTCAATAATCACTTGTGAAACAGAGGAGAAAGTTACAAAAGTAAGCCAAAAAAAAACACAGACTTTGATACAGTAGTATACTTTGTTAATCTGGATGATTTACCTTCATCAGCTAAAACAGAATTTTTAAGCAAAACAGAAGAAACAAAGACTAATTTGGTTCACGAACGAAATAGAGAAACTAGAAAGAGGATCTTCAAGTGACTCTGTTCTTCAGGGTGCCTTGTTTGATATTTGTACTTGTGTTTTACAAATATAGGGATTTCAAATCCAATCAATAATATAAAATTTCAATAAGCCTGTTTAAGAAATTCCAATCGATAATATTATTAATAGGTTGTCAATTGCTTTGTAGCCCAAATATAATAGAGAAAAAGAACAACTCAAATCGAAAAGGGATAACAGAAATTCAGCAATTCAAATAATAATAATAATCAAAAGACTAGTACTGATTAGATTGACTTCAAAGACGTGATCTTTAGTGTTGGGATGTTGGATGCATGGTCAGGTGTCTTTGCAGCATATTTAAGATCCAGTTCACGTGTCCTTGCAGCATATATAAGATCGATTTTTTTCATAAGCTCCACGTGTTCCCTCTTGATAATTTCCATATGGAGCTCATCAAGTTCATCAGGGCTGCTGTAGCTAGGGGATATTGCCATGTTACATAACCAGTCCACGTAATCTTGCCCCTGGCGATGGCTACCAGCACACACGAGAACTCTAGCAACAGCGGGCAGATCAAATCCCGACAGCAATGCATATAGCTCCTCTGGTTTGTTCCCCTGGAAGTTGTAGGGCGCAAACGCACACTCTCTTCTGCATTTACACGGACAAGATTCCATCTGCTAATTAATACAAACGAATGTTAGACGAAGAAAACAAAAAAAAAGTATCATCTGAAATAACTCTATTTAAAAAAACTTTATGAAAATAATGAAACTTCTACGTGTGTGCAATAATTATTAGAAGCCGATACAAAATTTGGTCTACCAACAGTATGAGATTGATGCTTAGATTTTAAATATCGTATATAAAAGTTGAGAGACTAAAAGGAAATCTTCGTTAACAATCAAGAGACCAGAAAAAAAAAAACAACGGTTGATATTTTGTGTGAGAATAAGAAATTAACTAACCAGGAGACCGGGTGTGTGGGTGCAGAACTTTGATAGGGAAAAGATGAAGAAAACAAAGCACAGCAAGTTTATGAGGACACAAATTAAAGAAGATGATGAATACTATATATATATATATATATATAGTTGAAGAGAAGATGGGGACGTATATATATATACACACACAAATATGGAAATTTCCAAAACCCTCGATCTCCGTCGCATCGCAAAGGTTTTTTTTTTTTTTTTGGATGCGCGATATCTCGCTAGATGTATTTATTATGAGTGAATATTTTATATAATAAAAGAAGATTTTCTTTAACATTGCCTAATAGTGTAACATTTGGCACTCTACTTTTGTGACACATGTTATTTTGTTTAATTTTAAATTTAACATTCTATTTTTTTATATAACTTTATTTTATTTGTATCTTATGTGGTGTATAGTTTGTTAAAAAAAAGATAATTGTTGTATAGTTTGTTTTTCTGAAATTTTTTTCAACATTGTTACAAAAAATATATTCTTTTCTATTTTTTAGTTTTAGCATCTAATATATTTCATAACGAAATCATACACCATAGAACTTAAAAAAAAAATACTAATCAACCCAACTAAAAAATATAAACAAATTAAAACCAAATAAGAATAGAAAATGATTTCATATTTTTTAAGTAAAAACTGAAACCAAATTAATTTATGATAGATTAATTTGAAAATATAGAAAATTTTCTAATATATATATATACATATATCACATTATATTCAATAATCATATATAATGTATTAAAGATACAACTCAAATTTGTATCTAATAGTATTCTATAAGTTACAGTTTGACTGTCTTTAAAACATATGTACTAAAGAAAAAGGGTATCATAACATAATTGTTTTATCTCCCCCATGAAATAACAGAAACTAATAGTTTCAAAATTAATTTATTGTTAATTATACTATTTATTTTAAAATAATTAGAAATAGAGACAAATTATAGAAGAAAAACATATTTATATTAAATTAAACACACTTTTATTTTAATGAATTTTATAAAAATATATTTAGACTTAACTTAGAGTATAAGATATTTTTTTGTGATATCGTATCAATAAATTATTTTAAAATTGACTTGTTATATTATAAAATTATTTGTTGTTAACTATTACTTTAATATATGAAAATAAAATTAATATATAAGACAACATAATTTATCTATCAAAGTAAGGTCACACATTTTTTTCTTAGAATACTTATCAGTTTTTTTTTTCCCAAAAAAAACTAAATTATAAATAAATTAATTTATCTTAATTATTTAATGAACAGACAAAATTTAATTAATTTTGCTGTAACTAATTGTCCTATTACTATAAAATGGTTTCATACATTTCAAAGTAAAAACTGAAACCAAATTAATTTATGATAGACTAATTTAAAAATATAAAAGATTTTCTAATATATAAAAAATTCACATTATATTCAATAATCATGTATATTGTATTAAGACACAACTCAAATTTGTATTTAATAGTAATTTATAAGTTACAGTTTGATTGTCTTTAAAACATATGTACTAAAAAAAACATAATGGTATCATAACATAATTGCTTTATCACCCTATGATATATAAAATAATAATTTCAAAAATTAATTTATTGTTAATTATACTATTTATATTAAAATGATTACAAATGGAGACAATCTATAGAAAATAAAAAATATATATTAAATTTCACACAGTTTCCTTTTCAATGATTTTTTATAAAACTGGTTAAACTTATATTATAAGATATTTGTTTTGTGATATCGTTTTAATAAATTATTTTAAAATTGACTTATCATATATAAAAATATTTTTTGTTAACTATTACTTTTAGATGATGACAATAAAATTAATATATAGGACAACATAAAATTATCTATCAAAATAATTAAGTAAGATCTTATTTTTTTCTAAACTACTTATCAGTTTTTTCTTTTCCAAAAAAGAAAAAAATATAATTTATCTTAACTATTTAACAAAAATACCATATATAGTTGACTTTGCTATAAGTAATGGTCTTATTACTATAGTAACATACTGTTTAAATAATTTCAACAATATATTGTAATCAAAAATATTTAGTAATATGTACTTTAACTTTCCTTTTTACATGACCCTTCTACGAAACAATATATAACATATATATATTATAAATTGTAGTTGAACCGTAGTATTATAAATATTATTTTTCAAGACATATATTAACAATTACATCTGTAAATTTCATATATAATTGAATAGAAACTTCATTTTTTAATTTCAAGTTAATAATGCGTACATAAACCACGCATCGCGTGGGCTACTTTCTAGTTTCTTATATGTTTAGGGAAAGTCAGAAACACTTACAAGAGATCACTCTAAAATCTTTGTTAAAAGTACTATTCTCATTAAAAAAAAAAAAAAGACTTATTTAAGAATTATTCAAATATTAAACATCATTATCTATTCTCACTAAGCCACAACAACTATCTCAACTGCTACAAGAAATAGCAGCGAGATATAACTAAATGTAAAATGATAACAACTGTGTACCATGAATAAGAGAGTTTCAATATTTGTGATTTTTGGTTATTTCTACACTGTAATTTTGATACTTCTTCATTGCTTACTGTATTTGGCTGGGGCAGCTTCATATTGGCTTGACCAAAGTATATTATACCTTTCAGATTTGGATTATGGAGGCAAGAACATAATGCTCTCTGTTTCATAGCAGGTGCACCAACGAAGAATTTAGGATCTCTCTGCAGAAACACAACTCATGTCAGCTTCACTTGTGTCACAACCCCCAAGAAAATTCGATTGGACATGAGATTCTCTTAACTTACATACAAGTCTACTTGTGAGCCAATTAGTTTGAAATTTGATCTGGAAAGGAGACTTCTTTGTGTTGTATTTTCTTCAAATGGGAATTCCACAAATAGGGTCCATGAATCACAGACAGCCCGCAAACATCTACCAGGAAAATACAATGGATATTATTAAACAGGAATCAACAGAAACGCATTAAGTTGTTTTGTATCTAGAGAAATCATTCAAAGACTAGAGTCTGAGCTAACATGGCTGGTTTCTCACACAAACATGATAGCAGATCATATTCAATCTTAATACGCAGGGATTGAGCAGTTGATATGCAAATAACATAAGAGAAAAAGGATTAACCTCAGCAGGTACTCTCCACAGCTAGCCCCGATGTCTTTAGATATAAGGTAATCAAGAAGGACTTGATGATCATAATGCAACTGACAACATAAAAAAGACGTGTCGCGTTAAGAAATCTCATCAGTGATTGAATAAATTACTAAAGCCTACATGGAACATAGCAGAAGAGATTCCCTTATGTGAATGCTTTATGAAAATTACCTCTGAAATAAATATACAGAATAGGACTACAGGATTGAACAAGGTTGATAAACGGAAGAGAATAGTTTGTTCCTCATCTTGAAGCAAATGTCCTTCCACGTTAAGCCTTAAGTTAAAAAAAGGCGCATAAGATCTCACAGAAATATGGGTAGGTGTTTGTAGAAAGGCAGTGTTTTTGTTGGAACAACACTCTTGTCCATGTACTTCAAAAACAGGGAAGCTGAATCTGCACAGAAGGTGTTTGGTGTGATCGCAGAAAGGGATGTTGTTCTATGGACTGAGATGATCGTAGGGCATCTAGACTTGGAAATGGTGAATACGCGGTCCAACTCTTCATTGAAATGTACAGAGACCAAAATACAACTGATGGTTTTTCACTGAGCAGTGTCTTAGGAGCATGTTCAGACATGGCATTGTTAAGACAAGGTGAAGTGTTTCAATCTCTTGCCATAAAGACGGGATTAGATAGTGTTATGTCAGTATGCGGAGCCCTAGTAGACATATGTATGGGAAATATGGCAAATACCAAATTGCAGAATCAGTATTCTCTCTTGTGTCAAATCCGGATTTGAAATGTTGGAACTCGATGCTAGGAGCTTATAGTCAGCATGGAATGGTAGAAAAGGCTCTCAGTTTCTTCGAGCAAATACTTGAACACGGTTTCAGGCCGGATGCTATAACATACTTGTCTTTATTAGCAGCCTGCAGCCACAGGGGATCATCGCAGGAAGGTAAGTTCCTATGGAACCAAATGAAGGAAAGTGGCATCAAAGCAGGGTTCTTTAGATGAAGCACTTGAACTGATAGAACAATCTCCTCCAAAGAACAACCACGCAGAGCTCAGGAAATCTCTGCTGAGCGCCTGTGTTAACACCAAAAAACTTGCAGATGGGACTATATGCAGCTGAGCATATACTAAAACTTGATCCAGAAGACACTGCAACACACATTCTGCTATCGAATTTATACGCTGTGAATGGGAGATGGGAAGATGTAGCAGAGATGAGAAGGAAGATTAGAGGATTAGCTTCTCCTAAAGATCCAGGATTGAGCTGGACTGAAGTGAACAACAACAACACACAAGTTTTCTCCTCTGGTAACACAGAAGTAAGTCGAGCTCAAGATGAATTACATAGGCTAAAAGAGTAGTATGTTGTACAGAGATCACCATCTAATGAACAAGATTCATTCCTTATAACACTTGTTTGTTCAGACTAAAAAGTTGTTCTAAAGAAGTATTGCCATTTCAATTCGAAATCACTTGTGAAACAGAGGAGAAAGTTACAAAGTAAAGATCACATAGCCAAAAAAACATAAACTTTCTCTGTTTTCTAGTTTCCGAACACAAATACTAAAATGACAAAGACACACTAAGAGATCAAAGAACAGAAACCCCAATAGAGAGACTAAAAAAGAAGGCAAAGAAACTGAAACCCTCTAGCAAAGGCAAAAGCTTTGATGTAAAGTCATCTCATTTGAGTGAGTTCCCTGGTGTCGTGATGGAGAGATCCGGCCACGCAAAGTACTCACCAGAGACAAACCCACCGCCGACGTTGCTCTCTAAACCCTCGAACTGCCACGTGGCTGGCATCAGAACGGCGTGATGACCACCGTTACTCCCTGCATTCGTCGTCCCAGCATCACCCACAGTTGAAAACGGCCACATCGCTCTTCCAAGCCCAAAGCTGACGTCATCATAACCCGAACCGAGTCCGATTCCGAATCCGCCGAGTCCAATAACCGAACCGGATCCGTGTGTGGCCGTCGCAGCAGCGTTATGGTTCAGCATAGAGGTGAAACTACCGCAGAGAGACAAAGCACTCCCCTTTGCGTCACTGTCAACGCTGTGAGTACAGCCGTTAGAGATAGACGAGTGAGGGAAGAGAACAGGCGTAACGCAACGAACGCCGTTAGCGGAAGAGACGACAGAGTTAACGGCAGAAACAGAGGAGGAGGCTGAGTTGGAAGAGGAGCAAGTGCGGGAGCGTTTAGCGCCTTTGCGAGTACCACCGCCGACGGGAATGTCACGGAGAGTACCACCGTGAGTCCAGTAACGACGACAGCCTTTGCAGAAGTGACGAGGCTGAGAGAAGTTGTAGTTGTTGTAGTAACAGAACTTGGTGTTGTTTGAGTCGCAACGAGGACAAGGAAGCTGCTCGTTGTTCGGAGCTGTTACACCGTTAGGCTTCATAACTATCCGCCGTGAGTCACCGGAGTCAGACGTCGGCATAACCGGAGAAAAAAAATGGAAGCTTTTTGTTTGTTTATGGGGGTGGAAAGAGCGGGAATCGAAGGTAAAGGTTGAAGCTTTTATTGTTTGGGTTTGTTATAGAGAGGTAAAGGTTGAAACTTTAGGGTACGAGAGAGTGAGATTTTTTTGGTTTTTATGGAGATGAGAGAAGAGGGGAGAGAGAGACATGCGCAGATAGAAATGGGGATGGAGAGGAAAGTTTCAGGCTTTATTTTTTATTTTTGACAGAGGGTGTTGGGTTAATTAGAGGCCACGCTCTTGTCTTTTGATTTTGTCTTTTTATGAAGATTTTTTTTTTAGGAATTGGTTGAGTCGGCTATGGATTATTATTGTAAACAGTGTTACGCTCTGTTTTTTTCACCCCTATGAATAAACACTACTTAAGTCGGCTCTCTTCATACGTAGACGGCTCTGTTTTCAAAGTTTTCAGGTTTGAACAATGAATAAAAAACATTAAAAGTAATCACATCTTTAACATACATTACTTAAGTGCCTGGGTGGTGAACATGAAGGTAATATATTTTCTTATGATCGTCGCAATATTTGACTATAGTGTATCGTGTGGCACACTATCTCACATATTTGATGCATATGGAAAATGAAAAAACGACCAAAAAAAAAACTTCAACGAGGTAATGATTCACCGTTGTGGTTTTGTTGATATAATTTTTGGTACCTGCCTAAATCATCTGAAAAAAACATCATGATGTATATTTTAGTCTTGTCTTTACCAACCTTATAAATCAGTTTTTTGACAAAACGAGAAAAAGATAATTATTGTACTTATGTGACTAATAATGTTGAAAGTTTGGTCATCACGTTTGCTTTTATATATGTTTAAAGTTTAAATTACTACTAGTAATGAACAACAGTCAAAACTAATAATAATGACATAAGTAATTTTTATCTTCTTCTGTTTATAACGAAGACAAGTTGATTATAAAAACCAAAAAAAAAAACAAAATGATAGAGTAGGTCGCAGTAGGCAACACAGGTTAAAAAGACTATTGGGGTTATTAATGTGTACGGTCATTTCCAAGTAATTCTACATTTATCTTTTGAGATTCTTTCCATTTTTCTTCAAATTTTTCATGCATATATTTTATATACAATAAATTTATATAATTATATAACTAATTTACTACTGATTTCGCTTTTAACCAATATTTTTGTTTTGCTAAAAAAACAATATTTTAGTATCCGTAACTTATAGTAGTATAGTTTTTATTCAAATGAATGATTTTGTGTAACTCATAAAAAAATCAATATTTTTGTGTCGTAAGCGTAAATCATCTGCAATTAAAAAAAGAATAAAATGAATGTTCCAGAAAGTTGGAAACAAGGGACACGTTTTTCTATCGTCTTCGTTACAAAAAAAATTATTTGAAAAGTGGATAATTGGATTTATTGTATTGCTTTATTTGAGAACGAAAATTAAAGTATTGTTTTATAATTTGTTGGATCAATCACGCAGGCTTTTGAAATTAAAGTCCAAAAAAAATTGATCTTGTTTCATTTGTTCGCTGTCTTAGAAAAGACAATACTATATTGTAATGTACCAGAAACCTTTTGTTTGTTTATTACTCTATTTATAGATTGTTCTCTTTCGAATACTTTTACAAATTTGAATCCAAACTATATTAGACAGGTGACAGTCGTTTATAAAAAAAAATCGTTATTTTTAAATTTAAAACGGTAGTGGCGGTGGGCGGTGGGGACTATGCTCGTGTTTCCATCACTAAAAACACCAAAATTTGTATTACTATGAATGATCATTGATCAAACTATATAACTACATTCGCGTTAGAAATTATTACGTTGATTTGATTATGACAACCGAATCAGAATCTATCTTAGTCAATATACAACAACCAAATTTGTAGTGGAGTTTGATCTCTCAAGGACCACAATAAACACACTAAATCTAAGCAATATATATTTTATTATACTAAGATTTTAAAGTAAACATCATAGGACGAAAACAAACAAATAACCTTTTCTAAAATAAGTAGTAAAAATACAAATAAAAAAAAGTTGTTCATAAGATACTCATCCGTTTTAAACTAAATGATCTCGTTTTTTACATTTTGTTACATATGGAAAACATATAAGATGAGCATGACAATTTGAACAACTTGAGGGTATGACAAATGAGTGTATGATCTAGAGTAGTAGGATGGCTTCATGTTTAGTTCGAAATAGAGATTGAAGAACTTGTTAATAGAGAGATAAGGAAGAGTCCGCAATCAGAGGAAAATTGTGTGATAATAATTCTTCACGCCTTGTCCCGACCCTTCCCATCATTCTGTCTCTCTCCGCATTTCTCGTTCGTTCTTATCTTTTCTTTATAAACAAACAAATGTATAGAAATATATTATTATTGACGACTTTTAAGAACGTCAAGAGATACCCTATAAGACTCAGAAGATGATTAAGACAAACAAATCCTAGTATGTTTTTATTTGTTTTTAAAGTATAGTATTCTCATACTGGTTTGGTCCATATAAATGTTGTGACAAAAACCTTACAAATACGTACGTTACGTAGCAAAACGGGTAAGAGAGAGAGAAGAAAAAAACAAAACTGGTCAAGGAGACAAGAGTGAAGCTGTCGGGGTCGGGGTCGAAGGAGGTGGATAAGCACGCGCGGCCGGAGGATGATATGACCCACACTTGACACTACTGAGCCACCTCTTCCCCCACTTCAACGACTTTCTCTCTCTTCTCTCAAGTCGCTTTCACACCCAAAAACAACGAAACTTGTAGAAAGAGAGAAAGAGAGAGAGAGAGAGCGAGGTGTGGTGTGGCATGGTTTCTGTGTGTTGGTGCTATGGGACGATGTGTCCTATTTGTTTTTTGCAGCCGTCCTTTCGTTGTCGGATATTCGAGTCCGGACTCCGGACCGGTCCTATCAGATCAAAACCACTGACACCCTCCCCCTTATTCCCTCCTTCTCTTTCTTCTTGTCTTTTTCTTCCTCAATCCACTCTGTTTTCTGATTCCAATTGATCCAATCCAAGGGGTACGTTTTTTTTTGTTTGTCCTTTGAACGTGCATGAAAGAGAGCCAAAGAGGGCTAGCTTCGTCTTTTTCACGTTTATCTTTTATGGCATTAACCCAACGGTCCAATATTTTTATAATCCTCGGTTACCAAAAATAAACAAGTATATAACTGATTATTCCCTTCGCTTTTCTATAATTTTACTTTGTTTTTTTCTTTAAAAAATGTGGGTGAGTTCTTTTACTCATTTCTAGTGTGATTCTTAGTATCCGACACTTGTAGATTCCAAGACAAATATCCCTCTATAATAGTATCAACTTCAAACGTTAAACAATATGGCTTAAATTTGTTGCGCAGCTTGCGCTTGAACATTTTATGAAAACCACAATCTACAATATAATTTGAATTGAAAAAGATGAAAAAAATGTTTTTATAGATAATATATATAACCATTAAAAAAATGATTCTCACAACAGTCGAAAAAGAAATTACATTTTTTTTTTTTGTTAAAGAAGAAATTACATTTTTTTTAAGAGACAACAAAAAAAAGGGTAAAATCTCAAAGGTCACGAAGATGGAGGACGTTGAAGGGAGTAACGAATTTGGAGTCACCGTAAAGCAATTTGTCAGCAATGAGCAGATTAGCCGCTTCGGTAGGATGGTACGCGTCCCAGAAGACATGCTTTGACCGGTCCGTACAAAGGGTCGACGTTGGTCCACATGGCAATATCCCCGCCAATCTCCCTTTCGTCTCACAGCACGCCTCACTCGCCGTCCTAAACCCTATCCATCATTCATTTTCCATAACAACATATTAATTCCGTAATTAACATTATTTATGATTAGTCAAAGAAACAATTCTAAAATGAATGTTAACGGATATCTAAAATCCTAACAACTAAATTCATACTATATAGATTGTTAGGATTTAACAAGGCTAAAACTAAACTATTTTACAAAAACTAATGATCTTATATAAAAATTAGTTACGCAACGTTGTTCAAAAGTACTCAAAACTCAAAACCATGCAATGATATTATATACTAACTTTTTACAAGTAAAGAAATAAATAAATTTCTCTTATTACTAAAATCCAACACTCTTAAGTGATCACTAGATGTTTTGAAAGGCCCATGGGCCTATAGTAAATAATCTTACCGTAGTTTTTAAAGTTGACAATGAGGTCCATGAATAAATCATAAACGTTGGCATGAACGAAGTGTGCGTCTTTGAAACTGTCTTTCAATTCCACCATCAAGAGATCTTTGAGACGAGCATTGTACTGAAGAGCCAATTTGTTTGCCAAATCAACACACTGCTTATCTTGCAGTTGATTGATTGATTTCTGGTACGGTATACATCCAATTGGAGCCACATTTCCCACCACAAATTTCCGAGCGTCCAAATCATATAATCTCTACATTTGATTTTTTTACAAACCTTCAATTAACGTTAACTACGTATAATAACTTTTGTCAAATGTAAGTTGTGTTAACGTACCTTGAGCTGGTTGCGGAGGTGACTAATCATGTCATCAACAAAACTATCAGGAGTTTGTGTTAGCCTTGCTTGAGCAGCGACAAAAGGGACTAGATAGTTGTTGAGAAAATCATTTGAGCCGATGACTATGGAGAATAATGACTTTCTAATGTAATCTCTAGCCTTATCTTCACCTAAAAGCTTATCAAATTGCTTCCTTGTATTGGTAAAGTAATCGACTTGTATGTCCATTCCTAATCGATTCCCCTACAAAATCGTAATTTTTCAAATTGTAAAACATATACACAAGTCCATTTTGCATATGTGTGTACACAACCAAACATAAATTTTGAGTCAAAAAGCAAAATTTAACACATATTTATAAAAATAATTAACATAGAATTTTATGTAAACTTTTCCCACCAACCAAACGTGACACCTAATATACGACAGATAATGTGTGCATGGAGACAAAAGAGGCTTACAAATACACTTCCTGTAGCATTGAGAATTCCACCAGCACCTGATGCATAGTTCACACCATTTAATATTGCTTCACCACTTGCATTTGGTGCTAAATAAGGTACTGCATAACTTGGCTGCCCTAACTTTTCTCCTATAGACAACAATATAAAATTTAAATAAGCATTAGCATGGATGATGATTTTAAAAAATGAAATTTTGATTTATATTTTGGATGCAACACTTTTTTATAAAATTACCAACGATGTCAGCTATGGTACGACCATTGGTAAACCGGCCGGTTGGATTTCCACGAGATGGTTTAAAATCGATGCCGTTAGGAGGACTATTGGCTCTAGACAACGTTTGAAAGTAATTATTATTTCCTGCATCTACAAGTGAATCACCGAAGACGAATGATGCGGCTAAGGCGTTTTTGTCTCCTGCGCTAGCAACTCTGAAAAATATCGTTCCAAAGAAGAAGAATGGGACGAAGAAATTAGTTTTTTTCATTGTCATGAATATATGATGATTCTGATCTTTAATTTTTGGTTTTTATTGTTCTTTGACAAAGTCGAGTTTATATAGATAACTCTTTTGACTGGTTAAGAAGGTATGAGACGCAACCTCATGCATGTGTTAGATTTTGAAACCGGGTTGTTTAACAAACAAAGGGCTTTTGTTATGGTCAACATATTTCCAATACTTTTTTAATTATTATTACAAAACAGATAAAGTTAGGACACCAACACTGTTGTGTGTTATGGTTTAGAAAGTTTGAAAATAAACTATCCCTGTTTTATGGTTTATACTCCTTAACTCTATATAGCCTCTAAATACATCATCCTTCTAAACAATTTTATTTAATTAGCGAATTTTGGGTTTTTCTCTTTATTTTCTGGTTGGGAAAATACGAAGCTATGCATCTCAGATTTACGTATTATTTAACTATTATTATGCATAGTCGTCATGGAAATAATATAATTACATATTGAGATTTGATTTTTTTTTTTTTTTTACTAAATACCGGAATCGACCGTGAAATCTCTTAACCATCGAACCACCACCAACTTCTAAGATGTTGAAATGTGTATACAATTTTGTTGTTTTTTAACTTGGATGTTGGATCCATGTGATTATAGTTTTGTTGATCGGTGTTAAATAATGAACCGTTTGTTGAACCTGAGATGAATTTGTAACAGGAAAACAATCCATATTATTTAAAAAAGGGCCTAATGATGATGTCTGATGTTGTGTGTTGTGCATGACGCACCAAACATCACATAATTAAAATGATTCAAAGAAAGTTGAATTAACTTCATTGCCGTTGGACCACTTAAAATCATAATCCATCATGTCCCATTTTCTTATGTAAGAAGAAACTTTGACTAGTAGTAAAAAAAATATATAAAGTAACATACGATTGAAGAATGAAAATGACAAAACAATAGTGCCAAAAGGATGATCACTTCCTTACTCAATTACTCACCATATGACTCGTGTCCACTTCAATTCCTATGGTCGGATAAACGAGTAGCTAGAGTCGGTCCAGAAGACTTGAGAGCTCTGATTAGATTCACAAGAAAGAGTAATGATTTTGACAACTAACACAAGAATTAAAATTTATGTTATCATTAGTGTTTTAAGGAAAGAACTCTAACCATAAAATTCATTCTTGTGTTATGATTCGAGTTTATGAACTCTAAATCATAAATTTTATTGATTCAAATTTTGCAGTTTTGGTGGAAGTAAGGTTCTTCTCTGAACCATTAGAGTTGTATGTCAAACAAATTGTCTGAATCTCGGTTAAGGCGAACCGGAACTCAATGTAATTAAATTTGCTTGAAGCTTGTTGGATCAATCACTTTAATATAGTTAATTACAGTTACATACACATTTGATTAGTTAAATGTTGTTTATAAACACAAAAATTCTTTAACTACTTTTTGGGGCTAATCCTCCCTTGAGCCGAGAAGCTAGGAGCCACCGATAACTCGGACGGACCACCACCACAACTTAACTGATCAGGCAACCGAAACTCCTGATTCACCATCGGCGGTGATCTCTCCGACACACGCCACATCTTGACCGACCTATCTAAACTCCCACTATACACAATCCACCTTCTCTCACCGGTAGCCGATTCTTGATCTCTCTCCACAGCCAAACACTTAACCGGACCAGCATGTCCGGTCAAAATCGAAAGACAAACATGTTCACCACCACAACCACCTTCTGGTCTCCTCCACACACGTATCCCTAAATCAGCTGAACCACTAAACATCAAGTTCCCCGCTGCGACTAGACAAAGCACGGCAAGTTTATGACCTTTCAAAACGCCGCCGTTTCTCATATTATTCTCACGTTCCCAAAAATTAACGGTACCGTCAGACGAACCGCAGTAAATCATCGTCGCGCTCTGATCAACCGCGATCGCCGTGACGGCGCAGTCTTGTTTCAGCAACGTCTGAGAGAAGAAATGTTTCGTCTCTTTCGCTTGATCTTCTCTTCTCCATACCTTAACCGAACCATCAGCTGAACCGGTGAAAACCAAACCATCAAAACCCGAAACGACTGCGTTCACCGCGTCTTCATGAGCGCTCACAGATTCCAAACACCGCAGATCCGAAACCCTCCAGACTTTAAATGTTTTATCCCAAGATCCAGAGTACAACAGCCTCTTATCTTCGCTCAACGCGAGACACGAGATCGCGTCTAAATGTCGAAACCCTAACGCAGCGCTGCTACGGTTACGTCGCGTGAAGTTGAAGTAAGAAGAAGGAACGATAGAGTTTCTTATGTAATCACGTAGGTTAGGCATTGTACCTACACGACGGTGAACGTTTGATTCTTTAGACGAAGCTTTCCACACACGTATCTTCCCATCTTGATGACCGGTGAATATTTTATCTCCTGCGAGTACAATGGCCTTAACCAATCCACTATTCGATTTGAAACTCGAGAATTCAACATTGTTTTTCCAAACCCTAATGTTCTTGGAATCAGATCCCGTGTAGAGTAAGTCACCTGTTGTAGCTAATGAATAGATATGACCTTCTTCGCGAACAAGAGATCCCAGGAGAATGTTTGGAGAGTAGTTTGTTTTTTCGTCTTTGGAGGTATCCCCCGTACCTTTCGCCGAATGATACGGCGAGTCTACGGCGGATGGATCGACTTGTACGGACCATGGTGATTTGGATAATGGAGAAGAGGAGCCTTCGGAGGGAGAGATGTCGACGTAGGTTATATCGTAAATGTCTGGATCTGGTATGGTTTCTACTTTATTTAGTTTTGTAAATGCTTGGCCATTTACATCTCTGCTTGAACCTTTATTATGCTTTGAAGACATAAGAAGAAGATTAATGTGTTGTTTTTGTTTTTTTTGGATTTAGACAGATTTTTTTTCGATTATGGAGAAGGAAAAAAGGTTGGGGACGATGGCGTGTATATGGAATTTATGGAAATTATTTTTTAACGTTCTATTTATGGTTTCTTCAAAGTTGGAACCGTTTATTTCGGAATAGAATTCTTTTAGAGATGAAGAGGAAGTATAATCTGATTTCTATTATTAGGTTTGATTACATATTTGATGACCAATCAATTGAATATTATTAGTAAGAGAAAAAAGAAAATTTACAATCTACTCTTTTTCATTTAAAAAAGTACAACATCTCAGCTAGTCTACTCTATTGTTATAGTAGAAGAAACATATGTACATAATGAAAATATGATTTTTAAAAATTTGAATGTACACATGTGTGAACATCTTTAGGTTTCATCATGCTTTTATTGATTCATAATAGTTTTATTTGTTTGTCAAAGAATTCATCATAGTAGTTGGTCCATAAGATAGACATGCTTTTCTCAAGTTATTTCCAATAGAAGAAGTGTTGGATGTCGTTATGTTGAAGTGTTTAGATATTTGAGAGATTTTGTGCAAACTGTTTGATAACTTGAAATTAAAACTAGCATGCATATTAAACGTTGTGTGAAGAAAGAAATAAGACAACATATAAAACACATAGTCATTGTCATTGACCAAAAGACACAAGTACTTCACACGTGATACGAAGTCTACTCCTCTCTTCTTCTTTTAGTGTTGGAATTTTCCATGTCCAAAATCTTGGACGGATGTTTCACTTTCTTCTCCATCATTATTGGTTTCTTTTTAACTTCTTCGACGACCGATCTTTTCCTAAGTTGCTTTTCCATTTTTCCTGATGAGTGTGCATCACTCACCAGTCCCATAATAGATGTTAGAGTGGAGATCCTTGGATTATCACAAGCCAATATCATCTCCTCCTCGTCAATTCCTATCACAGATGACGAAGACGGTGTAAACAAAAAATAGTCTAGAGATGCATCACAACGCCCTGGAATCGAACCCATGTGTCCCCACTTGTTAGTTCTCAAGTCGTACCCATGAACCACCCGTTGTCATTGTAGATTTTACAAAACTCCTCCCTCAACACTAAACACTTCCCGTCGTAAGCTGCCACCTACCAACGAATCAGCCTCTTTTCTAGCACTCCGTACCTAAACTGCCTAACGAGGACCAGCTTGGGATCAATGAGAGTATTTTCGAGGGCGTAAACGTTAACTACTCCCTACGTCTCCGATATCAAGGTTAGGTTGTTATTGTCGGCAGCAAACAATGTTTTCAAACTAAGTTCCTCGGGGAACTTGGTCAAGATTAGTCTTGTTTGCTCTGTTTCGGGGTTGAAAGCAAGGATGCTTCCGTCATTTCGTAGCCAGTGAAGAGATCCGTCCTGTTTTCATACGGTTATCGAGACTGCTTTGGCTGCAAGTAATCTTCGTTTTGGAAAATCTCCATGAACCTCCGGCGTTAATCTCGAATTCATACGTCATTTTGCTGCACTCTCTCCGCTCGTCCATGCAAAAAAATTTGAAACTATGGGTGGTTTTATCAATATGATCAACCGCTAATCCTATGTACATAGTGCCCCCAGGATAGAATTTTAGACGACTATGGAATTTCCTTGACCTAGGATGATCCAGGAATAGAAACTTCTTTGTGAGAGGATTTAGGACGCATAGACTATCAATGGAGAGTAGAAGAAGACCAGAGCAAGAGCCTAGAATTCGAGACACCATTTAGTTATCTTTGGTTCTAGGTGAGCTAGAATCACCCAAAGAGTGGTAGCAAAGCAAACTAGAGCCATACATGGAGATGTGAAGTAAACCGGATCCAAGCCGAGAATAGTATTCAGATTTAAAATATGGGTCGTTGGATATATGCGATAAGAAAGCTCTATTTGTGCATTGCATCACTGCTAAAGATTTGAGATCCAGTTTGAAGAGAACTTCGTCGAAGAGATGCCATGGTAGGCCATCCATGATCTGATAAAATTTTTGCTTCCTTGTTGTGGCGGATCCAGAATATTTTTTAAATTGGGGCACTATATAACAAAAATTTTAAATTAAAAATAAATTAGACAAACATAAAAATAAGTTGTATGATAAATTTATAAAACTATAGAATTTTATTATGTTTTCTATATTCAATAACATTTTATCACTATTTTATTGTCATTTTATCAAAAATCACTATAGAAAATAAAATAACATAATTTACAGGTTTTAATGATGAAAACTAATTTTACAAAACTAGACAAAAAAAAGGATTCGTCTATCTAAGGCATGGCTTTTGTTTTTAGTTAGGGTGTGGCACTCATTGGACCAAACATAAAATGTATAAAGGAAAAAAACAGTGTGGGGCACGTGCCCCACCCTCCCTCGCCTTGCATCCGCCCTGCTTGTTGTTTAATTCTTTGATTTATTGACGTTAGCAGCAAATTCCAACAAGGAAACTGATTTGGAAACTGGTTTTACAGTTTTTATTTCTTAAAAAAAAGAAACGTTTTTAAAAAAGAAAATTCATATTATTATTATTATTTTTTAAAAAATTATCTTCTTCTATCACTACTCATAATTTTATTTATTTAGATTAAGCACTCCTATTTTGTTTTGACATCTTATTCTCATTCACTAGATATAACTTTTTACACAGAATCCTCATATAATGATCTGAACACAAGAATAAGAATTAAATAAATAAGACGTAAGAAGAGGATTAGTGTTTTTTTTTTGGTTGGATTTAGACAGATTTTTTTCGGTTGTGGATAAGGAAAAAAAGGTTTGGGATGATATATATCTACATATAATTTATTGCTTTTTAATGTTCTGTTTAGACCACGTGCATTGGTTAGTCTCTCACCAAATTTTTCATTAAAAAAAGAAATAATAAATATAAAATAATAATTAACAAAAGAAATAATAAAATATAAAATAATAATCTTTTATTGTAAAAAAAAGTTTCTCAAAGATTCTCATTTGAAAATCGTTCTCACTTTTTATGAGAAACTCTCATAATAGAAAAATATTATACTATATTTTATTATTTCTTTTTTAAGTGATAAATTTTTATGAGAAACCTCCAGTGCACATCCCATTATAGTTTCTACACAATTAGAACCCTTTATCTCAGAATAGCATTCCTATAAATATGAATACGAATTATAGCGTTTGGCCAACAAAGATAACTAAGAATACGAATTATAGCTGCGGGGAAAAGAAAAAAAGAAGAATGCGAAGTATATAGGGAAAAATGTCATTTAAACCATGAACTTTCAAATTTTGGCCATTTAAACCATGAACTTTGTTGTAGGCCATTTAAAATATCAATTTTTGTTGATTAGCTTTTTTAAACATGAAATTTCGTTGACCAAGCCAAAAAAGACATGACGTTAAATTCGATAATTGACCTACTAACAGACGTTACTATGCCGCTAATCACTTTGTTACTGACAAAACGACGTTGTTTTTAATGGAAGTTTTAATTTGAAAAAATATCATTTAAACCATGAACTTTTAAATATAGGTCATTTAAACCATGAACTTGTAAATGTATGTCATTTAAACCATGAACTTTCAAATTTCTGTCATATAAACCATGAACTTGTTCTGGGCGCTCGGTGAAAACTAGACAACCTGAAAATTTGGTTATCGAAGCGAACCGAAAAAGGCCTAACCGTTCGGCGCAATTGATTTGGATAATCCGGATTTTGGTTCAGTTCGGTAATCAGACCGATTAGTTTATTAGAAACCGCAGAAGTATATAAGCCTAACCGGTTAAACCATTTAACCCTAGTTTAGTTTCTCTCTTCTTTCTTCGACTCTGCCTCATAATGCGATTCTGAAAACGAGAAAGAAGAACATCAATTCATCCTTCTTTTTCGATCTTTGTTATGTATCTTGTGTCTTTTTGTATTTGTGTTGAGTCTTTTTCATTTATTAGGACACTACACTAGAGTTTGAAGGATTGATCACATTTTTCATATATTATGGTTTAAATGACAGAAATTTGAAAGTTCATGGTTTAAATGACATACATTTACAAGTTCATGGTTTAAATGACCTATATTTAAAAGTTCATGGTTTAAAGGACATTTTTTTGAATTAAAACTTCCATTAAAACGACGTCGTTTTGTCAGTAACGGAGTGATTAACGGCATAGTAACGTCTGTTAGTAGGTCAATTATCGGATTTAACGTCATGTCTTTTTTTGTTTGGTCAACGAAACTTCATGTTTAAAAAAGCTAGTTAACAAAAGTTGATATTTTAAATGGCCTACAACAAAGTTCATGGTTTAAATGACCAAAATTTGAAAGTTCATGGTTTAAATGACATTTTCCCGAAGTATATATATGTATATATATATAGCTTACATAATCCATTTTCTGTTTGTAGGTTTGATTACATATTTCATGCATGACAAATCAATCGAATCTAAATTATTAAGTGAAAAGAGAAAATTTATAATATACACTTTTTCATTAATTTACAAAGTACATCTTCTCATTTACAATACTGTTTTATAATTTATAATAAAACTGTACAGTACTGTTTTAGCAGAAGAAACATATATTATGAAATATGTTTTTTTTTTTGAATGTACACACATGTGAAAATCTTTAGGTTTCGTCATGCTTTATTGATTCATAATATAGTTTTTTTTTGGTTAAAGAATTCAAAGCATGATTTGTTAAAGGTCGTTATATATGTTGAAGTTTTAGATATTTGAGAGATTTTGTGCAAAGTGTTTAATAACTTCAAATTAAAAACTAGCACACACATATTAAACGTAGTGAACAAAGAGAGAAGAAAACTTATAAAAGCACATGTTAATTGACTAAAAGACACATGTTGTCTACTCCACTCTTCTTCTTTTGTTGTTGGAATTTCCCACGTCCATAAATTTTGACGGAGGCTTCACCATCTTCTCAAACAGTATTGGTTTCCTTCTATCTTCTTCGACCTATCGATGTTTCCCAAAATTGTTTTCCCCTTTTTTCTGATAAAATTCCATCACTCACCAGTCTCATAATTAATCTTACAGAGGAGATGCTTCGATCACAAGCCCGTATCATTTCCTTTTTCCCCTGAAGTCCTATCACATAAGATGACGACCGTGCAAACTGAAAAAAGTCTAGAATTGCATTGCACCACACTATAATCGAACCCATGAGCCCCCAGCTGTTAGTTCTCAAGTCGTACCCATGAAGCATTCGTGCGCTAGAGTTGTTGTAGTCATTCTTAGTCTCCTCCATCAACACTAAACACATGCCGTCGTAAGCTTCCACGTTCCAACGAATCAGCCTCTTTTCGTCCAGCACTCCGTTCCGGATCCGACTCCCGAGAACCCACTTGGGATCAGTGAGAAAATTCTCGAGGGAATAAACGTAAATCATTTCCTCTGTGGCCGATATCAAAGTTAGGCTCTTGTTGTCAGCAGCGAACAAGGTTTTCGAACTCAGTTCCTTGGGGAATCTGGTCGAGATTAGTCTTGCTTGCTCTGTTCCCGGGTTGAAAGCGACGATGCTTCCGTCGTTTAGTAGCCAGTGAAGAGATCCGTTCAAGCAAACAGGTTTTCTCATACGGTTGTCGAGATCGCTTGTACTGCAAGTAATATTCGTTTCCGAAAATTTCCATGAATCTCCTGCGTTAATCTCGAATCTATAGGTCGTTTCGTCCAAGTTTTTCAACTCAATTATGCAGACAACGTTGTCGATCAGTTTGATCAACCGCTAACCCAATGCACATCAGTGAGTCTCACCGAGCAAATGGTAGAGGACAAGGCAAACACCTTGACTTGGGTTGATTCAAGAATCGAAACTTTTTTGTGATAGGATTTGCAACGCACACACCATTAACACCCTCAACGGAGAGTAGAAGAAGGCCAGAGCAAGAACCCAGAATCATACACTCCAGTGACACATTCTTTGTTCTCGGTGGCTTAGAATCCCCCAAAGAGTGGTAGGAAAGCAAATTAGAGCCATAGGGGGAGATGTGAAGTAAACCGGATCCGAGCCGAGAAAAGTACTCGGATTTAAAGTAAGGGTCGTTTGATATATGCGATTGGAGGGATCTTTTTGTGCATTGCATCATCGCCAAAGATCTGAGATTCACTCTGAAGAGAATCTCGTTGAGGAGATGCATAGGTAAGCCGTCCATGATCAGAGGATTCAACGTGTTTTAATTTACTTACTTTTTTTCTATTTTTATGATGTATTGTTGCATGTATAGTTCTTGATTTATTAATGTTCATATTATCATATATATAGACGTAAATCACGTAAATTCCAACAAGTAAAAGGATTCAGCAAATATATATATATATATATATATATCCCCTTTTCACATGATAATTATATGGATTTATTTCAAAGAAAAGAAATGTTAATTTTACAGTTTATTTCTGAAAAAGGTATTTTTTAACTTTATCATGTGAAAAGGAATTACAAAAAGGAAACTACAATTATCATATCAATTATCAAAAGATATATATATTTTTTATTATTCTTATAATTAAAAAAAAGATTTATCTCCTTAATAAGATAAGAATTAAAAAAAAACATACAATTTTTTTCTTCAAAACTCTTTTACATTGTAAATTTCAAATTCATCTTATCATTAATTAATCTACTCTATTGCATAATAATATTTGGTCCGGTTTTATTTTGTTGACATATATGTTAGTAGAATTTTGAATGACATGAGGTGTGAACATCTTTTAAGTTATACAGATTTGAGATTTCAGTCATGTTCATCTCAAAATTATCTCCCACAGAAAAACGCTTTGGCTAGCGTCGTTGTGTTGAAATTTTAAGATGTTTGAGAGTTTTTGTGCAAACTTTTAAATTCAAATTAAAATCTAGCAGACACATATAATAAACGTAGTGCATAAAGAGTTAAAAGAGAGAGATGGAAAAACATATAAACATGTTCATTAACCAAAAAGACACAGCTTCCTCACACGTGATACGAATTTGTCTACTCCACTCTTCTTGTTTTGTTGGTTAATCTTTCCACGTCTGAAAAAATTAACGAAGGCAGAATGCTTCATCGATCGATCATCGTCTCCAACAATATTGGTTTCTTAAGACACATACCATTGATAAACAGTCCAGGAATGGCAGCCTGTTTCGGATCATACAAGGGATCGAACAAAAGAACCTACAATACAAAGAGGAGTACAACATTATCAGTTTATCACTTACGGCTGGAACACTCAAAACCAAGTAACTAAAAGAGATGAAGACCAATCCTTTGCGCTCTTGTCAGCGGATCAAGGCGACAGCGATAAATTAATAACTAATTTTTTTATAAAACAAAATATATACACTAAACATTGCTACCACAAACTAGGTGATATCACCTTACACTTTTCAGAATGTTGATATTAACTACAATATATTATAACTTAACATTGCTACCAAAACGAAAACTACGTGATATCTATATACGTCTAACTTCCTAACCTTTTCATGGTTCGTGTAAGTTTTAGCAATATCCTCTAGGAAACAACAGGTAGTCGCAGTGGCGGACCCAGGAATTTTTTTTACCCAGATCAAAACATAGAAAAAAAAATAGCACTTAGTATAACTATAATACATTTTACAATGTTACAAAAAAATTCCTACAAAGGTTCTATCACATTTTCATTTGTAATAGTTTTGAATACATCTTTGTAGAAAAAATTCAGAAATATATTGAGCATCATATATTTTACTGTTCTTTTGTAGAATGTGGTTTAGCTTAAGCCTAAAATTAAATATAATTTTTTAACAAAAAATTAGAAAAATTTATTGTAAAAGATGAATTTTGTGTTTCTTTAAAATCATAACTTGTAATGGAATTCTAATTTGATAGTAAAAGATGATTTTTGTGTTTCTTTAAAACCATTACTTGTATTGGAATTCTAATTTCTAAGTATAATTAACAAAATGATTAATTTGAATGTAAAAAAAAATCTAGTTTTGCACCTAATATATAAACTTACTTGATTTTGAAGAATCTGTTGTACGTGAAGAAGAGAATTCGAAAGACACTAGTAAGAGATATTTTTCTTCTTTATTATTTAATTTAGTGCAAAGAATAAATTATTAGGTTAAAAATTTGGGTAAACAGACTTTTTTTATTTTTTTAAAAACGTATAACAAATAAAAACAATCCTTCTTTTTGTTGTGGGTTAATGGATTTTTTGTTTGTATAATTAAATTAAGGGAGGTCAGGTTAAAGTAAATTAGGCTGGACTCATAAAACTGTTAAAAAAAAATCTAAAACTTGTGAAGAAAATTTTTTTTTCCCAAAATTTGGGCAGGTCAGCTGACCTCCCATCACTACATGTGGGTCCGCCATTAGTCGTAGTCGAAGTCTCTCTAACAAAGAAAAACAACAGGTAGTCTCTTTAAAAAGAAAACAACAACAGGTAGTCTCTTTAAAAAAAACAAAACAACAGGTAGTCTCGTTCTCTAAGAAAGAAACGGCAAAAGAAGAAGCTTCATCGCCTGCAACTGAAGTAAGTGGCTGACACGCGTCCATAAGGCTTCGTTCTCGTCACTTCGTCTTTGTCCTCTTGCTTTCCCGCTCTGCCCTGATAAGGAAGCCTAAGCGCCTCTCAATCTCATATTAAGTCCGTTTTCTTTCTTCCAGCTCGTTTAATGGCGAAATCGTTCGATCACACCACACACTAAAGAATTCGCATGACGTTCCTTCGCAATTGGGTTCGACGGAGACTTCGTACTCTGTTGCTCCCTTTTTCTCGGGATGAACCTGACCTTCAAGTCGAATTAGGGTTTACTGATACTCTCATCACCGTTCGGAATTTTCGATTCGATGTTTCTCAGCTTAATCATCTCCTCGATGGATCGAATTTTCCATTCGAGAAATTCACTGTCGACCACTTGGTTATTCAGTTTTCCGTTTGGTCAGCTCCGGCGGTTAAAATCGAAATTCGCGGTGTCAATGTCAAATTGTCGGCCAGGTAACTTAACCCCATTGCTCAATTGTTGTTTTGTGAATTGGGTTTAGATTCGATAGTTCGTTAGGGTTTATCGGATTGTGCGTTTTTTTGTACAGGGGGACGGAGGAAGGAAGCTCGAGGAGGAAGCTAGCGTCAAGTGATACAGTAGCAAAGGAGATAAAGAAAGTTCTATCTTCTATTGATCCCGAGGTATCTAACTAATCTTCGTTAACTCTGGGATTGATTTGGTTGTTGATCTTATTTGTGTTTGGGTGTATTGGCAATTTCAGGGATGTGTCTTACATGACATTTTGGAGAAGATGCTGGGTCGTAGCACTTCCCAGATAAGTAAGCTCAAGACTTCTTTCTCGAATCTTCTTCTCAGGCATTTACGTGTTGAGATACATGGGATTAATGTTCAAGTTTGTTTACCGGGTTCAAGTGACTTGAGTTGTGTTCTGGAAATCAATGAGTTGAGGAGTGATTCTGAGAATTTTGGGAATCTTGGTTTAGTTAGGAGTTCAGCTGCTGCAGTTTTGTTTCCTTTGAGACGTAGTTCGTGGACACTGAGTTGCGACGGTTTTAAGATTGGATATAAGCGGAATAACGATAGCGTGGAACTTTGTGCATTTGACAGCCTTGTCATGCTGATTACGCTGCATAATCTTCAACTTGTTGATCTGATTGTCCGCATTCCGGAGCTAAGCTTTTCGTTTAGACCCACTGATCTTCCGGTTTTAATGGGACTGGCAAATTTATCATCCAAAGATAGCAATTCTGTCAGAGATGGACGTCATCTTTGGAAAGTAGCTGCTCGCAGAACTGGCTTGGTGATTTCACCTCACACTTTTTCATTCCAGAATGTAGTTAGTGCTGTTATCCTCTGGCTGCGATACGTGAATGCTTACGAGTATTTGCTATCTTTAGCTGGGTACTCGAGGAAAATCCCAGAGAAATCATTACTTTGGAAATTTTCAGAAAACAAAAGGCACATTGGAACTGCAAGACGTAAATGGGAGATGATATGTAATATTGAGAAAGAACTCCCTGCCGAAGCTATTGCACGGGCGCGGAGAGTAGCCAGATACAGAACTTGTCTAAATTCTCAGAATGTTGATGATATTTATGACGAATCTTCCCCTTACGGCCACTTCCATTGTTTGTCTAAGATCACATGGGTTTTAGCTTATATCTGGAGACTTATAAGTAGAACGTTCTTGTCTGTAGCATGCTGTCTCTGGTTAAACAAACTGCTGACCCAAGAACTACAAACTGATAGGAACAATGAAGATGATTCCGAGCGGCTATCTCTTGAGTTTCATGCAGATGTAAATCTTGGGAAGCTTTCAGTCTCATTTTATCCAGAGAAAATGATTTCAAATTTTATGACATCAAAAGACAGGACTGAACACATGGACTCAAACGTTGTCATGCTTTGCCTTTCGGTTGATGAGTTTTTGGTAATGTCTACTGTTGGCTGTTTTACTCAGTGTTTGTCTGTTTCCTGTGGGAAACTGAAGGTTGAGTCCTCTAGTTTTAAAAATACCAGTCGTTTCATGAAATCTACGAAAGATCCTAGTAGTTCTTCTGAAGGAAATAAGAAGCACATGCGTGAAGATGTGAGAACTGTTCTAGACATGGACCCAGCACAGCGGATTTCCGGAACAGTTAACAATCATGGCAATGATCAACATGAAGGTATTGTGCGTCTACAAAATCTTTTGAGAGAAATGTGGTTGAACTGGAACAGCAATTGCTTGAAGTTGGATAAAAGTACTTTTACAATTTCTGATAACCCTTGTCTACTCGTTGATATTAATAGCTGCATGGCATATGAGGATGTTGGTAACCAAGATTCCGAGTTCTGGAAATGCAGCGTGGTATTGGGAAAGATGGATATTGTTTTAGAATATTCATCGTTGTTTTCAATGGCTTTGCTAATTTGGCAGACTGAATGGGCTCAGAAGTTATTTATAGACGAATATACTGGAGGGGTGCATTCAAGTTCTTTGGTAACTAGTGGGGTTGATCCTGAAATGGCTAGTTATGACGCATATGGGATCTACAGAGGCAATATTGAATTATCTTTACATAGAGTTCATCCAGAGAGACAGATTCAGGTTGGCATACTTGTTGGTGGCCCCCAGGTCAAACTGTTAGTTGAGAAGGCTAAAGAAGTGGATAATTTGATTGGGCAGAAAGATCTTCTATTATTTGATTTCCATGATATTGAGTTTGTTGTCTGGCCGACTTCAAAATCTGACGTAGCCCCATTAAGGATGTTTCAAGGGCCTGATAACACAAAAACAGATAGGCCTTTGTTTCAGGAGCTGGGGCTGAGTGAAACGGTGATTCCAAGTTATGAAAAATATGTTTCTCAAGGATGGAACTCCCTGTCTTCACACCTAGGGTTTTCTGGTGTTGATTGTTCTTTCTGCAAAATGGCAGAAAAGAACTGGAGTCAAATTTTTGTAGTGAGACCCGTAACTATCTGCTTTTCATCCTTAAGGTGTGGGTTATTGATTGCCTTTTTTTTTCTCTTTTTGTTGACATAAATTAATTGCCTTATATTGCTACATATGTGTTATACTGAGCTAAACATTGTTTTGGTTCCAATGTCATATGCGAACTGTTCGACCCCATATTTTATCGCTGAAGATTGATTCTTTGCTGCATCTCCTTCCCAACTTATAGGACTTATCTTAGGTGCTTCGTTGAACTAGTTAGTGTATGTCCATAAGATGTTTCCAAACTCCAGTGACACTATCTCATAGAAAGGAGACTTACTATTGTACCACTTACATTTTGTGAAATTCCATATAATACTGAGAGAACTGCAATCTATTGCAGAGAGCATGTTTATTCCTTTAGCGAAGCTATGATGGGTTTCTCAACTGGTTTGGATGTGTTGGTGCTGGGACTGACTATTGTATCAAAACCGGATGACCTAGATGCTTACTTTCAGGTAAGAGATGCTTTCTTGGCAGTTTTCGCTGTTCATGTCTACAAAATATGCTTAGTATTTTGAAAAGTAGTTTCCTATGTCTCTTCTCGCTTCTTTGCTGGTTGTATGAGTTAATATGTGTTTTGGTAAGCTAATCTAAAGGTTCAGATACTCGGCGGCATGATTAACATGTCTCTTTAAAAATGTTTGCCTTTTGTCCTTGCTTACATAATTTCATGGCATTAATCTTTGTCAGTGGGATACTTGATTATAGATTCTCCGTAGTAACGTACTCTTCTAGGCCAAGTAATTAATATCTATATATAGAGTTGTCGCTAACCGATATTATCAAGATGCCTAAAGGATTTACTATGATGATAGAAAAGATGTTAATCATAAAATCATTGTACCATCTTTAGTTATGAGTTATTGTATTTGGTGGTACAACAATAAGTTTATCAATTGAAAGGATGTAATACAATAAGTTTATTACACGCAAAACCAATCAAGACTTCCTTAAGTACTTATGAGTTACTCATTCTAAATGACCCTTTCCTTGTACTTATTTTTTAGTTTAAGATCTGAGCCTAACATATGAATAGCATTAAGATCCTAATTTACCTGTTAGGTTATGAAAAAGCTTTCAAGTAACTTTTCTTATTTTGTACCAGATGCTTCTAAGCTTTGTTACTGGGCTTTCACATCGTTTGAGTGGCTTAGGCTCTGCGGGTCATTCATTGGGGCAAGAGTTTCTCAGGTCTGATGCAGTGAATGTGGAACATGAGACCGAAAGGAATTTCTGCAGAACTCGTTTTTTAGTTAAAGTGAGCATTAAGCTGAAGGATATAGATGTGATATTTGATGTTCCTGTAGTAGATGACAAATTTGAGAAGCTTATGGAGCTAGATAATTCTAAAATCTGGTCTTCTGTCCAGGAAGCATGCATTGAATTATCTTGTGAAGAACATAAGTGTTTAGTCAATGTTGATTTGTGTGAACTCCGATCAATTCTCTTCAGATATAAGGGTAATATTTGGAAGAGTTCTGGCAACTTTATCACAGAATCTTTGCTGTTCAGGTCACATGATATTTTGTTTGAAGCATGTCTTTCTAGTTGCCTATTGAGTGTGTCTATGGATAGCTTAAGTCCATCAGCACTAGGGGACGCCAGTTGTATGGCTGGTGATTCTACAGGAAATGCATCAACAGCAAATGAACCTTCTAGAAACAATGTTCAGGTTCAGAGAGAAGCGAGCACGTTGGATTCTGCTTCAATCTCTTTACCATCCAACTTGACCCGTTGGATACACATCACTTTAGCATTGACCGACTTACTTGTAGTTAGAGGCTCAACAAAAAATGTTTTGGTGGAAATTCGTCGGTCAAGTAAGTTTGTAGCATCGGTATCTATTGGGAGAAAATTTCAGTCACTTTCCTGTATTGTTGAGGTAGATAATAAACACTACTAGTTTTATATACATATTGAGTAGCTCTATATCGTGTGTGAAGTAACTCGTGATGTTGCTGGCAGGGTGGTCTTTTTGTCCTTGAACCAAAGGCCTTAAAAGGGTTAATTCATGGTTACTCCACGTACCTTCATTTCATTTCGAGTAAGGTGTCAGTGATTCAGAATGCTGCACCAGTTCTTGAGAAATTCGAAGCTAATTCAGGTTTCAGTGAAATTAGTATTTCCTCTCAACAAGAAAACTGGTTCCCCGTAGAAGCATCTTCTATAGATGTCACCCAGTTTTCACTGGGTTTTGTCTGTGATGATGAATATGGTAAGTCGTACTATCTTTATCCACTTGTACAACATTTTTGCTGCATAAATTCATAATTGGCGTTTCGAAGAAGAAATTATAATTGCTTTATTTTGCAGGAGGTATAAGGGAAATTGGTCTGGAGACCACTCTCCACAGTTCCCTTGATTCGGCAGGCGGAGAACAGAAGTTCCTTTGTGAGGTTTCTCGGCTATCAGTTCTTTCTAAGATTCTTGAGAGCGTGCAAAGAGACATAAATATCACTCAATTTTCTTCTCCAGCATTTAGTGAAACTTCTTCTTCTCTGTCTGGTGCTCCTCTTGAAACATCATTTCAGGAAAACGATGTAATCAGTTCAGGTGGTAGCACAAGTGTTTCAGCAGATTTTGGTTCTCAAAGAGAATTTTCTGCAAACAGTAATTTACAGGAAGAATTTCACTCTCGTTATAAAAACTATATTTTGGAAGACCTACGTGTCTCTGCGTCTGTGAAGAAGCGAGAAAATACCGGTCACCAGTTTAGTCAGGCATGGGTCGGCGGTTGTTCTGTTCTGGGATTCGATATTACCATTTCTCTGTCAGAATTGCAGGTATCATTCTTTGTGGTGTAGTTATCATGTTTGGAACACATATGTAAACGGTTTTGAAATTCGCCTTATGTGTACACATTTACTATAGTTGCAAATAGTTATGATTGCTGGCCTATTATGTGCTTTTATGTCAGATGGTACTTTCTATGCTTTCATCATTTGCTGCGTTACCTGGAGGAGAAAGCACACATGCTTCTTTAGAAAGGCCTTCTTCATCCAACAGCGAATCTGAAAGAAGTTTTGAGTCTGTAGTTCCGGATGGTAAGTAGGTATATTAATATTTTAGCCATTCTTAAGACTTGTGGTTCTTCTTCTAATGAAAAATTGATATATGTATAGGAGCCATTGTTGCTATTCAAGATACAAACCAACATATGTTCTTTACAGTGGAAGAAAGGGGAGACAAGTGTGTTGTGACTGGTACCCTTCATTATTCTCTTGTCGGAGAAAGAGCTCTTTTCAGGGTATGTACAGTACAGTATTAGAACAACAAGAAGAGAGAAAGTAAATAGTATTCTTTGGTTTTCAGAATAAAATCAGGCCAGCTACCTTTTTGTCTTGACCCCGCTTTTTAGTGAGATGGTATCCCCTAAAATTTGAATTCAATGTGCAGGTCAGCTACCACCGCCATCAAGGATGGAATTCATCTACCTTATGGTTTTCCTTGACATCTTTGTATGCTAAAAACAATAAAGGAGAACCATTACGATTAAACTATCATTCAAGCTCAGATCTTGTGAACGTCTCGGGACTTTACGACAATGCACCAGCACTCTTTCGAGCATCTTTTGGCGAATCCGAAAATTATAAGGGTGACATTGACTGGGAGACCTACCGTAAATTGGTCAAAGATAGATTTTACCTTGTCAACAAGAAGAGTGATTCAGCTGTTGCATTTATTGATGGTTTTCCAGAATTTGTCCGGAAGCCAGGAAGTCCATTCAAGTTTAAAGTGTTTAGTGAAAGTTTGGCGACTCGGAATATTACACCTGCGGTTTCCTCTGAGATCCATGAGTCTGAAACGCAATCTATGATGGACTCTTTCCCCCCTTCTATTACCATCGCAATTGATGGGGTATCTCTGACCATTGTCCATGAACTCTCAGAAACAAGGGACAGGTTTCCCCTTTTTCGTGGTTCAATCAATATCACTCAGCTCACTGTACAAATGCTATCTTCTAAGGCCAGGATTATGAGCACATTAAACATACTAGTGCTGTACTTTGATGCTCAAACAAACCAATGGTAAGAAAATTTCTTTCCCTGAGTTCTTAAGATGTGTATGCTATCCCTGATTATGCATCTTTCTCGCCTATATAGAATTCCATACAGCAACTGTTTATTTTTTCTTCCTATTACTCTGGTGGAATAGGCGAGAATTAATTCATCCAGTTGAAGTTAGTGCCTTCTACCGTTCAACTTTTCAGACTAAGGATCTTAGAAATACTATGCGCAAAGTACCTACCCATATTTATTGCAGAGTTGAAAGGGTACGTAAAGTTTTTTAATTAGTTATTCATGAAGTCTTAGGGCTATATAACTCGTACTCGTTACATATTTTTCCCTCGCATGTGCAGTTGGAGGTCTTTGTAACCGAGCTGTCGTTAGATATGCTCCTTTTTGTGCTTGGAAAACTGGAGTTTGCTGGTCCATTTTCTTGGAGAACCTCCTCTATTCTTTCCAATTGTTGCAAGGTTATCATTTCCTTGAGTTCTGTTCAATGGTTTTATAATTTTCATACTTTTTTCTGTGATATACACCTGTACTATTAAGAAAACATGATTTTTTTTTTTGGCTTTTTCAGGTAGAAAACCTCTCTGGCCTTGACCTTATTTGTCGTTTCAATGAGAAGCAGACTGCCACAGTTGGTAGGAAGCAGACTGCTTCGATTTTTCTTCGGTAACTTCGTGGTCCCTTAATGCCTTGTTTTATTCTGCAACAAGAAGATGCATGTGTTCATGCTTCGAGATGAATGCTGACAGTCTTTGGCACTCTATTGAGTAGATTGCTAAAATAGTTTTATTTCCTATGTTCCCGATTAGTATATTGCATACTTCTTTTTACCCATAAGGTGCACAAGAAAAGTACTAAAGTAAGAATAATCCTTTGAATTAATTGCGAATGGAGAAAGACGTTCACTACTGTCTAGTTAATTTGCATATATAAGTAGGTGGCAGATCCTTAATAATGTGTAATATCTTTTTAAGGCATTCAATGAACAATCAACCAGAAGCTTCTCCAGTGGCTGCGGTCCAGCTATCTTCTGGAAAGTTCCTAACCTCTTCCATCAACGTTTCTTTGTTAGAAGCAAGAACACTAGCTTGGAGAACAAGGATAGTATCACTTCTAGGTACTTTGACTTCAAACCTTCTATCTGTTCATGCATTCACCACCTGAATAAGCATAAGTTGTAGCTACTGCTGAATTTTATATATGTTTTATAGATTCGAGGAGTCATCCTGGACCGTTTGTTGTTGTTGATATTAAGAAAGGATTTGAGGTATGTCATAGCTGATTCTCAAGGTTTTCTATAATATCATCAAATATCGACCAGTGGGCTTGACGATGCAACTTTTACCTTAACTTTTGCGTTTGTTACACCTCGTAGGATGGTTTATCAATCTCAGTTTCTCCTTTGACAAGGATTCATAACGAGACCAGTCTTCCAATGGAGATACGTTTTCAACGATCTAAACAGAAGAGAGACGATTTTGCTTCTGTACCTCTGAAGCCTGGTGGTTCAATTGATGATTCAGTCGGAGCATTTAATGCCATAAGCTTATCAGGAGATTTGAAGAAGGCATTGACATCCTTAGCTGTTGGTATGTTTGGATAGTAGGCTTTTGGTTTCTTACAATATTCATAACTTGAAACTTTCGAGAAAGGTTGAAATGGCCCCTCATCACGATAACGTATGCAACTAGGTTTCCATCTATTTGTCTTTTTTTCGTATATAATGAATGTAAGTCCCAGTATTTCTCTACATTAGTTCTATAGATAATATCAATAGTGTAGTTTCTCTTAACGTAGAGGGATGATCAACCACAGTGAATATTCTTACTTTCTTATTGGTATACTGATTGATTTCGCGAACCAAATGGCAGGTAATTTTTCACTGTCGTTTAGACCTGAATCTTTGGAAACTTTGTTTGAGGGTGAGAAGTCACTGGCAAGTGAATGGTCAGAAGAGCTTGAAGGAGGCAAGGCGGTACGCCTAACAGGAATTTTCGATAAATTAAGTTATGGAGTTAAAAGGGCATTATCTATCGAATCAGTGAAGGTCTCCTTGACTACTACATATTGCTCTGTCACATCCAAAAGTCAGTGTGTTGGTAAAGTGCATTTTCTGATCCATTGCATTCGGAGGGAAGTGCCGATCATACGGCCTGATGCATCCTCTGATGTGCTTGAGAAACAGAAAACATGTATTGCATTGCGAGAGCAGAAGGAAATTTTTCTTTTGCCCACCGTGCAGGTGTCCAACTTCTTGTCCTCCGAAGCAGCCATTTTTTTGACAGAGACTGGTAATTGCAGAAAAGTATGTCCTTTTTGGTGACCTGTATTTCTGTCTTTACATTTTTACTCTCGCTTGCAGATCAGTTCACCTCGATGGAGAGACACAACATTGGCAAGCATGCAACTGTACAGAGTGGGAAAACTATGGATTTCTATGCTAATCCTGACATGATATACTTTAGAGTTACGCTCACTACTTCCCAAGCGAGCTGCAAACCAGTCAATAGTGGTCAGTGGGTTAAGAAGTTACAGAAGCAGAAGAGTAATGCCGAATGTTTGGATGTTGATCTTGATTTTTCGGGTGGAAAATATTGTGCTTCCTTGAGATTGTCTCTAGGGAAAAGAGGCATACTGGAGGTCGTGCTTTGATCTTGAAATCTATTTCCTTCCTGGTTGCCTTTCCTTATAAAAACTCTTTCTGGTTGGCGCAGGCAGCTGTTTTCACATCGTACATTCTTAAAAACGACTCAGAGTGCACCTTGTTCTTCTTTCCTCCTGATCAAAAGCCTCTATCCAGGTACATTACAAGTATATAAAATCCTTAAAGTTGGTAATGGCTATTTACATTTGAAGTAAACAATGCAGGGAAGATATGGAGAAACTTGATCACATTGTCCCCCCTGAGTTTGGATTGTATTTGCCCCCAAAGTCACAGGGGTCGTGGTTTTTAAGGTATGCTATCCGTGCTCAGTAAATAGATATTTTCGCCTATATATTTTTTTAAATAAATTATACACATCTTGTTTGGCCAGATCTCGCAAGGTTTGTGTCATATTGGCTGACGGTCATGGGGCAACTGAAGCAGTGTTGGATCTGGATGCTTTATCAGGACTTACAGAAATTAGTTTGGGAACAAAAAATGAGTCTGGGTTTCAGTTTATTACAAGGTTTGGGTTGTCAGTTAGATCAATCTCAAGTAAAATGCTTGTTCCATCACGGATTGTGACTTTTGTTCCGAGACACCTTGTAATCAATGAATCAGAAGAGACCATCAACATCCGCCAACGCTATTTTCAGGTTCGTTTTATGTCCCTATTTATTTATTTACTTCTATCAGGACATGATTTATTTACTTTTCTTTCTATCACTTCTCTTTCTTTCTGGGAAGGATGACTCTGTAGGCGTAATTACCATCAAAAGTAAGCAGAGAGCAGCCTTAGTATTGCAGGAAGAAACTACCCAGAAGAAAGAACTCAATCTGTTCGAAAATTTTATCAGAAAACACGGAAGTGACAATGCAAATCCGTTGATATTCATTCAGTTTCGGTTGAACAAAGCAAACTGGAATTGGTCAGGCCCATTATGCATCACTTCAATTGGATGTTTTTTCCTCAAGTTCAGAAAGCAGTCAGGTGAAGCAGGCAGAGGTGCAATTGAATTTGCATCTGTTAATGTGACGGAAGAAGGTTCAACTCTTGCTGTGCACTTCCAAAAACCACCAAAGATTCCACCACCATATCGAATTGAGAATTTCTTGCATTCTGCATCTCTCACGTACTACCAAAAGGTTGGTCATCTTCTACTGATTGTCATCGCTACATTTGTGTTTTTGAATTTCTGTGCATCATTCACGGCTTGTTTCTTAACAATCGCAGGATTCACCAGAGATTGAAGTACTTGGACCTAGAAGTGGGGCTGATTATGCATGGGATGATATGACCCTTCCTCACAAGCTTGTAGTTATAGTAGATGGTAATAGTTGGCTTCCCGCAATGTTCCTGCCTAAAAACCATCAGCCTTTTAGATCTACTAGGAACATCAAAATCCGACAGTTTATTCCATGTTATCTATCTAGTGAGCACGCATAAGTATCTTATTGACCAAAAGCTGGAGCTTTATTTTGCAGGCATGATACCGCTGCGCGAAGTCAGCTTAGATAAGGTCCGTCCATGGAAACCTCTTTTCAAGGCAACTCAGCACAGAAGCATAGCCTCACACTTAATGATGAAAAAGAAGACCAAAGACCATAAAACGGTTGACGAGGAATTGAGTAGCATACCGATGGTAAAGGTCGGATATGAAGTCTATGCAGATGGTCTGACTCGAGTCATTCGCATTTGTGAAGTTTCAGAAAGCCTTAAAGGAGACTCAGTATTCCATTCTCGTTCGAAAATTCAATTCCGAGTAACCCATTTAGGAATTCACTTACTTGAAAAAGTGAAGCAAGTAAGTCTCTATTGTACTTCCTCAAATTCAATTCCGAGTAACTCATATTTGTATTATATCCTGCATTTTTTTGCATCAACCAAAAATTTCTTTTGCCTCCTAAACTTGATTTTGCGTTAAAATATGTATGTAGAATGCAGAAGAGAAAACTGTCGTCTCTTATTCTCCGATCCTAGTGGCAAGACTTGACAATGTTGGTCTACATTCCATGTTCACTGACCAACAGAAATTTAACCAATTATGTATAGAGGTATTCTTTTATGACGTGCAAAAGGTTGGCTTGGCTTTCTGGTTGTAGAAATAAGACAGGAATTTTGTCTCTGGATGCTGCAGGCTCTGAGTGTCGATTACAAATGGGAAGGCGCACCCTTTGCAGCCATGCTTCGTCAGCATCAATCAAGGTCAAGTGACGCAAATGATTGTCTATTCAAAGTTGTTTTCGTTCTAGTATCAAGTGGTTCCAGTGTTACACAAGTCAAGCACTCCTCAATAATCTTACAGGTACCAGGCAGTTACTGTGCCACTCTTCTCAAAATTCTCCGTACCCTTTTCTCCTCACACTATCTAAAATAATGAGCAGAGATGTTTAAAAGAGAGAGTCAACTTCTGAGTCTTCATGTATTGATTTTATTTGGATATAATATTCTTACGTCTTATGATGCAGCCAGTCAATTTGAACCTAGATGAAGAGACTTTAATGAGAATTGTGGCATTTTGGAGATCATCTCTCAGTACAAATACGCAAAGTAGCCAATATTATTTTGATCATTTTGAAATTCACCCAATTAAGGTTTGCTCTATCATTTGCACTAATTTCCTTCTTTTTCAGATTATACTCTATGTTGTGTTTAAATTAGTAAATGACTATTTCTCTTCTTTTCAATTAGATTACTGCCAATTTTCTTCCTGGGAGTTCATATTCGAGCTATAATTCATCTCAAGAAACTCTGAGGTCATTGCTGCATAGTGTGGTTAAGGTGTGGGAATCAGAATTTCGTTTCATTTTCTTAATTTTGCTGTTTTGCATATACATGCACATCATTTCTTATGAGCTAATGCTTGTCTGGTACTTCGTTTTCTGTAGGTTCCAGAGATTAAAAATATGGTTGTAGAGCTAAATGGTGTACTGGTCACTCATGCTTTGATAACAGTGCGTGAACTACTTCTCCGATGTGTAAAACATTACTCATGGTACCATCTTTTGCTTTTATGCTAAAACTTCCAAGTAAGCTGCCTTGTGTTTTTGGATATTATGAACTTGCATAATTGCTCCCTAGGTATGCAATGAGAGCAATCTACATTGCAAAGGGCAGTCCGTTGCTTCCGCCAGCTTTTGCATCCATGTTCGATGATTTTGCATCATCCTCTCTTGATGCCTTTTTTGATCCTTCTCGAGGCTTGGTCAATGTCCCTGGTTTGACAGTGGGTAAGTGATGGATATTATTCTATATGGATCAAGTCCCAGTTGAGTTGGGATTATAATTTGCGTATATCTGTTGTAGGCACCTTCAAACTCCTCAGCAAATTTATTGACAACAAAGGATTGTCAGGGACAAGACGTTACTTTGGCGATCTTGGGAAAACTGTAAGTGCCGTGTAGTATATCACTCGTGAATTTCCTAGTTTATTCATTCAACCTCTTATGCAAATACCATTGCAGCTAAGAACAGCTGGATCCAATGTCATCTTTGTTGCTCTCACTGAAATCTCCGACTCTGTTCTGAGAGGTGCAGAAATGAAAGGTGTTGACGGACTGGTGAGGACTCATCTACTTATGATCCGTTAGGCTGATATTTCAATACCACAATGGTTTAAAAAACTATATATATCTTTTCTCTCTTCTGCCAGGTTAGCGGTTTCCACCATGGAATCCTTAAACTGGCGATGGAACCTTCAGTGATAGGAACAGCTTTGATGGAAGGTGGACCTGATAGAACAATTAAGCTTGATCGTAATCCCGGTATTGATGAGGTGAAATTTCCTTTCTTGTCTTGTCTTTCAAATTAAATATTTTCATTAGAGTAGAGAAGAGTAACTGAGAAAATTCTGACGCATAGAGCTTCTTAAATTCTGACATCCCTCTGAGTTTTTCTCTATATAACAGAGGGATGTCACGGCTTCCTTGTCCTTGTAAAACCCAGGAAAATATAAGCTTCCGGTCACATCTACTAATATCTTCAATTTCTTAGAACTATTGTGACAGATTCTTTCAAGATTTAGTTGTGTAAGCTCATATTAACTCCTTGCAGTTATACATCGAAGGATACCTTCAAGCTATGTTGGATACAACGTATAGACAAGAGTATCTCAGAGTCAAAGTCATTGACGATCAGGTAAACAAATAGCCAAAACAAAAATTTTCTAACCTAGATTTGCTTTGCAATTCCAAGAAAAGACGAAACGGTATCATAATTTATCTAGAAGATATGTGAACCAACCAAAAATCATGAACCCCATATTTCCGTGACTGACCGACCAAACATGTTCACTTACAGGTTTTCCTGAAAAACCTCCCACCAAGCAATTCCCTCATAGATGAGATGATAGACCGTGTTAAAGAATTTCTCGAAAGCAGGGGATTACTCAAAGGAGATCCCTCAAGCTCTCGTCCTCGTCGCCGTCTCCATGGAGACAAGGTTGATTCAAATCCCTTTTCTCTGCAATAAGCATAAATTCGACTTGGGGTTGTTTGGTTGATAATAATTCCATTCCATTAGCAATATGATCTCTGAGTTTGATTTTGATGGAGCCTGAGCCATGTGGATTTTGTATCTCAATATGATCAGGAATGGAAGATCGGACCAACGTTGATGACATTGTGTGAACATCTCTTCGTCAGCTTTGCAATTCGCATACTGAAACAGCACGCCACCAAGGCCATTACAGGTCTTAGGCCAAAGAAAGAAGAAGCAGATGCGGAGACTAGTGACACTGGTTCCAGTAGTGCAATCGTACCGGTAATGAATGACCAGAAGAAGAAGAAAATGAAGTTTATGTGGAAAGCAGGTATTGGGAATTTTGTGGCTTCAGGTATCGTAGCTTACATCGACGGACGTTTGTGCCGACAAATTCCTAATCCAATAGCTCGCCGGATTGTGAGTGGGTTTTTGTTAAGTTTCCTCGATAAAAGCAGTGAACAATAATCACTTCCCTCTGTAATTGTAAATATTCTTCGACAGTAGAACCATTACTATATAAATAAAAGCAATAAAAATCTCCTTACGTTTTCCTCTTCTCTGCATCAGTCACCTCTACGACATTGTATTTTTGCGGGTCTGATTTTAGTTTTATGTCTTAACTACTAAATTAGTCGAACCGTTGAAGACATGACAAAACTCTCATCAAACTTCATTGTTGTAGAAACTGGATTTCCACAATGAATTTGTTTATGGGGGAAAACAAATTCAGTAAAGTAAACTCTCTAGAAAACCAATCTAAACTTTGATATTAGAAGAAAGGGAATTGATCTTTGAAGAACTAGAGTTTCTATTGCTAAGAACAAGAAGAGAACTGAATAATTGTATTCAATGATGGATGTTTTACAATGGAGAAGTCTTTCCCTCTTTATACATATTCATAGATTGCACAATATATTAACTTTCCTTATCAGACGAACTGAAATAAGGAAAGTTACTCTACCTCTTAGATCGGCCGCCGGGCGAAGTGGAAGTTGGTTCTTCATCCTCGAGGCCGGGCTTCTTCTACCCGAAGTGGGCTTAAATGACCTAACTAAGTTCTTAACCGGATTCCCAGTTAAATAACTAAATTGTCTTTCTGGTTTAGTTCGGTATGTCGGGGGTGCTAAATCCCGCACCAACAATTAGTCCCCCCCAGTTCTAAATATTTGGAATTCAATTTGAATATTTTGAACTATGGAAAAGAGAATATCCGATCTAGACCATAAAGAATCATTTGATGTTACCCGGGATTCCCGCGCCACTTCACCGTGAATCGTCCGGATGACACGTGTCGTTTGCGTCACATCTGCTAGGTCGGAAGTCGAAGAGCCGCGTAGGTCATAATTACTCTTCGTAGGGTTGCCGCCCATTCGACTCTATAAATACGCCTCCTCCCTTCGTCATTTCTCATTTTCTGCCAACAGTGAAAGGTAATCTGCTCTGAACTCTCTTTTTTTTATTTATTTATCTCCATTTTTCTTCAGCACTCTCCGAACTCACATCATGGCGGGCACTTCGGATCCCTCTTTTTCGCCGGAAAGCGAAAGCGGACAATTAATTCGTCACACCTCCAGACGCGTCGTGCAGATCGGAGAATCCAGTAGATCGGGCTCCGAAATCCCATCTCTTCTAACTCGCTGCTCAGCTGGAGCTTCATCATCACAGACTCCTCTACCAGTTCGTCATGAAGACGGGAGTGACGAACTGACTCAAGATGTGTTGTCGCAAGAAAAAACCGATTCACACCTTTAGGAATCTCGATCGAAGACATCGATCCTTTGTTAGACCATAAAGGACGAATTGGAGGCGATAAGAGTTTGAGTTCGATCAAAACCGTGAACGACATGCTGAACGCATGCGGTCTATTTAACAACAACGTCACAATTCTTATTCCTCGAGCCGACCAGCGCCCCTGGAACCCGCCGGAAGGGTATATATGCTTGTACGAGGGTTATTTTACTGAATGTCGCCTCTTATTCCCAATCCCAGCATTAATATCACTCTACGCCCAAAGACGCAGGATAGCGATCTGCCAATTTGTCCCCGGAGCCAATTGTAACTTTATGGCTGCCCTGACCATAGCAGCCGAAGTCGGAGTTAACATTGGAGTTCAATGCTTTGAGCAACTGTCCAATTACAAGTCATCAAAGAGTCCGCATAGCTGGGAAGTGAATATGAGACCGGCACACAATTTCCTTGCTGGTCAAAGAGTTTCCAAATTCAAGAAGTGGGCGAACCACTACTTTTATGTCCGCATCGATCACTACTTGCTCGTTAATCCATTGGGTTTCCATCGAAGAGTGTGGAATGAAAATCCTGGTAGATTTTATATTTCCAGTACGTTCTAATTGACTTCGGCACCTCTGACCAATTTTAACTTTTTCATGTCTTGCTTCCAGATCGTCCATTTTGCGCAACACGTCTAGCTCCGGACTATCATCCTGTCAGGAACGCTCTACTATCGGGGAACAATCATTGGTGGGAATTTCTTACCCGTATCCGTGTTGAAACAGCGATGGGCAAACCCAGGACAACATTCCCAAGTTTCGCGAGTTCGGTGGGACGAACTGCGGAGCCAGCCGGGTCACGTGTCGTTGAATCTGACAGTCTCCAGGTCGTTCGCCGAGAAACCCAGGCTGCCATCGAAGCCGACATCGATCCTCCTCAGGACCGGTCTGATGTTGATCCTGTTCAGGATCAGACCGTCGTCGATCCTACTCGGGCTTCCGAAGTAGACGTCAACACAGTCGATGTTGCGTAAGGCGATACCCCTCTCTTAGCTTTAGGGAATGCCGACCCTCCGAACGATGAAGAGGATGTCCCTCAGCTTGGAGCTGGACCGAAAAGGAAGAAGAGGAAACACAAAAAGAAGGCGCCGCAGCCAGCAGCAAACCGCAAACGCTCGGCTGAAGACGCCGGACTGGAATCTGCCGACCGATTCCGTCTGGCAAGAGAGAATGACAAAACGGATCGGTTTACATTTGAATATTTCGGTGATACCCCTCTGGTCACAAATCGTGATGCTTCAGGCGAACTTTTCCGAACCTTGAAGATCTCCAGTCGAATTCTTCCGTCAGTGGACGAACTAGAGTTCCAACAAGCGTTCCTTGACGTCGCCGAATCCCACTTAATGGTTAGCCTTATCATTTTCTTTAACTTGTTCAAACTTTGTGCGGGCAAAACTGACGTATGTTCTTTGAATTCACATACTGCCGCCAGGATGAATGCGCTGAGTCAGTTGTACGATAGGCGAGTCAAAAATGATAAAAAGTATGGATTTGAGCTTGAAAAGGTGAAGGAATGCGCAGAACAAATCCGAGTTGCCAGCAAAGCTAAGGACGAGAGGATCAAGGAGCTTGAAGCTCTTCTTGCTGAAAAGGATGGTATCATCACTAAATCCGAACTGAGGATTGGCGAACTGAATTCCCGAGCGCTTATTCTCGAAGACGAGAAATCCGAACTGCAGGGAGCATGCAATGAGTTGAAAATCCAATCGACTTTGAAGTTAAAAGACTTCGACGGGATCGTTTGGAGAAGGTGGAGCGAACAACGAAGAAAGCGCAGACTCGATTGAATAAGGTCAAGGCTTATTTAGTCGAACAAGAGAAGATTCGCCCTTTGGAAGACCTATTAAACCAGGCTACCGGAGTGCAGGAAACTGTGCAATATCTGATCGAGAAGGGGGCCGTTATTCCTGAGGAGCGAATCGCGGAGATTGATAAGAACAAGGCCAAAGCCGAGGAAACTATCCAAGCGATCGACGTCCTCGAACTGAATGAAAACGACCTTGTCATGTCCCCTGATCAGCTGGGTTACGGACTTCTTCACCCCGGAACGATGGCTCCAGACTCCGTCTACCATCCGTATGGCTCCAATGCCGAAAGCTTCCAAGCCGATTTGACCGGTGCTTTGGACGCTGAACTTTAATTTTTTGTTTTTGTCCCAAACTCTATTAAGTATGGGTTTGAATACCCTTGTAAAACATTGCCGACTTGTTCGGCCCATTCTCCGTTTTGAAACTTTTTCTTTTTCTTTGCCGGAATTTTTCCTTTTGCCAAAAACAGAAAAAATCAACAAATTCTCGAAATTTGCACATTTGCCATTTTGCACAGAATATGGAAATTCCACCCCCCAGTTTTCTTATAAATCAAATGGCGCGGTCTACGAACTAAACAATTCTCGAAAAACTTTCAATCAGAGCGATGTCGAACTCTATGAGCAGCGGGGAATCCTCTCTTATCGGGAATGGTGTCCCGACGTTCTCGAATGCCGAAGCTATCGAAAGGGGGATGGCCTACTACCCGAACATCCGAGCTCCTTGGATGCTGATGTTCCGCGTCAAACCGGAAGAAAGACGTGACCTGGAAAAATTTCTTCATCAGGTGGAAGACCGTCACACAGAGTACCGCGATCGACTCGCCGCATCCGAACAAGCGCAACGTGAATTACTGCTCAAGCTTGAGATGCTTGAATCCCACTCAAAATATTGGATCGAGAATGGATTCGAGAAGATAGCATCCGTGCCGCCATGCTTGGTTGCGTACTGCAACAAGTGCCGAAAGGAAGCAGATCGGAAGCCGACACACATGGATCCTACCCTGATTGGTGACTTCATTCCAGGAAACGTCAAGCTGTTTTATATTAACAGGCGTGCTAATGATGCCAAGCTTGCTGAAGCCGATACCTTCTTTCGTCAGGTAACTATCGCGAGACATCCCGCAATGTCCGCTTCCAAACTAATCCGTTGTTGACTTTGCTTATGCAGATCGCAGGCACACATCAAGAATTGACAGGATCTTCAGTACTTTCATATGAAAAAGGTAGGATCGACCGCCAGCTGAAGACTTTAGAATCTGAAGTTGCCATACTTAAGGCAAAAAGGAAAAGGACTATTGACTTGCTGGATGAGTCCGAACAGAAGGCCAGGGCATTGGAAACTCGCCCCGAGGACTGGGAGAAGACCGGGCTGCAGCTGTTGTGGCCGATGCCAAAACGACTCAAGACAAGTGTTCGTGAGATCGCAGCGAATGGCGCACAAGTTCAGAATTAACATGTGTTATTTGAGTATTTAATAAGATTTAGCCGCATTGTAGCAGGCGAATTTTGCTATTTGAGTATTTAAAGTTTGCTATTTTTATTATTGAAAAATGTACCAGAAGCGAGACGTCTCCCGGCTTACATCCGGCAATTTTTATCAAACGATGGTAGGAAACATCAATCAAACTTTAAAAATTAAGCTATTTGGCCCTAACGGGATACGTTTGGTCGGAGGGCGAGATATTGGGCTCGACTTATCTCCTTTGCTTTAGTTCGGATGTCGGACTGCGAAATTATTCTCTGGGTTCGGCTAACCATTCCGTCCGAACTAAAGTTTGGGTGCGAAATAAATACTCTGGGTTCGGCTTATCCCAAAATTAAAAGATCGGGTGCGGAATAAATACTTTGGGTCCGGCTTATCCCTACATATGAAAATCAGGTGCGAAATAACAATTCTGGGTTTGGCTTAATCCTGAAAAATAGTGCGTAGTTACGCAAGTTGATCACCTGGCCAGGGTGTCAACGAAGAGTGAGTTCGGTATATACCAATACTTAACCCAGTTCGGTATATATATATATATATATATATATATATATATATATATATATATATATATATATATATTTTAGAAACAAAGAGACGCGCTGCATTAAATGTGTTACGCGGTCTTTGAGAATTATTTTCTAGATTCGGCAAAAATTTCGCGGTATTGTGATTGGTGGATTCAGCGGCGGTTACTTCCCACGACCCTATATAAATAGGGTCCGCATGGCTAAGACGGGCCTGGGAAAGAATTGCTGCTTCGGCGAGCAATGCCGGGCGTACTTAAGCGTCAGATAATCCCTTCGCTCTAGATCGGGCGGAGACGTTTTTGGTTCGTGCACCTGTCCCCTTCGTCGATATGACTGGCGCGGAGGGGAGTCTTATATGCTAGGAGCTCCGACGGTACCGAACTCGCAGCTATAGGTTGGGAGCTCATCAGACGTCTCGCCGAGATCTGTCGGTTCTACCGCTTGGATGGGACTGTTCGGGTTCTGAACGAGATGATCGCCGAAGGTTTCTTCTTGGCGAAGTTGCGAATGACCCGGTTGCTTGCCGCGCGTGCGACATGCCTGGAACAGGTTGCGCGCATGGATGTGCCTGCCCTACTCGAGGCCAACCGCCAATCCCTGGAGGATACCGCGCATCCGTTTATCACGGACATCTGGGCCTATCGGGCTTCCCTGGAAAGGTTGAGGCGATATGCCAATTTTTTGGAATCGGCTGGCCCAATCTTTCGCGAAAGGCATATGGTCGAGGGCCCATGCACCTTCCTGGAAGATTTGGTATCTAATGGCTTCGAAGTCCCAGCAGATAGACTTGAGGCCTTAAGGCAGGCACGCCGGTTTTGGCGAGCCGAACTAATCAAGATGGAGGTGGAGGAACCTTTAGAGGACGATCTGTCTGGTCCTCGTCCTCCACTTCGGCTGCAGGACCATCCAAAACGGTGAAGGTGGGCCTCGTACCGCGCCGAACTCCGAAAACGGGCGGTTTTTCTTTCTTTGTTCTGTTTTGTTTTTTTTTTTTTTTTTTTTTTTTCCAAGAGAACTCGCGCTAGAAGGAGGGGTTTTCTCCTTTGCGTCTCTTTTCTCCTCTTTTTTTTTATCTTATTAATAAGTCAAATCTCCAAAGCATGTAATGGCGATTGATCAAGAATTTGCTCATTCGTATTATCCGAATTATTCAATGGAAATTTTCTATTTGTACTTGAAATAACGTTTTTAGACGAAGTGTAATGGAAATTAATCCAAATGACTTTCAGCGTAATTTGGCGTACTGCCGATCGAAGTCTATTCGAAATAAAGACTTTATTAATATCTTAGCTGCATTCACTTAATCTTGAAAGGACAAGGAATTGCCTACGTACCCCAAAATGAAGATCAAGCCAACCGTAGTTCGTATTACAAAGGAAAGATGAATGGAGTTCGGATTCCCGAAAACTCCTAGTTAGGGTCGTGACGATGACTTAGCAGTAATAACGCTTTAAGTGGGTTGCATTCCACGAGTTTTTGATCCGTTCTCCGGCCATGGTACAAGTTCGTAGACGCCTGGGCGAACTGCCCTGGATACGAGGTATAGACCCTCCCACCGTGCGCCGAGTTTACCGGCGTTGACGTCTTTGGTGTTCTCAAAAACTTCCCATAGAACCAGATCGCCTTCGTTGAAATGCCGTTGACAAACAGTCTTGTTATAATACTGAGCCGCTGCATCTTGGTAGTGCTGCACTCGGACTAGGGCTTGATCGCGCAGCTCTTCGGCAAAATCGTTGTGGTCAATCAGCATCCTGTTGTTAAGTTCAGGATTGCCGACCATCATAGTACGTCGGAGTGTCGGGACTCCTGCTTCGGTAGGGGCGAGTGCCTCAAGACCATATGCAAGGGAAAAAGGGGATTGTCTCGTACTCCGCCACGGGGTTGTTCGATAGGACCACAATACGCCATCAAGGTGGTCTGCCCACGCCCCCTTTCTTCGACCAAGTCTCTTTTTAGTCCGTCGATGATCGACTTATTAGTGGCTCCAGCTTGTCCATTTCCTTGCGGGTATCGGGGAGTCGAAGTGCTGAGGCGGATTGTGTGCCGTTATCGGTGACGATCTCGTATGGAAGTCCGTGCCGACATATGATGTTCTTCCACATGAAATTGGTTACGTCCAAGGATTGGATCCTTGTGAAGGTCTCTGCTTCGACCCATTTGGTGAAGAAATCGGTCAACACCAGGACATATTTCTTGGATTTTGACGCCGACAGAGAACTTATAGCGTCCATGGCCCAGCGCATGAAAGGATATGGAGCTGTCACGGTGTTCAGCAGTTCGGGCTGGATGTGTCGCATTGGTCCATGGCGCTGACAGGCTTCGCACTTCGCTGTGAAGGCTTCGCAGTCGGCCATCATGGTCGGCCAATAGTGTCCATCCTTTTTTATTTTGAGGGCGAGTGCGCGTCCGCCAGAACGGTTGCCACCTTCGCCTTCGTGCACCTCCATCATGATTCGCTCGGCCTCGTCCCGAGTGACGCAGGTAAGGAAAACTCCGGACGCGCTTCGGCGGAATAATTCCCCGTCCAAGAGGATGTATCTGGCACTTCTAGCCTTTAAGCGTCGGGCTGCCCATCGGTCAGGTGGGACGACGCCGTCGGAGATATAGAGTTTGATCTCAATTTGCCAATCGTCCAGAGGCTTTGTGATGTCCGTCAGATCCTCTATTGGCTCGTTGACCTCCATAGGAACTAAGTCGTCGTTGATTACTGCTATCTGATTGTCGGGGTCGATGCTGGGAGCGTCGATGCATTCGATCGGGATGGTGCGCCGTAAATCAGGGTCAGAGCTGTTTGCTAGGGCTGCGAGGGCGTCGGCTGACGCGTTTTTGTTCCGTGGGACCTTTGTCAGAGAAAAAGATGTGAATTCCCCGGAGAGTGTTCAGACCAACTGCCGATACGCCCCCATTCGCTTATTTTTGGCGTCGAACTCTCCACTGAATTGGCTGACTACGCGCTGGGAGTCACAGAAGACTTGCAAATGTGTTACTCCGAGTCCTCGTGCTAACCGAAGCCCCGCAAGGGCGACCTCGTACTCCGTTTCGTTATTTGACGCTCTGAAGTTGAGTTTTAATGCTTGCTCGACAACTTCACCAGTGAGGGACCTGAGAATGAGTCCCACTCCGGATCTTTCATTCGCCGACAAACCATCGACGAACATTGTCCAATGCTCTTCCCTAGGAGTGGGGTCGTCGAGGTCAGGAGATAGCTCGGTGATGAAGTCGGCCAGGACTTGCGATTTCAAGCTTGGACGGGAGGGGTATTCGATGTCATACTCACTTAGCTCGACTGCCCATTTCGCCATGCGTCCGGATTGGAGGGGGCTATGGAGGACAGTTCGGAGTGGCTGATCGGTTAACACGACGACGGAATGTGACAGGAAATAGGGTCGGAGCTTCCGTGCGGCGATGATCACTGCGAGTGCGAGCTTCTCCAGCGTGGAGTATCGTGACTCCGCGTCGTTGAGTGCTTTACTCGTATAGAAGATAGGTTTTTGATCCCCGCGGTCGTCTCGAACCAACACTCCGCTGATAGCCGAACTGGAGACCGAGACGTAGAGGTACAATGTTTCGTCGTCTTCTGGTTTGACTAATACTGGGTGGCAAGTCAAGTACTCCTTAAATTGCCAGAAGGCGACCTCGCATTCCTCGTCCCAGTGAAAATCCTTATTTCCGCGGAGTAGTTGGTAGAAAAGGAGGCATTTATCTGTTGATCGAGCGATGAAGCGATTTAAAGCTGCGATGCGGCTGGTCAGGCGTTGCACTTCTCGCTTGTTGGTCGGCGACGGCAGTCCCAGTATGGCTTCGATTTGTTTAGGGTTTGCTTCTATCCCCCGCTCTGTGACGATATACCCCAAGAATTCGCCTGAAGTAACTCCGAATGTACACTTCGTTGGATTCAGTTTCATCTGGAAATGATGCAAGATATCGAAACACTCGGCGAGATGCTCGATGTGCTGCTCTGCGATCAAAGATTTAACCAGCATATCATCGATGTAGACTTCCATGGTTCTTCCAAGCAAACTAGCGAACATCATGTTTACCAGCCGTTGGTAGGTTGCTCCAGCGTTCTTTAGTCCGAACGGCATGATCTTATAACAATAGGTCCCCCTATCTGTAATGAATGCCGTTTTTTCGCGGTCAGTCGAACTCATGGCGATCTGGTTGTAACCTGAGAAGGCATCCATGAATGAGAGCAGTTGGTTTCGAGCCGTGACTTCGACGAGACGGTCTATGTGTGGCAAAGGAAACCTATCCTTGGGACATGCTTTGTTGAGATCGGTGAAATCTACGCATACCCTCCATTTACCGTTCTTCTTTTTGACCACGACTGGATTGGCCAGCCAGTCACGATACTGGACCTCCATTATCTGGTCAGCTTTGAGCAGCCGCTCGACCTCATCCTGACTGCTTTGGCCCGATCTGGACCGAGGCGTCGTCGTTTCTGCCTTACTGGTTTGAATGTGGGATCGACGTTGAGCTTGTGGCAGATAACATCGGGGTCTATTCCGATCATGTCCTTCATTGACCAGGCGAATGTGGAAGACCGAGATTGCAGAAAAGCGATCAGCTTTGACTTTATGTGCTCTTCCAGTTTGGCACTGATGCCAACAGTTCATGAGGGGACTGAGGGATCGATGTTCACCTGTAAGATTCGATACTCCGGAGACTTGAGGCGATCTCTCTCCGGCTTATGGGGACCGGTAAGATGGTCTCTGCTCTGTAGTTGCTACGCGTCCTCAGTCTTCCTCTGCTTCTTCTCGATAACAGAGCAAGTTCGGGCTACCCTCTGGTCACCATAAAGTGTGCAAATTCCTGTGGTGGTTGGGAACTTGAGGCAGAGGTGATAGGTCGATGGTACGGCCTGCATCGCGTATATCCATATTACCCCAAAATGGCGTTGTAGACTGGAGGCGCGTCGATGAATGCGAACTTGGTCTTCCGAGACAATCCGCTGGCTCGCACCTGCAGCTTTACATCGCCCATTGAAAGTTTGGTGACCCCATCATAGCCCGTTAGTGTTCGAGATTCGGGTTTCAGTTGTTCCGACGTGACACCCATTTTTTCTAGCGTTTGCCAGCATATTACATTGAGGGTACTTCCCGTGTCGACCAAAACTCGTTCGACATCAAAATCGCCCATGGAGACTTCGATGACTAAAGGGTCCGAATGGAGGTGTTGGATTCCCTTGGCTTCTTCCGAAGTAAACGATATGGGGTCCGAGCAGAGTGGAAGTTCGCTCTGGGCTGCCTGAAGGCTGCAAACTTGACGCGCCCTCTTCTTTAGTACGTGGACGGAGTCGGCGCAGTCCTCTGGTGGGCCAAGTATCATGGTTATTCGTCCTCGGATAGGAGAATTGGCCCGCTCGGGATTTTGCCCTCTTTGCCGCTTGGGTGGCCAAGGCAGCTCGTCTGCCTGGGGCATCTCCTCTTGATGGTTCGCCAGCACTTGGTTAGCCGGCTGTTGAACTCCGTTGGCCGGACCGTTGTAGCCTCGTCCTCCTCCTGCGCCACGGCCACCATTAGATCGTCCACCACGCCATCCCCCTCGGCGACCTCTGCCTCCACGAATGCTTTTCGGCTGAAAGGTGGCTTCGACTTCGCCGGAAAGATACTTTCCGTACAGGAAATTTTTCAGATGGATGCATTCGTGTGTGGAGTGGCCGACGATCATGTGGAAATCGCAGTACAGCTCCTTTGGGTCGGATGGCTGTTTGTTTTGGTCCTCCACTTCAAAGACCGCGTGAACGACACCTTTTTCGGTCTTGGGGGTCGCGATGCTTGCGAGGTTCGTGGTGCTCGTCCCGGCTTTTAGCCTTAGGGGGTGCGACGGTTGCCCGATTATTTTTGCGGCTAAGTGGGCGTCTTCATCTTCGTCGAGCGCAAATCTCGAGCTCGATGTAGCTCGTCGTCGAGGTCCTTGGGCTCCCGTATGTTAAGATCCTTTCGTAATGGCGACCCGGGAATCAAACCCTTTCTGAAGGATGCCATTGCGGCATCCTCTGGGACGGTGACACGCGTTAGCTTTTCCTTGAATCTGCTCAGGAAACTGCCGATGGATTCGCCGGGTTACTGGGTCATCTCCCAAAGGTCTGAGCTTGTCACGCCTCGCTCAATGAGAATTCGATAATGCTTAAGAAAAGCCGTAGACAACTGGTCGAAGTTATCGATTGAACTCGGTTCGAGCCTTGGGAACCACACCAAGGCAGGGCCGGAGAGGCTATCGACGAATAGCTGACAACAACCAGCATCCCTCTGTTCTTTAGTGAATCGTGCCTTTGTCATGGTTGCCATGAAGGACGTCTTGAATTGGACGGGGTCTTTGTCGCCCAGGTAGGTTGGGAGTTTCAGCTTGACGTTTGGGATGGCGGCCCGCAAGATCCGTTGAGTAAAAGGGGATTACCGAGTCACTTCGACAATCCTGTCGATTTCAGGAGCTGTGCTAATAGCCCGATGAAGAAGCGTGTTCATACCGCTGATCTGCGTCTTGATTTCTTCGATTTCGAGGCAAGACCCCGCAAATCGGGCGACCGGGGTGGCCGAACTCTCGTGCATACGTGTGTTTGGGTTTGTTGGTCGAATACTCGATGTCGTCTGAGGGGGAGGATTCCTCCGCTCGTATTGGACGTCCGAAAAGTCGAGACGACGAGTGAGACCGTCAGTGCCGAGTATGGGTGACTGTCCAGCAGAGATTTGTGATGGGGTTGTCTGAGTTATGACGGCGTCGACCCTGCGGTTAGTTTCGGAGATCATCTGGTAGATCTCTTTCGTCATGGTGCCGAACAGGATCTTGAAATCTTCCATGGAGACGACTTGCGGATTTTGGACCGCTATCATGGTGCGAACAGGGGGGTTCCCGTTTTGTGCGCGGAGCCGCTGCTCTGTGGCGCGTGCATCTTCCTCGTCTGGGGGTTGTTCATTGGAGAGCTCCGTGTCGCGGTTGGTTGTCTCTTCGCGAGTTCGCCCTGCTTCCTGGCTGGTCTCCCCTTCGGATCTGGCCCCAACTGGGAGTTCGGAGGAGACATCGGTCAGGTTCCTCGATTTGTTGACGGGGCGGCGAACATACATGGCGGTAGCGGCCTGGTTTATACACCGCTCTGTGTTGCAACGTTGTCTTGAGCGGGTGCGATGCCTGTGACATCGGTCGTGTTGGAGGTGGTACGGTTTGCGCCGGTGACTTCGGTGATGGGTGAAGACATTATCGTGGACTTTTCAGAGAACTTTTTCGGATGAGATTTTTTTTTCTTAGAGAATAACTTTTAGAGACGATTTGCGGTCCCCATAGACGGCGCCAATTGTAGAAACTGGATTTCCACAATGAATTTTTTTATGGGGGAAAACAAATTCAGTAAAGTAAACTCTCTAGAAAACCAATCTAAGCTTTGATATTAGAAGAAAGGGAATTGATCTTTGAAGAACTAGGGTTTCTATTGCTAAGAACAAGTAGAGAACTGAATAATTGTATTCAATGATGGATGCTTTACAATGGAGAAGTCTTTCCCTCTTTATACATATTCGTAGATTGCACAATATATTAACTTTCCTTATCAGACGAACTGAAATAAGGAAAGTTACTCTATCTCTTAGATCGGCCGCCGGGCGAAGTGGAAGTCGGTTCTTCATCCTCGAGGCCGGGCTTCTTCTACCCGAAGTGGGCTTAAATGACCTAACTGAGTTCTTAACCGGATTCCCAGTTAAATAACCAAATTGTCTTTCTGATTTAGTTCGGTATGTCGAGGATGCTAAATCCCGCACCAACAATTGTTCTGCTTCTGAACACACAATTACGCGAACATTGGACGATGACACTGGTTTCGTTTCGTCGGAAACGCAAAGGTACAGTATATGGGGGTTTTAAACTTGGCCCCTAAGCAAACACATATAATTGGTCGATTAGAACATAATTTTTTTTGAAACAATCATTTATTTTGGTTTTAGTTAATATTAAAGAAAAAGGAAATATGTGGCGATGTCAAAAAAAGCACAACAAAAATAAAAAACTAACCCTAGTCTTCTTATATAAGTATAGGGATCTGTTTTGTAAATAATTTAACCCTAGTCTTCTTATATTTCCTTTTTCCTAGATACAATTCCATCTCAAATTTGGAAAACTTTTCTCTATATAATCAACTAATAGTAGTCTCATCTTCCCACATTATTTCCATTAGTCTCCTTATTTTTTTTCTCTCTCTCTCTCTCTATAATCACCGACTAGTCTTAACTTTGCGTTTGTTTTTCTTACTCTAAAAACGATGGCTGTTTGCGACGATCTCCCACCACCATGTCTGAACGGTCATCGCGTGAAGAGAAGAAGCACAAAAGAGAGAAGGATAAGAAGGAAGGAACTTGAAGAATTGATCAGCGCAGCCATAAGAGCCGCTCATGTTGCAAGAGACAAAGGGTTTTACATCGTCTCTCCCGAAGCCATACGATGCGTTGCGATCCTTAGACAGATACGAAGCTTACCTCTAAACGCTCGGCTTATCACCAAGACCGACGGCTTTTCTACTCTTCTATTCCTCTCCAAGAATGGTAACCCTAAAATCCTCTCCGAGTCGCAATCCGTCATTGATCACTGGAGGGCATTCTCCAAAACAAAAGTCGTCAATAATGGAAGAGAGAGGACTACGAAGATTTCATCATCAATGAGAGAGAGTATAAAACTAGGGTTTTTTTTGTTGAATAGGGTTTAACAAATATGTAAGAAACTAATGTCTTTGTGTTTATTCGAATTCCAAAGTTTTACATGTTGATTCACTACGAAGATTTCATCATCAATGGGAGATCGTACTATAGTATAAACTAGGGTTTTTTTTTTGTGAAAAAGGGTTTAACAAATTTGTAAGAAACTAATGTCTTTTTGTTTCTTTGAATACCAAATTTTTTACATGTTTGCAGAAGAATCAAATCAATCGTCAATAAACCAAAGTAGCATGCCATGTAACTCAAAAGCAGAGTAATGGGGTAAATATGATCAAACTGATAATCATGGGCTAATAAAGAGATGATTAGTTAATACGAGGTCAAAAACATAAAAAAAGAGTAAAGCTTCTCCTGGTTTATCTCTCGTGCCTCAGCTTTGTTTTTTTTTTTTTTTTTTGTTCGTATAATTTTTTTAATTTTGGTTTTTATTAAACTCCGACAAAGAGGCAGTGAGTAGGGGTAGGGCTTTCCTTTTTTTTTTCCGACGATTCGTTCCCTCGCGCTTCGTCGTCTGACATCAGCGCACTTTAGCCACCGTCGTCGTTATCATACGCCCACCACCGCCGAAGGTACATATACACACGGGGGTCCGTTTCGAGCTGATTTGAATAGAGAAAACGAAACCCTAATTCTGTCGATTTCCATCACTTTTGATTATCATTTTTATCTATCTATGCTTCAACCTAAGCTCTCTGGTTTATCTCAAAGGATCGAATCTGGAAATTGATTGTTTTGGTTTTTGGTGTTTTTTTTATTCAGGGGAGAGAGAGAGAGAGAGAGAGAGAGATTCTTCGATTGATTTTTTCCAAATTTTGATCAATTCGTCAGTGAAGTAGATCTGAGGCAATAAGACTGCGGACGAATTTGACTGGGAGAGAACCAGATCTAGGTTTTAGGGTTTGATGCGTTGGCGATGTTCAGTGATCGGCGGAAGCGGGATATGGCTAATCATGGAGATGGAAACAAGTACGCGTCTGTGAATCTGAATAAGTCTTATGGCTATCAATCTCATCATCAGTATAATCAATTTGGAGGTTATGGGGCGAACCGAGGGAGAGGAGGAGGTGGTGGTGGCTATGGCGGTGGTGGAGTTGGAGGAGGGGGAGGAGGAGGAAGTATGGTTGTCCTTTCACGGCCAAGAAGCTCGCAGAATGCTGGGCCGAAGCTATCTGTACCACCCCCCTTGAACCTTCCTTCCCTCCGTAAGGAGCATGAGCGTGTTGATTCATCTGGTTCGAGCTTTCATTCTGGTGGAGGAATCACTGGGACTGGAACCAGACCTGCTTCATCTGGTATCGGATGGAGTAAGCCTGCCGCTACAGCTACGGATGGTGATACTGCCAACCATACTGCTGAAGGTGTTACCAGGGGGAGTAATGGGTTGAATATCTCCCTTGCTTCTCGTGTTGGTGCAGCTGAACCTATGGAACGAGCTTTTCATCATGTAGAGAAAGTTGCAACTTTGAGGGGTGAAGATTTTCCGTCCCTTAAGGCTTCTCTGCCTTCAGCTTCTGTATCTGGGCAGAAACAGAAGGAGGGTGTAAATCAGAAACAGAAGCAAGGTACAGTCGAAGAGTTTTCAAAAGAGCCGAGAGGTGTCTCTGGTAGTGGCAGTTCACTTGTAGATATGAGGCCTCAAAACCAGTCTGGGCGTAGCCGGCTCGGTAATGAGCTCAGCGAGAGTCCTAGTTTCTCAGATGGATTACATTCATCTGAACAAATGAGGAAAAAAGATTATTTCCCAGGGCCACTGCCTCTTGTTCGTTTGGCACCTCGCTCTGATTGGGCTGATGATGAGCGTGACACTAGTCATGGCTTAAGAGATCGGGACAGAGATCATGGCTACTCAAAGAATGAACCATTTTGGGATAGGGGTTTTGATCTTCCGAGGACTCATGTCCTGCCCCAAAAGCATGCTACACCTAATTCTTTTGACAAACCAGGGCAGCGTGAAAATGAACCTATGAAGTCCTCTATGACTCAAGTAAGACCAGTTAGTGGAGGAGAAAGGGAGGCCAACGCTTGGAGAGTCTCCGCACCACTCCAAAATGAAGGTGCACATAATAATAAAAATATATATGGAGCTAGGCCGTCTAGTAGGGGCAGAGAAGCTGCTAAGAAAAGTAACTACGTCTCGTCATCATCAAGGGAAAATGTTTGGAATAATACTGGAGCTAGAGAGGCTCCATATCAGCATGGAGGAAGACAGCCATGGAATAATAATATGGATAGCTACAGCAACAGAGGAACATTTAACCGGGACGGGTATGGAATGGAACATCAAAATAGGTACGGAACAAATTCAACCAGTATGGCTCTGCTTCTATAAGTCTGCTTACTTCTTGTAACAAGATTTTCCTAATTGATGCTTTCAATATTAACTTCTTGCAGGGGTAATCGTCCCTTCTTCAAAAGTGACAAACCTCATGTGGAAGATCCTTTCATAAAAGACTTTGGTGACTCTGGATATGATGTCCATGATCCATTCCCAGTGCTTGGTGTTGCTAAGAAGAAGAAAGAGGCTTTAAAGCAAACAGAGTTTCATGATCCTGTCAGGGAGTCATTTGAGGCTGAACTTGAACGAGTTCAAAAGGTGCAGGAAGAGGAACGCCGGCGGATCATTGAGGAACAGGAAAGGGTGATGGAACTAGCTCGAACCGAAGAAGAAGAGAAACTGCGGCAGGCTCGCGAGCAAGATGAGCAGCAAAGAAGATTAGAAGAAGAGGCTAGAGAAGCTGCTTTCAGAAACGAGCAGGAGAGAGTAGAGGCTGCAAGGAGGGCAGAAGAGTTGAGAAAGTCAAAAGAAGAGGAGAAACATAGGTTGCTGATGGAGGAAGAAAGGAGGAAGCAGGCTGCTAAGCAAAAGCTTCTAGAGTTGGAAGAAAAAATATCCAGGAGACAGGCCGAAGCTGCCAAAGGTTGCAGCAGCTCTTCAACCGTTTCAGAGGATAAATTCTTAGATATTGTTAAAGAAAAAGAGTCTGCAGATGTTGTTGACTGGGAAGACAGCGAAAGAATGGTGGATAGAATTACTACGTCATCAACTTCAGATCTACCAGTGCCCATTAGATCTTTTGAGAACAATGCTGCTTCTCAATTTTCTAGAGACGGCTCTTTTGGGTTCCCTGATAGACAAAAGCCTACTTGGAGAAAGGAAGATATTGAGAGTGGAAGCAATTCGAGATTTGTTCCACAAAATATGGAGAATGTTCCACATAGCCCACAAGAAGAGTTCTTTGGTACAACTGGATATCTCAGTGCCCCTTCCTACTTCAAACCAGGATTCCCAGAGCATTCAATTGATCAGAGTTGGAGAATTCCTGGAGATGGAAGGACCCATGCTAGGAATTATGGGATGGAATCTGAATCTCGTGAAAGTTTTGGAGAGCAATATGGTGAACCTGGATGGGGACAAAACCATGGCCGTGCACGCCATGGTCCATACTCTACTTATCCTGAAAAGTTGTATCAGAATCCGGAGGGAGATGACTATTATCCTTTTGGAAGACCAAGGTATTCAGTAAGGCAGCCACGTGTTCTTCCCCCTCCCCAGGAGTCTAGGCAGAAGCCGTCCTTTAGAAGTGGTGAGGGTGAGCATCCTGGTCCCTCAACTTCTGTTGGAGGGATTAATTATAACCATACAGGTAGGACTAATTCGACCGTTCTGGCCAGTTATATAGGGGATCTTCAAGATCATCATGTGCTGCCTGGAAGTGGTATCGATGAACATCATCAGTTTGATAGCAAGCTGACTGGAAAATGTGACTCACAGTCTTCACTTTCCGTTACTAGCCCACCTGACTCCCCCGTTCACCTCTCTCATGATGACTTGGATGAATCAGCAGATGCATCTGTCTTAGCTACTTCCAGAAAGGGAGAAGATACTGGTTTACTAGAGAAGAGGGGAGCACCGAATATCCCTAGTGACACTGGAAAGGATAGTTTGATGATTGCTACAGGCTCTGTGTCTTGTTGGGATAATGAAGAGTGGACTCTTGATAGTAATGAACGGTTGCAGGAACAAGAAGAATACGATGAAGATGAAGATGGATACCAGGAGGACGATAAAATACACGGGGTAGATGAGAACATAGATCTCGCTGAAGAGTTAGAAGAAATGCATCTCGAGGATAAGGACTCTAATCTAGTCTTAGGCTTTAATGAAGGAGTGGAGGTTGAAATACCCAGCGATGACTTTGAAAAATGTCAGCAGAACTCCGAAGCTACATTTCCACTTACTCAGCAAAGTGTCGATTCTTTAGATAATGATAGACCTTCTATTGAGAAAAGCCGTGGTGAACAAGCCGCCCAACCTGTTGAAGTTTCTGATCCGTTGAGCATGCATAATGTGTCTAGGAACTTCCAGGGTGCTGAAACCATGATGCAGAACTTATCAATTCACCAAAATAATGGTCGGCAGTCATTTGAGGTGGCCAATAAAGTAGGCTCCACAAGTAACTCAACCGTTTCTACTCATCCTGTCATACCCCCTCACAGCACTAGTCTGCATCCATCATCTCTTCAGACAGCTATTCCTCCTGTATCTACGACATCAGCACAGATGGAGGAGCCTGTTAAGTTTCAGTTTGGTTTGTTTTCTGGTCCCTCGCTGATACCGTCTCCTTTCCCTGCCATACAGATTGGTTCCATCCAAATGCCACTTCCTCTTCATCCCCAATTTGGTTCCTCGCTTACCCATATGCAACAGCCCCAGTCTCCTATCATTCAGTTTGGTCAATTACGATATACATCCCCAATATCCCAAGGAGTGCTGCCACCACCACATCATTCAGTTATCCAAGGGAATGGTTTATCGACTTATGCTTTGAATCAGAATCCTGGACCCTCGGCGACTGTTCAGCCTGGTCAAGGAAATTCGGGTAACCTGATTGCTAGAAATGCAGCAACTTCTGTCTCAAACCCTCAGCTTAGTGTTCTTAGAAGACCGACGAATGTTTCTGATGGGGGCACACTGAAGAATGCTAATAAATCTCTTGTGGGAGCGAGCATTGAGGCTGCTGTGTTACCTCAAAAGCAACCGGAGTTGTCTGGTAAGTCGCAATTACCTTCTCGAAAAATGAGTCATGGAAAATCAAATTTTGTTGAAAGACAATCAGGATACCAAGTCCAATCCGACACTACTGCAGTTAGAAATTCTGGCATGCGCTCATCAGGTACTGCTGAGGTTTCTCGGGTAGATTCCGGTGGTAATAGAAGATATCGGCGTCAGAGGGTTGAATTTAGAGTTCGGGAATCAAACTGGCCATCTTCTGAGGACAATCGAAATGGCAATGGAAGGGCTCACAATTCTACAAAAAACGGGAGTAGAAAATATGTTGTGTCCAACAAGTTCCAGAAACAAGCCTTGGATAGCTCAGTGTCCGGTTTGAATGCTATGCAGAAAACAATAAGTGGGGGTTCATATGAGAATAGACTTGGGAAAGATGCTGTCGTGAAGAATCCACTGAGTCCAAATTCTGGACAAGCAAACCTTAAAAGAAATATGATTTCTGAAAAAGAAATTGATGCACCTTTGCAGAGTGGAATTGTTCGCGTCTTTGAGCAACATGGCATTGAAGGTCCTAGTGACGATGATGATTTTATTGAGGTAAGATCAAAAAGGCAAATGCTTAATGATCGCCGTGAACAGAGAGAAAAGGAAATCAAGGAAAAGTCTCAGGCATCCAAGGTTCTGATGCATTCTAAATACTCTAGTATTCTACTTGTGAATTGTTACGATGTCTGAGGTAGTTCTCACTAAAAGTGAAGTTGTTTTCTTGCAGGCATCCCGAAAACCTCGTTCAACTTTCCAGACCAGTACTACTGCAGCCAGGTCCAACAGAAGTCCACCAGCCAGCCGAGTTGCAAACAATAAACAATTTAATCCCGTCTCCAACAGACAGCTGTTAGCACCAATTGGCACACCTTCCCCTAAAACAGATTCCCATGCTGATGAAAAATCTGGGAGCAATAAGTACGTTCCTCTATTTGATCAACTGATGCTTTTTTTTATTTGCAGAGATAGCTCCCCTATGATTATGTTTTTTACCTTCAAATTCATTTGGCAGGTCCACTCAGGCAAGTAGTGCTCATCAAGTTATACCCAAAAATGATCAGAATCCAGCGTCAGGTTTAGTATTCAGCAACAAAAAGGTGCTGGATAATAGTCATACATCTGTGGGGACTTGGGGTAACCAACTCACCTATCAGCCGGTGAGTTTGTATTGCTCAAGGTTTCGCTAACTTGTTTTGACTTGGGTTCATGTTCCTGCAAAAACGGAAACAGACATCCAACAAAAATAAATATTTCTATATGAATTGATAAAATGGTTTACTGAAAACATGAAGAGTAAGAATTTTGTTACAAAGAAAGTCATAGTAGATAAAAATCTGAGTAGTTTTTGACTCTTTCTCTACTACCAGTCACGGATTACGCCTATGCAAGTTTCTGAAGCCTTTTGATATTACCTTGTAGGTTATGGCCCTTACCCAGAGTCAGCTTGATGAAGCCATGAAACCCGTATCTCTTCTTTCATGTGTTTCTGTTGAAAATGGTGCCAACCGAATTAGCGAGCCGAGTCCGACACCAGTATCTGTTGTGCCAAAGAACAGTACTTTTTCAAGCAGCACAATTCCAATAAATTCATTGCTTGCCGAGGGCAAAATTCAATTTGGTGAGTTGCTGGCCGGAACACCTCGATTGTCACTTTTGAAGTGATTCGTCTTTGCATTTAAATGATTCATCTTTTCTTCTCTATTAGGTGCAGTTACATCTTCAACTGTTATCCCTCCCTGTGGTGGGCGTACGGAGAACGATAGCTCTTTATATTTTGAAAAAGATAATAAACATTGCAATCCATCATCCACTGGCATGGAGATTTGTGAAGCAGAAGCCGAAGCCGCTGCTTCAGCTATTGCTGTTGCAGCCATAACTAATGATGAAACCGGTGGGAATGCCTCGAGTACTGGCCCTGTATTACCTGTTGAAACCAAAATTTACGGAGGAACAGAGTTAGACGATGGGTCAGCAAGTGGTAATATTTGCTTTCTGTCGGGTTTATGCATATTCCCAAATGGTTATTTGTTGTCTGAAGTAATTTCTTTCGCTTTGACAGGTACTGTTGGTGGAGAGCCTAGTCTATCAAAAGCTGAAGAGTCTCTCATTGTTTCTCTCCCTGCAGATCTTTCAGTGGACACCCCTATCTCTCTGTGGCCACCAGTACCAAGTCCACACAACTCAAACCAAATGATCAGTCACTTCCCGCCAGGCCCTCCTCATTACCCTTTCTTTGATGTGAACCCCATGTTAAGAGGACCCATCTATGCTTTTGGCCCGCACCATGACGCAGGAGCAAACCACCAATCACAGTCCCAGAAAGGTCCAGGAACAGTTTCTGGTCCACCTACGACCTGGCAACAGCAGGGTCATTCAGGAGTAGATTCATTCTATGCTCCTAGTGGTTTCACGGGTCCTTTCCTAACCCCACCCGGTACTATTCCTGGCGTTCAGGGCCCTCCTCACATGTTCGTTTATAACCACTTTGCACCCGTTGGACAGTTTGGCGGGTTGAGTTTCATGGGCACAACTTACATCCCATCTGGAAAACAACCAGATTGGAAACACAACCCAATCGTGTCTTCTTCTCCGGTTGGAGGAGATGGTGATGTAAACAATCCAAATGTGGCCTCCATGCAATGTAACATTGTGCCTGCGTCTCTTCAGCACCTCCCTATGCCAGTGTTTGACCCATCCTTCCAGGTATTTGATCCCATCATTATGATTTCCAACAATGCTAAGTAGTATCAGAATCCAGTGACTTCATATTAATTTTCATGGTGTGGTCAGTCTTCTTCTCAGGAGATGCCTGTCCGAGCACGGTGGCCTTACATGCCATTTTCGGGTCCTCCAACAATGCAAATGCAGAAACAGCAGGAAGCAGCAGATGGCTCCAATCTTCCATCACCTCAGTTTAACAACATGCTTCCTCCTCCTCCTAATAGATATCCCAACATGCAAGCATCCACAGCGGCAGATGCATTGGTGGAGTCCTCAAATGCTTACAGTTCCAGTTCCACTTCATGTGCTCCACCGCCAAAGGCCACCACCACCTTGTCTAATCCCAACAGAAACAACACTCAGAATCCAACTGGTCCTGGCTTCAAGCCACCAGCACAACAACAACAACAACAACAACAATCTTCTCAGGAGAAGAACACGCCGTCTCAGCATGGTAGTGGGTCTAGCCACCACCACCAACAACACCAGCACAACCGGAGGTCAGGCTTCCATGGCAGAAACCAACCCATGGCAAGAGAGAGAGGTTTTCCGAACAACCCAAAGGTCAAGCAGATCTATGTGGCTAAGCAGACTGGTAACAGCAACGCCTCTGCTTCCTCCACCACCAACACTTCCCCCTCAATTTGATGATTCTTCCCCATCCAGGTCCGTTCAGATATGTAAACTCTTTCCAATAACCCAACCAGCTTTGGCTTCATAAGAAGATCTGGATTTTTTTATAAATCAATTTTCCCATACTTCCATTAGCTTTTCTTTTTCTTTTTTGTTCTCGTTAGATAATTAGATTTTGTCTCTCTTTATATGGGGACCTTGGTATGATGTTGGTAAAATATTGCCGTGAGGTTTTCGGTGTAGAATACCCAATTCACGGCTCCAATGTATCTGTTGTCAACATTATCTTTATCTTCTTCAAAATAGTTACACTTATTGAATTAATATTCTATGTTTTACTTCAGTGGAATTCATTTTATAGTCCATCGCAAATTATATGGCATAGAGGTTCAACAGAACTTATTAAGTAACCAATGCGCGCTCCTAAAGTTTTCACAGCAGACTCATCATCAGCTTATACATCATCAGTTCATCTTACAATACAAAGACAGACCAATACTTGCCATGAAGATAAGCTGCTATAGATAAAAACTGATAATAAATATCTTTAGTAATATTACAGATAACATATAGGCCTCAGAGCTCATCAATATTGTTAAAAACAACGACCTTTCTAGTTACCACCATAAGTTGTTCTTCTCATCATCCTCATAAACTCATCCATGTTAACTTCACCATCATCTGCAGTTTTTGAGTTATGTAGTATATCATATATCAAGCTTTGCACAAGAGAAAGAAAAAAAAAAGGAAAAAAAGATAGAAACTTACGATCTCGATCTGCTTCTTCAACCATTTCTCTGATCTCAGCATCAGTGAAATTCTCACCCAAGTCCTTTGCCATGCGTTTAATATCATCAATAGATATCTTCCCCTGAAATTTAAGTAGTAGGTCAAATATCTAGAGAAATTAAGACATAAACTAAAGAGTAAATATACATTTTTGTCAAGATCAATGATCTGGAATGCTTTGGTGAGCTCTTCTTTTGTGTCTCTTTCACCAATCTTAGCAGTCATCATATGAACAAACTCATCAAAATCAATGGCTCCACTTCCATCTTTGTCCACATCAGCTATCATTTTGTTGATTTGCTTCAAAAATCAACACATCGAGGTAGGTATATATATATAAGAATCAGAAATAAACAATGAATCTTAGTTAGCAAAAAACCGAAAAAAAAATAATAATACCTCTTCTGTCATTTCAAAACCAAGCGCCCTATCAAACATTGTAAATTCAAGAATCAGTTCCCAAAAAAAAAAATCACATTGAAAACGAAGAGAAAACATACAAGCCCAAAGATTACCTCATAGCAACATTAAGCTCTTTAGCATCAATGGTGCCAGACCCATCAGTGTCAAACAGCTCAAAAGCTTCCTTAATCTCTTGCCTCTTCTGCGTTGTCAACCCATGATGACGTCTCGGTTTCTCTTTCCTCGAAACACCTCTGTACAAACTCGACTGCGGTAACAACAACACCAAATTCAAAAATTATCATATTAAACTATCCAATATTTTCTTTTTTAAACATACCAATAACAACACAAGGCAGAGCTCAAATCACTAAAAACCAAATCTCATCTCGTCGTTTTTCATGAAATCTAACCAAGCCAAGTGTAGGACAAAATAAAGATCAAATTTTTAGACTAAAACCTTCATAATCATAGAACCCTAATTTCTTCATTCGATGATTCCAAAAAATATCCCCTGTTTTCAAATCAGATCTTATATAACCGACAATGCAAAATTGTGTTAACTATAGATCCTAATCACTACACCATAAAAGAAAAGACAAAGAGCAGCAATCAAAGGTACGAACGAACCATCTCAGCAATGAATCCAACAGATCGATCGATGAAGCAAAAGCTCTTTTCAATTTGCGCGTCGGGAGAAAAATCTAACGTTTCTGCTTTTCCTATTCTTTGCTTTCATACTAAAAAAGTAAAAAAAAAAAAAACTAAAAAGCGGTAACGAAATGGGTCAGATGGGCCTAATAGTGCAGGCCCATAACTAACACTAATATATTTTGAAACCCCATGACCAACACTTTAATCCCACACTAATAAAATCATCATAATTTCTCTTTTTTAAGGCATAAAAGAAAGAATAACATCTACGGAGCTTGTGAGGGGCTGAGGGCTACAGAGGTAAAAAAAAAAAATTGAAAGATTTACCATGATTAAGATTTGTAATCAAATTGTTATATCAATTAAGTTTCAATCATGCCGTGTTTCTTATTTGAGGTCTCTTGGGCACAAAATCAACTTTGTTATAGCATACAAGTGTAGTAGATTCATTGTCCCTAATGTCTAACAAGATCACATTAGTTAGACGTGGTACGTGGATAATAACTTATTAAAGCTAAAAGATTTTCTGAGGTGGACTTTCTGGAATTTTTAACTTAAGAGGAAGAAAATGTAGCATAAAAAGTTCATGAACTTGTATTTGTATTTTTAATCAAAACTAATTGACAATTACTGTGTTTTTCTAACCATTGATCTTCAACATGCCAACATTGTACCATATCAACAATGTTATAGATGATAGACAGGTGTTTGTGATTGGAATAAGTATTTACATTAATTAGTATTCATATCAATCAAAATCAGTTTTATCTGAAATGAACCAACATACACAAAAATCACGTACGTTTACTTTAGTTTAATCATTTATCAAGCTAATATATTACACATGTGTGTATATAAGAGAAGCCACCACCACGCCACGCCCATGACTGACAAAAGTCAAGACTTAACAGAATCTAAGAATATACTTTTGCAAATGGAGCTCTGTTGTGTATATATATATATATATATATATCAAATCAAATCATGCAACAATATACAATAAACAATAATGTAATCTATAAACAAGTTGTGTCCCAAACATAGTTATATACTACTACTATATAGTGTGTTGTGTAATAATAGATAATATTACAATGCTGACTGAACTCCACCCGACTTGTTTGGCCGTTTCAATTGACGTATCCCTTTCCGGAATTAATTTGTATCCCCAACACGTTATAATCATTCTCATCTCGGAGGCGATTGGTTCACGGTGCACGCCACCACTCTCGCCCACTGCTTCAGCTTCGTCTTCACCGTTTGCGGATCATCGCCTATTCAAACCAAAAACAAAAATTGATATTTAATATCAGTGAATTGTCTATATATATGTGTGTTGTGTATAGATTTATACGTACTGTTTCGGTATACGGAGTTGTGAGGACTGGTATCGCCGTCGGAGGAGAGTGAAGAAGACGACGTTGTGGTGGATTTGTTAGAAACGGCGTCGTTGTAGCTTTTCTGAACGGCGAAGTAGAGTTCCAGCGCGGGAAGCGTGTCAGAAAGTCTCTGATCCGCCATCTCCGGAGATCCGAACCCGAACCCGAGTTCGAAACTCGCTTTGAGCTCGTCGAGATCTTCGTCGGTCAAGCTCTTCCCCCGGCGGAGGTAACGGTGGCGACGGGAGACATCTTGGCGTTTTGACCAAGCTTCTTCGCGGATCAGATCCGGAGACCAAGAGTGCTGTTTCAAGAGAGAAGTAGAAGAAGAAGAAGAAGGAGGCGCGTGGAGACGACGCACTACCCCCGGCGAGGGGGTGTGCGGTGGAGGAAAGGTTTTACGATCAATGGCTGGTTTTTTTTTGGTAATTAAGTCGAAAATTTTGGGTGAAAAGGTTAAGAGAGAGAGAGAGAGAGAGAGATTTAGTTGAAGATTAGTTATAAAGGAAGTGGAGAAGATAGAGAGAGAGAGAGAGAGAGAGAGAGGTGTCGCCGACGCATCAGAGATATTGGGCCGGCCCAAATCATGATAATGACCTGGATATTTTAGAATTGTTTTATTTTAATTTTATTAAATTATGTAATGTGTACCTTTTTTTTTTTTGACAATCTTGTAATGTGTACCACCTAGAAATATAACTAAGCTAACACAAGTTGGTGTTGCATAAATGGTTTAAATACCTGAAAATGTTGGAAATTCCTCTTTTTTATTATTAGAATAAAGGTATCAAAAAGTCTGATACAAAATTGCTTTTGTGGGTTTTATGTATATGAAAAACACTAGTGGGTTGATATAGTTAAACGACCTTAAGTGTTGTAACATCATCATCATCATCTTTATATAATGTCCTTTCGAGATTAAAAGATACTGTTTTTAGATTTTAGCAAACGATATGGATTTGACTTATTTTAGGATTGTTTCTATGGATATTTTTGTTGGTCCAGTCGGCTTCTTACGGCCCAATAACTAAACCATACATAAAGCTGTCTACGGTCATTTACACTTGCTCATCTTGATCAAAAACTAGATAACATTTTGGGATATACGATAAGATTAGCAACGATATTTTGATTCGAGTAGCTAGAAACAAAATAGGAATTGGAGCTAGGTCAAGCTTAGATTGTTGAAGATCATATATATTAGTCTATTAGAGATATCACAACGTGTAAATCACTAATGTCCAATCAGGGAAAAATCTTTTCATGGCCGGTTGAACTAACTGTATTAAATAATACTTTACTGCTTGAACTAGTTGTTGAACCAAAAAAGGGTCCAGTTTAGACAATGTGAACCAACCTCAGCAGACTCATTATGTTTGGACCACAACATCATAGCCGATGATCATTAAGTCATAACTCAATATTGCGGGTAGAGTCAGGTGGAGGGTCTTTTACTCGTTAGAGTTTGATTAGCCGCATTGCTGCATTGAATATATAGGCTTGCACTACCATTTCTAATATTTATTCATGATATACGGTACATTTTTATATCAGAAGAATGTGGTGCTCTATGATAATCATCACTATTCGAAACCTTAAATTGAAACTGTTGACGTGCAGTTGAAACTTCTTTTGGAAACATCAGAAAGAAATAATTTTTTTTGAAAATAGTCACACGAGTTGAATTTGTTATAAGAATTTCGAACATTAAATGTTAAAAGTAAAATTTGATATATATGTTATACTTATGTATATGATCATGCACTATGCAACTTTTGCTTGATTTATTCTTACTGATTGTTCGTCCAATGTAAATTCGTAAATTCTATTATTCATGTGAATCGTGATTCCACAATATAACTAAACTCGTTCTTATATAAATGTATCATGGCATGCCCAAAAGTTTACTATATCTACACATAAATAGAATTTTGTAAATTTTGAATAAAATAGTTAATCTGTATGAGAATGAAAGTAAAACGAAGACCTGCAAAATCACATTGGCCTAACCTCAATCCAACATTTTTTTTTTTAAAAAGAATCAAATATGAAAAGTTATGAAGAAAAACAATGAGAAGCTCACTTTATCCTTCACCACCGCATGCACGCACGCTTCTACAATGGTAAGCTTTTATAGCCACCCTAAAACCTACCAAAAGAATCGAATTATAAAGAACAGGACATGAGATATCGACCACACGAGTGCTTATCATCTTTTGGATATGTAAAAGTATTTATATTTTATCAAAAGTAGATTTGTGTATGAAAAGGAGGTAGCGAATTAAGCAATAAAGTTTCTCATACTTTATATTAAAAAAAATGTTACTTTCACTAGAATCAATCGTCTCTTTTATTAGTATAAGTTTCGAACTTTCGAATAGTAATCTGATGAAACGAGGAATAAATTTTGATAAAGTGTTTATCTCGGTTGTTAAGAATTTTGACTTAGCAACCATAAAAACTATACTGATTTGGTCATATATATCATCTCGGTTGTTAATAAAGTGTTTATTCATTCGACAATTTAGTGGACGTATATTTTATGTCTTTCTAATCTTATTCTCATTAGACTTATAATTGAATTTGGGCTACTAACAGTGCTAGATTTTAATCATAATTTTATAAGAACATGAGTAATGTGTTTATTGTGTATCTGTTTTTAAACTTCTAATAGCAACTTGATATGGCTATATGCATGCAGATATGGTCTACTTGTTCTCTTAATTATTCGTGAAATAGGTTATCGTGGAAGGTAATAACTAATACTAATGTACTAGGCACATGGGGGGGAGCTAGATAACCCACTCTGAATTTATCTAACTAAGACAACAATTGTAGTAGTTAATATAATAGTGTATCATAAAAATCATAGCTAATCTATCGTTGAGATCATATAGGCCATCTTTGTGTAGTTTGATATTATATTCGAGTGGCTCACCTTAAAATGCGACAAAATCAACATTTGTTTAACAAAAAGAACTATTAAAAAAACAAGTATTGTATAACTATTTTAAGGTCCTCTCATTTTTATTAGCATGTAATTAAAACTATATTATAGTTAAGAACTAAAGAAGATATATGTGACTTTGTTCAAATTATATTTAAAAAAAATTAGATCTGATCATAATTCTTTACCAGTGCTAGTAAACTTTTGTAATGTTGATATTTAGATAGTGATATTATAGTTAAATACATCACCAAACAAATAAAAGCAATTACGAAACCAACCCCATCATGCAACAAGAGATTTGACATTTTTCTTACGAAGACATTGAACCAAACCAAAGCTGTTGGACCAAATTGAATGATCGATTGTTGTGATTGAGTCTTAAAAAAAAAAAAAAAAAAAAGATTGTTGGGATTGAGTGTGGACATAGCAACGGTCGATATATAGAGTCGAAGCCACACAAACGGACCAAACTTGTCTATGATAATGACTTTTTGTAACGACACTTTCAATTCAAGGTGATATTGCCATAAATTTCGTCGACATATTTGTCAAATATATAAGGAACATCACGTGAAGTCCACGGTGTTTGACCTTATCATTTGTCGTCCATGTTTAATTTAAATTGATATGGATGATAGTCAACTAGAGCTTATAACTAATAATATATCATGTAGCATTGTTTTAATCTGTTTCATAAGTAAATGAGTTGAGTATATACTTTAACAACAACAAAAACAACAAAAAGAAGTAGTAAATGAGTATATTTTTTTCGATGGCCATTTACAAAAGTAATAATCATTTAACTATAAAAATCTTATATATTTATCTAACATTTATACATCTATATTGTGTATTCAGCTAGCAATTGAACATTAGACTTGTCGTTGTCGACGTACATACATCGACGTGAAGAAGGAGACTATTTAACATGTTCCTGTTTTATGTTATACGTACATGAAGAAGTAAGAAGACCAAATCAGAACAATCAAATAGCTTAGTACACACACGTCTGCGAAGCAACAAGATTTGAATGGGAAATTATTTTAGCCAGACGACCACGACAACATACATATTCGTATATATTAAATGAACTAGTTGCAAAAAAATGGCACCTTCCCATAGAACTCCTACAAAAAAATCATTAAAAGGTTTTTTATTATGTGGTTGGGACAAAATGGACCCTACAAATGTCACACAACTTCAGTCTTCAGCTAACAATTAAACATCTAACTTGTAAATGTTCCTAAAGCTTCACACCCAGACAACAAATACTCCTCACCTTATGAGAACATTTCATTAACTCTTACCCTTACCTAAGTCTAACCTTTCACATCGTGTATGTTTATGTATAGACGAAAAAAATGGTCAATTTTAATAAATAAAATACAGTATGGTCTTGTCATGGATGATAATCCCAAAAACCTCTTACAAGTTAGTAGTATATTACTACTACCTACAGATCTGATCCAGCTTCTTTTCTGCTCCATTTTCTTTTCTTTTTTATATGATCACGAGATCTAAGGTTGTGAATTGTGATCCATATTTCTGAAAACCACAATACGTTGTGCTATAACATTAACAATGTTTTTTTTAGTGAAATTGTTTATTTAGTAGTGCATAATAATTCGTTCTGGAGGTTCGGCGGAAACGGGTTGTTTGGGTCGGGTTATTCGGTTATTTTCTAATTCGGGCTTCTTAAAATTTCACCGAATTAAAGTTAAATTGAAATACGGTTCGGCTCAGACGGTAATCGAGTAAATCGGGTCGGTTACCTGATTTAATTTTGCATCCGAAAATAATTTCTAATTCGGGTTAAATAACTCAAATTAAAAAATTTCTGAAGTAAACAACAAAATACAACCTGCTAAGTTCATGTACTAGTAGCTTAAAGCTGTGTTAATGAGTTTAAAGGCTTTAAGCTACTAGTACAGACTATTACATACCATTACAGACCATTAGAGAAGCTGCTAAACTAGCATTTTATCTAGTTTAAGCTAGCATTACATCAAAAAACCAATCCATCAACAAAAGCATGTTACTTCGCATCAAAAAGTAGTCAAAAGAGCAGCTTCAAAATCAGTAGTATACCATCCATTGTTAACGCTGCATTCCGTATCAAAAAGGACAAAATACGCAACTTCCTACCTGTGAAAATCATAACAAAAACAATGTTAAACAACAACAAAAACAAAACTTATATGAACACTTAGTAAGAACCACAAACATACATGTCATACTATGAAGAATCATGGAATAGCTTCTGTTGGATTCCGAGAATCTACACAATAAAACAGATGCAAGAAATTAATACAACTTATAGCTATCAAAAGATTTGTTAGGATAACTAAACCGAAAGAAGTTAAACTTACCAACTGAGAACATCATAAGGCATCCCCAACCTGTTCTCTACTCGCGGCTCAGGTTTCTCTGCTAGATACTGTTGTAACTCATTGTAGTGTTCTGCAGAAGTCTTCAACCCAACCACCTTGTCGAATATTGAAAGTATCCCCTCACAATCTTCATCATCTGATAACTCAAAGACGGTAGACTCTGGCTGAGAACTTGGGGTGTCTTCGATGGCTTCTGGTGTGCTCAGCTTGTAACTGTAATGCTCATACAAGTTCTTCATAACATCTGAAACTTTCGCATTGAGGTGTCTAGACTCGATTGTATCCTTACCATATAGCTGGTCAAAGCAGAGAGAAGCAAACTTCATCTTGTTTCGAGGGTCAAAGACACTGGCCACAATCACTAACGGATTCATGTTTTTCAATCCATCCCAATACTTGTCAAACTTATTCCTCATAACATGTGCTTGCTTTCTGATCTCCTCATCGGGACTGGTACACTTACTCATCAGGTTCCTCTCAATGTCGACAATCTCATTGTAACAGACAGTGGAACTAACTGAATTGGAGGCAGAGAATATCAAGGTGCACTTATAAAAGATTTTCAGAAACTTGACCAACCTTGCAATTTCCTCCCAAGTAGAACTAGTCGGCGTTCCAACTCGTTTAGCCTTTGTTTTCTCATCCTCTTCCTCAATATAATCACAGTACAACTTGTCCTCAGCTTCCATCTTCTCAAAAGCCTTCCTCAACTTCAAAGCAGAACTCAACATCAGATATGTTGAGTTCCAGCGTGTGCAAACATCGAGTGGCAAACTCCCTCTACACAGTTTCCCTGTGTCACACCTTAATGCGAAAGACTTCAACCTAGTGAATGATGACCGAACATACTTCATTGCATTCCTAACTTCAAACCATCTCCGACAATCAGATTGAGGATATGTGCACAACAACGCATATGTAGGTAATCACCATCTCTAACTAATGATTCCTCTCCTCTCAGCCTTAACTGAATCTTAAAAGCATCCAAAGCCTTGTCATTGTTCTTCGCATTATCGACTGTCACCGTGAAGACTTTCTCAATTCCCCAATCATCTAAGCAATCCAGCAACTGCCCTGCAATGGTGTCTCCTTTGTGATCTGTGATGACCTTAAAGCTCATAATTTTCTTCTGCAATTCCCATTCACTATTAATCCAGTGAGCTGTGATCACCATGTAGTTGTATCCGTAGTGAGAGAAACCCTTTGTTTCTCTAAACTAAACAAGTTCTTCAGAGCTGCCTTCTCTTGCAGATACATCGCCACAATGTCTTTAGTACTAGTCCTCCTAGATAATGTACTGTACATCGGCAAGACATTGAAGCAGAACCGCTTCCATCCCTCTTACTCTACAAAGGAGAGTGGCAACTCATTCACTACTACCATCTCATTAACTGATCTTCTAAACACCATCGGGTCATACTTAATGACCTTCAGATTCCCATTGTTATCACCCGTTATAACCTTCTGCTTGTCCTTCTCTACCAAATCCTTTTATTGCTTGCATCTATTAATGTGACCTATCATCGGGCTAAACCTACTGCCTTAGTATCACAAGCTATCTCTGCTGCACAATACTTACATTAGCTCTTAGCTAACTCTCCTTCCCTTTCCAGAAAATGTTCCCAAACCGGAGCTCTTTTTGCATACTTCTTTCTTGGTTTTGGTGGCTTATCAGTACCAGATGGAGGTCTTGGACGCTTCTTTCCAGATACATTTGGTGCAACATCCGCAGTTGCATCTTCTTGTTCGGGTTAAACTGTAGGCTCCTTATCATTTTCATCGGCCATCTACAAATGATTTTACAGCTCTCATTAGCTCATAATAACAATCAACAATACAAGTTGCAAATAATGAAACAAGATCATAAACAAAGTAAATATAAAATCCAACCCTAAATAAGCTAATCAGATGGTAACGAAACGGGGATAGACTAATTGTTAGCTGAAGAACAACGAAAGAAGATAAGCCCTAACTTTCGAAATAAAATTGAAACCGAAACCCTAATTTTTTTGAATAAAAAAATTTAGGGTTTCGGTTTCAATTTTGAATATGCTAATAGGTTGCTATCGAATCAGAGATAAACTAATTGACTAAGAAGATAAACCCTAAATATTCAAAAAATTTAGGGTTTGGGTTGGAATTTCTTTATGAAATGTTGCTAACGAATCGAAATAGCCAAATTGACAACCAAAAACAACTAAAGAACACAAAGAAATTGAAAACAAAGAACAACAAAAGAACTGACCTTTACGAATTTCTCGGCTGCTCGCAGATGTATCCGTAGAAGTAGAACTCTCTAGAAGAGAAGAAGTAGAAGAAGATCAAGATGAATTGATGAAGGAAAATAAACGAGATTAGATCGGAGGACCGGATGAAGTGATGAACTTCTCTCTCTTTCAGAATCGCATCATGCAGTCTGCGGCGTCGAAGAAAGAAAAAAGTGAGAAAATTAGGGTTAATACATATGGTTAGATTTATATACTTATATGGATTTTCATTAACCGATCGGTCCGATTACCGAATCAAACCGAACCAAAATCCGATTATCAAATTAAATTTTACTGACCGGTTATTCTTCTTCTCTTCGGTTCGTCCCGATAACCGATATTTATGGGTTGTCCGGTTCAGTTTGTCCGGTTATTGCCGAACGCTCAGGGTGAATAATAATGTACGTGAATGTCATGGTATAACACCACCAACGATTGAGAGGTACAGTATATGAATAGAGAAATAGTTTGAACTTTGGAAATGGGTCGGACACAATTATAACTGGACAGAGCAAGTGGAGTGGTATAGAAGTTTCTTAGCTAAGTTAGCTAGCTTGGTTATTTATTATCATTTTAACAAAATCGCAGAAAAATAACAGAATGAAACAGATCTGTTGGTGTGATTAAACTACAAACAAAGAGCGTCATACTTGAGAAGGGGCTGGAGAAGAAGCTTAATTATGTCAAATAGATTTTGTATTAGTATATGATTTGCAAGTGTGAGCTTCAAATATAAATGTAATCTACAAGTTAATATCTTGTAAAAGCAATAATAAGTTCCTTTGATACTCCATTAATTACGCCCAATTCACGTACGGTATGCCGTTGACCCACTAACATATTAAATTTGCCAAATGATTCATGGAAATTTGACAAAAAAATTGAAATTATGTGCAAAATCTTAAACATAACCAGGGATTGAAAAAGTAAGTAAGCAATTACCTAACATGTGATGTGGTAAAAATTAGTTCGATACCATGTGGTTAAGCCTGACATAATGACCGGTTAGTTTGAAACTAAAGCTTATTTTAATACGTAGTTTCGGCGACATTAACATATAAATACACAAACTAGTATGTTCATATTGTAATATTTAAACACATTGTAAGAAGCCAATTTAAATATGTAATAGAATCAAATTATCATTTTTAAAATGATGCTTTTCCGATTAAACACTCGAAAACATTTTTATCTAAAGAATCCATGCCATATTGGTATTAGCATGTGAGATTCCCGAGTAGTGTGGCCTAGAGTCGCGTGACCGTTTTTATTGCTAACCCCTAAAGATTACATGCTTCAACGGTCATAGATTCACCATCGCATTAAATTAAATCACAACTCTATAGATAATAGTTGAGTAAAATGTTTTTTTTTTTACATAAACCACAAGCGGTGGAATTTTCAATTTTACAACTACAATTCACGCGTGAGCAAGCTGCATGTGTGTACTGTTATTTTATTTTTTCTTTTCTTAGAACTTTCCAAAATAAGATTTCAGAAAGAAACAAAAAAAATACTCTTAAATCCTTTTTGTAATCGACGTCTTGGTATGCTGTAGGGTTAATATTATATTACTTATAATTCCACTGCGAAATTTTATGATTATAAGTAGATCATTCCAAATCAAAATCAAACAGGGGTTAATATTTATTTTGTCCCTAATCGAATGAGGAGCATGATTTGATGCAGCGTGGCGGAGTGGGTATGATATTGGCTTACGTCTAATCACTTGTTTTCCCTTTGTTTCTACTATCCACAATGCTTCAAAATCCGAAACAAAACTCTAATCACACTAAGGTCGACTATAAAACCAGATTGGTCCTCGATTTTGGTTTAAACCGGAAATTATCTTCTTATTTTTTTCTTATTAGTTGACGAATAGCTTAAAATTCGACTATCCAAAAAAGAAAAAACAAATTGTGAGTTGATATCTAATTCGTCTAAGTTATATAATGATATCATAAAGTATGTTTACATACGTTTTCTTGTTAATGTTTATGTAATAATTGAACTTAACCCAACTTAAGTATATAAATTATCGTTTTTAGTTTGTAATATTTTCGACGAGTAAGAACTGCATTATATTTTCTATTCTATACCAAAAAAATGACTAAAGAAATAGCATAATATAATTTGAAATTCTCATATTAAGCCTTATATACTAAAGTTTGATTTAATTGTCAATTCTCTAGTTCTTAAGTTACTACACGTTAAACTGAAAAATAATTTTTCAAAATTTATATGATCATTCTCAATTTCATTCAAATCTAAATTGCGTTAGTTATTCTTGAGGAAAAAAAAAAGAGGAAAAAATAATGAACCGACTCTATCTCTCTATTTAACGATGGATGTGGATAAATCAGATTTGTTGAATAATAACCATGCTTGCATCCACTTAACGCAAGGGTCCTACACTTTGTTTCCAAGAACATCAGAGCCGTGTGAATAAGAGAACTTAAAAACAAAAGTCTAAACCGATCAGAAAGGTATCTGATGCCTCTTCATTTTTAAATAATTAACACAAAACCGAACCAAAAAAAACTTAATACAAAGAAGAATCTCTCAAATGAAAGAAGAAGAAGAAAAATACAAAACACTTTTATAATCATCAAAATTAGTCTAGTCGATGAAGTCACTACAGATTCCCACAATCACACACCCTTTTTTTCTTCTTGTCACCACCATTTCAATATCTCATAAAAACCATATTATATATACAATTATAAAAGACAATAACTCGAAGAACCCCACCAATAAAACTTGCTATAAATATACCAAAGCTCCCATTTTTTTTCATCAACAACGCTTCTCTCTCTCTCTCTCTCTCTCTCTCTCTCTTGGCCTATCATCTTTAATTTTTGTTGGTTCAGTTCGCTATCAGACATATCTGAAACCCCATAACTCATAAAGTTTCACACTTTCTCACATCTCTCTTACTCCAAAGTTTTCGTCTTTCCCCAAAAAAAAATGGTCGACGTTGATCGGAGAATGACCGGTCTCAGACCATCACACGCCGCGGGTCTCCGTCGTCTCTCAGCTCGAGCCGCTGCACCAACGACACCAACAGTCAGAAACAGTCTCGTCTCTTTCTCATCTCTAGCCGATCAAGTCATCTCACACTTACACACCTCGAGGATCCAAGTCCAACCGGGTCTAACCGACTCCGAATTCGCCATAGCCGAAGCAGAGTTCGCATTCGCTTTCCCACCTGACCTCCGTGCAGTTCTCACCGCCGGCCTACCCGTCGGAGCTGGTTTCCCGGACTGGCGTTCTCCCGGAGCTCGTCTTCATCTAAGGGCTATGATCGATCTTCCCATCGCCGCCGTGTCGTTTCAGATCGCGAGGAACACTCTCTGGAGCAAGTCTTGGGGTTTAAGACCGTCCGACCCGGAGAAAGCTTTACGGGTCGCGAGGAATGCTCTAAAGAGAGCTCCTTTGATGATACCAATCTTTGATCACTGCTATATTCCTTGTAACCCGTCTTTAGCGGGTAACCCGGTTTTTTACATTGACGAGACCCGGATTTTCTGTTGCGGGTCGGATCTTTCTGATTTCTTCGAGCGTGAGTCTTTGTTCAGAGGCTCCGACACGTGTCCGGTTGTTTTAACTAAGCAGCGTTCGGTTAGTGAGAAATCAGCCGGGCCATCTTCGTCGTCTAATTTTTCGAGAATGAGTTTAGATTCGGGTCGGGTTCATGGGTCGGGTAAACCGAGGTGGGTTGAGTTTTGGAGTGACGCGGCGGTTGATCGACGGAGGAGAAACTCTGCTTCTTCTATGTCGTCGTCACACTCTTCGTCGCCGGAGAGGTTTCTAGATTTACCAAGATCAGAGACGCCGAAATGGGTCGACGATTACGTGAACCGAATCGGGTCGGTTTTAAGAGGAGGCGGGTGGAGCGAATCCGACGTTGATGATATTGTACACGTGTCAGCATCTGGATTCTTTGAGGGTGAAATGGTGATTTTAGACAATCAAGCGGTTCTTGATGCGTTGCTTTTGAAAGCGGGTCGGTTCTCGGAGTCGCTCCGAAAAGCTGGATGGAGCTCCGAAGAAGTATCGGATGCACTTGGTTTTGATTTTAGACCGGAGAAGGAGAAGAAACCGGTTAAGAAGCTATCTCCTGAACTAGTCCAACGAATCGGGAAACTTGCTGAGTCGGTTTCTCGGTCATGATATATTTTCCAAATATCGAGATTCTTTTTTCACTTTTAATTACCCCCTCAAGAATACAATCACTATATAAAAAAAAAAACACAGAATTAGTTTTTAACGTTTTCAAAAAAAAAGGTCTAAAATATGTATTTGTTATTTAGAAGCAAGAGATTTTTAAAAATGGGGTAAGCGTTGTTGCACTGTGAAGGAAAAAAAGTACACTAAATAAGTAAGTAATAAATAAAGAGATCCAAATTTGTATATTAATATGATTTGGTGTACAGCTCTGATCATTTTCGCGATTTGTGTAGGGGGGACTAATTTGATCGATTTGTTTTTATCGGGGTGTCTTTTGAATTAATTACTTTTGGGAAAGGTTCGTTTGTGGAATATCTATAAAAATCATCAAAAAGAAGCACAAACGCACGTGTGACCAACTTGGGGTCCCGCGAACGATGCCAAAGCCGACGTCGTTTTCTTAACGCAACGCTGTCTTTTATTTAACCTTTGTGGTTTTTGTAAATTGTACCCCGTATCGGTCGACGTGAAAAACAAACTATGAGATGACTACTTTTTAACTTTTTGTTAATATACTATGAAATGATTACTTAACCACGATATAAATATAGCAGTATTTTTTTACGATAATTCATATCAAGAGAAATATTATTGACAAAATAGAAAAGATAAGAAATGAAATAAGGAAATCGCAATTTTTGTTTGATAGTTGTTGCAGATGGTTTGTTTAACATGTTATCAACAAATGATATGTTTAAAGTTTAAACCAAAAGCAAGTACACAATAATGTTTTGGAAATAATTTGGACAATTATTGGGAAATGTTATTAAGATAATTCAGCCAAATACAAAAGATGTGTAGTACTACTACTAGCTGATATACCAAACACACTTAATAATCCAGGAAAAATTATGAGGTTAGATGAGATGTATCAGACAATCTACAGCTAGGTACACTCGGAAATAATATGTTTGCTTACGTTGTGATTAGTGATCATAACCAACCTTTTACCAGTAAAAGGACTGTTGTTGCAATCATTATATCCAAATAATAATAATATTATTCCTTACATTTCTGGTGCTACGATTGTATACCAAACTTTTTTTTTTGGTATAATTTTAAATATTTCCCATAAAGAAGAAAATAAAAATATTCTTCATTAGAGCATAGGTTTAGTCAAACAAAAGACTTCCTGATGTAACCGGATGAATTTTGAACTGGTAGAGATAATTTATTTGTGACATTTGAGAAATCAATATTACTGTATTTTAAAGCAATACTAAAAATTAATACAAACCAAACCTGACCAAGTTGATACTTAAAAAAAAAAAAAAAAAAAAAAAAAACAAATTATGATGAACGAGTTAGCGAGAAGTTTACTTTTTTATCGGAGATTATATGAAACTGTAGTATCGTACTTGCAAATATTTTAATGTCCACAATAATAATATCTTGAAAACGGTCACTACCACCACTAAAAGAAACCATCTGATCAGACCGTTGCTCCTGCGATCGATCACGTGCAGATCCCACCGCCCATCACGTTCCTCCTCATCCGTCTCTTAATTCCAACATGACATCATATCGGATCTGGGCCGTTGATTAGACAGATGCGTATGAACATGTGGTGGGCATGGAGCAGACGGCCGGTGAGAACTCGTGAGTCCGTGTATCAACGGTCCGCTTAATATGTTACGTGTGTCTGTTAAGTGTGAACTATTTATTAGTTGAGGGTTTGACTTTCCATCTTAATTATTTTTAATTTGAAAATTATTAAATTAGTGTGTAACTCATATAATTTCATAGATTCTCTAACAACTTGAGAAAGATAAGAGATAGTTCGGTATAGTACTCTTTTCTTTCGGCAGTTAGATACTTAGATTTTTCAAAAGAAAAAAAAAAATGAAAAAAAGAAACGTATCGTTTTAGTAAATTTGGACGTCAAACAAAAATAAAAAGATACTGTAAGTACAAACTTTTGACTCTACTGCTTGCACTGTGGGGCAACCACAAGTCTGGTCCAAGATCTAACGTAGATATGGGAGTTTGGATCAATGATGATATTTTATGAAGAATTCGGAAACCAAAAGTCTTACAAGTACGTTCTATAATATTGTTAGAGAGGCATAGACCATTGATTTATACACCTTAAAACTAATGTAGTAGCTAGTATGCATCAAGCTGGAATTCAATTAATAAAAGCGATTCAAAATCTTTTAATTTGTTGGTCTTTTAATTTTATTCAGAAATAAAAGTAAAAGAGGAATTCTGTAACCAAGTGAAATTGACTTCACTGTAATCTCCTAAATGCATAGGAGGAGGACAAAATTTTGGGGGATTTTGTCTGCCCCATTCGAATCATAAAAGGTTTTGCTATATCAAAATAGCATATTTACCTTCAGAAAAGTTATATTGACATAGATATATTTCAACAAAACGTAGAGATCAGGTAAAAACATGTCTAGTTGAAAATCGTAGAGATCAGGTAAAAACATGTCTAGTTGAAAATCGTAACTACGATTGTTAAAACTAAATATATTACATGAAAACACAGAAGGATCGTAACTCCAATCCCTCGTCTTGATTATAAGAAGATAATTTAGCAAAAGAACCATTTACCTATGATTTTCAAACCGATAAGCCTGCACTTGGAATGGGCCACATAAGTTTCAGGCCCATTTAATTCTTAACTGTATATGGCGTTTGATAACACGGTTAGTGTCTATCGACTTACCGTCGAATATTTTGTATTTTTCTCTAGTTTTATAATTGATCATTTTTGCTATAATTTTTGCAATAAAATATATATTTTTTATATATTTTTTAAAATATTAAACCTTTTTTTTTATCGTCTAGATTTATTATTGATAACAAATTATGAGAACAATTACATATCATCCTATCTTGGGCAATTCCTTCCGACTCTATTAGATTCACTACAAACACTCTTGCTCTTATTTCCTCCATGCTCTTGATGGTCATCTTCCTTCTCTATGCTCACCTTCATGTGTATGTAGAATCACAGCGAACGACGATAATTGCGCATCGCTGGAAATCGTCTATAAATTTGCCTCCATTAATCTGCACAATTAATAAATCGTATTATTTGAGGCTCGAATCCCAGACCTCCTGGTGTAGAAGCATTAATGAACCCTAGGCCAAGCACTTGGCCAAAGGGGCTTCCACTAAAATATTAAACTTTATTGATTAATTTTTGTAAAGCAATTATATATACCTAATGAAACATTTTAACAGAATAACAGCCATTTATTGTTTTGTACAGAAACAAAATATGCCACATAATATCTATCTTAACATTTTTGGAGTATATTTTTGTGCCATCTTTTTTTATCTTTGTATCCAAACAAGTCTCAATTAAATTCTCTACAATTCTTACAACCAAACACAATCATTTCCTTATTTGATAATATTAATTTCAAATGTCATAAAATCTATTTACCTAATTTAAAGCAATATGTTAGATTAAAATATAATTTTCCTTTCACTTTTATTTAATCTTATCTTTAATTATTTGAATTATTATTTAATACATAAAGTTAAAAAATATTAGATTTTTTTTAACATATGATGTGATTTGAATTTTTATAAACGGATATATATTTTTAAAATCTATCTTAACATTTTTGAAGTATATTTTTGTGCAATAATCTTTTTTGAAATGATTTTCCAAAAAACCATGGTCTTAAACACTAATAATCACCATAAATTTGATTTTAATCATATTTCATTGTATTTTTGACCATGGTTTAAGACCATGCACAAAACCATGGTCTAACACAAATTTGATTTTAATCATAGTTCATTGTATTTTTGAAAGTACACATATTTATTGTTCTTTCAAAGTCAATCCATATAATTTTATTAACAAGTACGGTTAATTATTGTAAAAACACCAAAATAAAATATATATATATATATATATATATATATATAAGTGCATTGATATTACAAAACAAAGAAATTTACTATGGGGTAAATTTTGCAAATACAATATATTATATATAATATTCTAATATTTATATTAACTAACTAAAAAAACTGATTATATTAGTATACTAACCTATTTAAATGATTTATGATAACGAATATACATGTTGTGTACCACGGGATAAATCCTAATGTTATACAAATTTGTGATAACAGATTTACATATCGACTTATGTTATGGATCGTTAACAATTAACAACACTGAGAAGATCGATGAGTTGATTGTTTTCTGTTCAATCCACATTTTTTACCATCGCATGATCCTTTCACTTTGCATGATCCTTTCAATTCGTCCAAAACATATTCAATATAATAGAGAAAGAAAACAAATTTATTATCTTAGAGGATACATTTTACATATGTCTTGTAAGGTGCACCGGAAAATAAATAAGTCGAGTACATTTAATATAGCACAAGGGACATGGATGGGTATTAGAAAACAAGAGTCAAAGAATGTACCAAATACCAAAAATCTACTAAAACGCAAACAAATAAAAGAGAGAAGAACCAATAATAGGGATATGTGTGATCTACTCTTCTTCAATCTTCATCCCATAATATTTCCTTATTTGGCATTTTCTTTTGTTTCTTTTTTATAAACAAATATTATCATATCACCCATATTTTGATTGTCTTTAATTCTTCCATATATACGTTAAATTGGTTATAATTTGTTTCTCCCGATTGAGGCTCTTACATCCTAGGGTTTAGTCACTTTTGACCTTTGTATGCCTCTCTCCATGCATATTATATATTCTTTCTTTCATTAATTGTTTATTTTGGTTCTTGATTTTACACTTTGAGTGGATTGATTTAAGTAATATGTATCCTCTTCTGTATTGAATCAATGAATCTATTGATAAAGCCGGTGAGTATTGTTTAATGAAAGACTTGTTTCAGAAGTTTGTCTAAAAACTTGAATAAAATGCCATTTCTTAAAATCCACCAGAAATAGTGTAATATAAATATACTATACAATAATAGCAATAATTAAAGAGGGGTGCATGAACTTTATCCTGTCACAGAGAACATGAGAATTTATCCGAATAAAAAGAGAGATTGGAGAGACATAAACATAATTGAGAAAAAAGAGCATTGAAGAAAGTAAATGAATTCATATTTATCTTATTTTCATATATGAACAATATAATAACTAAAAACAAAAGAAAAAGATAAAAATGTGTCAGAGGAATACAGAGCACTACTTGTTCAAGAAAATTATAAGATATCATAAGGGAGTTATCTATAAAACCTAATATTAAAGATATTGTAATTGTCGAGTTAAAAATGATATATTAATGATCAGAAAAATCAGAACTATCAGTGGTAATGTTGTGAGTTGTGGCCTTAGTGTGATAAATTTTTCTCAGCACTATTAGTTTCATTTTTCAACTACGAATATTTTAATTACGAAGTATTTTTTAATTTTGTCGGAAATCTTGATTAATCATTTGGGATAGTGGTGTTAATATGGAGCAAAGAGCATAGATGATGCTTGGGACATGAACACAGCTGTATCACTACCTTGCCTTGGGAGGCAACCTACCCTAAATTTTGTAGTATTAAAATAGTATGATTCCTTTGAGAATTGTATGCTATTTGCTTCCGATATCCCAGTGTTTGTTATTTTAATACAGTGCCCATCCTCACCAAACAACCAAATAATACGACGACAATTTATTTTTTAATAAATACATCTGACTAAAAAAGAGCCAGTCGTTAATGACTAATAGTACTAAACTATAGATTTCATCTATTTTATAATTAGTTTTAGGGGTTTCATATTTTTTTTTTTTTAAAGTAAAAAAATCAAGTCAGATAGGATCGTTGCATTTCTTTATTTGGTGAGATGATGAGATTAAACCAGATAAAAACAGATCACATAAATCAGATTAAAGAAAAAAAATCGTGTAGTTATTAAAGAGTTGCATCGTAGCTAGATTGCAGTAAACAATCAAAGCTAATTAATATGTTTCGGTCTGATGACAAATTTAACGGTATTTAGCTATCCATAACGTAATGAATGACATGGGCACTTTTGATAAAAACAGGTTCAATAATAGTAGCAATAAATTATCGAAAAGAAAGTCCTCGATTGACAGAGAAAAAAAAAAGAAGTACGAACAAGACTTCGAATCTTGGTTAAGAAATTTAGATTCGTTGGAAAGGAGAGGAGTGTTTAATTCTTACAGCGACTTTGTTGAAGTAAAAACGAAAAAGGTGAAAATGGGAAAATAGCATCTAATCAAAAACTGCTTTCTTGATTGAAAAAGTGAGTGCAGCGAAACGTCATCGTTCCGTTGGGTTTTCTTACATGTTTCAGTGTCAACATAAGAGGGTAAAACCAAGTCCAAAGCAACTAACTGTGTCTGTCCATTTTTGTCTAATTCTAGGGAAGAAGAGAAATCAGCATATGTAGATTTAATTAACAATCGTTTTGATGTGTATTAAATGTGACGTCAAAAGAAGTTAGTATTTTTTTTTCTCATGGGTGAAAAGAAAAAACCAATGATTTTGCACAAATGAAGCCAAGCATTAATCTTGATTGAAGATTGTGCGGTTTTTGGTGTCTTTTGGACTTATGCCTTTTTAAGGAAAGGGTCATTTATTAATTTTGCTTGTCGCAGTGCTTCCTTGTTAACTAATGGTACTAATTTTTTTTTTTTCTTTTTTTTTGGTGTTCTTTGTTTGTCAACACACAAGTACTTTACTTCACCTTGATACCAAAAAAAAAACACACACACACACACACAAGTACTCTATATATTGACGTAAAGCTCTTGAAACAAAACAAAATAAAAATAAAGGAAAACATAATTTAATGAAGATCGCAATAAGTCCTTTCCGATCGGCTTTGATAAGCGTGCCCATATGCTAACGCTCGACGCCAAGTGAGATTCGATTTATATATTTAGTCCATTATAGACAATCTTCTTCCACAAAATATGAACGACTAATTACGTGTGTGTATACACTGTAAAAATGCCAATGTAGTAAAGTTGTAAACTATATACTGAAAATTTGATCGGATTTTAACATGATGGTTTGTAGTTTGAATACACTATTATCATATTTAATATAAAACAATCAACATTTAACCTTATATTCACGTTTTCTTCAATTATATTCGAAGAAGTAATAACTCGTGACATCGATCTTAGTTACTAACTTAGACAATGTATTATGCATCTTATAAAATATTATCATGCATAAAATATTGGATCCATATTAAAAGATTAAATAAGAAAACCTTGAATCCAAGGTAATATTTTGTTAAATATATTTCGCCGTCGCCTGAACAGATCCCGGCGAAGCAGATGGGTTCCCTGGATTCTGACATATTTCATGTGAATGTGGGGGTAATTAACAATTATAAAGAAACTAATAGTATGAAATATTGATAGAAGAAAAGGGAAATATAAAAATAATACACGACTACTCTCTTTCCCATTATAATTCAAAGTTATTCTTATTTTCAATATCTAGCATAGGCCTGGGCATTCGGTTAACCATTCGGTTTCGGTTCGGTTGTATTCGGTTTCGGTTATTTTGGATATAGTAATATAGTAACCATTTGGATATTTTTGAAATTTCGGTTCGGTTCGGTTCGGTTTCTTTCGGTTCGGTTTCGGTTTGGTTATTTAAATAAATAACCATAACTAACATAAATTATATTAACATTAACCAAATAAACCAAATATAACCAAAACTAACCGAATATAACCAAAATTAACCAAATATACAATAACAAAAATACAAAAAAGGGAAAAATATGGATTCAATTTTACAAAATAGTATTTAACTTTGTAAATTCAAAATAATAACATTTACATATATTGATTATTTAAAATATTTAATTGTTTTGAATCTAGAAATAATTTATATTTTAAGTTTATTTTATAGTTTTGCATAATATTAAGTATATAATATTTGATATCTTCTAGGTTTTCGGATATTTCGGTTAACCATTTAATTGTCGGTTCGGTTCGGTTCGGTTTCAGTTAGTTTGGATATAGATTTTTACTAACCATTCGGGTATTTGAAGAATTTCGGTTCGGTTCGGTTTGGTTTTTTTCGGTTCGGTTTCGGTCGGTTATTTGGTTATCGGTTATTTTGCCCAGCCCTAATCTAGCATTCGAGCAGATAAAGAAATAAAATTATGTTACTTAGATTAAAAAAAAAAAAAAAAAAGGAACGAAGTAAAATGGTAGAAATAGGAAAGTTCATGGTTGCTCCCTCACAGTGAGGCCCTCACTCAATAGTGGTGAGAGCGGTTCATGCACCTTTGATTTGTCCAGAAGCGCCTTGGTTCACAACTCGTGGGTCCAATATTCCACCGATTTGTGACACGTGGACGGTCGATTCAAACAAAGGATAATATCTTCATAATTCGACAGTCAAGATGACTCTTATAAAGTGAAACGAATTTTTCATTGATCAGCTAAATGACTACAACATAACACCAAGTCACTAACTGATTAATCAGTGATTTTTGCGAGTTGTGGATGTAACACCAGCTGAACTTTATGCAAAACTAGCATTGAAATGTTGAGGTAAATAAATTTAAATTTTTTAATTTCTCCTTAACTACATTTTAATTCATCTAGAATCAAACATAAAATGCCATATGGGAAAAAGAAAAATAAATGTTGCATGGAAGGTTGTAACATACATGTCAAAGCAAGGAAAACAATTTCAACATCGTATTCAAATAAGTTTCAACACCTAGCTAGGATACATTATTACATACATACATACATATGTGTGTGTAAAAAAGTTTAGGAGTGTGAAAAATAGAAGAAGGAAAAGAATCCTAATTGTTAAATATTATATATATATATATATATATATATATATATGTGTGTGTAATAAGTTAAAGAATTAAGAATGGGCCACAAAGTGCTATATAAATCCATCACTTCTAGTTCCTGTTATATTGCTGAATCTCTGATTGGTAGTAACCAGTTTACATTTCGCACATAACTCTCTTCCTCTCTCTTTCATCACCATCTCTTCTGTGTATCAGACACACACAAAAACCTAAATTTTCAAGCTTTGTCAGTCAATCTTCTTCTTCCTCCATACCTTATCTCACCAGCTTCTCCATATCTCTCAAAGAAAAAGACACTCTATAAATTCCCCCCCAAAAAAATCAAATAAGATGGATAACTCCGACATTCTAATGAACATGATGATGCAGCAGATGGAGAAGCTTCCTGAACACTTCTCTAACTCAAACCCTAACCCTAATTCCCATAACGTTATGATGCTCTCCGAATCCAACACCCACCCGTTCTTCTTCAACCCCACCCATACTCATCTCCCACTTGACCCAACCATCTCTCATCACCACCAACCCGGTTTAAATTTCCGGTATGCCCCGTCCATGTCATCATCTCTCCCGGAGAAAAGAGGAGGATGCAGCGACAACGCCAACATGGCGGCAATGAGAGAGATGATCTTTCGAATAGCCGTGATGCAGCCTATACACATTGATCCGGAGTCCGTGAAGCCACCGAAGAGAAAGAACGTGAGGATCTCTAAGGATCCACAGAGCGTGGCGGCTAGACATCGAAGGGAGAGGATAAGTGAGCGCATTCGGATTCTTCAACGGCTTGTCCCCGGTGGCACCAAGATGGATACGGCGTCGATGCTCGACGAGGCTATCCATTACGTTAAGTTTCTTAAGAAGCAGGTGCAATCGCTGGAGGAACATGCGGTGGTTAACGGGGGAGGAATGACGGCGGTGGCCGGAGGAGCACTGGCGGGTACTGTTGGTGGAGGATATGGAGGAAAAGGGTGTGGGACTATGCGGTCTGATCATCACCAGATGCTTGGAAATGCACAGATTCTTAGATGATGATGATGATGATTTTAAAATATATTTCATATTTATTAATATGAAGCGAATCAATATTTTAGGAGGAGTTGAATTAAATATTATGAAACTATCCTTTTCAATCTTTCCGGCTTTCGATGATGTTTTAGTTTTGGGATGGTTTAATTAAAAGTCAGTCTTGGGTTGTAAATTAGACTAAAGTGTTACAGAGTACTAGTAATATTTAATTATCACCAAGTGAATTAATCCACTGTTGTCACTGATCAATCCGACATGTTTCTGTCTTGTTTCTAATGTAACAAGTGTCAAAGTGTGTAATTTATGTCATTTCGTACTTGTTGTAATACTATCTTGATGCACATGTGTGTTGAGCCAACTTTCTAGATTACAAAGTTTTGGGGGATATAGATTATAAGACGAACATTTTTGCATAAAGAAATTTTTACATTTCTTATAAGAAAAAAAAATCTATCAGATACTTTTTAACTTGCAAGAGTCTGCAATATATTTTATGTAATAAATTTAAATTTGGAATTACAAATTCTGAAATTCTAATTCTCTTATTAAACAATCATTTTCTGAACAAATATAGCTATAGGAAACAAATTACCATATATATATATATAGTGATTTGAATACTAATGAACTCAAAATATTGAAAATTATGACAAAAATGGATATGTAACATAATGTATATATGTAAAATTATATTTTAACTAATTCGATCTTCTTCGCTTGATCAACTTTTTTATTTTGCAAATTAACGTAGAAAGGCATATTGTATAATACAATACTCCGATTGAGCAATACATACTGTTATTGTAATTGTAATAATATTATGCTGTATAAATAACTTTTTATCTTTTGAATAAGTGTACATTAAACAATTTAATCCCGAAATGATTTTTAAAATTTTCTTACTTATTAGTTTCTTGGAACTTGAATCACCTACATTCATTACAAAAGATGGTGAAACCCAAGCTGACATCCTTGTACAATTTTGTTTTTATTTTATCACAAACCAAGGTTTTTAGACAAGAAAGAGTTGTATGCATGTTGTTCGTGTCACACAATTCACAAGGTACCTAAGCCCAAATAGATACCCATTTCACAAAGATAAGAAGTTTGAGCCCATGACCACTACAACCATAGGTCATGTATACCATGCCATAAATGAGATATTATTTTGATGTAATCGACACCGATACAAAAGTTAGTCCAATATCATACATGTTTTGGTCGAAGAAAGACAGCAACATTATTGACCAAATGACTTTGTTCTAGAAGCAGAAGATGTACTACCAATCATATGGTGCATTATCAGTTAATAAAATTCCATGTCAACACAGAGAAAGATCTTACTTACTACACCAACAATTTCTTCAAAGCTATAAGTATGTCCATTTCTAGGTGTATAACTACATCTCTTAATTATATTAAAGCCCATTACGAGATGAAAACTTTGTTCGAAAGTCCAAACCCATACAGTTTTTGATTTTAGATATTCGTTTCATTGATAATTTTAGGAACTGGCCTAGCCAAATTTATTTATGCATGAAAAAATCTTCTTATCGTGAATAGTTTACCGATGGCTTTCCTTTATGAACTTCCAAAGAAACAAAACATATGTTTTAACTTTTAGAATAGCCTTTGACTGCAACTTCAACAATAGAAAAAAAAACATGTTTAAATTGATGTTCATGCACTTGGTTTCGGCCGCCCATTTTGGGTTTGGTTTAATAAGACGACCTAATTCTGAGTTTATCAGCTCGGTCAATGAAGTGGATACATGCAGTGTTTCTAATTAAAATCCATACCATATTTGATCCATCCGCTGAAATTGACTGTTGTTCAATCAGCATAAGGTTTGAATTAGTTGAATGTCTGCCCGGATGTTATAATGACAGTTATGTTAGAGGATGGTAATGGAACTGCGTTCCCTCTTAATGTTCGGTTGTAATTTCTTTTTTTTTATGCTTTGATAAATAGTAGGGGACGTTTGTCTCCTACGGCCTACCAAAAAAAAATCAGCATAAGGTCTGAATTAGTCTTTGTTTAATTTTGGGATACCATGATGCGTGCAGTGTTTTAGCTAGGTTTACATAACGACGTTTAAAGGTTAGAAGTTTACTACAATCCGTATTCCAAGGAATATTCGAAAATCTTGAATTATGCTTATCTTTAGAGGATAGGGACCCCATTTATTAGCTTTGAGGAAAACGATTCCACTTATTAGGACCTCAAGTTGAATCTTATACAATAACATAACGTTGTTTCTAACTTTGTGTAAGAGTGTGACATTTAGCACTCTATTTTTGTGACACATGTCATTCTGGTTAATTTTAAATTTAACATTCTATTTTTTTATTTGACTTTATCTTATTTGTATCTCATGTGGTGTATAGTTTGTTAAAAAAAAAAGATAATTGTTGTATAGTTTGTTTTTCTGAAATTTTTTTCAACATTGTTACAAAAAATATATTCCTTTCATTTTTTAGTTTTAGCATCTAATATATTTCATAACGAAATCATACACCATAGAACTTAAAAAAAAAATACTGATCAACCCAACTAAAAAATATAAACAAATTAAAACCAAATAAGAATAGAAAATGATTTCATATTTTTAAAGTAAAAACTGAAACCAAATTAATTTATGATAGATTAATTTGAAAATATAGAAAATTTTCTAATATATATATATATACATATATCACATTATATTCAATAATCATATATAATGTATTAAAGACACAACTCAAATTTGTATTTAATGGTATTCTATAAGTTACAGTTTGACTGTCTTTAAAACATATGTACTAAACAAAAAAGGTATCATAACATAATTGTTTTATCTCCCCCCATGAAATAACAGAAAATAATAGTTTCAAAATTAATTTATTGTTAATTATACTATTTATTTTAAAATAATTAGAAATAGAGACAATTTATAGAAGAAAAACATATTTATATTAAATTAACCACACTTTTATTTTCATGAATTTTATAAAAAATTATTTAGACTTAACTTAGAGTATAAGATATTTTTTTGTGATATCGTATCAATAAATTATTTTAAAATTGACTTGTCATATTATAAAATTATTTTTTGTTAACTATTACTTTAATATATGAAAATAAAATTAATATATAAGACAACATAATTTATCTATCAAAGTAAGGTCTTACACCTTTTTTTTCTTAGAATACTTATCAGTTTTTTTTTTCCAAAAAACTAAATTATAAATAAATTAATTTATCTTAATTATTTAACGAACAAACAAAAATTAATTAACTTTGCTGTAACTAATTGTCCTATTACTATAAAATGGTTTCATACATTTCAAAGTAAAAACTGAAACCAAATTAATTTATGATAGACTAATTTAAAAATATAAAAGATTTTCTAATATATAAAAACTCACATTATATTCAATAATCATGTATATTGTATTAAGACACAACTCAAATTTGTATTTAATAGTAATTTATAAGTTACAGTTTGATTGTCTTTAAAACATATGCACTAAAAAAAACATAATGGTATCATAACATAATTGCTTTATCACCCTATGATATAACAGAAAATAATAATTTTAAAAATTAATTTATTGTTAATTATACTATTTATATTAAAATTATTACAAATGGAGACAATATATAGAAAATAAAAAAATATATTAAATTTCACACAGTTTTCTTTTCAATGATTTTTTATAAAACTGGTTAAACTTATATTATAAGATATTTGTTTTGTGATATCGTTTTAATAAATTATTTTAAAATTGACTTATCATATATAAAAATATTTTTTTGTTAACTATTACTTTTAGATGATGACAATAAAATTAATATATAGGACAACATAAAATTATCTATCAAAATAATTAAGTAAGATCTTATTTTGTTTTCTAAACTACTTATCAGTTTTTTCTTTTCCAAAAAAAAAAATATATAATTTATCTTAACTATTTAACAAAAATACCATATATAGTTGACTTTGCTATAAGTAATGGTCTTATTACTATAGTAACATAATGTTTAAATAATTTCAACAATATATTGTAATCAAAAATATTTAGTAATATGTACTTTAACTTTCCTTTTTTCATGACCCTTCTACGAAATAATATATAACATATATATATTATATATTGTAGTTGAACCGTAGTATTATGAATATTATTTTTCAAGACATATATTAACAATTACATCTGTAAATTTCATATATAATTGAATATAAACTTCATTTTTTAATTTCAAGTTAATAATACGTACATAAATCATGTACGTATATGGGAATCATGTGCTACTTTCTAATTACTTATATAGTTATATCTATATGGGAATTTGTATGGGAATAAACGATCAAGTCGTATGGGAATTTGGGTTTCCGTTTCTTCAGAACTAACGGGTGCTTTTTTACTTATCAACATATCAAAAAAGTTTCAAATAATTTCTCTTTATAGGCTAAACGCAATGTTGTATTGAATCTCTTTATAATCTTTTTTTTTTTTTTTTTGTCAGCGAATCCTTTTATAATCTAACCAAACAAAAAAGGAGACCTACTTAGGATCCTGTGGCAGTATAAGAGAATTATATGTTTGTACTCCAATCAATATAATGTTTTAAGCTAATATGGGAAGTCTACTATATCAAAACTTAATTTATACTTTTCATTATGTATTATAATCATATAAAAAGTAAACGTGTTAGTTACTGCATGATAGTGTACAATTCTGTTGTCCAAAATCATTGATAACAAACATTATATAACATATTCCACTACTTTTCTAGTTATCTACTATAGACTTCCATTGCTTATTAAGTATGTTATTTGACATCCTATGTACAGTGTTATTTTATTAGATATATATATATATATATATATATCTTATTTAATAGAACAAGGCAAGTTGTGTATTAGGAGTAGAGACATATATCCCATACCAAGAGACTAAAATATTCGATCGGTAAGGCTCACGACTTTGTTCCGTTCCATTTGCTAGACAATCTCCCTTCTTTCCAACTTGTTTATTTTTATACCGTAGATCGAGTTCCAACCATTTAAGACTGTATGTATTTTCCGAAACACAATTGGGATGTTACCTTTTAAATATTTTTTTTCTTCTGAAACTAATGGTCGATGCATATACCATATATAATCAAATTCATATAAGTATAGTGAAAGCTGACATATACCAATAATCATGCGTTAATAGCAAGCGACGGTTGAAGACTCTATAATGTGTAGGATACAGAAGAATCATAGAAATCTTACAACAGAAATAAATTTAAGCAGATAGGGAAAAAGTATAAACTATACGATAAAGTAGCCGAAAGAAGAAAAGAAAAAAAATTTTGTTCAAAAAAAAAAAAAAAAAAGAAAAGAAAAGAAAAATCGGAGTATGTGATTGGTTCATGGTATCAAAACCAAAAAAAGAAAAAAAGAGCTCGCAAGTCGCAAGATCTTTATCCATTCATACAGAGAAAAGAATATCTATATTATCGAGGAAGATATTTGTTATAAGAATAGTAATAGTAATACTTATTATGCAAGAAAATCTAGGAAACAAATAAATTTAATAGAAGGAAATAGAAAAATAAAAAATGGTGGGAAGAACATGCGAACATGTGAGGGTGACGGAGTGACGGCTAAGTAATTAAGGATATACTAACTTCACTTTCATCAAAACTCGTGTTACTGCAACCCCTGAGCTTTGTGCGTTCGTCATCGTCAGGTTCCGTTAATGTCTGTTATCTCTTTATTTTCACTAATAGCACTAAAAAATGGGTGAAACAAATCATATGATAATATTATAAATTTATATATGTTTTTTAAGAGGAGCCGCAACTTGCGAAAGTCTGTTACTCTTGTGTTTGGAATCGAAGACTTCAGCTCTGCTGATTCCGACAATAAAGAAAGGAAAGAAACTAAACTTCACTGTGAAGCACTTCTTTTCCGTTTCTTGGCCACTAGTTTTTTTTATTTATTTTTTATCACTACTTTTATATTGTAGAGTTGTGAGTTGCGCCGCAATTTATTTCAAGACAATCTTGCAACCTTCTGATCCAAAACAAGATAAGTAAACAATATCAGCGCTATTAAGTTATGTGCAAACGCTTAAGTGTATAGAGGAGTAATATCAAAATATCGTTTATACACTATCTGAGTTATTGTAACAAAAGTGTACCTGTAATAAGATTTTTCTAACGTTAGATATGAATTAGATACGGAAAAATCGAAATTATGACGCAAAGGGACATATGAAATTAAGTATTTTATCAAAACAATGATAAGAATATTATTTTTCTATGATTCTCATGCAATCATGCCCATTACGACCTCAAAACTTGGACGGCCAAGCAAGTTGTTGTGAAAACTTCTATATCAAGCATTTTTATAGGATAAAAGTGAAATTCATCGTAAAGTCGTGACTAATAAAATATTAGCAAAAAGAATGGTGATTGGAAGAGTTGTCGGATAAAGTCATATATTGAAGCATCAAATCTGTTGAATTGTTATTGGAATTTGGTAAGAAAACAATAAAAAAACAAAACTATATTACAATTCACATGTGACAACTTCATCGTATTCAGCATTTTTCTCATCTATCAATATAAGTTTAGTTTTATTTTAACAGAGAAACATTATACTATTCGAAAATAAGCATGCAAATTGCAGCTGCTCTAAGAATATCCGTATACTATGAGAAAATGCAAATACGTTACTAAATGGAGAAAGAATTTGATACTTGGATTCACCAAACAACATTACAAACCCCAACTTGCATTTTTTTACAATTTTATATCAACGGCCCTTGGAAGAAGTTCTAACTATATGATCTATATAATAATTACTATAAAATTTTCGATTTTAAATCCCAATCAACACCGTTATTCATAAAGTAATTTTTTGTTATTTTGTTATTTAATTTTTTCCCAGTTTAATAAATATATATTTTGTTATTTAATTTCCTTTTTAATTTTAGCAGACCCAACAACGAAAAATCAAATATCCACTCTCTCATCACGTGCATTAAATTTTTATTATCTCAAAAATGTAAACTTTGGGATATAATTATCAACATCTAAAAAATTTAATAATAAAATTGTTAGTATATAATGAAGAAGTTGCGACATAAGGCACAATAAACAGTCACGAGCTACATGCTCTGTATCTCTCTGTTTGCTATATACTTCAATTCCCATTCCAATTCTGAATCGGTGAATCCAATCCCAAAAGAAAAAAGGAAACTTTCTTATTAACCCTAAAATCTCATTCTTCCAATCTTATAAAAACGAAACCTTTTCTTCACAATTCTCTCATCCACACATAATCTAGTTCTTCATTAATCTCAGAAGCTTTTTGTCTCAATGGAGTGGGTTCGTGGAGAAACAATAGGGTTCGGAACGTTTTCTACTGTAAGTGTAGCGACGACTATTAATAAAGATTCCGGTGAGTTCCCGAGGCTTATCGCCGTGAAATCGTCTGATTCTTATGGCGCCGCTTCTCTTTCTAACGAGAAATCAGTGTTGGATTCACTCGGTGATTGCCCTGAGATCGTACGGTGTTACGGCGAGGATCGAACGGTGGAGAACGGAGAGAAGTTACATAACTTGTTGTTGGAGTACGCTTCGAGAGGAAGTTTAGCGACACAGTTGAAGAAACTAGGCGGTGAGGGTTTACCGGAACCCACCGTACGCCGCCACACGGGATCAGTGCTCAGAGGGTTACGTCACGTCCACGCGAAAGGGTTTGCTCACTGCGATATAAAACTCGGGAATATTCTGTTGTTTAACGACGGCGCCGTTAAAATAGCCGATTTCGGATTGGCGAGGAGAGTTGACGGAGTTTTAACGCCGTCAAACGAAGGGGTTGAGATTAGAGGGACGCCGTTATATATGGCGCCGGAATCTGTTAACTATAACGTGTATGGATCAGCGGCTGACGTGTGGGCGTTAGGATGCGCTGTAGTTGAGATGGTTAGTGGCAAAACGGCGTGGAGTGTGAAAGAAGGATCACACGTCATGTCGCTTTTGATGCGTATTGGTGCCGGTGGTGAGTTACCGAAGATTCCAGAGTTCTTGTCGGAAGAAGGAAAAGATTTCTTGTCTAAGTGTTTTGTCAAAGATCCCGAGAATAGATGGACGGCTGAGATGCTTTTGAACCATCCGTTCGTAGCCGTTGATTGTGAAGAGCACGATCAACGAGAAGACTATGTTTTGAAGGTGGAGGAGGAAGAAGCACCGACGTCACCAAAGTGTCCATTCGAGTTTCCCGATTGGGAATCTATGTCATCGGATTCTCACACGCCGTCTGATTCTCCGGTGAAGAGACTTGGGAGTTTGGTTAGTGAATCGTTCCCTGATTGGTCTGTCGAAGGGGATTGGGTTACCGTCAGGTGACGTCATGAGTGTTAGAAAAACAGAGTTGAAGGCTATGTTTTTTTTTTAACACCTAGCTAAGAATACTTATTCGTATTCTTTGTGTGTAATTGATTTGTTAATACAATTTATTGTAGTCTTCATTGATTATTTTTTCTTCTTTCATCAAATTTTGAGGAATCAATTGATTGTTCGGTACTATAATTAAGATCTGATCTAAATCCATCCATCAGAAAAAGTGTATTTAAAAAGGGAAAAAAGGAAGAAGCATATTGGTGTCTTTTGAGTGTTGGAGTAAGAACGTTAACAGAGGATCGTGTCCACCACACGACAGATACTTTGCTAGTTTGCTTCAAGGAAAACTAACTTCTCTCGTACCATAAATTTGATCTCTACTCAAGACGATAAATTTGGATCCTTCTAGCGTTTTTCTCTATTTATTGGAATGTAGGCCCATTGGGTTTTAGAGACTTCATTATTATTCAAAAGCTGAACTTTTAGACATAGCCATTCGATGAATGTAAGAAAAATATTTGATGGAGCGTGACCCATCAGAAGAATTTGAGTCAAGAGAAACAAACTTGAAACTTCCATCACCGAGTATAGTTGCTGTCACAAAAATGGTTTCAGGCCGATTTCAAAGGGATTGAGGTTAGAGCATGTACAATGGTAGATACTAAAAAAAGATACTTAAGTATATTTTTAATTATAATATTTATAAATAATGAAGTTAAAAACTTTTTTAAAAACTGTCAAAAGGTTTGCGTCAATGGTAGATACTAATTTTAGGTTCTTAAAATTTAATTTTTTTTTTCAAAATTATAATATGTTAAGTACAATTTGGTTTGTTTAAATTTTTAAATATTTTTTAAAACATAAAAAATTTTGTATTTCGTAAAATTTAAAGTTACATGATATAAAAGCATATTAAAAAAAAATTACAAAAACGATTAGTTATCATCCTGGCTGCAATAACGTGAAGAATCCGGACTCAGTAACTACAATAGCGATCTGCAATAGAGAGGTTGATCTTTGGTTGTCACCCTTAACCTCTTGTAACAGCAAGCTCTTCGGTTGTCACCCTTTACCTGAAATAACAGAGACAAGAAGGATTAATAGATGTAGCATCAGAAATACAAAAACAGAGAAGAGAGAGGAAAGAGATAAACACCGATTGTGTGTCTTTACTAAGGAGGAGGAGGATCCACTTGAACAGCAGCAATATATGTATCATAACCACACACACACTAGTTTACATCCAAACACAATCACTTCCGCATTTTCAGAATGTGCCATACACATGAGGCACAACAATATGCGAAAGAAGTATTCCTAGAGTCCATCATCAACTACAGGCAACTATCCAATAATCAGCTAAAAGGCAAAATATCCAGAATCCCCCACTTGTTAACCATCAAATTAAACTATGTTTTATGCTATGCTCAGCCAAATAAGAAGAGCATAAAACATGAAGCAACACTAAAATACCCGAGAAACTGCAACTGGTATATGAATGGGTTGAGAGCAAAAAGAGAGATTTGGTTTGAAGAAGATACCTTCATCAGTAGGTTTGAGCCTGAAAATATAAAGCTCACAAAAGGTTTGGTCCGCAGAGGCGAACATTAGTCTGATAAAGTCAAGGCTCAGGATTGGATGATGCCAAATCCTTAGCCCAATACGTAACCCAATAAAGGATACCTGCGCAACACCTGTAACTCGCCGAAACGTGATGCACGAACTCAATCCGACTCCCCTGCACAAACCATTTGTGAGCAAACAGAGTAAGAAGAAGAAAAAAAGAAAAAAGGACCACAAGCATACAATTGTACATCAACAAATCAAAGACTAGGCCTATCATGTTATACTTCATCATTGGTACTGTAAGCAGCAATTAAAAAATGGGTCCATGATAGGCCTAGTCTCGAACTCATAGTCCAAGTTCTCCCAATCAATCACGAAACCCTAAACCCATACACACCACAACAAACAGAGCATAAACCATAATGTTTTTTTTTCTTTTTAATCTTTTATAAATCAATTAACCAGATCGAGGTTTCAAATCGAGATCAAGATAATCATATTAACAAACAGAGGGAGCAAGAGATAAAAAAAAAAATTGTACCAATTGAGAGAAACAACTAACCCCAAAATCAGAGACAGCGTTGAGGAGTTTAGAAGATTGAGACTTGAGGAAAATTCAACCATTTCCGACTCATCTCCTCTCTCTCAATTCAACAGATTCCGACTTGAGAAAACTTCACCGATTTTGGGTTCGTGAAATGAAAGAGAGAGGAAGAGAGGAAAAAAAGAAAAAAGCTTCCGTCGATGTTTTTTTCTTTTCTTTTTGTTAAATTCACGAACCAATCAGAGACAGACACATATAACATAAGAATCGATACTAAAAATGCTTAATTAAGAATCGATTTTAACATTTATCATGTATTATGATTTATTTTTATTCTTAAGTAACCCTAAAAACCCTTTAAATACCACCGTTGTACTTGCTCTTATATTAAGGTTAGTGCAAGTAAAAGACTCTTAAATGATACTTCTTCTTTACAAGATACTTCATCTCTTCGAATATATAAGTTCTTTTAACATTTTCTGTTTGTTCTATTTTATAAGATTTTTAAGTTTTAATGCATTTTTATATTAATTTAATATTTTTTTGACTATTTAAATTTTGTATTATTTTCTTTTAATTTGATTAAATAATATAATATTTATTATTTATTATTTTTTGTCCTTTGAACCAATAATTCTCATATAATGGAAGAGAGGGAGTATAATTTGTTCCATTTTACAAGGTTTTGTCATGTTTCTATGCACTTTTTAATATTAATTTAATAAATTTGACTATTTAAATTCCACAATATTTTTTTGTATTGGTTAAATTATGTTAAATTATTGTTTATTAATCTTTGTAATTTTAGCCAAAAGCTCTTATATACTTTCTCTGTTTCACAAATAGTGTCATTTTGACATATTTGAGACAAATTAAGAAAGTTTGTAGTATTTCACACAAATTGAAAATTAGAGGCTCCGAGATGCCGTCTATGCTTCTAACACCGTTCATCGGGAAGAAAAGTCTGAAAAAGTCAGGAACAGAGCCTCGAGGTTGAAGGATATCACTTACCGAGACAGAATCCGCTATGGCATGAACAAATTTGACACCACGGCCATCGTCACAGTCGATATAAAGCGACACCGTATTATCTTCATGGTTGTTCACTTTCACAAGACTACCAGTGAAGGGGAAGTAGGTCTCTAGAGTAGTAGACAGAGAGGACTTTAACCGAGAGATGAAATGGGTTTGCGGGTCGGGTTTGTGGAAGAGGAGACCTCTTTGAGGATAATCGAGATAGAGAAGGCTAAGATCAGATGGAGTAAGATGGATCTTTGCCTGACCCGAATGACTGATGTTTCCGGGTTTAACAATGCTCGAAGAAATCACGGTCACATCTTCCATTGTTTCCGTTAAGAAAGGAATACAATCTTCTTTTTTTTTTAGTAATACCAAAATGAATCATTGATAGCCACACGAAAGCAAACTCAAAGCCATATCTTTAAAACTTGACTATGCACCAAACAATGATGTTAGACAGCTGTCTATTGATAAAACGCATATATTTTATTTTTCTCCCCTTTTGATAAAAACCACATCGTACAATCAAGTTGATACTCTTTTTGGTATTTGTTTCTAGTACGTCGAGTGTTTTAGTTAATGCTAGTCTGTTATCATCAATCTTGTTCAAACTTCACCAACATATCCTCCTCCTCTCATTGCCTCCACCATTTTCCTACTCAACTGATCTTTATCCATGATAGGCTTGATAGTACCTTGCGGCTCACGCTTCCCCATTAATCTTAAAACATCAACTGCACTCTCAATGTCTGTCCGACCCTCCACATATTGAACACATGCGTATGCAGACAAAGCAAGATTGTTATTTGGGTCCCATCCGTTTTGCCTTACTTCCATCGCCGTTTTCTTCCTCTCCTCTTCTTCCTTATGATCTTCAAGCATGTCGTTCACTGTTGACTTGGTGTCTTGTATCGTGAGTGTTTTGTAGTGATCAAATTCCAGAATATCTTTTATCTTGACTTGGGAAAAACGATGCTCCCCGGTATCCCACTCTTCAAGAACCTCGTGAACCCCTTCGAGATCGTCTTTAACCCAAAAGAGCATAATCGTGCGAGTATATTGACCGATTGTATCAAATACTTTCCTATCCTTAGCTAAGTTCCACAAACGGCGAAGGTCTTCCTTTTCTCCTATACGCCTATAAATTAACATGAGATACCAATAGACTTTTGGTCCGAGGACGTCGTAATATCCATCATTAACCAATAATGGCTCTGACTTACGCAACATAGCTAAACCAAACCCCTTTGGTCTTTTCTCCTCCAACTTGTTCAAAAACTTTTCCATTCCTTTTGAGTCATATGCTGATATGTAAGAAGCTAACATCTTGTAAATCGGTATTCCTTCAGGTTTCATCTTTTCGCCGCCCCTCTCTTCTGATTTATAAATGCTTCTGAGTTCCAAATATGTCTGAATTTTTTCTTTCATCTTTCTCTTTCTTTCTTGCTCCTTCGCTGAGAGCAAATCTTCTTTATTCTTGAACTCCCCAAACGGAAAAGATACTGTTTTGGGGAAGCGAAAAAGGGAAAACCTACAAGGAAGAATCCTCAACAAGCTATCCACCGGTGATCGTCGAACAAGATGATCCATGCTCTCAAGTCAAAAGACAATCACATAAACAAATCCTATAATATATATAACCCAATATCTTTTCGTATTGGATTTTATATGCTTTCGTAACACGTCATTTTTCTCTCAAACAACCTTGCAAAACTATACATCCGGGATCCAGCAAAAAAACAATGATCACATCAAGCTAATACATCCCTAATATTGTAGCTAGACGTCAATATTGGAATTCTCGAAAATAAATGTAAAAGTAAATATAGTGAATAACAAGTTTTACTTTTATAACACATAAAAATTAAATGACAGTTTTTCTCGCTAACAATAAAAGGAAAAAATAATTAATTTTCCTTGATGCATCATGTAATGTCGATTAGGGTCACCAAACTTGGAACGCAAAAATAAAGTAAAGGAAACACAAAATTAAGACAAATTTTCCAGAATCCATAGATTGATATGCAAAGCCCCACAATTTTCCAGAATTCTACTTCCAATACCTAATTTTGAAATCTTTACATTTCCAACCCAATCTTCTGCATAAGTAAGTATTATAGTTATCATTAGTCAGTAATGACCTCAACATTTTTACTGACTTGCAAAGCAGCCCAAATTTAGCGACGGCCCGTCAAAAGAAGGGGTTGAGATTAGAGGGACGCCGTTGTATATGGCGCCGGATTATGTTAACTACAACGGTTAACGAGTAAGCTTTTGAACCATTCGTTCGTAGCCGTTGATTGTGATAACGATGAAAGAGAAGACTATATATGTTTTGGAGGTGAAGGAGGAAGAAGTACCAACGTCACCAAAGTGTCCCTTCGAATTTCCCGATTGGGAATCTATGTCATCGGATTCTCACACGCCGTCGGAGTCTCCGGTGGAGAGACTTGCGAGTTTGGTTAGTGAATCGTTCCTTGATTGTCTGTCGGCGGAGAATGGGTAACCGTCCGGTGAAGGGAGTGTTATAGAAGGCTAGGTTTTTTTAAGACACCTAGTTAAGATCTAAGTTCAATGATACTTATCCGTATTCTTTATGTGTAATCGATTTGTTAATACGATTCGAAATCCCGATCATAGCAAATCTTTGGCCAAGTTCTGAAAGTTTCCAGGTTGAAGCACCGTCGGTGACCATGTAATCCTAACCAAAACCAATAAAGACTCCATCTCTACTCTCAGTAACTTGTAAACCAAGCAAGGGCTCTCAGACGAAATAGTGAGGTGTGAGCAAATTGAAAACGTATATTATAATGTTTTGTTTTTTTTTTTCCTTTTTGACACCAATTATTTGTACTGTGAATAGAAGAATGTTCCTTTTAAATTTTCTTACGGTAAAAAGCTGTCCTTTTTCTAACCTGCTGGTAACCATGTGAGCATTGGTCATGCAATAATTTAAAGCGATTGTACGTTTCCACTTATATAAATAATACTGTACTACCCTTCGATAATTTATTTATGTTGTCTCATTGAACAACATGTGAACAGCGATCGTGCAAATCGTCTCGTCCCAATGAGATGCAGTACATGTCGAGACTTATGGTATGGCTTTGATCTTTTTAAGTAACCGAAAAGTTCGAGCTTTTAATTCTCTTTAAAAGTGATGATGGAACTTGGGATGGACTTATGGAATTATAAGGCAGCTTCACTTGTCACACATGCGTTCACAAGGTGAAGCTTCTTTTTGAGTCATCTGTGTTACATTTATGTTATTTGTATTTGGAGATCAATAAAATGCATTTCAAGAAGCAAATAAGTGCTAGCTACTTAACCATAATACCTTCTGCCAGGTTCATACATTATACAATCAAAGAGACAAATATTGGAACCAAAGTAAATCAATCAATCATGCAGTAGTTACATGCTCTAAAAATTCCACATCGGCTAGTAGGTTCACTAGTACATCCGACCGTAGGGTAGCCTGAACATCAATACTTCCTACATTGATACCTGGAAAAAGTGTAAGCTTTCCATTGAAACTACTCGACGGTCCAGATCGAGCTGCAATAGGTTTGCCCCAACCAAAATCTTTATTGTACACTTCGAACCGGGGAGAGCTTGCGATAACTATAGTATCACCGTCTACTTCACTGCCACTGAATAATTTTAGGTTCTTAACATTTCTAACCCAATCATCTGCAAAACTTTTACAGTTTTCACTCGTTTGCGAGCCCACTAATTTTCTAATTTCCAGACCAGCCCAACCCAAGCCACGATCCAACAGCTCTTCCACGGTGGTTACGGCTGTGGCAAGATAGATCATATTCCCAAAGCAATCTTTCTCAAGCGAAGGACTTATCCTCTGCCTTAAGTCAACCACTAGTTTAAATTGTGTCTCTCGTTCTTGGCTCATACCACTGTGTCTGATGATTGATCGCCACATATGTGCTGAAACCGCTTGAAGAGATGAAATTACCAGGTCACTGGAGCCAACCTCGCTGTTGGCTTTAGCTTTGAGATCTGAAATATTCTTCTTTGTGAAGTGAAGCATCCAATGTTTCGTACTGTGCACGGAAGAGATTCACGGCTTGGTGGTGGCGGCCTCTCCGTCAATGAAATCGGAATATGGATAGGGTAACCGATCCCCTCGAGAAACCATCCTTTGAGAACAAGAGGCTTACGTTTGAGTTCGGAACCACCACTCGAGCAAATCTTGGACCAAGTATGGAAAAAATCCCACATAGAAACCCCATCTCCAACCAAGTGGTTGTAACTGTAACCGATGAATACTCCATCCTTCATCTCGGTGACTTGTACAACAAGCACGGGCTCGGCTGCGCCATCACAGTTTTTAAAACCGTTGCAGGGAAAGAAATCATCTAGGACACAAGGCACAGAACCATCAGGTTGAAGAATATCACTCACCGAGACAGATTTAGCTTCGGCGTGGAGAAATCTAGCGCCAGAGTCATCACAGTCTACAAATAACGACACCGTATTGTCTTCAAGATTCTCCGTCTTCTCGAGACGACCCGCGAAAGGGAAGTATATATCTAAGGCAAGAGAGAGAGAGGCCTTTAGCTGAGAGATGAGATTGAAACTGTGATCGGGTTTTGGGAAGAGAAGACCTCTTTGAGGACTACTGAAATGAAGAAGACTGAAGTCAAAAGGAGTAAGATGGATCTTAGTTCGACCGGATTGGCTGCTGTTTACGGGTCGAACAATGCTCGACGACACTAAAACTACCCCTCCTGCCATGTTTAGTCTCTAATGTGAGTCTTTGAAGCTGTGAAGAAAGAAAGAGTGAAACTCGGCTAGGCTAAAATTATACTCACTTGCCAATAGGAGAAGGTAAGGATTTTAATATTGCGCGTGTTACACGTTGTAAAACTTTTCTCTTGTCCTTTTTTCTTTTTCTTTCTTTTGAATTTCAACCAACCACTTGTGCAAACTAGAAAAGTGTATATATCCATTATCCAATAATATTTTTATAATATCAAAACTAGCATTTTAAATATTCTCATAAGGGATATGTTTGTAAATAATATAACTCTATCAAATCTTTTAATTTTTTTTCATCTTCTTTAAAACTTTGCCTTAAACTATATATACCAGAAACTTGGCTGTAGACTACATGCACTTCAAAACTTGCTTCAAACATTTTCATTATTATATACTATACATTGAGTGATGATGTTCTCCTTTTCTTTTTTTCCTTTTCAACATGTGCGTACGTACTATATTTCCAAATCATAAGTACATAATGTTAATTATTGAAGGTTTTGAGGAGACGACACAGTCACATGAAAAAAGTTTTTTTTTTTTTTCATTGTTAATCTGGGGATTTCCAGATAATTTCGGGGTTAATGAGATAAATTATCTTGCAAGTTTTCTTTTGCTCTATACAATTTTTTTTTTGAATTTAATGTTAAATTATATTCAAAAGAAAATAAACGTTTTACAAAAGCTGTTGAAAATTAGCGCAATGGTTAACCGTCTGATTGCTCTATACACTTTATGTGTGTAATTTATGTTATTTGTGTTTGGAGATCAATAAAATGCATTTCAAGAAGCAATCAAGGGCAAGCTAATTAACAATAATACCTTCGCCAGGTTTGTACATTAAACAATCAAAGAGACAAATACCGGAAGCCAGATAGTATGCTCCTAAATAAATCAATCAAGCAGTAGTTATATGCTCTAAAAATTCCACATCGGCTAGTAGATTCTTTATGACATCCGACCATAGGGTAGCTTGAACATCAATACTTCCTTCACTAATTCCCGGAAAAAGATTAAGCTTGCCACTGATACTATTGGACGGTCCAGCTCGAACTGCAATAGGTTTGCCCCAACCGAAATCTTTGTTGTACACTTCCAACCGTGGTGAGCTTGCGATAACTACAGTATCACCATCTACTCTACTGCCAAGGCCTGATTTTACGTTCTTAACATTTCTAACCCAATCCTCTGCAAAAGTTTTACAGTTTTCATTCGTTAGCGAGCTCACTAGTTTATTTATTTGGAGAGCAGCCCAACCCAGGCCACGATCCAGCAGCTCTTCCACGGTGGCTGTGGCTGATGTAATATAGGCCATATTCCCAAAACTATCTTTCTCAAGGGGAGGATTCACCCTCTGCCTCAAGTCCACCACTAGTTTGCAATACGTCTCTTGTTCTCTGCTCACACCACTATGTCTGATGATTGATCTCCACATATGTGCAGAAACCGCTTGAAGAGATGAAACTATTCCCTCGCTGTTGGCTTTAGCTTTGAGATCTAAAATGTTCTCCTTTGTGAAGTGAAAAATCCATTCTTTTGTTCTCTGCTCACGGTTCCGTGGTGGCCTCTCCGACTCTGAAACCGGAATAGGGATAGGGTAATCGATACCCTCGAGGAACCATCCTTTAAGAACAAGAGGCTTATGATTGAAACCTGAACCAGTCGAGCAAATCATGGACCATGTGTGAAAGAAACCCCACATAGAAACTCCATCTGCCACCATGTGATTGTAACAGTAACTGATGAACACTCCGTCCTTCATCTCGGTAACTTGTATAACAAGCAAGGGCACCGAGTCACCATCAACGCTCCTAAAATCGTCGGCGGGAAAGAAGTGCTTCGTGAAATCGGGAACAGAGCCATCAGGCTGAAGAAAATCACTTACCGAGACAGATTCAGCTTCGGCGTGGAGAAACCTAGCGCCAGAGCCATCACAGTCTATGTAAAACGACACTGTCTCGTCTTCAAGATTCTCCGTTTTGACGAGACGACCCGCGAAAGGGAAGTAGATATCTAAGGCAAGAGAGAGAGAGGTCTTTAGCCTAAAGATGAGATTGAAATCTGGATCGGGTTTGGGAAAGAGAAGACCTCTTTGAGCATAATCGAATTGAAGAAGACTAAGGTCATATGGAGTAAGATGGATCTTAGTTCGACCGGATTGGTTGCTGTTTACGGGTTGAATAATGCTCGAGGAGATTAAAACTACCCCTCCTGCCATTTTTAGTCTCTAATGTGAAGCTATGAAGGAATAAAAATAAAACATGGCCAATCTGAAATAGTACCCCACCACATGCCAAAAGAAAGCAAATCCTATCCACTGTACGTAAGGATTAAATTATTCCACAATGTAATTATACCTTATCACCTAGATGTTCACAAGTGGTTAGTTAGAATAATTTATGTACCAAATCTATCTATAAAATTCACAATCAAAATTACTATGACTTTATTTTCAAAGCTAGCTTTTTCGTTAGTATAATTCTTTGAGGACAAAATATTTTCGAAAAGAAAATACCGTACATCAAAGTTGTATTTTGACATTTTCTAAAACAATTGTTTACGATTATGTCATAAGTATTAAAATTGTTAGATTCAGGCTTATTTTGGGTTATTAACTAAAAACGAATTGGTGATTAGTAGATTGATCCCTAGCTCTTTATATATTTACGATAGTTCCTTCAAGCTTCCAATATGAGATTTAGATTGCATTGTATCCCAACAATCTCCCCTTCAAACCAAAGACCACATGTAGGATTTTAACACACCTCCTCGGGATGATAATTCTATCTCGAACGGATCCTAGTTGGACGGATAATAAACACTTTCTTGGGCCTCATATTTGGATTAACAAGAAGCATATCTGTATCCATTTTTCTAAATCCACCAGAACTTGAACTTTGGGCTCTGATACCATGTTAAATTTGGGCTTATCTTGAGTTTCCAACTAAAAACCAATTGGTGATTAGTGGATTGAGCCTACTTGAATTATATTGTATCCCAACAAAAATTATTGTTACTTAGTACTGGCTTACAATTTATAACTTATAAAATGTTAAAATTAAAATGGTTTAAAAAAAACTTTTTTAAAATAAATCTGTAAAAATTGGATTAGTTTTACAAAAAAAAAAGGTAGAAAATCATCCAATAATAAATCGACAACTTTAGATCAAAGATTATTGGAACTAATTCACAACAATTAGAACATAATATGTCTACTCAGCCATCTGAAATAAAATGGAGTTAGTTGGATCGTTGTTCGTCCAGATTGGTTTATATAGTCACATCTGCCATTTTTGGTGTGTACGTCCGAATGATATGTTTTATTCTCAACCAAATCAAATCATGCAGTAGTTACATACTCTACAAATTCCACGTCGGCTAGTAGATTAACTAGTACATCAGACCATAAGGTCGCCTGAACATCTATACTTCCTTCATCGATTCCGGGAAAAAATACAAGTTTGCCACTGATGCTATTGCCCGGTCCAGCTCGAACTGCAATCGGTTTTCCCCAACCGAAATCATTGTTATACACTTCAAACCGGGGAGAGCTTGCAATAACTATAGTGTCACCAGCCACTCTACCACCAACGCCTAGCTTTAGGTTCTTTACGTTTTTAATCCAGTCCGCTGCAAAATTTTTACAGTTTTCATTAGTTTGTGACTTCACTACTTTATTAATTTGCAAAGCAGCCCACCCTAACCCACGATCCAGCAGCTCTTCCACGGTAGCTATAGCTGATGAAAGATAGGCCATATTCCCAAAACACTCTTTCTCGAGTGGAGGATTCAGCCTCTGTCTCAAGTCCACTGCTACTTTGCAATGCGTCTCTTTTTCTCGGCTCAGACCACCGTGTCTGATGATAGACCTCCACATATGCGCAGAAACAGCTTGAACAGATGATATTTTCAGTTCACTTGAGCCAAGCTCGCTGTTGGCTTTAGCTTTGAGATCTGAAATATTCTTCTTTGTGAAGTGAAAAACCCTATCTTTCGTGATGGGTACGGAAGATAGTTCACGGTTTAGCTGTGGCCTCTCCGTCTCTGAAACTGGAATATGGATAGGGTAATCGATCCCGTCAAGGAACCATCCTTTAAGAATAAGAGGCTTATGATCTGAACCCGAACCACTCGAGCAAATCTTGGACCACGTGTGGAAGAAGCTCCACATCGAAGCACCGTCTGCCACCATGTGGTTATAACAGAATCCGATGAAAACCCCATCCTTCATCTCGGTGACTTGTAGAGCAAGTAAGGGCTCCGAGACACCATCACTGCTCTTAAAATCGTCAGCGGGGAAGAAGTGTTTTATGAAACCGGGAACAGAACCATCAGGCTGAAGAAAATCACTCACCGAGACTGATTTAGCTTCGGCGTGGAGAAATCTAGCGCCGGAGCCATCACAGTCTATGTAAAACGACACCGAGTTATCTTCAGGGTTCTCCACTTTGACGAGACGACCTGCGAAGGGGAAGTAGATCTCTAAGGCAAGAGAGAGAGAGGTCTTTACTCGAGAGATGAGATGGAAGGCGGGATCGGGTTTGGGGAAGAGAAGACCTCTTTGAGGATAATCATATTGAAGATGAGTGAGATCAAATGGAGTAAGATGGATCTTTTCCCGACTCGATTGGCTGTTGTTTACGGGTCGAACAGTGCTCGAGGAGATTAGGACCAAATCTGCCATTTGTTAGCTACTACTAGTGTGATACTGTTCTGTGAAACTAAGCCTCAGGCTCAGCTTATATAATCTTAAACCTCGGCTAATCTGAGATGATATCCACATACCACAAGACAGCAAACAAATCTTATCCAAGTACTTACGTGTGTATGTATAAAGGACATAAATCATGTGCATGTCTATGTTTTTGATATTTATTCATGCAATTAACATTAGGGAAATTATTTTGTTTGCTTTGCTAACAGTTTTTAATGTTTAGATTTTCTTAAAAACCTATCCAAACACACAAGTTTATGATATTTTAGTTAATCCCCCGAACCTCCCAATCAACTCACGTTTTCTTCACAAAATATCAAACTTTTTTTACTAGCTTGATGTGATTATAATCGAAGTATTACACAGTCGTTACAATAATAATTTTGGTGTTTACCAAACAATTGATAGATATTAACAAGAATCTCATAATTAACTAGCTACTCAGAATAATATGTACAGTCACAGAGTTTTGTCTTGCGGGTTGAAATTGAGTTTCAATACAACGACGGAACAGAGGAATCTTTCCGTAACCACGTTTCATCTAACACAAGCCCCACGTATGATAGCAACAGTCACGGTTGTAACTGTAAGATGTAAAAAGAACTTCATTTTGCCCCCAAATTGTCATCTTGATATTCCGGGTCGGGTAGCTTGTTCAAGTCAACAAGCTTTAGTAACCCGCCGCCAAAGTCTCGCCTCTGACTAAAAACGCGGCGGCGTTTGTTGTTCTGTACCACCGTCGTACCAATAGCATCCACCTGAGCTCCGACCTCCGTCGCCTTTTTCCTGATCGTTGCGGCCGACATATCTTCGGCGGCGGAATTTTCGATACACGGTATAAGCTCGGGGAAGTTGAGCGTAGCGGTTGGTCCTCTGAGGTAAAAAACCGCCGTGTCGTACGCACGCGCAGCCGCTTCAGGTGTAGCGTAAGAGCCTAGCCAGAGCCTTGAACGCTTGTTGGGTTCACGAATCTCCGCAACCCATTTACCCCATTTTCTCATTCTTATCCCTTTGAATGGTCTTTCTCTCTTCCTTGCGCCACCCACGTCAACTGCGGCTGCTGCTCCACCGTCCATGGCGGCTTCGGAGTTGAGTTTCCAAGAAGAGGACTTTAGAAAGTGGGTTCAAGGAAACTATCTGATTTCTTGATCAAGATTCTCTTATATATATGCGAGTTGAAAAGAGGCTGCGTTTGTAGTTGGAGGAGAAAACTCCCAAAATCAATGACGACGTAGCGTTATAGTTGAAATTTTGTTTCGATTATTAAACATATAATTGACTATAGTATAAAGTATAAACCTAAACTTAGGTGAAAATATTTTATTTCATAAATAAAAAATGATCAGAAAGCTTTGTTTGTGATAAGCTCGAGAAAAGTCGTGGAGATGAATAGACTCGTCTTTTAGTTAACGATATAACCGAATATTAAATCATTGAGTGACGAAAAAAAAAAAAATCATTGAGTACGATCTAGTTTTTGGAGTGTTTATTCATATAATAACGTCAGTCTGAGTATAATGATGAAGATAATCATCTTATTATATATACACCAATCGTCTGATTTTGTCTGTTAGCTAGCTTGTTTCCACGATGGCATCACAAAACTATGATTATATCAGAAAGTATAATCTATTTTTTAAATCAAATTTTGCATCTTATGATGAACGAACTACGATCAAAAAGATAAAAATGTATTGATCTATAATCATTTCCATAAAACTATATATTGATTGTACATAACGTTAAATATACCAGCATGACTGCATGAGCCAACCAAAATCCAAAATCCAAAATTTGTGTTTAAACAAAAAAAAACCATCGAATGGTCTCATTTGGTGATTCTGAGAATATATATATCAAAATGAAAAAAAGCAGGTGAAAAAAATAAGGTGACGTAAGCAGGTGAAAAAACGATTTTCTCGGTTTTTCTTCTTGTCTGTTTCACGCTTCGCCTCTGTGATGGCTGAAGCTCTGCCTCTTCCTTCCCCTCCGGTTTCTCCAATTCCATCTTCCCCTCCGGTTTCTCCAATTCCATCTTCTCTTTACTGGATGTGATGATGTCAGATCTGCCTTCTTCTTCTCCTCTTTCTCCAGCAAATCAAACTATTCCCTCTGAGAAAGGTGTTCTTGGGGTGGCCCTTTCTTCTTTGGTCAAGGATAATTCCTCTGTTCCTCACTCTGTTTCTACTGGCCCCTCTTCTCCACCCGTTGCTAAACCTAAGGTTTCTGATTCAGGTTTTAATTGGGCAAAAAATCTTATTTCAGAAGGTAAAATTCCTGTTTTCTCGGCTTCGGTGTCGATTTCAGTTGATGGTTGTCCTCGTGTTAAGGTTTCTAATGATGTTTTTGAAAGAGGAGCTAAACTTCATGAAGATTTTATTGTGGGAACCTTTTATGGCAAAGCTCCATCTTTTGGGAAGATATGGGGTGTTCTGAATTTTCTGTGGGGAAAAGATAAGCGTGTTACGGTCCATACTTTGACAAAAAATGGTTTTCTCTTCCATATTCCCTCTCCTTCTCTATGGAAACGAGTGTTGCAACAGGAATTATGGCATGTTGGTGACTCTCCTTTCTTTATCACGACATGGAATTCAGATTTCAGTTTCAATCCTCCGTCACTAGAAAAAGCTCCGGTCTGGGCTACTATAAGGGATATTCCCTTTGATCTGATCACTAGGGAGGGTCTAAGTATTATTTGTAGGACATTGGGAAGAGCGGTTGACCATAAGCTTTTCACTAGTATCAGCTCAACTGAGGTAAAAGTTATTGTGGATCTTACTAAACCTCTACCTCCTATGGTGGAGCTTGAGCGAGAGGATGGTCAACTCTTGATTCTACAAGTCACATATCCTTGGATTCCCCCTTTATGTCCTCTTTGCAATGAAATAGGGCATAAGGCTTCTCTTTGTCCTACATCTCCTCAATCAGAGATGAACTCTACCGCATAGCAGTTCACCCCGCCTCAAGGTGAAAAGAAGCAGGTTTGGAAGGCTGTTCCTGGTGGTAAGCCTTGTCTTAACTCAAGTGTTTCAGTTGTTAAGCAAGCTTCTGTGGTTCAGGTGGAAAAAGTTTCAACTACTAACTCTACGGAAATCCAAATCCCCTCTTTCAAAGTAGACCAGTTCAGTGTTGTTCACTCTTCTGATCTGTCCAATCCTGCCACCGCTTCGCTCATGGCTGTTCCTCCACCTCCTGCTACCTCAAACCGTTTTGATATGCTCTCATTGGAGGAGCATGCTATTATTCCAGATAAAGACTCTTCTTCTATGGTTCTCTACGGTTCTTCTTCTTCTACTTTATCTTCCTCTAAAGGAAAGAAACCGAAGAGAAAGAGGTTTGATCTTCTATCACCTGCTCCAGGTGGCATTCTCTCCATCCAAGGAGGGAAGCGTCACACTCAATAATATGTTTATATGTCGGACAACTTTTTTTGGAATGTGCGAGGTCTTAATGAATCGTCAAAGCATCGACCTCTTTGCAACTGGCTTCGTTGTCATAAAGTTACTTTTGGAGTTGCATGTTAAAGAAACTAATAAGAACCATGTTTTATCGTCTTTTGGTCCGGAGTGGACCGTTTTATCTAATTACCAGTTTTCAGACTTGGGGAGGATATGGATCATTTACAAAGCTCCTACTAGAGCTAGAGTTCTTTCTATGGACCTCTAGTCAGTTACTTGTGAAATTTTTTTAGAGGATGGGAACGCATTTATACTGCGGTCTACGCTTCAAATGATGAGGAAGAAAGGAAAAAGTTGTGGTGTTCTCTTCGTACTACAGAGGCCAATTTTGGTTTATCATACATGTCATGGATTGTTAATGGGGATTTTATTGAGATTCTCTATCCAGCTGAAACCTCAAATGCTAGCATTGTTTGTTCTACAAGAGGAATGAGGTTGTTTGGTGATTGCCTAGCTGATTTAGGTCTATTTGATCTTCCGTTTAGTGGTCCTCAATTCACTTGGACAAATAAAAGATCAATAGATCCTATTGGGAAGAAATTAGATCGTTGCTTGGTGAATGGGCATTGGCTGTCAATGTTCCCATCTAGTCATTGCACCTTTGAGACTCTAGAGTTTTCAAATCACTCACCTTGCTTTATTCAGCTCGTTACGCCTCCTCCTTCTTATGGTACCCGTCCTTTTAAGTTTTTTTCTCTCTTAACAAAGCATCCAAAGTTTCTGGACTCTGTGTTTGAAGCTTGGGTTCAGGTTGGTGTTCCTGTTTATACTCTTAAAGACTTTTGTTTCAAGCTGAAAAAGATGAAAGGCCCTATGAAGTCTTTGATGAGGGATAATTTTAGTGGCTTAGAGAAGAGAGTAGTTGAGGCTCACTCTAATTTTGTTGCCCTTCAGCTGTTAGCCTTGAATGATCCTTCTCCAGTCAATCTTCAGAATGAGTTATTAGCAAAAGATGGGTGGATGCATCTTAGTCTTGCTGAGGAAGGTTTTTTCAAACAGAAATCTCGTCTCACATGGTTAGGTGAGGGTGATTTTAACACTTCTTTCTTCCATAAGGTCTCTATGGCCAGAAATGCAGGGAACGCCATAAAACTCTTGTTAAAGCCGGATGGTTCTGCTACATCATCTCTCAAGGAAGTTCATGAGCTAGTTGTAGATCACTTTGCTGAGATTTTGCAGACAATTAAGGGTCGGTTTTGTCCTCAGCTGCCTTTGTTTCTTGAATCTTTGATCCATTCTACTTGTTCGTTGGCGCAGCAAGCTTCTCTGTCCTCTCCTTTCTCAAATGAAGCAATCAAGACTTGCCTGTTCAAAATGCCTCTTAATAAAACTTCAGGACCAGATGGATTTCCTGCTGAGTTTTTTAAGTCAACTTGGTCTATTATTGGGCAGGATTTAACAATGGGAGTGCAACAATTCTTTCTGGATTCCTTTCTCCCATCCGCCTTAAACTCGACGAGTCTTATCCTTATTCCAAAAATTCCAGGGACAGTTGATGTTAGGGATTTTCGTCCTATCTCTTGTCTTAACACGACTTACAAGATCATATCTCGGCTGTTATTAGACAGGTTAAAAATTCTTCTTCCTGATCTTATATTTCCTAATCAAACCGCATTTATTAAGGATAGGCTACTATTGGAGAATGTGCTATTGGCCTCAGAAGTTGTGCAAGGCTGTCATCTTGCTTCAGGTAAAGAAAGAATCACGCTGAAAGTGGACATTTCTAAGGCCTTTGATTCGGTCAGATGGGACTTCCTTTTTAGCTCTCTTCAAGCTTATAAGATTCCTCGGGGTTTCATTAAGTGGATTAGAGCATGTGTCTGTTTCCCCTCGTTCAGTGTTAGTCTTAATGGGGTTTCTTCAGGCTTTTTTAAAGGAAAGACATGTTTGCGCCAAGGAGATCCATCATCCCCCATTCTGTTTGTTATGATAATGAATGTGTTATCTCTAATGTTAAACAAAGCAGCAGAAGAAGGTTCGTTCAGTTACCATCCTGGTTGTGAGGATCTTAAGCTTACTCATCTTTGTTTTGCGGACGATTTATTAATTTTCTTAGATGGCTCTGAGCATTCTTTGAGAGGAGTTATGTCAGTCCTCTCAGACTTTGAGGAAATATCTGGACTGGGAATGAATATTGAGAAGACCTCCATTTTTGTTCCGGTTTAAGTGAGAGTAGTTTGGAAAGGCTGCATTTACTATTCAATCTGAAGCATGTCTCACTTCCATTCAGGTACTTGGGCCTTCCTTTATGTTCGAAAAAACTTTCGCTAAGGGATTGTGATCCCTTGTTGTCTCAAATCAGAAAGAAATTAAATTCTTGGACTCACAAGTTTCTGAGTTTAGCAGGAAGGTTAACACTTATCTCTACTGTTATTTCGGGCATTATTGGTTTTTGGACTAGTGCTTTCTTCCTTCCGAAGCAAGTTATTAAGCGGATCAATAGCCTGTGCAGCTCTTTTCTATGGCGAGGCAAGATCGATTCTCCCTCGGGCACCAAAGTGTCATGGTATGACATTTGCTTCCCTAAGCTTGAGGGTGGTCTTGGTTTAAGGAACATTGGTAGTTGGAATGAGACTTGTGCCTTGAAACTTATATGGATGTTGTTTTTTAGAGCTGGTTCATTGTCGGTGGCATGGATGAGAAGTAAATATTTTTCTAAATCTCCTCTGTGGGCGCTCAATGAGAAAAATGTCGCTTACTCTTGGAATTTTAGAAAATTACTTAAGCTTCGTCCCTTAGCTCTTAAATTTTTAAGCATCAATATCGGCAATGGTGATTCTACCTTCTTTTGGTGGGATCCATGGACTCCTTTTGGTTCTCTCTACCATTTTCTAGGCTCAGATGGTCCCAGTCTATTAGGGATCCCTCTGCTTTCAACTGTGGCTGAATTGAGATTTGAAGATGGTTGGTCTCTCCCTAATGCTAGATCAGAGAGACAAGTTCTTCTCCACTCTTTCCTCTCTACCATTACCATGTCTACTTCAAATGATACTCCGGTTTGGGCTGTTGATGGTATAACTTACATGTATTTCTCTTCAAAAGTTGTGTGGAATGCTGTTAGGATTTAAAAATCTGATAAATCTTGGGCTCCGCTTGTTTGGCACAAAGCTGTCATCCCAAGACATGCTATAACCACTTGGTTGTTCATTCTCAATCATAATCCTACTCTTGATCGTTTGTCTACTTGGGGTTATGATGTTGAGTTAGATTGTCTCCTTTGTGGGTTATGCCATGAATCACAAAATCATCTGTTTTTTAACTGTGCATTCTCTGCTGAGATTTGGCGTTTGATAACGAATAAGCTTCAGATTTCTACTTCTCCGGTGTTATGGGATCAGATTCTCCTTTGGCTGCCAAGGTCTTCAGTTTCGAAGCAAAAAAAACTTGCTCTCCTTCAAGGATGGCAGAGTGCGATCTATGAACTATGGCGAGAGAGAAATTGGCGGTTTCATGATGGTATCTCGCTATCTGCAGTTGCTCTTACAAAGATCATTCTTTCTACCATGGAGGATCAGTGTAAAGCAATGTCTCAGCTGGACTTAAAACGTGGGATTTCCATTCTTCATTGTTGGACTTCCTAAAGTTGTGTTCGTTTACCGATACTTGTAAAAGCTTAAATTTATTTTTAATGTTCCTTTTTTGGATCTTTGGTTCTTCTAATATTAGTTATACTAGTTCTTTTCTCTTTTCTGCTTGTAATGATTTTATATTGCTCTTTGTACATTTTTAGTAATTTAATTAAGAAAACCTTTTAAGAAAAAAAAAATGGTCTCATTTACGTGTTTTTTTTTGTGTGTGTGCAAAGGTCTCATTTACGTTTAATAATTTGTTTATTGGATAGACGAATCATATCAAATGACATATACGCGTACGTATACACACGTCCCATAGAAACAAAACAAAAGGAGACGAGGACAGACAGTGGCCCCCTATGGTATTGGTCGGTAGTCGGTGGCTGGATACCGTTAGTAATTGACTTTTTACGTGTTTACGTAAATGATGTGATACGTATTACAAGACATTGTCCGTTTTGTCCCCCTGTATCTGTAGAGGCCTCTGGAAGCTTCTCGGTAACAGCGACAGTACGTTCGTAGTATCAGGGGAGAGTTTTGGTATTGCGTTATTGCGGGCTCCGCATGTCGGTCGGCACATAACGCAGGCTACGACGTGCTGATTATTATACACGAGGGCGGCTCATTTCCATTATGTTTATTAGTGATTTATTAACCAATCGTTATGTTTTTTTTGTTGTCATGTTAACACAATAATAGTAGTACTATTAATTTTTTAACGATTATTTATAGGAATGTAACAGGAAAAGATTCTCATGCTCTGTTTTATTTGTTGCAGTCTTAATGTTTATTTAAGTTTGACGGTAGATATGTATTAGATAAAAAATCAGTATCCTGAATTGACTAATTCAACGTAATAGAGATTTAACGATAGTATCTTTAAGTTTTGACGTTTTATTCACTCACGTACAAGAAACATTTCGCATGCTCTTTTTTGTTACACTCAAAAATTGTGACGGTGGATGCAGCCCCGGCACTATAGGGATGGGTGGATGTTTAGTTAAAGTCAGTAACCGTCTGCTAGCCCTTGATTGCAAGTGGTAACTTTACGCATATTCGGCTTCCAGTATAATGTATGAACGTGGCAAAGGTATTGTGGTTAGATAGCCCTTGATTGCTTCTTGAAATGCATTTTATTAATCTCCAAACACAAATAACATAGGTTACACACAGAAAGCAAAAAAAAAAAAAAAAACAGAACAAATTTAAAGAAGCTTCCTTCACCTTGTGAATGCAGAGACTTGCCTGAGAAGATAAACTGCCTATTATTCTGTATCTCCATCCCAAGTCTCATCACTTTTTGAGGTAGTTTAACACTACTTCTATGCTCATTGTCAAACACATTTGCTTTCAAATATTACATTTATTATTTACGTATCATGTTGTTCAAACTCCAACTGCCAAATACAGTTAATTATTGTGTTGATTAAACTTACAACTGCCAAACACAGTTAATTAATCTATCTATAAACTTATTTAATCAATGTTGTTAGGGTTGGAGTAAGTTTGAAAAAAGCTTAAAATAGAAGTTATCTGTAGAATATATGGGCTTAGGATTAGTTGGTTTGATAATATGTTAAGTTGCCTGTTTGAATTAGGAAATTATCTAGATCTTTCTCTATATAAAGAAGGTGCAAAGTTGTTGCACAACTTATGAGTTTTGAGAAAGAGTTTAAAAGCTTAAGTTTTGAGTAATTTTCTAAAGCTAATAAATGAGAGATATTCTTTTATAAACTTACTTTCTCTCTAATCTTTTAATTCTAGATTTGGTACCAGAGCCTTGCAAAATCACAGAAAAACTATGGCAGAGCTTATCATGGCAACGACGAAACCAAAGGAAGTAGGAGGATCTTCTTCCATTACATGTCCAATGTTAAATACAACCAATTATACTGTATAGGCGATGAGATGAAGATTGCGTTGAAGGTCCAAAAGGTATCGAGGGATCTCGATGGCGAGAAGAACAACATGGCTATTGCCTTTTTGTTACAATCAATACCAAAGAGTCTCATCTTACAAGTTGGAGAGCTTGATTTGGCAGAGAAAGTATGGGAAGCCATTAGAGCTCGACATGTGGGAGCAGAGAGGGTTCGAAAAGCTAGATTACAAACTCTAATGGCTGAATTTGATCGATTAAAGATGAAGGACTCTGAGACAATTGATGATTTCGTGGGAAAGCTGTCTGAAATCTCTCGAAGTCAACTGCTTTAGGTGCAAACATAGAAGAATCAAAGATAGTTAAATTTTTTTCAAGTGTCTTCCTCTAAGAAAATATATACACATAGTGGCGTATCTAGAACAAGTTCTAAATCTTAACACCACATGCTTTATAGATATTGTGGGGCGACTGAAAACCTATGAAGAACAAATCTTTGAAGAAGAAGAAGTACATGAGGGTAAGTTAATGTATACAAATACAAAAACTCAGATGGTTCAACCAAATCGAGATTTCAACGGAGATTACAGAGGAAGAGGTCGTGGTGGAAGATCTTTCTACAAAGGTAGAGGTCGTGGACGCTACGGCGGAAGAGATTTATTACAAATCACATGTTTTAGGTGTGACAAGATGGGTCATTATGCTTCACATTGTCCAGACCGATTGCTTAAGCTTCAAAAGACGCAAAAAGGTGATAACAAAGATACACATGATGCAGACGAACTTATGATGCATGAAGTAGTCTACTTGAATGAGAAGTGTTGAGTGCCCAGTAAGTTTGAGACAAACACAATTGAAGATAATATTTGGTATCTTGACAATGGAGCTAGCAATCACATGACCGAAGATATACGATATTTCTACAATCTTGACCACTCTGTTACTGGAAAAGTGAGATTTGGAGCCGATTCACATATTAATATTAAAGGAAAATGGACAATAGCTTTCATTGATATGAATAGGAAGCCAAGAGTAATGTGAGATGTGTACTTTATCCCTGATTTAAAAAATAACATCATAAGTTTTGGGCATGCTACAAAATCGGGTTATGACAACATCATAAGTCTTGGGCATGTAAAAATCAAACAGATATAAAATTAATAAAAAATTTAAAGTTAAAAAAATAGAAATTTAAAATGTTATTTTTTATTAATTTTATTTCTGTTTAATTTTTTAAAAATTAAAATTTATTTTTTTTAAGGATAAAATTGTAATTTTAAAATAATAATACACTTCACATGTATTAAACTTACAACATTTAAAAATTAGGATATTAATCTACATTAGTTAATTAAATGATGTATTATTTGTCCAAAATAAAAATAAATGAAGTACTTTTAAGTTTTTTTTTTCTTTTAATAGAATAAAGTAACTCTGTAGTTATTTTTAATATACAACAATATAAATAAATATACGTACGGTGAAAAAATAACGAATATATACATTCGATAAGATTTGCTTTCTACTTTTTGGCATGTGGGTAGTATTTTTATATATTGGCCATGTTAAACATTTTCTTTCGTTCATAGCTTCACATTAAATTCATAGCTTCACATTAAATTCATGAAAAGAAAAGGACACTTCTAAATAACAAAATACCAAATTTATAAGCCGATAATTTTTTACTTCTTAAAACATCAAATGACATCAAATTTAAAGTTAAAATTATATAATTTATCTAAATTAACATATAAAAATTGACATATTTAAAAATGAAAACTAATTTATCTTTTAAGTTATAATAGTAATTATAAAATTACTTCCGAAACTTGTAAATTAACTCAATATCTCCCCCACGGCCCCACCTTCCCACCTTTCTCTACGGTTTTCTTCTTTAATAACGATAATAAAGATTAAATCATTTATCTCAAATATATTTAAAAGGAGTTTTCCCAATTTAAGACTAAATTGTATTAACATGGACTAAATACAATTTAAGACTAAAATTATTTAAAATTTTCATATCTTGTTTTTAATGGAATAAGATAACTCTGTAGTTTTTTTTAATAAACAACAATATAAATAAATATACGTACGGCGAAAAATAAATGAATATATACATTCGATAAGATTTGCTTTCTGCTTTTTGGTATGCCAGTATTTTTATATATTGGCTATGTTAAACTTTTTCTTTCGTTCATAGCTTCACATTATATTACAGGCTAAAAATGGCAGGAAGGGTAGTTTTAGTGTCGTCGAGCATTGTTCGACCCGTAAACAGCAACCAATCCGGTCGAACTAAGATCCATCTTACTCCTTTTGACTTCAGTCTTCTTCATTTCAGTAGTCCTCAAAGAGGTCTTCTCTTCCCAAACCCGATCACAGTTTCAATCTCATCTCTCAGCTAAAGGCCTCTCTCTCTCTTGCCTTAGATATATACTTCCCTTTCGCGGGTCGTCTCGTGAAGACGGAGAATCTTGAAGACAATACGGTGTCGTTATTTGTAGACTGTGATGACTCTGGCGCTAGATTTCTCCACGCCGAAGCTAAATCTGTCTCGGTGAGTGATATTCTTCAACCTGATGGTTCTGTGCCTTGTGTCCTAGATGATTTCTTTCCCTGCAACGGTTTTAAAAACTGTGATGGCGCAGCCGAGCCCGTGCTTGTTGTACAAGTCACCGAGATGAAGGATGGAGTATTCATCGGTTACAGTTACAACCACTTGGTTGGAGATGGGGTTTCTATGTGGGATTTTTTTCATACTTGGTCCAAGATTTGCTCGAGTGGTGGTTCCGAACTCAAACGTAAGCCTCTTGTTCTCAAAGGATGGTTTCTCGAGGGGATCGGTTACCCTATCCATATTCCGATTTCATTGACGGAGAGGCCGCCACCACCAAGCCGTGAATCTTCTTCCGTGCACAGTACGAAACATTGGATGCTTCACTTCACAAAGAAGAATATTTCAGATCTCAAAGCTAAAGCCAACAGCGAGGTTGGCTCCAGTGACCTGGTAATTTCATCTCTTCAAGCGGTTTCAGCACATATGTGGCGATCAATCATCAGACACAGTGGTATGAGCCAAGAACGAGAGACACAATTTAAACTAGTGGTTGACTTAAGGCAGAGGATAAGTCCTTCGCTTGAGAAAGATTGCTTTGGGAATATGATCTATCTTGCCACAGCCGTAACCACCGTGGAAGAGCTGTTGGATCGTGGCTTGGGTTGGGCTGGTCTGGAAATTAGGAAATTAGTGGGCTCGCAAACGAGTGAAAACTGTAAAAGTTTTGCAGATGATTGGGTTAGAAATGTTAAGAACCTAAAATTATTCAGTGGCAGTGAAGTAGACGGTGATACTATAGTTATCGCAAGCTCTCCCCGGTTCGAAGTGTACAACAAAGATTTTGGTTGGGGCAAACCTATTGCAGCTCGATCTGGACCGTCGAGTAGTTTCAATGGAAAGCTTACACTTTTTCCAGGTATCAATGTAGGAAGTATTGATGTTCAGGCTACCCTACGTTCGGATGTACTAGTGAACCTACTAGCTGATATGGAACTTTTAGAGCATGATTGATTGATTTAGGGACAGATATACTCTTCGGCTTCCAATATTAGCCTCAATTGTTGTATAATGTATGGTTCTGGCTAAGGTTATGGTCTTGATCATTGCTTCTTGAAATGCATTTTTTTGATATCCAAAACGGAAAGTAAACACAGAAAGTGTATGAAGCAAACGAAAACAAACAGGACAAGGTGAAACTGCCGACAATTCCATATATATGTCCACCCCAAGTTCCATCATTTCATATTCTTCTATCAAAGCCATACCATATAAGGTACATTAGGCTGGATCGGATTTTACCCAATACGCTTGAATAGTTGTTTACACGTGTCTGGACATGTTGCAGCATCTCATTGGCATTTGGGTCAACGATCGCTCTCCATCGACGTTCACATGTTAAATAAGACAAAAGAAAAAGAAAAAGAAAATCTATTGAAAGGTAGAAGTCGGAAAATTATTTAAATTGGTGGATAACATGCAATCGATTTATCTAAAACATTGTACGACCGACGCTCACATAATTACTGATTGAGCAGCTTAATAAACAACTTTTACTGTGAGTTTTATTCAAAACAAAAAAAAACTTTTACTGTGAGTCTGTGACCAAAAGAAAACACCTCCGTCAATGTCGTAATCCGAAACCTAAATGGGCCATATGTGTCTGGACATGTACAGCAACTCTCACTGTGACTACTGACTACGGTAGTATGGGTGCTGTTGGAGGTGGATCTGGATCTCACAAGGCCCAATCTGGAAGAAGGCCCAATAATAACAAATTCAAGGGGGTATTATGGTTTTTCCGGAAACGAACCGACACAGTTATCTATAAATACGGACGTACAATGTCCATATAAAGGATTGGAGAAGGAGAAAAGAGAAAACTATCTCATTCATTACTTGTAAACTTTGACGAGCTGCGAGCTCGTCGTTTGTTAGCTCGACTAATCTTTTGTAGTCCGACATTTTTTTGTACCTCGACACCGAACTTAATAAGAGAACTTCGACCATCTTTTACCGAACTAAATATCTTAATTATTATCTATTTGCACATCAACCGGCGCATGGTGTCGTTTACGTCATGTCAGGCCACAGGCTCACAACACTCATCTGCCTTTCAATAATTGACATTTTTAAACACGTTTTTTATGTACAATACGCACACATCGAAAAAGACAACAACAACGACAAAAATTATTAAAGGGCACATAAGTCGTTAAATTATATAAAATAAATCGAATCTTGTAAGTTGTTGGTAGTTACTGATTGAGCCAGGTTAGAAAAGCTTTACATAAATGATAATTATTAAACAAAAAATGTACTATCCGCATATCGCATGCTGAAATAGACAAAAAATACATTCTATGATAAATGATGGTGCTCACTACTCAGTGATGGTGTCAAATTACATTAATATTCTACGTTTTCAATTTCCTAATCTTGAGCTTTGGGTTCAGATTACAGACCAAAAATAGCAGACGTAACTCTTATTCCCTCGAACAAAATAACTCTTATTCCCTCGAACAAGTTTAACCTAGTTCTTCCTCTACAACACGCCGCCAGAGGAAATTCCCAGGCTTCATTCGCAATCTAGTAGTGACTATGGGGAAAAACACTACGAACTATTGAGTACGCTTTAGACAGAGCCTTACAAGAGATGTCGCTTGACGATGATCAGCCGATTGTCCTACAGAATCTACCTCAGTTTAGCTCTTGCGTTCATCATAGGGAAGCTGTTGTGTCCTGAAAATCAGAAGCTGTCAAGTCTGATTCATGAAATGCCACGAACGTGGCATGTTTACAACCGAGCAAGGGGCATTGTTCTGCCTAATGATAGGTTTCAGTTCATATTTGATTATGATACGGATCTCTCTACGGTACTAGACAATGGTGCCTGGACCTTCAATGATTGGAGTGTCACCTTGGAGAGATGGGTGGAAATGCCACCAGAGGACTACTTGAAGGTCCTACCAATATGGATCCGTCTGAGAAACATTCCGGTGAATTATAACACGGCGGATACCATTAAGGAGATTGCGGGGCGGATTGGTCGAGTCACACATGTGGCTTTTGATCCCTTAAAGCCGTTGAGTAAAGGATACGTCAGGGTTCATATCTTGTTTGATGTGAGTAGGCCATTGAGGAATTCTCGAGAGCTCAACTTCCATCAGGTGAAACTGTAGCTGTTGGAATTGAGTATGAGAGGATCAGGCGTAGATGCTATCAATGTCAGAGGCTCACGCAAGATAAGGAGAGGTGTCCTTTTAATCCAGTGAACCGACAAGTTCTTGCTACGAGAGGGATTAAAGGTGCATCTCTGGTTCCAAGTCGGTTAATTCCAAAGATCAGCAAAGATGATCCTTTGTTTGGAGTCTTGACAGATGCGGATGTTGGTATTGATCCAACCTCAGGTAAACCGAAAATAGCTAAACCTGTTTTGGATGAGATGCGTCAATATCTATCGGTTGCTGACCCTCAGTTAAAGAAGATCCATATTGAAAGAGTGCGTCAATCTGTGTGGAACTTGGAGGGTGATATTGATGGTCAACAACGACTCCTGCGTCTGGAGGCACCTCCAACGTTTACTATGAATGTGGACAAGGGGAAGGGGTTGGTCTTTAATTTTGAAGGTGTCCGAGCTGATACTATTTCTGGAGAGGCTCATTCGGCTCCAGTTCTGCGAGTAGAGAATGTTTTAGATCATATTTCCATTCCAAACCACTCTGCATCTGCGTCTTATGCTACAACCCCAGGGTTAGGCTTAGGATATACGGAAGTGAGAGATAATTTCTCTGCTGGTAATACCGGACCTAAGCCAAAACAAGTAAAGAAACGACGCCGTCCAAACCAATGGAAACATAAAGCTCAAGTACTTCAGAACAGACTTGTGTCAACTTCCGGTTCTGATGAGGTGCTATCTTCAAAAAGAAAAGCTGCAGATGAGGCTTTGATATCATCTAAACTTGCCAAGCGCAGTGATGTTACGGTGGTTCCTTATGAGGAACCGCCGACGCAAGCATAAGCTTTATGAACTGGAATTTTCAAGGATTGGGGGGCACCTTGACAATTTCTACTTTGCGGGAGATGAGGCGTACACATTTACCAGATTTTTTGTTCCTTCTGGAGACAAAAAACTCCAGTCCGTATGTGGTGAATTTACTGAAGTCGTTAGGATATGAGAACTCACACATAGTTGATCCAGTTGGCTTGAGTGGTGGACTGGCCCTGTTTTAGAAATCGATTTATGCAGTTCGAATTCTTAGTTCGGATACAAAGATCATTGATATGGAAGTTAAACTAGGATCAGTCAGCTTCTTTATTTCTTGTGTGTATGGGGATCCACTACCAGTAGTCTACTTTTGTAGACGTTTACTTATTTATTTTGTTGACTTGTTGTCACCTGTTCTTGCTTAAATTATTAGTGCGTATATATTCAAGTTATCTATTTTGTTGACTTGTTGTCACCTGTTCTTACTTAAATTATTAGTGCGTATATATTAGACGTTTACTTATTTATTTTGTTGACTTGTTGTCACCTGTTCTTACTTAAATTATTAGTGCGTATATATTCAAGTTTTGTCATGTAACTGTGCATGTCTTCTCCTCAAATCCTTCAATAGTTAACTTTATGCAAATACGATGATACGCACATGTTGACAGAGAAAAAGAAAATTAATACAACTCCCATCCCATGAATATGATGGTCAATCCTCTTATGTGACGAAAGAGGTTTGGACTCCCAAACTGGAGTGAACTAAAGGTGACTGGAAATCAATAGGCTTCTTTTGTATTACTAAATATATTTTATGATTGAAGACCCTTTATCAAAGATAATTAATTTGGTCAAGAAATAAAATCGATAACTCGGACATACTTATTCTTGAAATGCATCCTATGTAAATGCAGAGTGTTTGTGACAAAGAGAAGCTGCCTGTAATTCCATGTGTCCATCTTCTTGTTTTATTAAAAGGCTCCAACGTTTCACAATCCTTTGGTTTACCTGAAGATCAAAACATCATCAACATGAGATATCACAATCCTTTCCTAGCTTTTTCACCGAAGAGCCGAAGAAACCACAAAAAAACTACATTTTCCATTACCAGGGGTCCAGGAGGATGCATCACAAATTTCAGTTAATTAAAAGAGCAAATCATATATCACACGACGACCGTGGATATGTATTAGATAAAATCAGTAACCTTACCGACTAATTAAACGTAATAGATTAACAATTAGTACCTTAAGTTTCAACGTTTTATATATATATATATATATATATATATATATCTATTATATTATTTAAACAACCCTTTAAATAAATAACCATACTCCATGTAGTATATTACATAGCCACTGTATTTTAATACAAAATATAATAACAGAATCTTAATATTAATTTGTTGTAACTAGAAAATAATTATCCACAAAAATAGCAAATAAAACATAACCTATTTTTTTTTCCAACCAAACATTAATTAAAAGATAATTTGGGGAATTTTACCTGATCAATGTATATAATTATATCTGTAGTAAACGTAATGGATGTTTGGGGATTGATTGCGATCATTCATATTAAGATTCTGACATTTTACATATTATACCCGCTGCCAATATACATTCTATCATATGTATTTATTTTATATTATACACAAAAATAATTAGATCAATCATAGATAAAATGTACAAATAACAATTATTTTCCATTAAAAATAAAGCTAAGTTGAACTTAGACTTTAACTTTTATTCTAGAATATATATATATAAAAATTATTAATAAATGATAATACTACAAAATATTAACGGGTACTTACGGGTCGGATAACAACACGGGTAACGAGATGGGTAACAACACGGATATCAAAAATTAAATTATTACCTGATACTCGATCCTTACTCACAAATAATATAATTATAATACCTTTCACTCAACCCTAAAGCTGTGGGTACCCTTGTTCGGGACGAAAACAAGCCAAGTAACAGGTCGAATACGGGTAACAGTATTAGTTTCTATACCTACCTATTAGTAGTTTAATATGATTCAAAACTCACCATATAGTACTATATTATATAACATGTAAATGAATGATACAACATAATCATAATCTTAACAAATAACGAAATAAAAAAATTTCCCTTGCTACGAGCGCGGGTGATTATCTAGTATATATATAATTTTAAAGTTCTAACGTTTTACTCATGTAGAAAAAAAGATTCTCATGCTCTGTTTTGTTACACTCGTACCATCTCCAATTGTTTAGACCACCCCATAAGGGAGTCTAACCATATTTATTATTGAAAAAAATGTAAAATCAAAAATTTAGAAAATTGTCTTATTTTTGACATAGTCCAAATGGTAGAACAATTAAAGGGGTTCTAAAAGTTTAAATTTTACAAAACTTATGTACAAGTAAGGTCTTGTTCGTTTGGTGCACCAGATGCAATATCTGGATACAAATGCTTATTGTTGTTCGTTTAGTAACAATTAGGAACTCATCTGGACATAGTATCTGGATACATTTTAAAATCTTATCCAAAAAAATTTGAATTTCTGGATGAGTTTAAAATAAGAGTTTAGCTACAGTAAACTCATCCTAACATTTTAAAAGTCTAATATACTCTTATCTTTATCAAACAATTACAAATATATCTCTACAACTCTAATACAGAAATAATCCTAAAATCCCCAATTCTTCAACCACCATTGGAGAAGCTCCGATGGATCTCTGACGATTCCCCACACTCCTCTCCTCTTCTCCTTCTCCATAGCACCTGTAACGAATTGGGCTTTCTCTCCTCCTTCTACGTCTCGTCCCGGAAGAAGAACGAAACATCTTTCATTGAGCTGCTCCCACTGAATCGCTCATCGTCTCGTTGCTTGCTTCTTTGAATTCCAGAGGTAAGACTTTTTGAATCCTTCATCCTTTCAACGATCTCTTTTAGTTGTGTTCTTCTATTTGTTAGTGATGGATTCCAACTTGTATATTCCTAATTTTAGTTGAGATTTGGGGAAATAAGTGAGCTTTTAGTGAGCTTTTAGATGCTTTGGATGCTCATATGAATTAATGAGTTTTTAGTTTTTGATTTGAATGGATCTCTCTGTCATGTTTTTATGTTGGTTTTGTGACTTTACGTTTGTGGTTACGTTTACGTTTGTGGTTTTGTGAATTTATGTTTTATGTTGGTTTTGTGACTTTACGTTTTATGTTGGTTTTGTGAATGCATCTGTTCAATATCTTTGTGGTTTCTCTGTGGATTTATTCGAGATTCACACTATAAAAACCGTGATTTTGCTTATTGGGAGGTGGTAAATGATTATGAGAATCATGGTGACCAAGCTGTAGAAAATGAAGAAGAAGGTAACATTGAACATACTCCTTACATTCCAACTGGTGATAGAGCAATGGAGACTCTATGTGATGATATAACTGAAAAGATAGGAAGAGGACGTCAACTTCCGTATTAGCATCATAACAACTTCACAAAAGACTATGGTATGTAGGCAACACAATTGACTTTTTCAGATTCTTGTTTGGTCAAGTCTCTCGTTGATGGTTTTTGCGGATTTGTTTGGTCAAATATCTCGGTCATTAGAAATTGCAGAACTTTGTTTGGTCAAGTCTCTCGGTCATTTGATTGATGAACTTTTAGTATTGGCCTTGTTTGGTTACAAGTAATTGGAGATTCAGCTGCATTTGTATTTGGCTTTAGTATAGTGATGATGACGACGATGATATATTAATGATTATGGTGGCTTGATTTTAATGTTTCTCTGGATGTTGTAGTTTTTGGCATCTTATGATGGCTTATGATGAGTTCTGATTGTTGCAGGGGAACCATGGCACTCTTGTCTAAAGGAGGAGGATCATACGGTCGCAAGATAGCCATAAAGGATTCTCTTTTTCTCTTATGATGAGTTCTGGTTTTCCTCATCATCTTTGCTTGGAGTGAATGGTTGTATTCTACCCCAACTCTTACGCCCACAGTCACTTTTGATTTGTTTCTTTCACGGTTATGGATGTTCATTGATATATAACAAATTTAGATTATGGATGTTCATTGATGTCCAATAAAATTACATTTCTCAAATTTGGTTATGGATGTCAATTGATGTCCAATAAAATTACATTTCTCAAATTTGGTTACTTTTGATTTGTTTGTTTCAAGGTTATGGTTTCAAAATTACATGCTTAATGTTAATTGATATAACCAAAATATTTTTCTAAGTGTATTTTTAAATTATAAAAGATGATTTCATTTTTAAATATTTATTAGATGTTTATTTAAATTTAATATGAAAATTATTTAACTAAAAACATAACCAAAATCACTAATAAAACTACTAAACCACAAAATGAAGGGTATTTTGGTCATTTTCATATATTGTATCCAGATATCTATATCAGATTACAAAACAAACATAGTTGGTTCCAGATACAATTTCTAGATAAATTAAACCAAAAACACAAACGAACAGTATCTGGATGCTGCGTTCATATACTAAATCCAGATATTGCGTCTAGATCACGAAACAAACAGCACCTAAAACTCACAAAACTTGACACACACTCAAAACTTGATACACACAAAGCTTAACATACACGACACACACATACATACATGCATCTATTCATTTCTTTCTTATTTCCTTTCCCCTCTGCCTCTTATGCTTATTGTGCTTGCGACTTGTTTTCTACTTGCATGCTTCTTTTATTGTTGACATATACAAAATGTACGTACGTAGAAGTCATTTAGTCCATATATATGTATATATATACATTTTTTTTTTTTCATTTAGTCCATATTTCTTGCTCCTTTTGATTCTAACTGCTTTCTGTGATTGCATGCTTCTTGTTTTCTTAAGCATACACTTCAATTCTTCCATGTCTCTTAGCTCTTTTGCTTAATTGATTGCATAAACTCGCATGCTTCTTGTTTTGTTGATTATCTGATTTTTTACTTCTTGACTTTACCTTTTCTCTTTAATTGTATAGCTTGTTCATCTTGCTTTTTTGATTATTTGATTTTTGATTCCTCAAATACATGTTTAACTTATTCTGTTTGGCTACGTGCAAAAATTGCAAATACATTTAAATTCATCAAAAATAACACAAAGAAAAACAATACAAATTAGGTAGATACATGCAGAAATTGCAAATACATTTTTTTAAAACGTATCAGCATGACAACATTCATACTCCGCTCGATAAACAAATGACAACTTGAGAAGTTATCTATCGAAAACCAACATTAGAAGCTATATAGACGTTCGGTGCAAATTGTTTTAGCATCAAATGATGTAATATAATGATATCAAATTATATATAATTACGGAAAACTAGACAAATCAATACAATAAAAACAAGATGTGTTTTTCTCCATTGTTGACATATTAATTAAAATTACTAGTCTGTTAAATTTAAAAAATAATAATACAGATCAGTGTTTTTACCTAGATGGACAAAGGAATTTGGCGAAGAAACAAAGAAATAGGGAGCAGCCATGGACGAGAGACGCTGTGGTTTTTAACTCACAAACCCCTTTACAACAGTAAGAGAGATTGTAACCTCATTCGATACTTTTCTCAATCTCTTTAATCGTCTAGATTCAATTTTGTCAGCTCTATTGATTGAAAACTGTTCAATTTTGGCAGTCATGGGATAAAACATTAATATATTTGACCGTGGATGTGATTTTTTCATCGGCCAGATCTGCGGTAAAGAGGTAAAAAGCAGCCACGGACAAAACATCGATATCCCATGACTGATGCTAGTTAAAATTCCCTAAACTTTTTATATGGATGATTGCGTTTAGATACTTTTATAATGATTTGCTTATGTCAGGCAATATAAACCATTTGGATATTAAAACACTCTTGTGGAATGAGATACTTATGGATACTTAAGGTCTCTTTGTTATCACCTATAGCGGAAGACAAGTCTTTTTCGTTCTTTTTTTTTTCTTGTTTTTGTTTAGGTGATTAACTTGGTTTAAGTGCTTCAGGTATTATTTGGAGATGTGGGGCTAGAAAACTAAGTTGCATGGAATCAGAAGCGGATACGTTTGGAAATGCGGAAGCTGAAAAATATTGGAATCCGGTACGTTTTGAAAGCGTATGATATAAATATATAAAATATATATGTGGTTAATATTGAGGATACATACTCTGAAATATATAATTTTATGTATTTCAATTACTGTGTACATGATTGGAATTACAATTATAATAGCAAAAGGTCTTATGACTTACAAAAATAAGTTTGACAGTTATATTTTGTATTAAAAATATAAGTTAGGTGTCTAAAAATAATTGTACCTTTGATGAAAAAAAAAACAAGATTGAACTGACGTAAACAAAAAAAAGAAAATAATTGGTTAAAGAAAAAAGCAAATGGGCCTCGCTGACCCAATATGATATGGCCCTGGAAATAATTTAAAGAAATAATTTAAAGCGCTTCCTTTGCAATTCCAGCCGCTTCCGTTTCCTTTTCTGATTCTAGAGCGAGAATGGGAGCTTCACCGGCAATTCCGTACACCGTAGCTGGAAAGTCAAGTCTTGTGCTGCATTTTGTAAAGATCAATTTGTTGAATTCCAGGTTAGTGGATCTCTCTCTCTTCTCTCCCTCTCTCTCTCTATGTGTGTCTGTCTTGTGACATTTTGGTTATCTTATTTTTATAATGATTTGCTTATCTTATACAATATGAACCATTTGGGTTCATATTGTTAGGAAATTGCATTTTCTCGCTAGATTTTTTATTTTCATTCTTTCCTTCTATTACAAGCTAGTAATTTTTTTTTAATAGCTAGTTAAGTAAAGTTAAATAGAAATTTATGATAGTCATAGAGTCATAATCATTTCTGGTCGTCCATAGAAAAGAAAATTTACTAATTAACTTGCACGGGCTAGCGTTTGAAACATTATATATCCATTGGTATAATAACACCAAAGAAAAACAACACAAATACTATAAAAATTAGGTACATACATGCAAAACCGCAAATACTTTTTTCTTTTTTCTTTTTTACAAACAAAAAAAAAACATTTTAAACGTATTAGCATGACAACATTCTTATGTCGCTCGATAAACAAATGCCAAGTTGAGAAGTTATCTTACGGAAACCAACATTAGAAGCTATATAGACGTCTGGTGCAAATTGTTTTAGCAACAAATGATGTAATACATAATGACTCAAATTATTGAGAACTATTCAAGAATTCTACAGGTTTAAGAACAACAACAACAACACATGAAAAAAAAAATACCTTCAAACTCAAGGAACCAACATTTATTTAAACAAAAATAGAACTTCTACTTTATTAAAAAAATGGAACTTCTTAGTTAATTCACCTTTAACAAGGAAGTTAAAGGCCACTTTAGTGGACGGGGACAAAAAAAAAAAAAAAAAAAAAGGGAAAAGATAGCCATGTGTTTCAAAGCGATCATGATTAATATAATTATGGTTTGAAGCAGAAATGGGTAGAGTTAGCTTTATTACTCAACAACTAAAAGCCACTAAAAAAATACGTACTATTTCTTCTAAAAGACCAAAAAAGAAAAAATGGATAAAGTGATACAAAACAAAGTAATGAGCCTTGCAGAAAGACATGTGAGGTAGGGCGTGATAAAGGCCCAAATGGAGTGTACTGCGGTCCCTACACATTTTGTACTTAAATTAAGTTATATATATATTTGTGTATTTTACTGTTGGGATTTTCCCGCGCAGAAGAAGGACCAGAAAACGAATGTCTTGACTCTTCCTAATTTATTAGTTTTTGTCTTTTAACCAAAGACACGATGCAACAAAAAAAACTAACCAAAATATATAAAAAAACATAAAATACTCAGCTTTGGAACCATCGACTTTGACACACCCCCAGTTGTCTCATTTACACGCACCAATACCATAATTAAAATTTATTTAATTTAACTCGTCTAAAAATTAGTTATTTTTCCAACAACAATTTTATATGAATAAAAAGTGTGGTAGACAGATCTGAATAACTAAAATCTGATTTTCTTTTGTTTTCAATACACACGGACCAGTGGATTATAAAAATAGAGTAAGTCAAATAATAGAAGAAGAAGCTGACGTGGAGGGCAAAAACGGTTAAATTAGACTTCTGTAAAGGGCAGAAAAGGAAATATAAAGATACCTCGTATACCCCAAACCAGAGAGAGAGAGTAAGTAAAGCTTCTTCTTCACTTATTCTTCTCCGTTTCTTCTTCCCGAGGAAGCGACGACTGATTTCGTCTCGTTGTTTCAATTGAAGAAGACGAAATCGAGACTCGATTTCAACGAAGAAGAGAGGAGCTTTCTCGATCATGGAATCACATTCGTCCTCCTTATCGTCGTCCTCTTCTCCTTCTCCACCACCGTCGTCATCGTCGGAGAGTTGTTCTGTAAAAGTGGCGGTTAACGTTCGTCCTTTGATCGGAGACGAGATAACTCAAGGTTGTAGGGAATGTGTTTCCGTTTCTCCGCTAACGCCTCAGGTGAGTTTTTTTTGGGAGTCAGTTTCGTCTCTGCTCCTCCGTCGTTCGTTTTATTTTATTTTTTCCGATGGTGACTGTTTAAATGCGACCGTCGTTGTTCACTCCCTATTCATGGATCCGGATCAAATCTCTGTTCTCTAACTCTGACACATTCATTTAATTTTTTGTTTTTTTTTTCTTATAAAACAGTGTCAATTTTTATTTTATTTTTTTTTACTATATAAATAGATAAGGTGTGTATAATGCTACTTGTGATTGATAAAGTCAATGAGCATTGTTTAATAATGTATCAAAATACCATATTTTTTTCATGGGATTTTGATTGAACCCAATAACTAATACTTAACTTGGTTATTGGAATGAAGCTTTTGTGTTTTTTTTTTTTATGGTGTAGGTGCAAATGGGAACACATTCTTTCACATTTGATCATGTATATGGAAGTAATGGTTCTCCATCTTCATTGATGTTTGATGAATGTGTTGCTCCTCTTGTTGATGGTTTGTTTCATGGTTACAATGCTACTGTGCTCGCTTATGGTCAGGTACATACTGAAATTGTTTCTCAAATTTTGGACTACGAATTAGTTTTTTTTTTTCTTTCTTTTAACATTTGAGTTACACAACTTATGCAGACAGGATCTGGAAAAACTTACACTATGGGGACTGCTTTTAGAAATGGTACAAGCAATGGTTTGATTCCTCAAGTTATGAGTTCTCTGTTCAACAAAATTGATTCAGTAAAGCACCAAATGGGGTTCCAGTTACATGTCTCTTTCATTGAGGTATCAAACTCTTATTCTAATCACATTCTTCTAACTCATAAGACATGAACAAGTGTAGAACTCAGTCTGCCTTTGCTTGGATATTAATTGAATTCTTCATATGTAGATTTTAAAAGAAGAAGTTCTGGATTTGCTGGACAGTGTGCCGTTAAACAGGCTGGCCAATGGAACCCCTGGAAAGGTTGTTCTTAGTAAATCACCTGTGCAAATTCGTGAATCACCAAACGGGGTCATAACACTATCTGGTGCAACCGAAGTTCCCATAGCTACTAGAGAAGAAATGGCTTCCTGTCTAGAGCAAGGATCTCTAACCAGGGCAACTGGGAGCACAAATATGAATAATGAGTCGAGGTGAGAATCTCTATACCCAGGCTCCATAAGAAGAATGCTTAGCCAGTAAAATGTATATATATGGGAAAGTTAGAAATGGTAAAATAGGCATCATAAACAGTTCGTCCATTAAATGTTCGTTTCTATATCCATGATAGAGTAAAACTTCTTCTTATACAGTCGGTCACATGCCATCTTCACGATCACCTTAGAACAGATGCGCAAAATCCCTTCAACCGCAATGGTTAATGACACCGTAGATGAAGATATGGGGGAGGAATATTGTTGTGCCAAGCTTCACCTGGTAGATCTTGCAGGATCTGAAAGAGCTAAACGAACAGGTTCAGGCGGTGTTAGGTTAAAAGAAGGTTGGAAAAACTGATATCCCGTCTTACATCCTTTTGAGAACGTTGACTCACATTTTATATAACCCAATTCTTTTCTGTTCTCTGAAACAGGAATTCACATCAATAGGGGGCTTCTTGCACTTGGTAATGTCATCAGTGCGCTAGGGGATGAGAAAAAACGAAAAGAAGGTGCTCATGTTCCTTACCGTGATAGTAAACTTACTCGGTTATTGCAGGTTCATTTCTATCTTTGCACTTCTAGATCCTAATTTGTGTAGCTACTTATTATCACTCTAGGTGGAATTTCTAAGTGTATTATTTATATTGGCATGTAACTTGAAGTGTAAAATTTCCATTAAAGATGTCCTTTACATTACTGCAGGACTCTCTTGGTGGAAATAGTAAAACAGTCATGATAGGTAAACTTCTAAGTTGTATGAGTAAATTCCCTGAAAATCTCATATCAGTTCACAAATTCAACTTTCCTCTGTGGTTGTGTTACTCTTGTAGCTTGCATCAGTCCTGCTGACATCAATGCTGAGGAAACTCTTAACACTCTCAAATATGCAAATCGTGCTAGGAATATCCAGAACAAACCTGTTGTAAGTACTGGGGAACTATCTTAGATGAGCTTTCAATTTTTTTCTGCCGACAAAGCTCCACTATCAGCTAACAACACACTTTGAAGTACATGAGGCCAAAAAAATAGATTAAAAGAGGACTAAGATTGTTCACTTGGGAGCTCTAACAGGAGAGGCTTCTTTATTTTGGTGCAGGCGAATAAAGACTTAATATGTTCTGAGATGCAAAAGATGCGTCAACAGCTACAGTATCTACAAGCTGCAGTTTGTGCTCGTGAGGAAACCCCATCAGAAGAAGTGCAGGTATTACTTCTGCTGATATTCTTCAGAAGGTTTATAAACTTCTCATCAATAATAGTATATAGTTCAATTTTCTAGGTTATGCGAGAGAAAATCATGAAGCTAGAGTCTGCCAATGAAGAGCTTTCTCGAGAACTTCACATCTATCGCAGCAAGAGAGCTACTCTTGATTATTGCAATCTTGATACACAGGTAATTTCTGTATACAATAGGCAATCACAATAGATTTTATTTGGCACATTTCTTTACTGCTTTTTACTAGAGTTGTTCTTTTACCTCAGAAAAATGGTGTAATTTTTCCAAAAGATGATGGCCTTAAAAGGGGTTTTGAAAGCATGGATTCAGATTATGAAATGAGTGAAGCAACATCAGGTTTTGGACACTGGCTTCTCTAAAAACTTGTATCATGAAACGCATCTGCATTCTCCTATCCTTACTTAGCTTAAAATCTTGTCTGATTCAAGGTGGAATTTCTGAAGATATTGGTGCAGCAGAAGAGTGGGAACATACACTTAGGCAGAATAGCATGGGCAAGGAATTAAATGAACTAAGTAAACGTCTGGAGGAGAAAGAGGTTTGGTCATTACTCATCTGAAGTTTCCTGTACCTATTAATAAGGATTGGATTATTTTGAGAATCTTATGATTTTTTTTATATTTGCAGTCTGAGATGAAAATATGTGGGGTTGGAACTGAAACTATCAGACAACACTTCGAGAAGAAAATGATGGAACTTGAGAAAGAGAAAAGAACTGTACAGGTGAGACAAAACATTCTAAATTCTCTTGTTAATATTTTATGTAAATGTTAATACTCAAGTCATGAGTAACTTTTACAGGTTGAGAGAGATCTATTGTTGGCTGAAGTCGAGGAACTTGCTGCTAGTTCCGATAGACAAGCTCAAGTTGCAAGAGATAATCATGCACAGAAACTAAAAGCACTCGAGACACAGATTTTAAATCTTAAGAAGAAACAAGAAAATCAAGTTGAGGTCTTAAAACAAAAGCAAAAAAGTGAAGATGCAGCGAAGCGTTTGAAAGCTGAAATACAATACATTAAGGCTCAGAAGGTTGCGTCTTGTTCAGCTGTGCTATCGGATTCTTTCTATATTACTAGTTCACATAATCTAGCTGTACATTTTGACTTTTGTTCTGTTTTTTTTTTTGTTATCCAGGTTCAACTACAACAGAAGATGAAACAAGAAGCTGAACAATTCCGGCAATGGAAAGCTTCTCAAGAGAAAGAGTTGTTGCAGGTACTTTATCTCTATCCACTTCATCACCTCTTTATTATCCGTCGAATTTATAAAGTTGAACTGATCTCATGTTGCACTTTTTAATTGTTTTTGGATAGCTTAAGAAAGAAGGAAGAAAAACTGAGCATGAAAGACTTAAACTTGAAGCTCTCAATCGACGTCAGAAAATGGTAAGAATCTTATGAAATATTTATCTTTTTCCTGCTTGAGAGGATGACTTACTAGAATTATCCAATCCGAGTGCAGATATAAGAATCTCAAGAGAAAATGTATCTTGATGTCTTGCAGGTTCTTCAGAGAAAAACAGAAGAAGCAGCAATGGTTACCAAAAGACTTAAAGAGCTGCTAGAAGCCCGCAAGTCTTCAGCACGTGATATATCAGGTAACTTTTATGCCGAAACACACCTTGTTTTGTTCTTGTTTCGATCATAATCTTTTTGCTTTGTTTTTCCAGTGACTACCAATGGTCAACCACCAACTAGACAGGTATCAAGAACTCCTAATTTAGATATGGATTCGTCATCCTGCACAAGTATCAACTGTTTCCTTTCTTACCCTTTGCAGATGAACGAAAAAACTCTTCGGAGATGGCTTGATAACGAGCTAGAGGTTGTGACAAAAGTACATCAAGTTCGTTTACAATATGAAAAGCAAATTCAAGTGTGCGTCTTCCAAACTCTGTTTCAGTCATGTTGTTAACTGCAAACTTTCTCCCGTATATTATCTAATCAATAATCTACTCTTGTTGCATATAGCCGAGCTGCATTGGCTGAAGAGTTAACCTCGTTGAAACAAGAGATGGAGTTTCCTTCAAGTCCCCATCAAGAGAAAAATGGACAGTTCAGGTACAACATTATAAAAAAATGCCTCAGTAGCGTAAACTATGAAGTTGGTTGGCCGTGAATTGATTCACTTTATGACCTGTTTATATTTTTTCTTGATGCGTCAGATTTTTATCACCAAACACAAGATTGGAGAGAATAGCTTCTCTTGAGAATATGTTGGATGTTTCTTCAAATGCTCTCACAGCCATGGCCTCTCAGCTCTCAGAAGCAGAGGAAAGAGAGCATAGCCTACATGCTAAGACTCGGTGGAACCACGTTCAGTCCATGACTGATGCCAAGTATTTGCTTCAATATGTGTTTGATTCTGCTGCTGAAGCAAGGTAAATAACTCTTAAACCCGAACAGGACCTAAACTATGCTTCTTTCCCACACATGGGAGGTTGATTTTGTCCTACTTAAACATCAAACAGGTGCAAAATCTGGGAGAAAGACAGAGACGTCAAAGAGAAGAAAGAACAACTCAATGACCTCCTCTGCTTATTACAGCTATCCGAAGTCCAGAACAGGGAAAACATGAAAGAGAAAAAGACAAGGGAGCAAACAGTGTCCATAGCTCTGGCTTCATCATCATCATCATCATACTCGGTTTGTAAACTTAATCCTTATTTCCAAACTAAACTCTTTTTGGGGGATTTCTCCTTAAAAGTATGCAAAAGTTACTTCTTGCAGGGAAGTTCAAGAGGTTCATCAAAGCACTATGGAGATAATAATGCAAGTGACCCATCATCTCCATCTTCTTATCATCGAGCAACAAAGCATCTCAAATACGCTGGGCCAGGTATAGTCAATGTGTCAGTGAGAGAATCAGTAGCTTTATTAGAAGAGACGAGGAAGATGAAAGCAATGAAGAAAATGGGACAGAGTGGGAAGCTATGGAAGTGGAAGAGAAGTCACCATCAATGGCTGCTTCAGTTTAAATGGAAATGGCAGAAACCATGGAAACTCTCTGAGTGGATAAAGCATAACGATGAGACCTCTATGATCTTCATGTCTAAGACTCATGATGACGATGATCACTCGTGGAACCGACACTCAATGTTTCAAGGTGCTTAAACATGACCCTCTAGTTTTTTTCTGTCAACAGATTTAGATTTGGTCCATGTGGGTTGTTATACCGAAGCTTAAGAACATTGTTATACTTTCAATACAAAAATTCGTTGATATTATGATTGACTAGTACAGACTACAGAGATAACGATTTGCAATCAATGGCTGGAGTAGAGTGCAAGGATATGAATGTAATTGTAGAAAGATTTTTTTTTAAGGGTGTTTAATAGAAACTCTAGAGTGTTAATCCTAACGGTTTCTGCTCTTTCTAAGACCAAAATTTTTGAAGAACCACTCCGGCTTGTATGAAGCAGTGACTTGTGCTATTGCCAATCCAAACAACACCCCAAGAGCAGATCCTATAGTCACTGCTTTCCAGCTCAACACTTCTTCTTCTTCTTCTTCTTGCTTTGGTAGCTCTGCGTATCCGTTTGCCTTCACGGGATCACACCGTGGAAGTGGATAACCGCAAAGACCAGAATTGTTCAAGAACTTCTCCCGCGGCATAGTCTCGAAATGACCAATCTCAGGAATCTGACCAGAAAAATCATTGTTGGACAAATCCATTTCCGTAAGCATAGTAAGCGCTGACATCGCCAGAGGGATGCTACCATCGAGCTTATTGCTTGAAAGATCAAGAATGTTTAAACCTCTCAGATCACCTACTTCGTCAGGAATCGAACCAGATATAAAGTTATGACCCAAATTGAGGATAAACAGGTAACTCATCGAACCAATCTCCTTTGGTATGTAACCAGACAACATGTTATAAGACATGTCCAAAAACATCATCGAACCGTCGTTATCAAATGTCGGCGAAATATGACCTCCATAAACTCTGGTGAAATTACAAGGGCTCTTAGTCGAACCCCGGTTAAGTTGCTCCCGTCTGATTCCTTGAAACTCAAGCAACTTACCAGCTCCGTGACACTGTTTCGTCATCCCATCGTTTTTAATGTAAACGCACCTCTTACCCCCCATGAAATTCGTAGCGACGCTCCCGGATTGTTTGAACATTTCAACCGGGATCGTACCGTCGAAGGAATTGGTGTTGAGATCGAGCCAGACTAAGCTTCTGCAGTCACCGAGCTCAGCAGGAATGTTCCCGTGTAACGTATTGTTGCTTAGATTGAGGATGGCGAGATTCTCTAACCGGCCAATCCAGCTTGGAATCTGACCGGTTAACCGGTTATTCGACAGAGAAACCCAGATCAGTTTGGTACACTTACTTAAACCGGAAGGGATTTCACCGGTTAATTCGTTGAAATCGAGAATCAGAGTCTCTAAAGTCTTGACATACATGAGCTCCTGAGGGATCTCACCTTCTAACGTATTCATCCATAGCTTCAGATCTCGAAGCTTTAACAGAGAGCCTAAGGTCGACGGAATGGTCCCGGAGAGGTAGTTGAAGCTCAGATGAAGCGAAACGAGCTCAGAACAGTTGCTTAACGTCGGTGGAATCTTCCCGGTGAAGCCATTGTTCTGTATATAAAGCTCCTGGAGAGTGTTTTTAGGGTTCCAGCAGAGATTTGGGAGAATCAGACCGGAGAAATAGTTGGAGCTGAGATCTAACGTTACCAACGAAGCGGAAAGATTCGTCAGAGATTCCGGTAATTCGCCGGAAAACTCGTTGAAAGACAGATCGAGTACCTTGAGACCTCTCATCTTCAGTAACGTATCAATCGGTAACGTACCGGAGAAGTTGTTACTTGACAGCACTAGTGATTTCAGTAGAGAACAAGAACCCAAGGATGGAGGAACGTTACCGGAGAGTGAGTTTGATGAAAGATCAAGAACTTTCAAGCGGTTTAGCTTCTTCAACCCACCTGAAACTTTCCGGGGAAAATAGAAGGTATTGGCGGAGACGTTGAGATATTTCAGACTGGAGCAAGATCCAAAACTAGTTACAGGACCCGAAAGAGAGTTTCTTGATAGATCCAAGTTGGTTAAAGAAGCAGAGCACTTGAAGTTGAAGGCAGCAATGGAGCCATTGATGTGTGAGTTTGAGAGAAACAGAGACTCTAGTCCGGTGAGGGACATAAGAAATGCAGCCACAGCACTGAATCCTACGTTGAGAGGCTTATTACTGAGATCAATCGAAGTAACCTTGTCGTCTCTGCAAGTAACGCCATCTAAGGTACAAGGGTTTCTTTTGGAGGACCAGTCTGGGAGAAGAGTCTTGTCAGGAAGAACGTTTTTGAAGTTTATAAGCTGATGGACTTCTCTGTACAGAGACTGTGATGGTGAAGAGAAGAAGGAGAAGAAGGAGAAGAAGAGAAGAGTTGTTACATAGAAAAGAAGCTTGAAAAAATCTTCATTCTCAGAGTTTTTGAGAGAGAAAGGGGGAATCTAATCTAGTGTTTTGGTTCCACCATTAGAGAGGAAGTAGAAGCTCTAGCAGAGAGATTTTAGAAAAGCTTAAAGAGAGTATAGTAAAGAAGAGAGTCAAAAGACAGAAAAAGGAAGATGAAAGAAGGTGAAGGGAAGATTGGTCAAAGCTTCCCGGGGCACTCACACCTGCCATGTTACTTCTACTTCGGATTATTATAAAAATATTGACTACTATATGTGTTCAAACAAAAAAGTTAATGCAAGATGATTACAGATAATAAATAAAATAATCGCATAAGGTGAGTTTGAAAAATGAGGTCTTTGTCCATGAGAGGTGTTTACATTTAATTAACCGTGAGATTAGGCCAGATGGGATCAAGTCTCTTCCAGTCTTCCTATTTACCCTTTTGAAACTCATCTTAGACTTTATTATTGAATAATTTGTATATGTTTTATCCAACCACCTATCTCTTCTCATATTACAAAATACAAGTCTAATTTGCTATATGGTTGTTGGTGTAGTTTTTAACTTTTCCTATAAGCATATATGAATACTGATTTTTCCTTACATGTACATCGTATATAAACTTCAACTACAGAAAGAAGAAAAAAAGAAAGAAGTAAAGTAGAGTGGATTCCGGATGATGACTTGATGGTGGAACTACTGAAAATTATTGGATCAAAAGTTAAGTTCAAATGATTATCATAAATCCGAGGCTTTTGAGATACTGTCCTCATCTACTTACTTATTTTAAGACTGATCAGTATGATATACACTTAACACTATGATTGGTCTTTGAAATGATTTGCAACCAGGTAGGGTGTATATTATTTTCTATTGATCCCCTTTAATTAGTACGTTAAAGTGTGAAGCAGCATTTAATCTATTTTAAAATAGCTGAATAATTCTAGATTCCCTAACCAAATGATCTGACCTGTAGAGAAGTCCATTAGCTTTGGCGCCGAATATAAATAAATCTCAACGTGGTTTACCATGTTCGTGGTTTACGTTAGCTCCACCGCCCAAAATTTGAGTTCTTTCCAAGTTTCTTAAACAAACATAACCTTTCTAAATTTGAGATTATCCCCTCCCCATCTTAAGAAAAGATACACTTTTACTATTCTCCCAAGTTTGGAACCCTTCAAAAACACACATACATGTATCAGAGGAATTTATCGTTATCGTCACTCATAACAACGCTCTCCTTAATCTCCTGAATCATTTTGATCACTTTGTTCATTGTCGGCCTTTGCTCCGGCGATGTCACTCGACAAAGACAAGCCGTTTGAGTCATCATCTCAAGCCCATTCTCTTCTTTTGACCTTTCCTCTTCTTGCCTCATTGCTTTAACCCAATCCAACATATCGTCTGGCTCCATAAACGGTTGCCTTGAAGCGGTTTTACCAGTCAAGAGCTCTAAGAGGAAGACCCCGAACGAGTATACATCGCATTTGGACGTGGGACGACGACTATCTGTTGATTTCCTTATCTCTGGTGCTTTGTAGGAAGAGAGATCCGGGTCATTAGGAAGGACTGATGAGTCTGTTAAGACACTTAGACAATAATCTGTGAGACAAGCTTCGAAGTCATGACCGAGGAGGATGTTTGTAGACTTGAGATTTCCATGGAAATGTGCAGATGATTGGTGGATGTAATGTAATGCTTGAGCTACATCTTCTGCTATCTTCAAACATGATGTCCAATGTAATGGCTTTGCCTTTGATGTTCTTGAACCTAAATTTTAAGGGATAAAACAGTAATTTAGTTATATTCACTTCCAATGGTATATGAGACCAAGAAGCTATTTCGAACTCAAGTCCTAGCTAAGACAAACACACCAAATTCCTGACAAGTGACAAATGACTGGAGTTTCACGTGAAAATAGCACAGATATCGATCTAACATATTCCTCCTCTGTCTTATATATCTACAGTTGTTCAACTGAGAAAAAGACAAAAACATATTTTAATTATAAACTCTCGGCCATGTCTCTATGTGGTTCAAGTCTAGAGTTCCTTTAAATGATAAAGCTGCACCAAAACCCATCAACGAGACATGTCTACACACACAATTAAAGGTCTCTAAGTTGATTTCTACACCTCAATTTGATTAAGACAAACAGAGTAATTGTTCAATTAGACCTAATTAAAAGCAACAACTCAGAGGTGACTAAGTGAGTTCAGTTAAAACCCTACCAAAAAAAAAAGAGATAGAGAAGATGAAGCTTACCGTGAATAAGATTGAAGAGACTACCATTAGGTTGGTAATCGTAGATGACAAGTCTCTCTCCATTAGACTGGAAATAAGCTTTAACCGGTACAAGATTCGGATGCCTTAGTCCACCAACTATCTCCATCTGATTCTCGAACGCTAAATCACTAGTAATCGCTGTTTTAGACGGAGCAAATCTCTTAACCGTCACGATCATTTGATTAACCATCACCGCCTTGTACGTAGTCCCTACTGATCCTCTTCCCAAAAGCTCCGCCGAAGCTCTCATCAGCTGGTCAAGTGTGTACATAGCTTCTCCTTCTCCTTCAACGTCCCCGCAGAAAATCAAATCTCCGCTTCTAGGGATTCGCTTTTGCGGCGAGGGCTCTTGGAATTGGATATTGATTTCTTTGTTTTCTTCTTCACGCTTCTGAGATTTGAGAGGTTCTGTAACTGTTGACGGTTGCGTAATCATCACGTCTTCGTCTCCGTCTCTCCGGTTCTTCATAACTAACGAGAACATGACAAGGCAAAGACCGAGAACTATCAAAGAAGCGAGACCAATGGTGAAACCGAGAATTAACCAACCATTTTTAACCTTTTTAATCACCGGTGGAGGATTAGTCATCGTTGCTTCACCGTTCTGTTCAGGTTGACTAACCGGTGCTTGAGACGAAGAAGAAGATGATGACGACGACGTGGCGTTCGGTTTAGTTGAACCAAAGAACGGAGAAGAAGAACGTGAACCGCAGGATTTGTTAATGATCTCACCGCAGAGACCAGGGTTTGACGAGAACGAAGACTCGTTGAATCGTAACAGAGTCGTTGTGACCGGAACTAAACCGGTGAGATTGTTACCGGAAACGTTAAACGACGTCAGAGAAGAATGATTTAACGGCGGGAGAGTACCGTTGAATCGATTAAACTCGAGATGTAAAGAACTGAGTTGACTCAGAGCGTTGATCTCCGACGGAATCTCACCTGAGAAGTTGTTATACGATAGATCGAGTTCGGCTAACCGACGGAGAGAGAGTATTGAGCCGGAGAGAGTACCGGAAAAATGGTTCTTGCTTAGGGTTAAGGATCTGAGATTGGTTAAAGGAGATAGATCAGGGACTGAACCAGAGATTGAGTTATTCTCAAGGTTAAGAACACGAAGCTGGTCAAGACGAGTAAGAGTCTCTGGAGAGAAACGTCCTCTGAGACCAACGCCGTCGAGAAGAAGACGAACGACGCGATCTTGAGAGCACTCGACGCCGCGCCATTGGCAGTAATCGTAAGGCTCGGTGAGAGAGTAGAGAAGCTTGTTGTCGAGATCTGCGGTGGATTTGAAAGAGAGTAACGCGACGGCGTCGGTTGGTAAGAAGGAGTCGAAGTAGTTCGTTGCCGGGGAAGGGTATGCGGCGGAGATACGGAGGAGGAGGTGGAAGAGGAAGAGAAGAGAGTAGAAGAAGAGTGTCATCTTGTGTGTGTTTTGTTTTACGGAGCAGAGCATCTCTGTGTCAGTTATTATTCTGAAAATAATATGTATTCTTGTGGCACGCGTGTGTATAATGTATGTGTTTAATTTAATGTATATAATGTACCCGTTGGACTATTTTTTTTTCCAATCACTAGGTTTTGAATCCAATTATGGGTAATAAAATATTATCTCATAAAAAAACTAAAATTAGTATTAAAAAACAAAAAAATCAGATACATAATTTTTTAAAATATAAAAATTAGTTGTGTTATAAAATCAAATCTGATAAAAAAAAATCATAAATTTAACTTGACCTCTAGACGAGGCAAATCAAACTGATGACCTCACATATCCTAAACCATTTTCTTTGACCACCAGAAAAACGAAACAATTTTATAATCATGAATTTAACTCATATTCATATTTAATTGATCGCTACCACATATGTTTTCGTGTTATTTATTCAATGTTTTCTTATTCTTCATATTTTTTCTTGTCATTTTCATTGTCAAATTTTGTGTTAATTGTCATCGTAACTTTTACCGTTTGGTTCTTCGTTATACTCTTTTTCTTCTTCTTCCTCGCCAACTTCTTCACATTCTTCCACTGAAAAACCTTTTTTTAGACTACCACAAAACTTGTTAACCCATCAAAATCCAAGAACAAAATCATTTATTTTCTCGTAAAATTTGTGAAATTCATGATAACCAGCATAGTCAACACATGCACCCAATTATTGATAATTTTATCAATATACTTATTTGGTTTATAATATTTTAAAAACATAATAAAATATACTAATAACTATTTATTTAATATGAATCATATGATATATAAAAATATGAGTACACTATAAGAACATATTAATTATAAATAAATAATATCAATTATATTATATCATCAAATAATATTAACCGTATCATATTATCAAATAACCGTAACCGTATATAACAGTAACCGTTTGAACCGTAACCGTATTTAAACGTAACCGTTTAACCGTTTCTTAAACGGTTGTGGTTAAGGTTACAAAAATTTCTAACCATAACCGATAGTTAATAAACCTTAACCGTGACAACTGTAACCCTGGTCATGCCTATGTATAGCTAATAAAACATGTGTGTTTGTCGTCCATCTTTCTTCTTTAAACCTCAAAATTTGACTCAAACATCAAATTAAGGTCTTGCGATGTCAATCCTTCTTCCTTAGAACCAAAAATAAAAAATTAATGAAAGAATATCAACTCATCTATAAAATCATATACAAAAATATGTTTTACAGCTCATAAGAAATAAAAAGCGCAAATGTATATAAATAAGATAATTTATGTTTTGCATCAATATTAGTAGTATAAAATGTTAATAAGTGATATGTCAAATTTCTATTGGTTGTTTAAAATCCTATGTGGACGGCCTTTTAAATATATGCTTAATTTAAAAGAGTATAAAAAGCCGATAATTGATAAAAAAAAACATGCAATAAACTGCTATTACATTTGATATATTTTGTATAATTGGTTATTATTAGGAGTTATATATTATAATTATGTTTTATTAAATTATGTTTTATAAACATGCAATAATCTTGATCATTCATTGTTGGAAGCATATTAATCTTATTTATACTGGTTCTGAACCATTGTCTAAAAAATTTCTAGTCGATGTGGGATATTGTGCTTAGTTCTTTGATTTCCATAAATTTAAAATTTTTCTTTTTCTAAAAAATTCTGTAAATTTAAAAAATGTAATGAATGACATGTCAAATCATGATAGGTTATTTAAAATAATTCTTAATATAGAAAATTCTGGAAACTGTATAAAATGTTAATAAGTGATATGTCAAATTTCTATTGGTTGTTTAAAATCCTATGTGGACGGCCTTAGGAGCTTATAGCTCTTACTTTTTATTAGTATAGACTAGGTTTTGAACCCACGCTACGCGTGGGTTTATTTGATATATTTTGATAAAAATTATATATGATTGATGACGGTAATGAAATATTATCTTATATAAAACTTTAAATTACTATTAAGGAAAAAAAATAAATTTCAGATACACAATTTTTAAAAATATAAAAATCATTTATGTTTTAAAATTATGAATTTAACTCGATGTCCAGGCGAAGCGGATCAAACTGGTGACCTCACATATCCTAAACTATTTCTTTGACCACCAAAAACAGGAACAATTTTATAATCATGAATTTATCTCCTTTTTTATATTTAATTGATCGCTATCACCTATGTTTTCGTGATTTTTATTCAATGTTTTCTTATTCTTCATATTCTTTCTTGTTATTTTAACTGTCAAATTTTATGGTAATTGTCATCATTACTTTTACCGTCTGGTTATTCGTTATACATTTCTTCTTGTTTTTCCTCATCAACTTCTTCACATTCTTCCACTGAAGAACCTTTTTTTAGACTACCACACAACTTGTTAACCCATCCAACTCCAAGACCAAAATCTTTTCTTTTCTCATAAAAATTGTGCAATTCATGAAGACCAGCATAGTCAACACATGCACCCAATTATTGATAATTTCATCCATATACTTATTCGGTTTTAGATCCACACGGTTTGAAACTTCTCAAACCAAAATCATTACTTGCAGAGAAAGTAATATGATCACATAGATAGTTAAAACAATATTTATGCTTTTCGTCGATCCTTCTTCTTTAAACTCAAATAACATCAAATCAAGGTCTTGCGATGTCAATCCTCATTTCTTAGACTTGAAAATAAAATTTTTACTGCAAAAGTATCAAATCATCTGTAAAGTCATACACAAAAACATGTTTTACAGCTCATAAGATATATAAAGCACAAACAGAGATAAATAAGATATTTTCAAGATATTAAAAATTTGATATATAATATTTAGTAATTCTTAATTTTTAAATTTTAATAGAGATTAAATTTTTAAAATATTTCAAACTTTAGATGTAGTTTAAATATTTGTAACCTTTTACTTTTTTAGAGTTAAATAGTAATGACACTTTAACTTTTTACAGAGTTTAAATAGTTATAATTTTTTAACATTTTTATGGAGGTATTTATAATATTTCTAAATATTCTATAATAAATATTTAAACCTTTATATATTTTAATTTTCTAAAATAAATCAAATAAAACTTTTAAATTTGGAAACCTGATAAATAAGCATAAATCAAGCAAACATGAAAAATTTATCAGCCATTGTCTAAAATTTTCTAGCTGATGTGGGATGTTGTAAATATTTCTTTTATTTCTATAGATTTTACTTTTTTGTTTCTAAAAAAATCTTAATATATAGATTACTACTATATTTTCAAAAATGTTATTAGTGAAATATCTAATTCTTATTGATTTTTTAAAAATCCTATATAGACACCTTTAGGAGTTTATAGCTTCACCTCTTTATTAGTATAGATATAATGTCTTAAAATTTCTATGGAGGTTAAGTAATTGTAATGTTTTAAAACATTCTATGAAGTTTAAATATTTATAATATTTGAACCTTTTAAAATTTTCAAGTTTCAATATTTATAATATTTTAAACTTTTAAAATTTATAAATTATAATTTTTTTAAAACCTTTTAAATGTTAAGAAATTTTTAAAATTTAAAAATTATAATATTTTGAAACCTTTTAAAAGCTAAGATTTTTAGAAGTTTTAATATTTATAATATTTTAAACTTTGAAAAGGTTCGAAATATAATATTTGAACCTTTTAAAAAGTTTCAATATTTATAATATTTTAAACTGTTAAAATTTAAAAATTATAATATTTAAAAACTTTTTAAAAGCTAAGAACTTTTAAAAGTTTCAATATTTATAATATTTAAACTTTTAAATTTTTTAAATATTATAATATATTTTTTGAAATTTTCAAAGTTTTAATTTGATCAGATAAAAAACCGGATCAAACCGAATAAAACTTTTAAACTTGGACGCCTAATAAAACAAGCTTTCCTGCTCATTCGTTGTTGGAAGCATGTTAATCTTATTTATAATGGTTCTGAACCATTGTCTAAAAAATTTCTAACCGATGTGGGATATTGTACATAGTTTTTTTATTTCCATAAATTAAAAATTTTTCTTTTTCTAAAAAATTCTGGAAATTTAAAAATGTTAATGAATGTCATGTCAAATCCTAATTGGTCTTTTAAAAAATATCTTAATATAGAAAATTTTGTAAATTTTAGAAATGTTAATTAGTGACATGTCGAATTCCGATTGGATGTTTAAAATCCTAGGTGGACAGCCTTAGGAGCTTATAGCTTCTACTTTTTATTAGTATAGATTTTACTGTGTTTTTTAATTTTAAAAAACTAATATGTAAAATCAACGATTTGTATTTGGTTCTGTTGTAAATACCATTCATATATATATTTTTAATTATGTTCGAATTTTTAGTTTCATTCGTTTACAGCAATATTCTTTTATTAAATAGATACCATTTTCAAAATTTCAATTTTGGAGTAGCCTTTTTTAACGAACAATAAATACATTATGATTCTCAAGAAATGAACTCAGTAATTAAATTATACGTAAAATTACGATCTGAGTAGAAGAGAAAGTTTGTTAAAGATATTTTTTTTTTCTCCGATCAATCTCAGATCATAATATGGTATCAGAGCTCATGGTTAGGCCCAACAAGCAATTTCCCACAAAAAAAAATGATTTTCCACCTATGTGGTCCATATAAATGGCATGTCTTGTTGTATTTCCGAGATGTTGGGCTTGGGCTGTTTCATGTTGGACCGTTTCCCACCCACATCTTGAGGAGGCTTATTAGAATCCCACATCGGTTGGGATATATTCCTTGGGGTAATATCTAAGTATCATGGACCACTCCACTTATTGTCAATTGGTTTTGGGTTGGATGTCCATGATTCATAATATGGTATAGATCAATCACTAAACCAGGAATCTAAACCGAAATCTATACAAGATAATTAAACCGGTATACATACTCCAATAGTCCCCCTCAAGATGAGCAGAAGATATTAAGAAGACTCATCTTGGATTTAAGATGTTCAAATTAGTAAGGGAATAATGGTTTAGTGAGGATATCTGCGACCTAATCTTCTGTATTCACATGAAGAGCTTTGAGAAGACCTTGATCCAATCTATCCCGAACCGTGTGACAGTCTATTTCTATATGTTTGATGCGTTCATGGAACATCGGGTTCATCGCAATGTAGATCGCAGCAGTGCTGTCAGAGAACAAAACTGGTACTGTAGAACTGGCTACTCTCAAATCTTTAAGAAGATATCCTAACCAGACCAGTTCACAGGAGGCCCAAGCTAGAGCTCGATATTCTGCCTCAGCGGATGAGCGAGATACAATAGGTTTTTTCTTGGAACGCCATGAGATCAAAGACGAGCCAAGAAACATTGCAAAACCAGTTGTTAATCGCCGGCTATCACGACAAGACCCCCAATCCGAATCAGAAAAACCTGTAAGGGTAAGATCTTCTGAAGCAGAGTAAAAAAGACCTTGTCCGACAGTACCTTTCACATATTGCAGAACTTGAAACATTGCTGTAAGATGACTTGTTCGGGGAGCTGATGAGAATTGGCACAATTTGTTAACCGCAAAAGTGATGTCATGTCTCGTAATGGTTAGGTACATTAGTTTTCCAACAATGCGCCTATACATCGCTTTATCCTCCAAAAGCTCACCATCTTCCTTCATCAACTTCACATTAGCTGTCATGGGAACCGAAGCAGGCTTACAACCCAACATACTTGTGGATGTCAAAAGCTCCAATGCATATTTTCTTTGATACAAAGAGATACCACTAGCATTTCTGGCCACTTCTAGTCCCAAGAAATATTTCAGAGGACCCAAATCTCTGAGTTTGAAACATTGTTTTAAATGTTCAGTTACTGTTGCAGTAGCGACATCATCTGTACTTGTTATGACTATGTCGTCAACATAGACAAGTACTGCAACAAATTCATCTCCACAACATCTCACAAAGAGGGTATGATCTCCATGAGCTTTAACAAAACCAAAAATCAACAGAGAAGATGAAAACTTCTTGAACCATTGACGAGAAGCTTGTTTCAAGTCATAGATCGATTTCTTCAATTTACACACTACATTAGGTGGCAAAGAGTCCCCCTTACGTGCAGCATAACCCTCTGGAAGCTTCATATATTTCTCCTATCTAAATCACCATTCAAAAAAGCATTTGAAATATCAAGCTGAGTCAAAGTCCATTTCTTAGAAGCAGAGACTTTTAACAACAGTTTCACAGTAGCCATTTTTGCAACTGGTGAGAAGGTCTCATTATAGTCTAATCCCTCCTTTTGAGTATAGCCCTTAGCAACCAACCTTGCTTTATAACGCTCAAGACTACCATCTGCAAAGAATTTTAAAGTAAACACCCATTTGCAACCCACAGCTCTTTTTCCTGCAGGTAAAGTAACAACATCCCAAGTCCCTGTACACTCCATAGAATCAACCTCTTTGTCACAAGCTTCACACCACTCCTTGGAATTCTGAGCCTCATAATAAGAATTAGGAATGCGAATTTTTGTAATGCTATTAACATAAGCAAGATGTGATGAAGAAATTTTGGAGTAAGAGAGGGAGGAAGAAATCGGATGATGAGTGTTGTGCTGTAAAGAATAACAATGATAGTCCTATAAATGAGAAAGAGCTTTCTTTACTCGAGAAGAAATTTGTGGTGATATAGGGGGAAGAGAAGATGAAATAGACTTACTTGAAAGCTTAGAATTCAGTGACTCAGATGAAGCAAATAGTTTCTCTACATCATTCGCTTTGGTCATAGGAAATATATCTTCATGGAAGACAACATTTCTGGATATGGAGATAGTATTAGTCTCCAAATCTAGGAGCTTTTAACCCTTGTAGCTTGCCGGATAACCCAAAAACACACATGCCTTGGCTCTAGGCTGAAACTTATTTCTCTGATGCGGTGAAGTAATATTGTAACAGAGGCAGCCAAAAGTTTTGAGTTGACTATAGTCCGGTGTCTTTCCCGTAAGGATCTCATGAGGGGATTTGTTTGAGAGAAGTTGTGATGGAGTTCTGTTGATGAGAAACACAACAGTCAGAACACAATCACCCCAATAACCTATAGGAATCTTAGACTGTAACATAAGGGCACGAGCTACGTTGAGGATATGTTGGTGTTTCCTCTCGACAACTGAATTCTGTTCAGGCGTCTCTGGGCACGAATGATACGGTATAATTCCTTTTTCTAGGAAAAATTTCTGAAATTTTAGCTCAGGAGCATTATCCGATCTTACTGACTTGATTTTCTTTTGATACTGATTCTCAACCATGTTCACAAAACCAGGAAACACTGAAATCACTTCACTCTTGGTTCTAAGTAGATAGATCCATGTGGCTCTAGAGTGGTCATCAACAATAGTCAAAAAATATTTATAACCATCAATAGTTTCCTCTGAAAAGGGTCCCCAGACATCAATGTGTATCAACTCAAAAGATTCATTACAAATGTTGTTTGGAGAGGGAAAAGAGAGTTTCTTCTGATTAGCCAAATGACAGATATGGCAGTAAGCATCTGCTTTATTCTTATGTCTGGTTGTTCCTAGAGCCTCTGAGATGGAATCCAATCTTGAATAAGAAGGATGACCAAGCCTCTTGTGCCACACATTGACATCCACTACTGCATTCACTGAGATTGATGAATCTGGAAACATTCCAATGTCTAACACATAGAGGTTTGCCACATGTCTACCTTTGCCAACCGTCAACCCCTTGATAGGATCCTGAATCATACAAAAGTGAGGATCAAAAACAACTTGAGAACCAAGATCATCAGTTAATGAGCTTATACTGATCAAATTCAATTTGAACTCCGGGATAAACAAGACATTTTTGAGTAGAATATATTTGGTAATCCGAACAGAGCCCACTCCACTTATCGTAACAGTTGGTCTTGTAGGCAAATTCACAACACTGACTATAGTAGTATCCAGAGAAATAAACAAATATTGTTCATGACAGACATGGTGTGTTGCACCAGAGTCAATTACCCAAGTTTCACTGGATAGAGTATGTTGAGCCACTGTTAAGATACCAACAAAGTAAATGGTGGGTGAGGAGAAAGATATACCAGAGGGAGCCATAGAGGACTGGGAAGTACTGGCTTCATTACTGATCTGATTACTCTGAAGTTGAGAGCTAAAGAGAGCAATAAACTGCTGTAATTGTTCTGTAGATAGTTTCCCAACTAACCCTTCCATACTAGCAGACTTTTGTTCATCACCAGAGGACAAACTGACTTATGCTGCAATGGGTTGAGTTTTCAGAACCTTATCTGTAGTTCTCCCTTTTGTATTGAATCCTAGAGGAAAGCCGTGTTTCTTATAACATCTCTCGGCTATATGACCAACTCTGTTGCAGAAAGAACAAATTGGACGCCCTTTGTTTGGTCCATTTTGTACATACATGACTGTAGGAGTAATCATGGAAGAAGAATCCATTTCTGAAACTTGAAAAGCTGCAGGAGTAAAGACAACATTGGAGAATCCCTTCTCACTTTCATCTTGATCAACAATGTTGTACACTTCTGCTAGGCTTGGGAGAACTCTCTTAGCAATGATCTGTCTCCTCACTATAACATAAGATTCATTCAAACCAGCTAGAAATTTCACAATCTTAGCTCTTTCTGCTTTCTGCTGCAGACGAGTAGCTTTACCACAGATACAAGGATCATCAAGTTCCTCTGTACCATCTAACTGATCCCATAAAGTCTTCAAGCGAGTGTAATACTCGGAGAGTGACATAGATCCTTGGCGAAGATCTTGTATCGATTGAATCAACATATATGTGTGTGGAAGATTAGTCCTATGAAAGAGACTATGTAAGTCACGCCATATATCTGCAGCATCTTTCATCCTTAAGATACTGCGATAGATCTGAGGAGATACAGAGTTCAACAACCAAGCTTTCACCATAGAATTGCATCGAGACCAAAGACGAAAGTTATCATCCGTTTCTAAGGGTCTAGGCAAAGTTCCATCTATTAATCCTATTTTATTCTTAGCATCTAGAGATACTAGCATAGCAACACTCCAATCACCATAATTTGTTTCATCCAAACAATGAGAGATGATGTTTAAACCTGGATAATTTGCGCTATGCATGAAGAACGGAGATTGCGTCGGATCTGTAGAATCCGGCAGAAGATGTCCTCACGAAGCTCCAGAAACACGAGATACTGCTCTTGGAGGAGAATTCGGAGGTGAATCATCAACGCCGGTGTGTCGCGACGATCTTTGAACAGCTGAACTCGACGAAGGCTTCGAATGAGTTGATTTGCGAGTTGCACGAGCTACGGTCACCATCAGATCTTTGATTTTAACAACGGAAGTGATGAATCAAGCTCGAAATTGAAAGGACCGATCAATATCAACACAAATTTGTGTTTGATAGCTCTGATACCATATTACGATCTGAGATTGATCGGAGAAGAAGAGAAAGTTTGTTAAAGATATTTTCTCATTATCTCCAAAAATGTTTGTTACATTGTTTATATACAAAGACCAATCACTAAACCAGGAATCTAAACCGAAATTTATACAAGATAATTAAACCGGTATATATACTCCAATAAAAGAACAACCACAAAAGATTGATAAACAAACGACCTTAATGTTGTTTCAGAACCGTCCATGTGTAACGTTTTAATACGATATGATTTGTTGTTGTACTAGACCATAGTCATATTTAAATAGACGATGAGAAAAGAAAAGAAAAATACACGAAAACGAGATAGAAGCATAGCTTGTTTTGCAAATAATTATACCTAACAAAATTGGATTGTAGTTGTATAAATTTTGTAAAGGTACAACGAAAAGGACATCGTATGTTCACATTCGTTCTTTCTCAACGCATTGCTATAGTTTTTCCTAACCATCCGTTCATCGTACATAGTAATCACACGAGAAGTATAAATTATTGGGAAAATGACACCCACACCCACTTTCTCCTAAAGTATTGACACTTACACCCACTTTCTACTATCCCTATACTATTCTTATGTCAAATTACAACTTACACCCTCTAACTAAACTAACCTTCTCTTTCTACTTTTTTTTTCCTTCTCATCTCTCTCTCTAACTTTTCTCTTTCTTTTCTAATATTTTTTTTCTTTAACATTTATTTTTTATTTTCATTACTAAATTTTAAGTTTAGTAACTTTAGTTGGTGATAAACATACTAAATTTTAAGTTTAGTAACTTTAGTTGTTGACAAACAAAAAAAAGTTAACCTTATACCCTAAATATTAAATCCTAACACCACATAGACACTAAATCCATATAAGCCCAAAAACGTAAACCTTATACCCTAAATCTTAAATCCTAAACCCTAAACCATACACCTTGAACCCTAAATCCTAAACCATGAATTAAAAATATAGACACATCATCCACATACCTAAACCTAAACTTTTAACCTTAACCCCTAAATCCTACACCTTGAACCTTAGACAATACAACTTGAACTCAAAACATAGACATTGAATCTATATACCATCTAAAGTCTAAACCCTAAACTATGATGATGTTTGAACATGCAACAAACTTGTCAATAAATTTCATCTGGATTGCTTGTCCACGTGGTCAGAGTTTGGTGGATAGGCGTAGAGATTAATAATGACCATGTTTGTTGTGTAGTATGCTTCTAGTGACACTTCTAAGTATGCTTCTAGTGACACTTCTAAGTTCTAATATCTCTAATTCTAGCTTAAAAATAGTACTAAAACATTTGGCTAAAAGACATCTAAGTGGCTAAATTATAGTGATGTTTGAACATGCAACAAACTTGTCAATAAATTTCATCTGGATTGCTTGTCCACGTGGTCAGAATTTGGTGGATAGGCTTTGAGATTAATAATGACCATGTTTATTGTGTAGTATGCTTCTAGTGACACTTCTAAGTTCTAATATACCTACTTCTAGCTGAAAAATAGTACAAAAACATTTAGCTAAAAGAAATCTATGTGGCTAATTTATCTTGGACAAATTTCTGCTCATGTAAAGAATGAGCAAGATATTATAAGATAAGTATCCATAACTACTAATCCACATGATTGATATTCAATGTTCTAAATAAATCAATGTTGTTAATTTTTATTTTGTTTATTAACCACTTATGAGTGTATATGTTTCTAGACCAACACAAAATATGAAGCAAGGAGCTCATGGTGTCTATGGATTTAATTGTGTGGATGTTGTATGATGATTCTTTGGTCTGTCTACATTGGTATCCACAAAAAAATATCCACATGATCACATCCATAGCCACCATTCAACTGATATTCTTCAGCTTAATGTCTAGATATGCTTTGTAAATCCATGGAGACCTATCCATAGTTTTTCTATCCACTAAACTTTGTTTTTTTTTTTTAAAGTGAATAGTTTTGGTTTTAGGTTCAAGGGTTTATGTTCTAGGATTTAAAATTTAGAATTAAAGGGTTTTGTACTTATTTGGTCTATGTTGTGTTATGGATAATATGATATGGATAAAGATCTAACCAAATTTATGTATGTATATTTTGTATGAATAAACACAAGTAACTATCTATTAACAATACTGCAATTGATTATCCACTTTATAATTGAACAAATGTTCAACGACTGATGGATACTGTATAATCTAAAAATTCATAAAAAATATAGCAATATATATCTTAAAATGTAGAAAATATATAATCATAAAATATTTTATATAAATAAATAGAAAATTTGTTTTATAATAATAAATAAATATATTTTACTTTGTTAAAGTGTTAACAACAAAAAAGGAGAGAAAAAGAGAGAAAAGAAGGAGAGAAAGAGGAGAAGGGCAAAATCATCCAAAATGTGTGTGTATCCTTATAAAAAACTTGTAAAAGTATAGGAAGGAAGGAAAGTAGGTTTTGGTGTCACAACTCAACACCAAAGTGGGTTTTCGTGACATTATCCCTAAATTATTATGCCATTACAATTATATGATGGGTTGCACTTGGGCTTGTTACTACTATACACGATTGTGAAAAGCTTGGGTTTTTTAGACCTCAAAATTCTGAACAGGCCAAATCTTATTTTTGGTCAACAGAATAGGTCCACTCCGATAATGGGATTCTTGTTTAATGCATTTCATTAGCGCAGGCGCTTTAGTCCAAACTCGAAAGGCATAATAACCCCACCCCACACACGATATGTGTTTCGATTCCTAATTTCCTATAGAATGCGAATTGTGCAGTCTATCGTGACTCGTGACTCGTGAGTGTAGTGTACGTAGTGTTGTATTGTATAGAATTAGTTTTGCTCATTGCGAATTAGAAAATCATTTTATCAAAAAAAAAAAGTTAGAAAATCATCATTTTCAATTGATAGAATAATAATATAATTAATATACTGTAGGTGCTAAAATCCACAATTTTATATGATGATTAAATTGAGTAAGATTTGGGGACTTTAGAGTCATGTTCTCGGTAGAAATCAACTAATATGATAAAAGAAAAAACTAACTGGATTTGTATTCAATGTTTTAGTCGAAATGTTATAAAGTATTGTTTTTACATCCTATCTCGAGAAACTTATATCAAAATGCTCTAGATCTCTGGATTTCCTTCGATGATATCGCTCCGTTCTCCCGCGTTCTCCTCTACTCACCCTGAGATCCTCTCAGACGTCTGAGGCATTCTCCTCGGCCCACTGACACTCTCTGAACCCCTCTAAAGCCCACCACAAACCCACGGAATCCACCACTTAATGGACTTTATACGTGGGCTTTTGATCGGCAAAACCCAACACCAACATATACTGATTTAGTGATAACATAATATATTAGACGATAATAACAACAACAAAAACTACTATTTATTTTCATATGTGTAAGGGAATTCAACTTCTTGTAACTAAAATATAATACTTATCAGTAATTGTTCAAATAATTAAGATTATGACTCACTTGATTTTTTTTTTGTATGAATAAATACATATTATATTTTTTTTCTTATAACGTAAAACAAAATAAAGAACAAAACTCTTTTTTCTTTAGTTCCTCTAGAACTTGTAAGATATCTTTTTCGAACATTTTTTGTGTTAAAAATTACGAACAAAATCATTTGCTGTTTATTGAAATGAACTCAATGTCCCAATCCAAAGGTTAGTCAAAGAAAACGAAATGATTTATTATTATTTAGATTCAATATTAAATTGTTTCTATCTTATGTGCGTGTGTGTATCTCGTTGTTTTGGGATGTTTCCTTAAGAACTAAACCAAAGCAATAACGGACAGAGACTTTTGGTCTGTAATCAGATCTTGGGTCGCTCGCAATGACCAAAAACTCGTACACATATGCATACAACAACCACCTCACACATCCTCTTTGATAATATATATTAATACCCTTAAACTATTGCAGTAATTCTTTTTTCACATAACAAATAATATTTTTGGTTTGGTTAAAATATAAACTTATAAACTCAAGAAGTAAGATTTGTACACTATTTTGAAATTTACTACTAGTTATATTGAAAGACAATTAAATGCAAAAAAAAATTAGTTAATGGACTAAACAAATTTTTTTGGAAATCATAACTGAGTAACTAAAAAATAACTAGAGACTGAATTTTAAATTATCCACCGGTTTTGATATGTTGGGTTTATATAAATAAAAATAATAATTTAAAAAAAAAATGATTTCCAAGTAAACACATCCGCATTATGTTATTTAGGCTCATTAAAGCTAATCTTTTAAAGTTGTCTCAAAATTAGTTATTTGAGTTAATCTTTTAAATTTGTTGAAAAAAGAAAGGTAAATAAATTCAAATATTTGAGTTAATCTAGAACGTTAAAATAAAAATAAATACATCATAGTGTTTTTATTCATTGCTCTGTTAGGTTAATACAAATTTTTGATTATAATTTACATTTCATGAGACAGCTTTGCATTCACTTCCTTTTAAATCAATCTCATTGTTTCCACCTCTTAAGAAAAAACAGAGAAAAAAGTAATAAGAAGGAAGAGTACACAATGAAGAACGGGTCAGGTAACACGAACACAAAGCTCATCCTTCTTCATCCTTACATCCAAAAACAAACGAGCACAACTCGTTTATGGCTTCTTGCTTTCATCTCTTTCTTCACCATCGTGTTCCTCCTCACTCTCCTTTACACAAGAGACACAATACCTTCCAAAAACACCTCCGTTGCAGCCGCTGTAGCCGCCGTCGTCACTGGAGGATCATCATCAACTCCGATCTCCAACACCAATCTACCTACGAGTGCAATCAACGCATTGCTTCACTACGCGTCAAGATCCAACGATAGTTTCCACATGTCTTACGGTGAGATGAAATCTATCTCTGACGTCCTCCGCCGTTGCGCTCTGCCGTGTAACCTCCTCGTCTTCGGCCTTACGCACGAGACTCTCCTCTGGAAATCGCTAAACCACAACGGTCGAACAATCTTCGTCGAGGAGAATCGTTACTACGCAGCTTACTTCGAAGAGATCCACCCGGAGATAGACGTTTTCGACGTTCAATACACGACGAAAGCTCACGAGGCCGGAGAACTCGTTTCCGCGGCTAAAGAAGCCGCCGGAAACGAGTGTCGTCCCGTGCAGAATCTTCTCTTCTCAGATTGCAAACTCGGACTCAATGATTTGCCTAACCACGTCTACGATGTTGACTGGGACGTAATCTTCGTGGACGGGCCACGTGGCGACGCTCACGAAGGACCGGGGAGGATGTCGTCTATTTTCACGGCGGCGGTTCTTGCTCGGAGCAAAAAAGGCGGGAACCCGAAGACGCATGTGTTTGTTCATGACTATTACAGAGACGTTGAGAGGCTTTGTGGCGATGAGTTCTTGTGCCGTGAGAACCTAGTCGAGTCTAATGACTTGCTTGCGCACTACGTGTTGGATAAGATGGATAAAAACAGCACGCAGTTTTGCAGTGGTCGTAAGAAACGTTCGGTTTCTTCCTTGTCTTAGAAGTGACGTGACAAGACGTTACATAACGTCATATACTGTAAAAAATAAAAAGTTTTTTTTTTCCCTTTGAAGGTTTGATTTTTGTGCTGGTGTAAAATTTCCAATCTTGCATATATTGATGACTTTAGTTTAAATCAAAATCGTTTATTTTCCCTTTGAAGGTTTGAGTTTTTACTTTTTAAAATCTTGATTTAGTATAGATAACCAAAGTTCATCCAAAGTCTTGTATGGAAGCCGGGGATTAGGGTTCCTACGTTTTTTCCGGATTATACTTTTTGTAGATGCTTTTTGAAAGCAACAGATTGTTATGTGGATAGTGGATGGTTTTGCAAGTCGCTCTGGGGAATGTCCCTACTATGGGAGCTGTCAACCTTCGCTGTAATCTCTCCTCTCTTCATGCCAAAATTAAAGTCTTTGTCTGGGCTATGCTCTGTATGATTAAGACGGATAATTAATTTGTTGTTTTCCTCACCGACTGATCTGATTTAGTAAAGATGGTGTCTTCGCCTTCCGAATGGTCAGCTTTTATGTTTTATTTGGAGGATATACAAGCGGAGAAAGAGGAATTTAGTTCTTTTTATTTAGTCTACGTTCCTCGCTATGATAAAGCGGATAATTTAACACGACGAGCTCGTACAATTCCACACTTAGTTACCTAGGTAAACAATATAATCTTATATATACTCTGTTGTAAAAAAAAAAAAAAAAAAAAAAACCAAAGCCTAAAAAGAGATAAGATTCCCTAATTTCAGGGAAAAAAAATTATTCTGAAGAAGATTCTCGTGGACAGAGAAAAATGGCGACGGACTTCAAATCTCTACCAGTCATCGGTAGTAACGAAACTCTAAATTTCATTCTTTTTAACTCTGATCAAGCTTCATTCAAATTTGATGATGATGATGTTATTGCAGACATATCTCCTCTACTTCTCAAGTGTGATGATCCCGACATGGCGGAGGATGCTGGCGTGGCAGAGGTTGTCCAGCAACTTGATAGAGCTTGTCGGGACGCCGGATTCTTCTACGTGGTACAGAACTTAGTTTAGTTTGTTAGCTTTTATTTATGTTCCAAATTGAGTTCCTTTTCGAGGGTTTGTTAAAAGATTTGATTTTTTTAAGCAGATAGGTCATGGGATCTCAGAGGATCTTATCAATAGAGTGAGAGAGATCACGCGTGAGTTCTTTAAGCTTCCTTATGATGAGAAACTTAAGATCAAGATGACTCCAGCTGCTGGCTACAGGTTTGACTTTTTACAAGGAAAACAACACTCTTTTCCCAAATTTGAATCATTCAAGAGATGTGGTTCATAGATCAGTGTTGTGTGAACAGAGGATATCAGAGAATTGGAGAAAATGTAACTAAGGGAGTACCAGATATCCACGAAGCCATTGATGTAAGTGTGTGTTTGTCTCTTCATTAAGCATTAGCCATGTGATTCTCCTGATGTGCTTTATTCTCTTGTGGACAGTGTTACAAGGAGTTAAAGCAAGGGGAGTATGGTGATACAGGAAAGGTTATGGAAGGTCCAAACCAGTGGTAATCTATAATTCGATTTCAATTTTTTTATCCGGTTTATGTTGCTTCTCACTTTCTGACCATTTCTTTCATGTTTGTGGCGTTTTCTTGAAGGCCAGAGAATCCTCAAGAGTTTAAAGATTTGATGGAAGAGTATATTAAGCTCTGTATAGGTGTGTTTTACCATTTCTCTGTTTCTTATATATGTGTGTTATGTTTCCAAGAGTGTCGTTTCTCGGAAACATTCGTAGTTTGTAATTTCATTACATCGGTTTCAGATCTTTCTAGAAAGATCTTGAGAGGAATCTCCATAGCTCTTTGCGGATCACCTTATGAGTTTGAAGGAAAGATGGCTGGTGATCCTTTTTGGGTTATGCGTCTTATTGGCTATCCAGGTGCTCCTTTCACAAATGGCAAACCGGAAAATGATATCGGATGGTAATGTTCTGCTACTTCTCCTTCTGTTTACTACCATCTTCTTTCTTCTTGTCAGCTAACTCACTTTTTCTGAATAACTCCTGCTTACTACGCTGTGGCTCTAGTGGAGCTCACACTGACTATGGTAATTAATTTAAATCCTGAAGTGAAATCATGTTGAGTTTCTGATTCTCTCTTCATAGTTCTGTCTCATTGGGGAACACTTTTTCTCTGCAGGCTTGTTAACTCTTGTGAATCAAGATGATGACAAAACTGCTCTTCAGGTTAATATTTTTATGATGATCCTCCTCTGATTTTATGTTTATGTGAATAAGTGGTCTTGGCACTAAAATCTTTTGAAAAGGTGAAAAACTTGAGCGGCGATTGGATATCAGCAATTCCAATCCCTGGATCATTTGTTTGCAACATCGGTGACATGTTAAAGGTTGACTTTGCTCTTCCCACTCTTGCCTCTCTTTCTTGAATAGCCGTTGAGAACCTGTTTTGGAATCATATGCAGATACTTTCAAACGGAATATACGAATCTACACTTCATAGAGTGATCAATAGCTCTCCTCAATACCGAGTCTGTGTTGCATTCTTCTACGAGGTTGTCATAAACTTTTAACACTCTTGTGTGTGTTTCCACATTTGGATCTGAAATTATGTTTTATCTTGAAAGAGCAGACTAACTTCGACGCGGTGGTGGAGCCATTGGATGTATGTAAACAGAAGTACCCTGCTGGGAGAAGAGGATCCCAAGTTTTCAAAAAAGCTGTCTATGGAGAGCATCTGGTAAGCAAAGTCCAGACCAACTTTGCTATGTAATGTGAAGATAGATCGTCTCACCTTCTTTGTACACTTCTGTGTAATAATAAAAAGTTTGATTTGTAATAATAGTAAGGTGCTTCTTCACTTCTGTGTTATCAATCGATACACATGTTGATCTGTTCCAAAAAAAAAAATCAGTTTCATAGTTGATCCTTTGAATATCTCGAAAAAATAATACTTCATAAACTTGTAATTTTCTAAAAAAGAACAATCATATAAGTAAAAGTAAAAGTAAAAGGTAAAAAGATGATTTGCATTCATTTGTTTGGATGAGAGTAAGGGTGCTTGAACAACAACAACACTCGAGTCTTTTTCTACAAAAGAATAAACAACAACATTTATTTGAGTCTTTTTCTAATAGCGTTTTGGAACTTCAAAATACAAGCAACACACATCGCCAAATCAGAGCTTTTTATTTGCTTTGACATTTCAAAAGCTTTAACCAGCAAAAAACAGTTGTTCATGTGTCATGTGTGTTCATATTGATGGTCAACCAATTTTCATCAGCACTCAGCAGCGACATATTATAATTGCAATTTAGTTTTCGACAATGCTATAAGATTAGTATACTCTTGCCATATTTTTATATCTTGGTATACAGTCTTGTTTATGGTGGGATATTTCGATCTAGTATATAACAAGAACTTGTTAATTCAAGTTTAGGCTTCGTCAGTCTCAATTGTCAAATATAAGTTTTATACAATCATTAATGATGAGAGTCATTTTATAAGAACGTAGTCTTTTTATAAGTGTTTTTGTAGTAAATTTTTCCTTCCAAAAAAAAGATAATAACAGAATATGGCCAGCTTGTAGCTTTAAATCGTTGACAAAACAAGATTTGTCACTATATATATCAGTTACGTCGTTGATTCAGCCAAGTATCTATTAGTACTCGCTTCCTCTCGGAGAAGATTATAACCAACAAAATGGAAAACCTTCCGCCACCACCAGAGCCGGCGCAGAGACATATAGGGCCACAAGCCCAATAATTTTTTTTGTCTGTTTTTAAATATTTTTAAGAAAAAAATAATGAATAAAAGGAATGTAAGAGCTGCGGATCGAACACATGACATAGGATGAGTACATTACGCTACGATTACCACTAGGATAAAGAGACATTTGATGGAAAAAGCCGATTATATGCATATATATTTTACGGTCGCAAGCAGATGCTTCATCTACTTACTTGGCATGATGTCAAAAAAAGGAAAATCGTACGACAAGTTGAGAATATACCTTCAAAAAGTCCTAAAACAAAACCAAGAATCCGAATTGGCTACTCAAGATCAAGAAGTCCTTGTTTTACCCAAAAGTATTAGTCCCTCTCAAGACGAAAACCAACAAAACCACCAACGCACTCGTTCCGATCCTGGAGTGAAGGAGATGACCGAAGGGAGCGGGAGCGGGACCAGACGACATGATTGGGTGATCTCGATTAAAGAAAAGCTCGAGCAAGCAAATAGAGAAGATGACACAACTAGCTGGGGCAAGCTCTCTATATACAAAGTTCCACGTCACCTGCATGGAAACGATACGAAGTCGTATTTCCCTCAGATGGTCTCGCTTGGTCCGTATTATTAGGGATATAATATCCCACATCGGAAGCTGGACAAGAATTCTGACAGTATATAAGATATATGGGCCTCTCCACTCATTGCCAATTGGTTTTGAGTTGGAAGCCCACAATCTAATATGGTATCAGAGCCCGATCCACACATTGTCCAGTCCGATCCATCGATCTGACCCAAATTTGGTCCACCGATCCTTGCCCGAAAATACCGAGATGTATGTCTAGAAGAGTCATCATCTCGAGGGGGCGTATTAGGGATATAATATCTCACATCGGAAGCTGGACAAGAATTCTGACAGTATATAAAGATATATGGACCTCTCCACTCATTGCCAATTGGTTTTGAGTTGGAAACCACAATCTAATACGTACCACTATGAAAGACAACAAACGCGGTCTATGGAGTGCCACAAATGGCGTGCCGTCAATATGGTCTTGAAACGTACGAACCAAGGCATTGAAACGTTTATCGATTCCATGGCAGAGCTCGAGGAGAAGGCTCGTGCGTGCTACGAAGGTCCCATTGTTTTGGACAGTAACGAGTTCACAGAAATGCTTGTTCTTGATGGCTGTTTTGTTCTCGAGCTCCTTCAAGGAGTCGCTGAAGGATTCTTGAAACTCGGGTTAGCGTGATTCAATTTCTTGCCTTTTCTTTTCATGTTACTTTGCTAATCCGGTCTGATTTCATCGGCTTATTTATATAAACTACTAAATTTTTATTTTGGTGTTATGTAGATACGCTAGCCACGATCCAGTTTTTGCGGTTCAAGGATTGATGCATTCGATTCAACGTGACATGATAATGCTGGAGAATCAACTTCCTTGGTTAGTACCGGTTATTAGAGCTACAGCCTAGTACACAAAACCAAACTGGTTTAGTGGAATTAGTGGTTCGGTTCTTCATTCCACTAATGCCAACGGCCGAGACTTTGGCCGAGAACTCGCCACCAAGAGGCGTATCCAGTGGCGAACTGCACTGTCTTGATGTTTTCCATCGAAGTCTACTCTTCCCAAGGTCACCAGGCAAAGAAAACTCCTCACGCGTGGCTGACAAACACCTACTATTGATTATCTAGAGATTCCTAGTCTACTTATCCATGACGGTAAATTTTATGTTTTCTTTTTACCATTTCTCGTTACTTTTGAAAACTTCTACTATTGATTATTTTGATGGTCTCTCTTCTTTGATTGCACTCCATCATGATTTTTTTTTTAAGGTATAAAGACTAGCATTTTGTTTGTCAAGAACATACGTTACATAAACTTAAATGCAGATGCTCATTAAATAATGCATTAACACAAACTACTAGATTATATAAATGTCTACGGTCAAACAAAAAAAATGTCACATATATTGGTTTAGTGACGCTTATCTTCAAATTTAGAAAGAAAACGTCAAATATAAATTTAGACAGTGAAATTATGAATGTTTTTTTTTCCTCTAAGATAATTTTCGTCCGGTTACTACTTCTCAAACTTACAATTCCACCCACTGTCAATTTTTCTATAGGTACCAAATCTCTCTTCTTGAATATCATAGCTTTCGAGCAGTGCCACATCGAATCGAGCAATGATATAACATCCTACATAATTTTTATGGACAATCTAATAGATTCTCCCGAAGATATTAGTTACTTGCATCGTCGTGGTATCATCGAGCACTCACTAGGAAGTAATTCTGAAGTTGCGGATATGTTCAACCAGTTATGTCAAGAAGTAGTTTTCGACACCAAAGATATTAATTGTTAATTGAGGTTCATCGTTGTTATAAGCAGAACTACTCCAGGAAGTTGAATTCTTTGATAAGGACCTTGAAACACAAGTACTTGGATAACCCTTGGGCGCATTTGTCTTTCTTTGCTGCAATTATTCTACTAATTCTTACATTTTCTCACAGTTATTTTGCTGCTTATGATTATTTTAATCCATCATCTTAGTCTTCGTTACTATTCTGTTTTTCCATTTTGTATTTTGTAAGCTTGGTTTTCGTGACAATTTGTATTTTTATCTTATCAAAAAAAAATAAAAAAAAAATAGTTAATAATGTAATTATTTGCTTCGGACTCTGATTTAACACCTATGTCCTCGTTTATATGTATTTGTTATAGACTATTTTATATAGGAATTAGAAGTCATATGATGTAATATATAACTTTAGATTAATTGTCTTCTTGCACTGCATTGGAAAGTCTTTCACCCACAAAAATATTAACTAAAAGTTCAATAATATTATTTAATTAGATGAGTCTCTAAAAAAAGTGACAAAATCTCTCTTAATCTCTCATTTGAGAGACTCTCTCACCCTTTTTGAGACTCATCTAATTAAATACTATTATTATTATTATTTTTGTGGATAATAGACCGAGAGATTTCTACTGCAAATGCTCTAATTGGTTTATAGTATGTGCATAATTAAAATTAAAACTAAAAGATTATTAAACTGATTAATTCTGAGTACAAAACAATCATTATTGAAACGTTTAATTAAGGTTGGGCATTCAGGTAACCCGTTCGGGTAAATGGGTTTAGAAAAATAGAAGTTATTGGATATTTTTTGATATATGGATTCGGTTCAGTTTGAATACTTTCGGTTCGGGTCGGTTCGGATTACAAATTTAAATAAATTCAGCTAATTTTGACTTATGTAACAAATTATTTATATATTTTGATTATTTTTGATATTTAGGTATAAAACTAATTGAAATATTTAAAATTATAATCATAATTTTAGGTAATTAAATTATATTAATGTTAAATATTATAAATATGTTTATAAGTTCAGGTTTGATGGATACCCAAACGGGTATAAGGTATTATCTAACCTAACCCGAACCCACATATATTAGAAAATAGAACACAATAGACAAACTTGTACTCAATCCGGACTCGGTGTTTCGGGTTGGATATTCGAGTACGATTTTTATGCCTAGACCTACGTTTAATAGATATACATATTATGTTAGAATGGATGTTTTGTTAAAAAAAGGTAACCATTATAGATATAATATATATATATATATATATATATATATATATGTTTAATATATTTAATAACTATCTTTCAAAATATTAGTTAAATTGATCCTACACATTGTACAATAATTTACCTTCAATTATTTCATATATATATATATATATATTATAGATTTCTGTGGTATTATATTTTAGCAAATGAATATACATACTGCGTAAAAAACTTGCAAAATGCGTGGACATGTGATATTTAATTTAATTTTTACAATTTGTTCTTAGATTTTAGATTGTGACATTTTAATTTAAACTAAAAACTAAAAAACTGACTCCAGCCTAAAATAATTATGAATTATGGCTTTTGAGGGAGTACTATCAATTGTGAGTATCGAGAGAGTGCAGAGTCTTTTGAAGAAAAATACTTGGTTCGACTTTATTCTACCTGTCAATCAAAATATAACAATATGTCATGTAATACTATATTTAAAAAATAAATCAAAATTAAAATCATAACAATAAAACAAACCTAAAGAAACAAAATTTGTAAATTTTGTATTAGATAATTTTAAATATCGATTTTAATTTATACAAAAATTATTATTTTAATTTTTAATTAAATGAAATTATACGTCGGTTTGAGTGTATAAATAAAGATTTAAGACTTTGATTTTACAATTAAACGAGATTATATGTCGGTTTAGGTTTATAAATGAAATATCGATTTTAATTTATATAAGAAGATTATGATTTCAATTTTTAATCAAATGAAATTATATGTTGGTTTGAGTGTATAAATGGTGATTTAAGATTTTGATTTTACAATTAAAAGAGATAATATATCGGTTGAGGTTTATAAATGAGAATTTGAGTTTACAATTAAATAAGATTATGTGTTAGTTTGAATTTATAAATAATAATTAAAATTTAGATTTATAATATTAAACGAGTTTATATGTTGATTTGTGTTTACAAAACACTACTTCAGAAAATGAAATGCTTGGATGACGACTTTCAAACACAAGTACTTCGATAACCCTTGGGCATATTTGTCTTTCTTTGCTGCAGTTACTCTGCTAATTCTCAGATTTTGTCAGAGTTATTTTGCTGTTTATGATTATTTAAGCCTGCTTCTTAAACTCCATTGATTCTCTTATGTTCATTTTAAGCATGGTTCCTAAACTTCAATGATATATGTTGTTCTTTAATTTAATTTGGAATGCTGGCCTTTTGTGAGTTGTGACATGTTGTATTTTCTTCCGGTCAATTTTTTTTTTTACATTGTAATACTTGGGATATTGAAGTACTTATTGTTATCTTAAAAGTATTTTTTGAGAACAGTTGAATTTTGACTATAGATTTAGGAAACCATATCTCAAGAGTAAGAGCGTTGATGGTTTGAGTATGGTTGCCTAAACTATAGTCAAAATTCAACTTTTCTCACTCAAATCCCCTATATAATAAAATGGAAGTACACAACTTTTTTTGTACACTATATAATTTTTATAAGTTGGTTACAAAATATATTAATACATTAAATATAAGTTGATTACAAAAAAACGTTATAGATTAATTGGTCAATCTGTGTGCTATATGAATATACTTAAGAATATCCCAAAATATCTTCTTAAAGAGAATATTCCAATGATTTATACAATTTCCTAAATAAAATATTTAGTATTCCATGTATTGTTACAAAATATATACTGTTAGACATAAAAATATATTCTTAGGCGTAAAAAGGAATAAAATCTTGGCAATTTATCACACTTAATCGTGATTTCTGAGATTTTATTGTGTAACTGAAAATAAAATTTTACCTAAGCACTGGTCATATTAAAAAATTTTCATTAACATGTTCAAAAATTAAAATAAAAACAAACAACAAACATAATCATTTCTCATACATAAAATTACAAAATTAACAATATAAAACTTACAAAATAGGTATATTTTTTTAAGTCATTATATTTAGCATATGATTTTATTGCATAATATTTTATCCAAAAAAACTTTTAAAAATAATCATATAAATTATATTTTATTCTAAAATTATAATATAAATAAAAAGAATTTTAATTCGTGCTCTAGCACCGGTCCTAAATCTAGTTTATAATTAATGAGTACAAAATTCAACTTTTCTCACTCAACTTTTCTCACAGTCTTACATTGGGACAAGATGAGTATATTTATTATAGGTAGTTTGGTTATCATAGATATTTTTTTATTTATTCATATTATATGATGGTTAATATATCAGTTTAATTAACATACAGTACACGTGATTATTATAGACGGTTCTAGAAACAGCTTCACGACATACAATTTATTTGTAAGACTCGCATCTTTTCCTAACGATTAATTCCTATAAGCGTTATATCAACAACAAACAATCTTATCCATAATATAGTTGAGATAAGTAGATAACAACTGCCGGTCTGCAACAGTCGGAGACGTCCTATTAATCTTGCAGCATTGATTTGCAAGAAATGCATTCTTTGAAACTCGAACTTCATATATAAAAAACCTTTAAATTCCTGATCATTTGGCCAAATGATTCCTACAAATAATACAAATATATTTAGAGTCATTTTGTAAGTCTATTTTTTCGAGAGTTTCGATGTTCTATCTCACTCATTGGTTATATAGTTGACGAGCATGTAGGAGGGTCTTTGAATAAGAGCGCAATTAGAAGGGTTGAATCTCACTCGTAGAACAATATATAAACTACAAGCATTTATGAGAGTCTGCTTTGAGTAAAAGTGCGAAGTCTTTTTATAATCAGAGTTTTATAGATTGAAAAATAAGCAAACAATGCATGGCCTAATTATAGCTATAAAATAGTTACAGCGTTGTATTTAATATTTCATAACTACACTCGCGCTGCTCGTTCTTAATTTCCTGAAAAAGCTTCAAACCAAACAATGGTACATGACCAACCAATCATCATCAACACCGACATGTTGACCAAAAATCCATTATCCGAACCAGTCAGAGATCAAACCTCCATGGTTTACCCGAAAGATCGACTCTTCACAGATGTGGAAGTACAGAGGAAACTGACCAAAACTTGCAGAGCCAGGAGGAGACTCATTTCGTGTTCTGTAAGATCGAGGAAGTGACAGAAGATAGGAAAGAGACCACACTAGAATGGGTCATCTCAATAAAAGACAAACTCGAGCAAGCATATAGAGCCGAGGACACAACCATTTGGGGGCAGCTCTGCATCTACAGAGTTCCACATTACCTGCAAGAGAACGAGAGGAAGTCGTGTTTCCCTCAGACCGTTTCCCTTGGTCCATACCACCATGGTGAGAAGCGTCTCCGGTCTATGGAGTGCCACAAGTGGCGTGCGGTCAATAAGGTTCTGAAACGTAATACAAACCTCTGCATCGAAATGTTTCTTGATGCCATGAGAGAGCTCGAGGGGAAAGCTCGTGCTTGCTACGAAGGTTCCATTAGTCTGAGCAGAAATAAGTTCACAGAAATGCTTGTTCTTGATGGCTGTTTTGTTCTTGAGCTCTTCAGGGGAACCGTTGAAGGATTTACCGAACTCGGGTAAGCATGAATAAATTTTCTGGTTTTATTTTTCGTTTCCGGTTAGCTTATCCACTTGCTAAACCGGTCTCTTATTTCGGATATTTTGTTCTATGCTACGTAGATATGCACGCAACGATCCGGTTTTCGCTATGCGGGGATTGATGCATTCAATTCAACGTGACATGGTAATGTTGGAAAATCAACTTCCTCTGTTCGTTCTCGACCGGTTATTAGAGTTACAGCTCGGTACACACAACCAAACCGGTATAGTGGCGCAACTAGCTATTAAGTTCTGGAACCCGCTATTGCCAACGGAAGGGGCCAAAGTGTGCCTACCAAAACTCATGAACGGGCTAGAAAAATCATTGGATGGCGATAAGGGCGAGTTGCTCTGTCTAGTTGTATTCCGTGGGAGTCTGCTCCAGTCTATTCCTACACCGAATAGGTGTGTGATGAACATGGGACAACAACAACTGGTACATCGCGTGACAGAACTAAGGGGATCTGGTGTTAAGTTCAGGAGAAGGAACACTGACCGGTTTTGGGATATTGAGTTCAAAAATGGTTATCTCGAAATACCCAAAATACTAATCCATGATGGTAAGCTAACACCTGTTCTTTTGTTTCCAACTTTTTATTCTTTAGTCATATATGTTTGTATTTTGATCCAAAAAATCAAAAGAAGTCAGATATGTTTGTATAATATCTAATTTTATCTATAGAAACACCATATTTCTAAAACTTACAAATCCCCCCCTCATGTTTATTGTAGGTACCAAATCTCTCTTTTCAAATCTTATAGCTTTTGAGCAGTGCCATATCGAGTCGAGCAAACACATAACATCCTACATAACTTTCATGGATAATCTAATAAAGTCTGACGAAGATGTTACCTACTTGCACTACTGTGGTATCATCGAGCATTGGCTTGGTAGTGATTCCGAAGTTGCGGATCTGTTTAACCAGCTATGCCAAGAAGTGGTTTTCGACCCCAAAGATAGTCTTCTATCTCGACTGTCTGGTGAAGTAAACAGGTTTTCTGGCCGTAGGTGGAATGTTTTTAAGAGAATCTTGATATACAAGTACCAGGTCAACCTTAATAATCCTTGGGCATATTTTTCGTTTTTTGCTGCAGTTGCTCTACTACTTCTCACTTTATGTGAGAGTTTCTTTTCTGTGTATGCTTATTATAAGCCAAAATCTTAACTTTAGTTATTTTTGTTTTTTTCATTCAATTTAGAATGTTGTGTTTTCCTGTTTCTCTTTCAGCATTTCTATTTTCTTCTTTTCAAATATTGGCATTGTAACAGCTGCATGGGTTTTGCAATAAAGATTATTTTGCTGCAAAAATATTAAAAATTTTGGTGGGTTATAAAGAACTTAGGAATTTTTTTTATTTTTTTTTAGGTGATATTAAAATGAGGACCTAATCTAACTCAACATATCCACAATTGGATGTTACTGAGTAGCACACATAAGGAAGAAGATACTAAGTATTAGTCTTTTAACCGAATGAAAAGAGGAGAGGAATATAAATAGAGAGATAAGATAGAAATAGAAGGTATATCCTCCGTGATCATTGTGTGGTGTGCTCAGTTCATGGTGGTTAAGCAATAGAGATTAGGTTTCTGTTCTAACAATATATCTCATAGAAGAACTCACGTTGATTTTTTTTAATACATCGGAGAATGCAGTTATTTTAGGGACAATTGCATTTTTTTTACCTTTATTTGCATTTGAATGAAATCGTAGACCCTATATTTGATTTTCGAGAAACATAACCACTAAGGATGCTGAAATTACAGTTGACTCCCTTACGACCAAACAAAAAACAGAAGCCGAAATGACAGATATAACCCGAAAAAGTCTGCAATAGATTTCTTTATGGTAGATTTCAAATTGACGTCTAATGGAAGACATAAAAATATATCTACTCCTTAATTATAGTTTAAATTTTAATTAAAAAATTATAAAAAATAATTTGGTAAACGTATTGACCAAATAATAACCACATAGACTTCCTACATTGAAATAAAATAAATTTACATATAAACTAGTCAAATTAAGGGAGGAAAAGCTGATTAGGTTAAAATTATTTGATTTAGGGTTTGCTTAAGTAGACTTCTCTATAGACTGTAGGTGGTTGACTTTGTTATGCTATCAACTATTAATATTAGTCCTGAACGTTCGGTCAGAACCAAGAGAACCGGACCGATTAAACCGAGATGTTCGATTTTTGACAGCATTTTGAGAAGATCAACAAACCGATCAGCGAAATTAATTTGGTAATTCGGTTTGACGGGACACATAACCGATTCGTTTTAATTAATCGAGTTATATATACCTAATTTTCACCAATCCTAACCCTAATCACTTTCATTTATTCCTCTCTCTGGCTATTCTGAAACTGAAAAAATCTGTCTCTCATCAAATCATTATCATAATTACCTTTCTTCTTCGTCTTCGTCATCTACAGCTCTTCTCTCTGTCAAACATGGTGTAGAGATCGACCTTTTAGCTGTCCAAACCCTAATCTCGAGTTTTAGACGGGTAATATCTTCTTCTTTTCTTTGTCTTATCCTATGTCTCTCTTTTTGATGCTTTGTTGTTTGCTTCTCGTTAATCAGTGTATTAATGTGTGGGTGGTTTATTATTTTGACAGATCTGAAGATTGTAGCGGCGGCTAGATCAGAGCCTGGTGGAATTTGAACGACGATGTCGATGATGATATTGACGCCGCCAACGGTATTACCGCAGTTGATGTAGTGTCTCTCAAAATACTCGATTCCACTAAAAGCAGACTCTGCTATGAACGAGGTAAATTTTATCCATTATTCACTTAGATTCATTTTTGATTTGGTTCTGCAGTTTTTGGGTTTTAATTAAAAGATCTAATTTTTGATGTTCTGCAGATCTACTTGCCATTGTTGAGGCTGGTGAACAGGTTTGTTCTTGTTCTTGTTCTTGGTTCAGGAAGTATCGGTTAAACACTTGACTGATTTATAGCGGCGGCTTGTTCTTGTTCTCTGCTTATTGTTCTCCAACCTTAAACCGTATTAGGTTGCTTATGTATTGGTCCAATTGCAAAATAAAACTGCTTTTACTACTCTGGCTGTTTCTGCCACAATGGAAGCTAGTTTGGATTCGTTATGTCTCAACTGTGTGCTGATGTGTTGTGATGGCTTGATTGCAACATTTGGTGATCTGAATCATCTAATCTCTTCAACCATGAGTGGGGTTACATGTTGAGGTTAGTTTCATGGGCAAATATGTTGAGTGGCTTCTCTCCACTGGTGGCTTCTCCATGAACACGTAAGAGGTAACTAGACAACTCAAACCTTAGTTTCCTTCTCATGGTCTCGTGCAATCTCCCAACTCTTTCTTCATGGTCTTGTTTCCTTCTCCTTCAAACTCTGTAAACACAAATGGATTTGCGATGCAATGAATACTGATTCTTTGTTTCTTTTGTGTGTGTGTGTTTCAGGATGTGAAATGTCAGGGATGCTTCAACATGTGAGTCTTTTTTTCAAATTGATTGTTCTGTAGAGTCTGATAATGGTGGTGCTTTATCAACTAGAGATGATGCATATTAGGCAGAGATACCTAGCTCTTAGATCAGTAGTTATGTGAAGAGAGTACACTAAGTAACAAACTGTTGTGATCTGGGTTAAATTATCGATTTTGCTGCTACTCAAATACTGCTTTATTAGCTTTTTTTTTTTATGCATTTTGTTGTGGGTTATTTTTGCAGAACCACTGTGTTCAGCCATTCTCAAACAGTTGTAGTGTGTGGAAACTGTCAAGACTGTTCCGTGCCAGCCCTGGGTGGTAAAGCAAGGCTCCAAGAAGGATGCTCTTTCAGGAAAAAGTGGGATTGAGATGTCACGAAATCAATCATCTTTTTCACAAATGTTTTCTGTTGAGAGGATTCAGATCTTTCTTTAGTTTTGTTTTCTTGTTTTTAGTAGTTTTAATGTCTATGACTTTTTTTTTTGTTTGCTTGTAAAGGGATTATGAAACTACTAGATGAGTAGTCGATTAGAACTCTTGTCTTGTTGAAACAGTTTCTGCTTTCTTTTAAGGTTTAATCTTTTTTCATGCTGTGCTTTTTCTCTTGGTTCGTGCTTGCATTTGTTGGTAGTTTAGTCACTCATTGAACAAACAACCATTGTTAAATTTTGAATGACTTGTGCAAATGAATTGTAATATTGCTGCTATCAGAAGAATCTTAGACGTGACGTAACTTGAGACATTGGTTTTAACATTATGAAGTTTTTAGTTGCTGAGGATTAAGTGAGGACTGAAAGCTAGACATTAGTGAGCTATTTCCATCAACCTTATTAAACAAAAATTAAAAAAATTATTATTTAAGTGATTTAGCAATCTTCTTTGGGGTTCTCTAGTGGAGGGGATGATTTTGTTGAAATTCAAAGTAAGTTTCTTTAATTAGATTAGTATTAATTATATGATTAATTAATATTTGAGCAACTTGAGAGAGTTGCTGGAGTGGAAATGGTTTTAGAGATAGAATTGTTGTAGAAAAAATTTAACTTAAATATCAATAGAAAAAAAGAAAATGAATATTAATTGTGTGAATGTGTTGTATCGTCCACTATGAATTTGTCGCACCCGTTTCATCTTCGAACTAAAAAAATCAAAAAAAAATTTATATAAAAATTTTCAATTAAAGACTTTTTCAATTATACAGACTTCACACAGAACTCCAACACGTTGACTTCAAAAATAAGTCTAAGTTAATGACCTAACTGCCTAAGAAAACCAAAAACTTGATTTCTCCATATGTATAATATATAATCATGTCAAAAACATATAGAAGCAAGTACATAACATATATCAAAGACTACAACAAGAAAATCTTAAAAATCATTTACCAATTTGCAATAAATTGGTTTACAAATTTTGCCGACTTCATGTTGATGTCAAACGAGTAGACATCAACCAGCCTCTACGCAGAGACTTTAACTCGAAGTCTATTTTGTATGGTCTATTTTTGCAATTACAATTTAATAAAGCAGACACCGGACAAAGTCTACTAGGATAGTTGACTTCTTTTGTTGTCTTCCTTTGTTAATTTTTTGGTCAGTTTTGCAATTAAAAACATAGAACAAAGTAGACTTCTTAGGAAGTTTCTACAAGTTAACTTCGATTGCAGTCGACTCTTGTTATTTTTGCAATTGACCAAACCATTGACTTTGTAGTAGACTTCTAGTTGACAAGTAGACTTCAACTATCCGTCAACTAGAAAAAGTAAACTTCGTTGTGGTTAGTTTTGCAATTGACCAAGTTTGACTTTCGCCAAGTAGACTACGTACGAAGTCTCCAGGAATGTTGACTTCGTTTGCAGTTTGCCGTGGTCATTTTTGGGGTTGACCAACATTTTAATTTTTTAATTAGTAGACTTTTTTTGCAGTCAACTAATTATTTTAATATAATAATATTACGGTCAATGCTTAAATATTTTGGTCAACTCCAAAAATAGTCACTATAGAAGTCTACTCGTTTATTATCGTAAGAAGACTTCGTCCGGCAGTCATAACTAAAAAGTCAAGAATTTGGTCAATTGCAAAAATACACCTCAGTAGACTGCAAACAAAGTATCCGACAGAAAGATTATAATGCAGTCTGAACCATATTTTTTTGTTTTCAAATGAAATTAAGGAGACTGAAAATTCAGTCTACGGGCTCGAAACTCGATAAAATTTTAATTGCAAAATTAACCACATAGTAGACTTTACATGATATTATGACGGTTAGACTAACAAATGAAGTCTAATTTCGCAAAAAAAATCAAGGAAAATCACGAAATCTACCGGAAAATAACCTTATTTGTGGTTGTTTTGCAATGTCAAGCACCGAGGACGTCGTCTTTAGTCACCACGAAGAAACCCAACACCAATTTAATCACTATCCAAGAATCATGACATATAACAAGATGAATGCACTTGCAAAATTTTTTGGATTAAAATGGAGAGGAGATGGAAGAAAATGAAGTTCTCATAGCATTGGATGTTATATAAGCTTACAAATTCAGATTGTTGAAGCTTTAAGAGCTTCAAATTTGGTTGTTCATGGTTGTTGGAAAATTGATGGCGGTAGCACAACCGTAAATAAAAGAAGAAGATGAGAATATAGATGTAATAAACATTTTCGCAAAAAATTCAAATAAATCAGAAATAATGACATTTTTGTAAATAAAATGAATGGACAAAAATTTAATAAGGAAAAAGTGATAAATGTTAGAGAGAGAAAAAGAATTGACTAACATTGCAATGGTCTCAAGATTGCAATTGATTCAAGTTAAGAGTGTACTTTTGCAAGCATCCCGTTATTTTATAAGAGTGAAGAATTAATAAACTGTAAATATCACTCGTTGAATATATCACAAGAGTTTATTAATTAGTCTTTGTATAAGTGAACTACAGTCTTTTTTTTTTTTTTAATTGAAGTAGTTTGTCCCACTCCCACCTACCGGCATTTATGAGAATCCAGCATTTATGCTATTTTTTATTTAATACTATAAGAGTTTAGTACTGTATAAAACTAAACAAAGCGTCACCAAATTAATTACAACTTTATCTCAGTTACATATAGTTGCTTTGACATTTGACAATTATTGTCTCTCTTTCTCTCGATCTTCCGAGCTTCAACCAGCAGAAATCATGGTTTTATTTTCGGATGGTAGCTCAATTGCCACTGACAAAAGGCACAGATCGTATTTTCCTTTCATCCGAAGGCTCCATGTAATTACCAATCGCAAGGAGACTAACGCGGAGCTCCGTAAGGTCGACGTGATAGAAGAGAAGCCAAGCGAGATACAAGTAGAATGGGTGATCTCTATCCAGACCCGGCCCTTGACACATTCCTATGATACGTAAGTATGAGACCTCAATTTTCTGAAGCCTATTCTGTAAATTTTTTTTGTTTCTTTTTTTAGTTATAAAACCTCAATTTAAAAGGTAATTTCTTTTAAATGCCTCATTTTTTTAATTTGTTTTTAGGTGAGGCCTCATTTTAAAAATTGTTTTGAATTGAAGCCCCATTTAAAAAATTGTATTGGACTTACCGAAAAAACCATTTAAAATAAAATATTATCAAATCCTATTTTAAAAGTACAATTTTTTTCGTACTGGACCGACACTGTCTCTATCAAAGAAAAGATGGTAAAGGGACAGAGAACTGGGACAAGCTATGTATCTACAGAGTTCCACCTTACCTACTAGAAAACGACAAGAAGTCCTACTTTCCTCAAACCGTCTCTCTTGGTCCGTACCACCACGGCAAGGAACATCTCCTGCCCATGGAGCGTCACAAGTGGCGTGCCCTCAATATGGTCATGACACGTACCCAGCATAGCATCAAAATGACAAAATGTATATTGACGCCATGAAAGATCTGGAGGAGAAGGCTCGTGCTTGCTACCAAGGCCCTATTGATATGAAGAATAGTAATGAGTTCACATAAATGCTTGTTGTTGATGGCTGTTTTATTCTCGAGTTCTTCAGAGGAAGCGTTTTAGGATTCACTGAAATCGGGTACATATAGGTTTTTGTTTTTTTGTTTTATCATGTACTTGCTAAACCGGTCTGATTTCGAAGCCAGTTTTCTAAACCATTATTATTACTTTGGCTGAGTAGATATGCACCCAATGACCCGGTTTTCGTGATGCGAGGATTGATGCATTCGATCAAACGAGACATGATAATGCTGGAAAATCAACTTCCTATGTTCGTACTCAGCCGTTTGTTAGAGCTACAGATCGGTACACAAAACCAAACCGGCGTAGTGGCACAGTTACCAATTCAATTTTTCAATCCGTTAATGCCAACAAGAGAGACGCTGACCAGATCGGAAAGTTCGTTGGACTGGCAGGAAGAATCCGTTGAACAGCAGGCTTACAACGGTGAGCTACACTCTTTGCATGTTTTCCATGGAAGCCTCATCCAGTCTAGTCGAACTCAACAGGATATGAGCATGGTGGACAAGCGCGAGCAACAACCGGTACATTGCGTGACAGAACTAAGACAGGCAGGTATTGGGTTCATGAGAAAGAAAACCGGTCAGCTTTGGGATATTGAATTCGGAAACGGTTATCTTAGAATACCCAAACTACTAATCCATGAAGGTGAGTTTTATTAACCGGCTTTTCTTCACAACTTTACATTGGGTTCCTCGCAAATGTTTAACCCAAGATTATTATCTTTAAAATCTTACAATTCGACACATACTTCTTAATTATACGGATTGGCAACGAATACATACATTAAGTTACAAGTCGTAGTTTCATGTCTAGTTATATACTTATACGTATCTCAAAAGAATTATTCTCTTGAACTCGAATAGTATTGCGTCATGATGATGTTTTCTCATGTATTTCCTTGTAAACAAACAAAATATAGAACCCTGTAATTCCTTAAGCTTACCAAAAAACCATGGTCTCTTGTGTTTCTTGTAGGTACCAAGTCTCTCTTCTCAAATCTTACAACTTTAGAGCAGTGCCATATCCACTCAAGCAAAAAAATAACATCTTACATAATTTTCATGGATAATCTAATAAACTCTCCTGAAGGTGTTAGCTACTTGCACCATTATGGTATCATCGAGCATTGGCTAGGGAGTGATTCTGAAGTTGCGGATTTGTTCAACGGGTTATGTAAAGATGTGGTTTTTAACCTAAAAGATAGTTATCTATCTCTGATATATCATGGTTTTTACGGTTTTTAACCATGATATAAGTGTGCTTTTGGAGTCGTTTGATTTGTTTTCTACGATGTTTTAGAGTCTTAACAGGTTTTCTAGGATTTTGACACGAATGGAGTGAAGTGAAGCGATTTGGACCATTTTGGAGCATTAATCCGGAAGAAACGAACTTGGAGTCGAATCAGAGTGATGGTGTCGATCGACACCACCTTGGTGTCGGTCGACACCCTGTTTTATCCGACGAGAGAACAAGAATTGGAAGTTTTACAATTTTGCCCGAAGTTTTCCACAATTGCAACATAAGCCCCTGGACGTGCTTTAGGATGTATATATTTTATTTTTGGGTTTTAGAAACCTTTAAGTTATTTTCTAGCAGTTTTTGAGAGAGAGATTTTGAGAGCTTTTGGGAGAGACGGATCTGAATTCTTTGTAGAGAGAAGATTTCTAAACTCCCTCATTTACTTTTCAATATCTATTGCATGTTATTCAGAATTATGATTTGTTCTTCATTAAACATGTATGAGTAATTTGCTTGTTAGGTTTAGGGTTTTTCATAGAATTTTTATGATTTATTAGATCTGTGATTTTAGGGTTCTTTATCTTTTATGATCTTCATCCTTGGTTGTTTTTCATAATAATTTTTGATTGATCACCTAGAATTATTATCTTAGGGAAATAAACTGATATGAGAATATAATTGTTTTCCTGAATAAAACTATTGATGAGAAAAATTACTTTTTACAAAGAGATTTGATTTAGTAATTTTGTGAACTTATCTAAACCTGAATTTAAAGTTGATTTTTAACATTGAATTTTACAAAGAGATTTGGATTTTCTGGTTTTAAATTTAGATAATATTTGCAGTGAGAACTGATTTATTTTCAAATTGTGTTTAGAGTTCTAGATCTGATTTTAATTGCTTGAACCTTAATTAATTTACTGATTTAATATTTCATAATTTCCTGAGAAATTCTCTAAGCTTAACCTTTTGATTTTCTGATTTCACAACACTTTTATTTGAATATTTGCATTGCTTTTTCAATAATTAAATTAACTTGTTTAGCGTAATAACAAAACTTTATAATCCATTATGTTTGATCTTGAGTCTCTGTGGATTCGACCCCTAAGTACTACATTGATCTCTTGTTTGAGAGAGTAGCTCCAGAGATTAATTTGAGCATATCAATCTCCACTCTCTAGCGAAGTTAACCGTTATTATAGTGGTAAGTGGAATACTCTTAAGGCTACCTTAAGGAACAAGTACTTCAATAACCCTTGGGCATATTTCTCTTTTTCTACTGCAGTTATTCTACTAATTCTCGCATTCTCTCAAAGCTTTTTTGCTGCTTATGATTTTTTTAAGCCAGCTTCTTAATCTTCATTACTATTATGTTGTTTTTTCGTTAGTTTAATTTCAAGTACTTGATGTTTATGTCATGTTATATTTTCTTCAAATCCAAATTAAAAACATTGAGATTGTAATAATTATTATCTTAGGGAAATAAATTGATATGAGAATATAATTGTTTTCCTGAATAAAACCATTAATGAGCAAAATTACTTTTTACAAAGAGATTTGATTTAATAATTTTGTGAACTTATCTAAACCTTAATTTAAAGCTGATTTTTAACCTTGAATTTTACTAAGAGATTTGAATTTTCTGGTTTTAAATTTAGATAATATTTGCAGTGAGAACTGATTTATTTTACAAATTGTGTTTAGAGTTCTAGATTTGATTTTAATTGCTTGAACCTTAATTAATTTACTGATTTAATATTTCATAATTTTCTGAGAAATTCCCTAAGCTTAACCTTTTGATTTTCTGATTTCATAACACTTTTATTTGAATATTTGCATTGCTTTTTCAATAATTAAATTAACTTGTTTAGCGTAATAACAAAACTCTATAATCCATTGTGTTTGATATTGAGTCTCTGTGGATTCGACCCCTAAGTACTACATTGATCTCTTGTTTGAGAGAGTAGCTCCAGATATTAATTTGAGTTTATCAAATTTTGGCGCCATTGCCAGGGACTCTTTGATTTACATTAGATTTGAGTTTTTAATTTCGTCTAAATTTTTCTTTTTATTTTCTACTTACACGTTTTTGTTTTTTTTTTCTGCTCTTTGGTGTTTCAGGTGCATGCCTCCTAGACCTCACACAAGGAGCAACAAGACTGGTCCTACTGTGAAGCTTTTAAACCAAGAGTTGGGAAAACCTGAGCGTGAGAACAGAAAAGCAGCCAAATCCTTGAAGATGGTTAACATAATAATTTTGGTTCGTGATGAGGATGGTGCTTTGAGGGATCAAGAGGGCCACTTGCGCAATGAGCAGAGCCAAAATCTTGATGCAAAAGGGAATGTTATTGATGAGGTTGTTGTTGTCGATGAGCAAGCTGATGGTGTCGACCGACACCAATAGGGTGTCGATCGACACCCCCTTCCTGCAGACGGACGTGGAGCTGCAAACCACGTTAACAATCCGGTTCGAAGACAGGAGAACAACCAAGACTTGATCAGGACCATTGCTGACTACAACCGGGCTGATCTTTTGTATGAGAACCGGTCTGCTATTGTTCCTCCTCCTTTCCAGAGGAATGATTTTGAGTTAAAACCTACTTACTTTCAACTAGTTGGGCAGAGACCTTTCTCTAACCTGCCCAATGAAAAGCCTTTGGACCACATTGAGCATTTTGAAAACCTGGTGACCAGTATCAAGGCTAATGGAGTGACTGAGGATTACATCTACTGCAAACTCTTTCCTTACTCACTTGCAGGAGAGGCATCTCAGTGGTTGAAGCAGTTGCCAGCTGGATCTTTGACAAATTGGCATGACATCAAGGTTGCCTTCCTCAACTACTTTTATGATGATGCAATGTCAGATGAGTTGAGAGTTAAGCTGTCCTCTTTCAAACAATGACCATTACAAGCTTTCAAGGCAGCTTGGATGAGATTCAAAGCTTATCAGAGGGACTGTCTACACCATGGTTTCTCAAGAGTACAATTGCTAAGTATCTTCTTCAGAGGATGTGACTGGGAGTATCAATTGGCTTTGGATGCTGCAAGTCATGGGAATTTCAAGACAAGATCTCCAGAAGATGCTGAAGGTTTGATTGAAAACTTGGCTTCTAGCAATAGTACTAAGAGAGCAGATGTTGAAAGAAAGAGATTACATGGAGGATTTGATTCAAACCAGTTAGCTTCTGTTAATGCTAAGATGGATTTTAGAAGGCCCAACAGAAGATTCTCAAAAAGTTTAGGGCCTAAAGTCATGGATCTGGCCCATTTGGCCGCAGGGGCAAAACCGTCATTTGCGGAAGTCATAGGAGGAACTCTAGGTTGATGGCCCACTATAAATACGATGTCATTGTCAGAGCTCTAGAAAAAAAAATCTTGGCAGTCAGAGAGAAGAGAGCATTTATTTTCGTATTAATTGCGCTTAAATCTTTGATTGTATTTCCCGAAAACTCTCACCTTCGATTCTACGTTAATAAAAGGACCAATTCCGATTTATCCCTCTAATATTCATATTATTTAGATTGTCGATTTCATACATCAACATCTATAACATTGACAACATTTAAGAACAACTGCATCTCACCTTCTTTTTTTTTTTTTTTTTGTATCAGTGTTAAGTAATTGCATGCATCTCACCTTTCGTGGTTGTATCCCATGCTTTAGCTCTTTCCAAGTCTTATATTGTGAGGCAGAACACCGGTAACCTGAACGATCGACCTTGATCATCTTTCTCATCGTGATCGATCCTAAAAAACAAGTGCAAGTCTGCAAGGAGAGCGATAACTAATTTCTACACAAATAGTTTGACGCTAGAAAGAAGGGAGCATTAAGCTAATTTGCTATACGATATTACAATCTATGAAGTCCATGAGAAAAGTTGACAAGTGTCTAACTCAATTTACTAAGAGACCCGGTAACCCACTATCCAAACCTAAAAAGAACAAATTCTATAAATATATTTCACAAAAAAAAATTGTATTTGATCAAGTTTACTATGTAATATTTTTTCTCATAATATTTTTTGATTGTATACCAAATTTCAAATATAGCTTGGATAAGGTTAAAAAAAATCATTATACTTTTAGGAGTTTGTAACTTTGTATTGTTTTCAATCTTGTTAACAAAACCACAAAAATATAAGAGGATTTTTTTATAGAAGGGTCCAAAGTTTCACTCATTTAATATATAGTTATTATTATATACTACTCCCTATACTACAAGCAAATTATGAGTCTTTTTTTATGATTTTTTAGTCTTTATTATGAGTAGTTGGATATTTGAATTTCATTTATGATTTATGGAAAATACTACAAGCATTAATGAGAGTCTTTTAATAAGCGTACGAAGTCTTTTTAAAAGACTTTTGTAGATTGGAAAATAAGCAAACCCTATGGCCAAATCACACAACTTTAAATTAGTTACAGCGTTGTCCATTTAACACTTTGCTATTACAGCTCTCGCTCTAAATCTCCTCAAAATACTTCAACCAGAAAAAAAAAATGGTTTTAGTTAATGTTCATTCCGATGGACAACCACTTTTCATCAACAAAGATATGTTGACGTGGTACTTGCTCAGTCTCAAGCTCCGCCAAAAATTTCAAACCAAAAACAAACACTCGGAACCGGTTCAAGATCAGAATCTCCATGTTTCAAGACCCGAAATTACCAGACCGATTCAAGAACAAAACTTACAGAACCACAAACAGACTCATTCCGAGCCCGGTAAGGAGGTGATAGAAGACAAGCCAGGAGACAACACAGGAGGAGACAGTTGGGTGATCTCAATAAGAGACAAGCTCGAGCAAGCAAATAGAGACGACGACACAACAATCTGGGGAAAGCTATGCATCTACAGAATTCCACATTACCTGCAAGAGAACGACAAGAAGTCGTATTTCCCTCAGACCGTTTCCCTTGGTCCGTACCACCACGGTAAAAAGCGTCTCCGACCTATGGAGCGCCATAAGTGGCGCGCCGTCAATAAGGTCTTGAAACGTTTGAAGCAGCGCATCGAAATGTATACTAATGCCATGAGAGAGCTTGAAGAGAAGGCCCGTGCTTGCTATGAAGGTCCTATTAGTTTGAGCAGTAATGAGTTTACAGAAATGCTTGTTCTTGATGGCTGTTTTGTTCTGGAGCTCTTTAGGGGAACCGTTGAAGGCTTTCCTGAAATCGGGTAAGCGTAAAATAAAATTTTCTGGTTTTTTTATCTAATCTATTTGCTAAACCGGTCTTATTTCGGTTCGTTGATTTTTTGTCTGTACTGAGTAGATATGCACGCAACGACCCGGTTTTTGCGATGCGAGGATTGATGCATTCGATTCAACGTGACATGATAATGCTGGAAAATCAACTTCCTCTGTTCGTCCTCGACCGGTTATTAGAGTTACAGCTCGGTACACAGAACCAAACCGGTATAGTGGCACATGTAGCCGTTAAGTTTTTTGACCCGCTAATGCCAACGGGTGAGGCCTTCACCAAACCGGACCAGGCAAACTCATGAACTGGCTGGAAAAATCCTTGGACACACTTGGTGACAAGGGTGAGTTGCACTGTCTAGATGTTTTCCGTCGAAGTCTACTCCAGTCTAGTCCTACACCAAATACAAGATCTCTACTAAAGAGATTAACGAGGAATACGCGAGTGGTGGACAAGCGACAACAACAACTTGTACATTGCGTGACGGAACTAAGGGAAGCTGGTGTTAAGTTTAGAAAAAGGAAAACTGACCGGTTTTGGGATATTGAATTCAAAAGTGGTTATCTAGAAATACCCAAACTACTAATCCATGATGGTAAGCTAAAACATCTTCTTTTATTTCTTACTTTATATTATATGTTTGTATAAAAAGCCAAATTCCCTCTCATGTTTATTGTAGGTACCAAGTCTCTCTTCTCAAATCTTATAGCTTTTGAGCAGTGCCATATGGAATCGAGCAACCACATAACATCCTACATAATATTTATGGATAATCTAATAAACTCTGACGAAGATGTAAGCTACTTGCACTATTGTGGTATCATCGAGCATTGGCTTGGGAGTGATTCTGAAGTTGCTGATTTGTTCAACCGGCTGTGTCAAGAAGTGGTTTTTGATCCCAAAGATAGTCATCTATCTCGACTGTCTGGTGACGTAAACCGTTATTACAATCGTAAGTGGAATGTCTTGAAGGCTACCTTGACACACAAGTACTTCAATAATCCTTGGGCATATTTTTCTTTCTCAGCTGCAGTTATACTGTTACTTCTCACATTATGTCAGAGTTTCTATGCTGTTTATGCTTATTATAAGCCAAATTCTAAACTTTAGTCGTTTTTTTAATTTTCATTCAGCTTGGAATGTTTGTATTTTCTTATTTTTCAACGTTTTCTATTTTCTTCTACCCCAAATTCGGCATTGTAATAAGGAACAATTGCATTTTTTATTCCTTTTATTTGCATTTGAATGAAACCGTAGACTCCATATTGGATATTTGAGAAACATAACCACTAAAGATAATGAAATTACAGTTGACTCCCTTACGACCAAACAAAAAACAGAAATCAAAATGACAAATGTAACCCGGAGGAAGTCTGCTATAGATTTTTTTAAGGTGAATTACAAATTGACGTCAAATAGAAGACATAAAAATATGCCTACTCCTTAACTATAGTTTAAATTTTAATTAAAAAATTATAGAAAATAATTTAATAAACCTAACGACCAAATAATTACCACATAAACTTCCTGTATTGGAATAAAACAAATATACATATAAACGAATCAAATTAAGGGAGGAAAGGCTGATTAGATTAAAATTATTTGATTTAGGGTTTGTTTAAGTAGACTTCTCTTTAGACTATTGATGGTTGACTTTGTTATGGCATCAACTATTAATTCATGGGCATTCGGTCAGAACCGAGAGAACCGAACCGATTAAACCGAGATGTTCGGTTTTCGGCAGTAGAGGATCAACAAACCGATCGGTTATGCTGATCCTCTACTGCAAAAGTCTTTATTATCTAATATTTGATTCTTTCATACCAATAATAATATATTATAATAAAATAGATAGTAAAAAACACTAACCAAGATTGATATAGAAAAACTGGAAAAAAAATCCTAGAAATTTGTAATTTAGTGTAACAATTAATAGCTAAGAATACACTCCATTGTAGTATTGAAGACTGAACTCATTCACGGTTGGGTAATTCTTATAAAATTTTTATATCACTTCATTTCATACTTATAGAATTCTACATTCTTTGAAGAAGTCTTTCGGATAAGTCTTCAGCATAATCATTACAAATATTAAATTGATTTGATTGATTTGCAGACGGTTCAGTTTCCCGTGCAGAAGTCTGCCAAAGAAGTCGTCGACATAATCATTACAAGATTTAAATTGATTTAATTGATTTGACGTTAGTTGGTAAAGAAGTCTGCCAGAGAAGTCGGTTTCTTTATATTTTTTCTGGTACTGTTTCAAATAAACCGGAATTGGTTTTCTAAAACCGAGATTATTTTTCTTGTCATCAATACAGACTTCACACAGAACTCGAACACGTTGACTTCGAAAATAAGTCTAAGTTAATGACCTAACTGCCTAAGAAAACCAAAAACTTGATTTCTCTATATGTATAATATATAATCATGTCAAAAACATATAGAAGCAAGTACATAACATATATCAAAGAATACAACAAGAAAATCTTAAAAATTATTCACCAATTTGCAATAAATTGGTTTTCAAATTATGACGACTTCATGTTGATGTCAACATTTTAGACATAAACTAGCCTCTATGAAGATACTTCCCTTGAAGTCTATTTTGTGTGGTCTACTTTTGCAATTACAATTTAATAAAGCAGACACCGTATGAAGTCTACTAGAATAGTTGACTTCTTTTGTTGTCTTCCTTTGTTAATTTTTTGGTCAGTTTTGCAATTAAAAACATATAACAGAGTAGACTTCTTAAAAAGTTTCAACAAGTTAACTTCGATTATAGTCTACTCTAGTTATTTTTGCAATTGACCAACCCATTGACTTTACACTATACTTCTGTCTAACAAATAGACTTCATCTATCCGTCAACAAGAAAATATAAATTTCGTCGTGGTTAGTTTTGCAATTGAACCAAGTTTGACTTTCGCCAAGTAGACTACGTACGAAGTCTCTAGGAATGATGACTTCGTTTGCAGTTTGCCGTGGTCATTTTTGGGGTTGACCAACATTTTAATTTTTTAATTAGTAGACTTTTTTTGCAGTCAACTAATTATTTTAATATAATAATATTACGATCAATGCTTAAATATTTTGGTCAACTCCAAAAATAGTCACTATAGAAGTCTACTCGTTTATTATCGTAAGAAGACTTCGTCCGGCAGTTATAACTAAAAAGTCAAGAATTTGGTCAATTGCAAACATACACCTTAGTGGACTGCAAATGAAGTATCTGACGGAAAGATTATAATGCAGTCTGAACCACATTTTTTTGTTTTCAAATGAAATTAAGGAAACTGAAATTTTAGTCTACGGGCTCGAAACTCGATAAATTTTTAATTGCAAAATTGACCACATAGTAGACTTTATATGATATTATGACGGTTAGACTAACAAATGAAGTCTAATTTCGCAAAAAATCGAGGAAAATCACGAAATCTACCGGAAAATAACCTTATATGTGGTTGTTTCGCAATGTCAAGCACCGGGAACGTCGTCTTTAGTCACCACCGAAGAAAACCAGCACCAATTTAATCACTATCCAAGAATCATGACATATAACAAGATAAATGCACTTTCAAATTTTATTGGATTAAAATGGAGAGGAGATGGAAGAAAATGAAGTTATCATAGCATTGAGTGTTATTTAAGCTTACAAATTCAGGTTGTTGAAGCTTTAAGAGCTTCAAATTTGGTTTTCATGGTTGTTGGAAAATTGATTGTGGTGGCACAACCGTAAATAAAAGAAGAAGATGAGGATATGAATGTAATAAAAATTTTCGTTAGAAATTCAAATAAATCAGAAATAATGGTATTTTTGTGAATACAATGAATAATCAAGGATTTAACAGGTAGAAAATGACAAATGTTAGAGAGAGAAAATGGCAAATGTTAGAGAAAGAAAAAGAGGGATCTAACATTACAATTACAATTGAATTAAGTTAGGGGCCAATTTTGCAAGTGTCCATTATAATAATTGGGTTTTGGAATCATTATGTTGTTGCAAACCCTAATAATATTTGGATATTGTTTTATTATGGATGTCAAAACTGTAAACTAATTAATCTAACCCGACCATTTATGCAAATGGATTGAGAGCTAAATAGATTAGCGTGAAAAGAATTTGAATAATTAATTAGTCATTTGAATATTTATCAAATTGAGTAAGTTATTGTTTGGGTCCACGTGGATTACAAGTTATTGGCTTCGTTAATGTTTTTTTTTTAATGTATATTTTATACTTAGAAGAATTCTTTTTTTTTTTTTTTTTGTCAAAGACTCAGAAGAATTCATGTTATGTTTTCTACATGGAAAAATGCAGTTATACTATAAGAGTGTCCAATATAATCTCATCTCAGTCATTGAATATATCATAAAAATTTGCTAGTCTTTTCGTTGTATCTTTTTATTTGTACTTATTTTATTTATTTTAAAACTTTAATCCTTTAAATTAGCATAAGAAATCTTATTTCTAATGCAGTCATTGAATGCTGTTATACATTTTACGTTATTTCCTTTTTATTTGTACTTATTTTAAAACTTTAATCCTTTAAATTAGCATAAGAAATCTTATTTCTAAACGAAAAAAGAGAACTTTGCGACGGCGATGGCAATTGGCGACTGGTTCTAGTTTTGAGATGTGTGTTTCCGATGATGGAGGATGGGGAGAGGGTCTCTCGCGTTTTCCGGTGGGTATTTGGCCTCGGCGATGGATCGGAAGTTCATCTCCAGGTGGGTGCGTTTTTGTCTCCACAAGGAGAGATTGGGTAGTATCAGATTTTCACGGGTGGTCTCGGTCTGATTCGATGGGAAACAATCTGGAGATTGGGAGGATTCGATTTAAGATTCTGGAGATGTCCGTTGGACTCTCCTCTCCGTGCTGGGATCCGTTCGGTGAACGATTTACGCTTATTGCGGAGGATATCAAGGTGAGGATCCGATTGTTTGATGGTTATGGGATTTGCTATTGGTTTTCATTAAGGTTATTCGATTATGGGAACCTTAGAGATTCGATTCTTGGGCTTGTTTCTGTATGTGTAATGGTTCGATTTATGCTCATGGATTTCTCGATTGGAGGTATGATTGGTTCTTTCATCTGGTTAGAGATTGTGGGTATCAGAGTGAATATATTCTGGTTTGTGGTTTATGGAAAGTATGGTTGCTTTTTCTTAGGATTTTTCGATCCAGAGATCCTCAGGGATTCGACCATATGGCTTGTTTCTCGTTTTGTAGCGATTTGCATATCTTGTCCTTTAATTTGGCTCAAAGGATTCAGCAGTTCTCTATGACTCTTATTGGGAGATTGATGAACCCTTCTGTCCAAAGGATGGATTCTTTAGTTGCCAATCTTCCCAAGATATGGAAGTTGGAAGATAAAGTGGTGGGAGCAGACTTGGGACAAAACATCTTTCAGTTCAACTTTGATGATGAAGCTGATCTTCAAGCAGTTCTGCAGAATGGGCCTTATCATTTTGATGGTTGGATGGTCTTCTTGGTCAAGTGGGAGCCGATTATCTCTTCTACTTATCCCTCGGCTATCAATTTCTGGGTGAAGGTTGCTGGGATCCCTATGCATCTTTGGGAGATGGCGATTTTACAAGCTATTGGCAAAAAGATTGGTCTTCTCCGTGAGATTGATGAGGAATCTGGGAGCATTTGTGTTACGGTTAATGGTTTCAATCCTCTCCTATTTCAGTTGGTTGTACCTTTTGATACTGGTGCTGAGGTTGTTGTTTCTTTGGAGTATGAGAAACTAACGGGCTTCTGTGATCATTGCTCTTGTCTAACACATGAGGTGAAGGTGTGTCCAGAGTTACACAAAGTGTTGGGAGATCATGATGGGGAAAACATGAATGATAAGCGGGGAGGTCAGCGACAGCAATCTGTGGCTAAACAAGGATTTTCTCGTAGTGATGGTGGCTGGGAGAAGCCGAGGAAGTTCGTGAAAAGAGCCCTAGACTTTCATAAGCAGGAGTCGAGTGTTAGTGCTGGTGACTTCGGTGGTTACAGCTCTCGTCAGCAGGAGAAGTATCAGGTCCCGGCCTGGGGTCAAAGGAGGCAGTTTGGTGGGGAGACTAGTGAGTCCGGGGGTAAGAGAGGATTTCAGTCTGCTGGTGGAGAGAGTCTCGGACATGGAGCTCCCTTTCATCTTAATAGAAAGGGTGATTGTTCGGTGTGGCCCAAGCCGTTGTACAAGGCTAAGAACACTAGTGGTGTGAGGAGGGGTCAGGATATTGACTATGAGGTTTCGGTGGCTGCAAAATTGAGTGGTTCCGATGTGGACATGGAGCTTCTCAACAGACAGGGGTTGGTAAGGCTTTGGTGGTCTCGGATTTTGAGGAAGAAACAGATGACTTGTTGGAGGAAGGTGAATATCCAGATGGTGATCCATGGTCAATGGAGAATCTGAGCCGGGTAAGGGAGATGTTCCTATAGCGCCACATGGTGATGCGGTTGATACTTTGCAAGGTACTTCCTCCTCTCTCCCGTTTGATTTGGTTATGGGCGCCGTTAGTACTGCTTTAGGTGATGTTAACTTAGGAAAAAAAGGTGTTCGAACTAAAAAAGGTGTTAGTTGCTCTAGGAGAATTGCATTGCCTTTGGCTTCTCCTGGGAAACGTTTACTTGCTAAGGTTCTGTCTAAATCTGCAGGTGAGGGTAACAAACAGAAGGTGATGGGGAAACAGGGGAACAACACTATGGGCGGTAAACCATCAGGAGGTGGTCGCCAAATTAAGAAAGGGATGGTGGCTCTCCTGAAACCACCGGCTCAAACGTGAAGGTTCTAAGCTGGAACTGTTAGGGCATAGGGGCAGACTTGATAGAGGAGTATTTGGGAGATTTATGAAGGAAACATCGACCAGGCATTTTATTTTTATAAGAAACAAAAAAATGTTTTTTTTATTTACAGAAATTTCAAAATAAGTTTGGTTATAATAAATTGTATATTGTTGAACCTCGTGGGTCCAGTGGTGGTTTAACTTATTTTTTTGGATGAAATAAAATTATCAATCTTTATGATAGGGATCGTATTATTGATATTCAAGCATTTATTGGGCAACAAATGATTTTTTTTTATTTTTTGTTTATGGTGATCCTATACCCCAACGTCCACAACAAGTATGGGACAAATTAGTGGATATTGGGTCTTTCCGTATTGATCCCTGGTTTATGATCAATGATTTTAACGAACTTGTGGGGAACCATGAGAAACAGGGTGGTGCTTTGCGACCACCGTCTTCCTTTGTGCCTTTTCAATCTATGCTTCGGCACTGTGGCATGCTAGAGTTCCCTTGTTATGGTGAACAATTATCATGGAGAGGTAATCGTTGTAATAATCAGTTGGTTCGTTGTCGTTTAGATCGTGCGTTAGGCAATGAGGATTGGTACTGTTTTTTCCCACGTTCACAGGTCGAATATTTGGAGATGATTGGTTCTAATCACTCTCCCATTTTAGTTGTGTGTCTGAAAACAGTTTTAAGACGGAATAGGCAGTTTCGGTTTGATAAACATTGGTTAGGGAAGGATGGATTAGCAGGGGCGGTCGAGTTAGGGTGGAACCGTACAAAAAAATTTCGGACACCGGTCTTCGTGGATAAATTACTGAAATATCAGAATTCAATTTCTTGGTGGCGTAAAAATAATATTTCTCCTGGGCCTTCACTTATTTCTTCATTGAAGGCAGCTTTGCAAGAGGCGAAGATGGATGATGCAATCTCTCAGGCGAAAATACGAAGTATTGAAAGTAAATTAAAAGAGGATTACCGTGATGAGGAATTGTACTGCCTGTAGAAAATTAGGAAATTTTGGTTATGAGTTGGCGATAAGAATACAAATTTTTTTCATGCTTCTACTAAGCAACGGCGGGTGAGAAATAGGATAGTTGGTTTATTCGGTCCTGATAACGGTTGGGAGGAGTCTATATCAGGGATAGAAAATATCGCTTCAAACTATTTTGAGGATCTTTTCAAGAAATCGGATGTGTGGGGCATCTCTGAGATGATTCAGGAGATCTCTCCAATCATTACGGATATGATGAATAGGGATCTGATCACAGAGATCTCTGAGTCGGATGTTCGAAAAGCTCTGTTCGCCATGCATCCGGAGAAGACACCAGGGCCAGATGGAATGACGGCTCTGTTTTTTCAACGCTTTTGGCCTTCACTAAAAGGGGATTTGGTGGCCTTGGTTAAAGACTTCTTTCGCATGGGTTGTTTTGATCCACGCTTAAATGAAACTAATATATGTCTTATTCCAAAAATTAAGAGACCTCAGCGTATGGCGGAATTTATGCTGATTAGCCTCTGTAACATGAGTTACAAGATTATTTCTAAAGTCTTATGCTTTCTGTTGAAGCGGTTTCTACCGTCTCTTGTTTCGGAAACCCAATCGACCTTTGTTTCTGGTCGTTTAATAACAGATAGTATCCTGGCTGCTCAGGAAATGTTTCATGGATTAAATATTAATCAACGCTGTCGCTCAGAATTTCTGGCGTTCAAAACGGATATGAGTAAAGCATATGATCGTGTTGTGTGGGATTTTCTGGAAGCGGTAATGGTTCGATTAGGTTTTGATAAAAAATGGGTTTCTTGGATTATGTGGTGTGTATCTTCCGTCTCGTATAGAGTCTTTCTTAATGGTCAGCCGCGTGGATCTATTTTACCAAAGAGGGGTTTGCGTCAGGGGGACCCTCTATCCCCGTATTTGTTTATACTTTGCACGGAGGTGTTGATCGCTAATATTAAAAAGGCTGAACGGGAGAATAAGATTACAGGTATCACACTATCTCGGGATTTTCTCACCATTTCGCATTTGCTGTTTGCGGATGATAGTTTGTTCTTTTGTAAAGCCGAGGCGACGAAATGCAAGACAGTTATGGAGATAATAGGGAATTATGGAAAAGCTTCGGGCCAAGAGGTTAATCTGGCGAAGTCTTCCATCATGTTTGGGAAGAGTGTCTTGTCTGATATAAGAACTCAGATAAAATCTGTTATTGACATTTCTATGGAAGGCGGTATGGGCTCTTATTTGGGTATTCCTGAGAATCTGCAGGGCTCGAGAACTAAGGTTTTCAGCTATGTTAACGAGCGTCTTGATGATCGGGTGAATGGTTGGTCTGCGAAGTATTTATCGAAAGGTGGCAAGGATGTTATGATTAAATCAGTTGTGTTGGCCCTCCAAACTCATGTTATGTCATGTTATAAATTGCCGCAGGAGATGACTTCAAAATTAACAAGTGCTATTGCACGATTCTGGTGGAAGTCTAATGATAAGGCACGGGGCTTACACTGGGTAGCTTGGGATATATTGTGTAAGGATAAATGTGAAGGTGGTTTGGGCTTTCGTGCTCTAGAGCAGTTTAATGATGCGATTCTAGCTAAGCAGTATTGGCGGTTAATTAACTACCCATCATCCTTAATGGCTAGGGTAATGCGAGGTCGTTATTTTAGGAATAAACATCCCCTTATGGCCAAAAAACCATACTCTGCCTCGTTTGCTTGGCGAAGTATTTACTCAACAAAACGTTTGGTGGAACATGGGGCAAGGGTGGTGATAGGCTCTGGGTGTAATACTTCTGTCTGGAGAGACCCTTGGATACCGGATAATCCACCGAGGTCAGCTACTGGTCGTGGCAAAGTGTTGCATCCTAATTTAATGGTTAACCATTTAGTTAACCCAGTTACTAAGGAATGGCATTTGCCTATTCTCGAGGAGTTCATGGATCTGGAGGAAATCCTGATTATTCTTAGTATGATGGTCAGTAAATCCTTTAAACCGGATAGATTAATTTGGCATTTCACAAAAATAGGGAAATATTCGGTTAAATCGGGCTACCGACTTGCACAAGATTTGATTAGGGAAGAGTAGTATGGACCGACGTGTACCGCCATTAGGGTACAAGCCTAGAAACTGGAAGTTCCCCCAAAGATTCAACGTTTCTTCTGGCAGATAGCTTCCGGTTCTCTTCCAGTGCTGGAACGACTTGCTCATCGGGGTGTGCGGTGTGATACCCTTTGTAAGAGATGTGATTCTGTGGTTGAAACTATAAATCATGCTCTTTTCGAATGTCCTCATTCGCGTAGGATCTGGGAGATGTCTCAGGTTTTACTACTTCCTGATGGATTCCCTTATGAGTCAGTATATTCGAATTTGGATTTTATTTTCTGGCGAGATCCTCTCAATCGGGAGTTCCAGATATTGGTTTCCGTCTACTTTGGATTTTATGGTCAATTTGGAAAGATAGGAATAAAAAAATTTTTGAGGGATCACAGGCAGAGCCAATCGATGTTATTAATCAGGCTACTAATGATAAATTGTTGTGGGAAGAGGCCAAGTCCTTTTCCGCGGGAGTCCAGGTTCCTCCGGATATATCAGAACTCCCGAAATCCTTTTTTCGCTGCCAGGTCGATGGATCTTGGAAGGGTTCAGATCGTTTTATGGGGTTGGGTTGGTGGTACTGCAATGGTGAGGATCTGATGTTACTTTTGGGAGCACGGTGTGTAAGATGAAGCCCTTCCCCCCCCCCCCCCCCCCCCTTCATTCGGAGTTACAAGCGTTGATTTGGGCTATGGAGTCTCTCCTCAATGTTGGTGTTAATTGTCAAGCATATGAGACGGATTGTGCAGAGTTAGTGGCGATGGTGCAGTCTCCAGATATGGTCATATATAGTACATGGTTATAAAAAGGACATGTTAGAATTAATAAAATATCATTAAATTTGTGTTAGTACGTGTTAAATCCTCATTTTATTATTTGTCAACAATACTAATATTATAATATTTGACATATAAAATCAAGTTGATTTAACTAAGATTGTGTAAAATAATGAAATCATTAGGAAAGATGTGATTTAATCACAGCGTATAAATTACTTATTATGTATTTAGATCCCTTATTTTTTATAATAATTAAAAATCAAAATAGAATCTCAAATACAAAACAAAATAAACTAAATATAACAAACAAATGGTCATCAAGTGTATTGTGAATTAAAAAAATAATATAAACATTTAGCCGTACAAACACCCGAAATTTTATTTTAGTTATTTCTCTATTTACAAAACATCCAATATTTAACAAACAAATACAACATAAATATAAATAATAATAAAAATTATATGCACGCGTACTGCGGGTTAAAATCTTGTTGTATAATATTAAATAATATTTGGGAACAAATTTGTACTAGTATAATTTTATTTAATGCGTATTTACAATGCAAAATTAACTTTAATTTTTTTAAAAATCTATGTGATGACTAACATATTTTACACTGTTTTTACTAGACTTGAAATTTTTAGGTAAACAAAGAATGATTTTTAGTTTAATAAACAAAAATTTAAAAGCTATGTGCAGAAAAAAAAACATAAACATCTTTTTAAACGATATTATAAATTAGGTCTTTTTAAAATGTTGTTTCTAGTTTCGATATTTCAGTTTCACTTGTTGAATGCATATGAATTACAATCATTAATGATCTTTCATGCATTCTATTTTTTTATTTAGAATTCTTTATATATATTTTTAACGTTTTGAAATATTATATTTAGGTAATTAATGAATAAAAATAGTCAACTTATGTTACTGTATGTATATGTACCCTTTTTCATGACTATGAAATATAATTGCTCAAAAAAAATGAAATATAATTGTCATATGTTTCTATTATTCATAATACTAGGTTATAAACCCGCGCTACGCGCGGATATTCTTATATGATTTTGTCTTAAAAAAATTAGATTGAAAAATTATTTAACTAACTATACATTGACATTAAATATGCAAAATTATTATAACGTCCCTGTTGTAAATAGATGGCTACTGGAAAGTATCGAACCCCAACTCAAGTTTGAGTTGGTGCAGCTGTAATGGCAATAATCAGACTTTATTGTTTGGTGCTAGATGTTTTAGATTACAATCATAAGAAAGTGGATTCATCTAAATCTTCTTTCTATGCACAATACTTCAAATCTCACACTTGGTACAACCACATAAAAGCTTCAGCTCGATCGGACATCCTTACGATCTTTAAAAGATGCCCTCAATAACCCATCTTAGAACTGTTCATGTTTCTTAGCATAAATTGCACCACTTTCCATCAGTTAATTCTTATTGAAGCTTTCTCAGTTTCTATGGATTCTTGGTTTGTTGGCTCTGCACGTAACCTTTGTCTTCATCTTCCTTTCACTTTGTCTCTCTTCTTCCCCTTTCCCTTCCCAGATCTGACCTATCTTAGCTCCTCCACCACACTTGCCATAACCACACAACATGACTCCCCATATCCACCACGGTTTTACATACTATACACATATTTATAAACTTTTTTATGGTTAAAAATTAATGAAACTTATACTTTTTATAGAGTTTTAAATATTTAAACTTTCTATGAAATTTAAATATTTATATTATTTTTAAAATTCTGTTAGGTTTAAATATTTCTAATATTTAAACCTAACAGAATTTTAAAAATAATATAAATATTAGAAATATTTAAACCTTTTAAAAGTTTCAATAATTATAATATTTTAAATTTTTTAATTTTTAAAATTATAATATATTTGATATATTTTGATATTTGATAAAAAATTATATATGATTGATATAGTTTGATGGGTTTATTTGATATATTTTGATAAAAATTATATATGATTGATTACGGTAATAAAATATTATCTCGTAAAAAAAATTAAAATTAGTACTAAGGAAAAAAATTAAAATATAAAAATCAGTTGTGTTATAAAATCAAATCTGATAAAAAAAATCATAAATTTAACTTGACGTCCAGGCGAGGCAAATCAAACTGATGACCTCACATATCCTAAACCATTTTCTTTGACCACCAGAAAAACGAAACAATTTTATAATCATGAATTTAACTCGTTTTTAATTTAATTGATCGCTACCACCTATGTTTTCGTGTTTTTTATTCAATGTTTTCTTATTCTTCATATTCTTTCTTGTCATTTTCATTGTCAAATTTTATGTTAATTGTCAACGTAATTTTTACCATTTGGTTCTTCGTTATACTCTTTTTCTTCTCCTTCATCGTCAACTTCTTCACATTCTTCCACTGAAAAACCTTCCGCATTCTTAATATAATTTGATAATATTTTTTTGAAACTGTTTAAAGTTTTAATTTGATCAAATAAAAAACCAGATCAAACCAAATAAAACTGTTAAACTTGGACGCCTGATAAATCAAGTTTTCCTGCTCATTCGTTGTTGGAAGCATATTAATCTTATTTATACTGGTTCTGAACCATTGTCTAAAAAGTTTCTAGTCGATGTGGGATATTATGCTTAGTTCTTTGATTTCCATAAATTTAAAATTTTCTTTTTTTCTAAAAAATTCTGTAAATTTAAAAAATGTTAATGAATGACATGTCAAATCATGATAGGTTGTTTAAAATAATTTTCAATATAAAAATTTTTGGAAATTGTATAAAATGTTAATAAGTGATATGTCAAATTTCTATTGGTTGTTTAAAAACGTACGTGGACGGATTTATGAGCTTATAGTTCCTATTTTTTATTAGTACAGATGAGAAACAAAGCGTGGCCAGTTACATCTTTGGATTGACATCTTTTACCAAAAAAAAAGTCTTTGCATTGACATTTGACATTGCTGTCTTCTCTTCTCTCTCACGATCTCCCGAGCTTCAACCCGCAGAAATCATGGTTTTGTTTTCGGATGGTCGCTCAACTTCCACCCACAGAAGGTACAGACGGTTGTCATGGTTCGTGCCCATCCATAGTTTCCGTGAAATTACCAGACGTGATCAAGGCCAAAGTTCGCACAGCCACAATGAGACTTACGCGGAGCCCAGTGAGATCGAAGTAAAAGAAGAAAAGCCAAGAGAGACACGAGAAGAATGGGTGATCTCGATCAAGGACAAGATGGATCAAGCACTTAGATACGACGCAACAAATAGCTGGGACAAGCTATGTATCTACAGAGTTCCATTTTATCTTCAAGAGAACGACAAAAAGTCTTACTTGCCTCAAACTGTCTCTATTGGTCCATACCACCATGGTAAGGAACATCTAATGCCCATGGAGCGTCACAAGTGGCGGGCAGTCAATATGATCATGGCACGTACCAAGCACAACATCGAAATGTATATTGACGCCATGAAAGAACTTGAGGAGGAGGCTCGTGCTTGCTACCAAGGTCCCATTGATATGAAGAATAGTAATGAGTTCACAGAAATGCTTGTTCTTGATGGATGCTTTGTTCTCGAGCTCTTCAAGGGAACAGTTCAAGGATTCAAGGAAATCGGGTTAGTGTTACTAAATTTTCCGGTTTATCGAGTTATCTCATATATATATATATATATAGCTAAATCGGTCTGATTTTTAAATTGTGTGTTGAATAGATATGCATCCAATGACCCGGTTTTTGCGAAGCGAGGATTGATGCATTCGATACAACGTGACATGGTAATGTTGGAAAATCAACTTCCTCTTTTTGTTCTCAACCGGTTATTAGGGCTACAGCCGGGTACACCGAACCAAACTGGTATAGTGGCAGATGTAGCTGTTCGGTTCTTCAAAACATTATTGCCAACAAGCAAGGCGCTGACCAAATCAGAAAGTTCGTTGGGCTCTCAGGGAAAATCCGATGAACTGACTGACAACGGCGGGTTGCACTGTTTGGATGTTTTCCATCGAAGTCTCATCCAATCTAGTGAGACAACAAATCGTGGGATTCCATATGAAGATATGAGAATGGTAGTAGTAGACAAACAACAACGACAACTGATACATTGTGTGACAGAACTAAGAGACGCGGGTGTTAAGTTCATGAGAAAAGAAACCGGCCAGCTTTGGGATATCGAATTCAAAAACGGTTATCTAAAGATACCCAAACTTCTAATCCATGACGGTGAGTTAACCGGTTTTTCTTCTCCTACTTTTCTATAGGCCATAACTCCATTATAAACTTATAAAAACCACCAAGGTCTCATGTGTTTCTTTGTAGGTACCAAGTCGCTATTCTCAAACCTTATAGCTTTCGAGCAGTGCCATACCCAGTCAAGCAACAACATAACATCCTACATAATCTTCATGGATAATCTAATTAACTCTTCTGAAGATGTTAGCTACTTGCACCACGCTGGTATCATTGAGCATTGGCTAGGGAGTGATGCTGAAGTTGCGGATTTGTTCAACCGGTTATGTAAAGAAGTGATCTTTGACCCCAAAGATGGTTATCTATCTCAACTGTCTGGCGAAGTGAACCGTTATTACAGTCGTAAGTGGAACTCTTTGAAGGCAACCTTAAGACAAAAGTACTTCAATAACCCTTGGGCATACTTTTCTTTTTCAGCTGCAGTTATTCTGCTAGTTCTCACATTTTTCCAAAGCTTGTTTGCTGTCTATGCTTATTATAAGCCACCTTCATAAATTTCATCTAATTTACAGTATTTCTGTTGTATTTTCTTCTATTAAAAATAAAACAGTGACGTTGCATGCAAAATTTGGATTCTCAAATAGGTAGAGCATCTGCATCGGTTAATAATATTTTTTAAATCTAAAAAAATTAAAATATTATTATTTAATTTAAAATACAATTTGGACCACTTACTACAAGACATGTAAGTATAAGAGTTTCTCATTCGCATACCTTCTTCTGCCAAACAAGAAACTCTGAAAAATTCTGTTTTATCTCTTTCATACTTTTTCTTTATTTCTTAAATTTTTAATTTTTAGAAAAGCTTTGAGAAATCACCGATAAACGTGGTCTTAATGCATTGAAAATCATTTTTTAAGGTTAATTTTAGACTAATTATATTGTTCAATCATTAAAACGAAAATTTTAAACAGAAGAAAAAAAAAAGTAAACAGTTACTTGGATTATAGTAATGAACGTGGTGGATCGTGAGTGTAGAATTTTAAAATGGATTTCACATAGACAGTGACAATGTGTTGGTAAGGTCGAGGTTGATTGGGTTCTCTATGCTTGGAAATGGATTTGCATGCCTGAACACTAAATTTTAAACGGCATATTTAAATCATAAAGTTATGACTTTCTTGGATTCTTTTGGGTTTGCATGTCTGAACATTATTTTTGTTTGGTCGATTTTTTTTTTAAGGCATAATATCGAATACTCAAATCTTAATATATCCTGAGACTTTGTCTTTTAATCAGAGCACCTCATCATTCATACGAGAATGGTGAAGTCGTGCCATGTGCCAAGTTTCCCATGTCTATGGTTGATAACATCTTAATTGGATTCTTCCTCCACAGTAGACAGGGAATATATAACCAAAGAATGTGACCGAAACAATAAAAGGAATAACGTTTAAGATGCTCTCAAAAATCGGATTTCTCTCTTTTTAGGAAGAGACAAAATGACCAAAGAAAAGAGATGTTAGTCTGGATAATATTGTTATTGATATACTTGCTGCTTCTATTGAAATTTCGAGAGAAAATATAGTTTTTTTACTTTTTAACAAGAGTTAGGAGAATTCAAATCTCAATCGTAGTCAATAATCTATTATAGTCTTTTCTATAAGTGTAGTGAGCATTTTCTTTTCTTAATAAGAGTTTGAATGTTTCAATATCTCAGTAATCTCACTCCAAGAAATATATAAATTACATATATCAATTGTCACACGACTTTTAGAGTCTTTCTCTAATTAAGAGTTGTAGAAGAAACGTCAAACAAAAAAACATAACTCGCCGAGGCATTATATCCAATACGTTTAAAAATTGTTTAACACATTTTAATGTATAAGTATGATTAGATGTCAAACTTAGTAACGTGTGTATGCATAATAGCACATATGTATTATGTATAAATATAATTATGGTTGTTGTCATTACAGATCAAACATATCCATAAATATAAGCAACCAATCATAGTTTTAATCCAGTTGTTACATCTTTGCTTTTCAACTTTCTCTCCGTCACTCTCAATCTCCGGAAAGAACAAAAATGGTAATTCCTAATAACGAACCACCACCACCACAGCCGCAGCCGCCCCTTCCATTGGCGTTGCCACCTCTGCCGCCGCCACCACCACCTCTCCCGCCCCAGCTACCATTTGGACCGAATCTTCCTCTACAGCATATTATTATAAGAAGAAAAAGAAGAAGAAATTATCAACCACGACCGATGTTGATCTGGTACTTCCTCACCTCTATTATGCGCAAAAAACTCCAAATCCAAAACCAACGACCCGAAGAGACACGAGAAGAATGGGTGATTTGGATCAAAGACAAGATGAAGCAAGTACATAGAGACGACGCCACAACTAGCTGGGACAAGCTCTGTATCTACAGAGTTCCACACTCCCTTCAGAAAAACGACAAGACTTCCTACTTCCCTCAAACCGTCTCGCTTGGTCCGTACCACCATGGGGATGAACATCTCCAGCCAATGGACTATCACAAATGGCGTGCGGTCAATATGGTCTTGAAACGTACCAAACAAGGCATCGAAACGTATATTGACGCCATGAAAGAGCTCGAAGAGAGGGCTCGTGCTTGCTACGAAGGTCGTATTGATATGAGCAGTAACAAGTTCACGGAAATGCTAGTTCTTGATGGTTGTTTTGTTCTCGAGCTCTTCAGAGGAGCTGATGAAGGATTCTCGAAACTTGAGTAAGCATTCTGAATTACTGATACAAGTTGTCTAAACTTGTTGACTTTGATTTTTTTTTTTTTTTTAATTCTTTTGATGTTCTGTAGATACAATCGAAATGATCCCGTTTTTGCGATGCGAGGATCCATGCATTCTATTCGACGTGACATGCTAATGTTGGAAAACCAACTTCCTTTGTTCGTCTTAAACCGGTTATTAGATCTACAGCTCGGTACACCGAGCCAAACCGGTTTAGTAGCGATATTAGCAGTCCGGTTCTTCAATCCGTTAATGCCAACCTATATGCCATCAACTAAAATCGAGGACTCACAAGTAAACAATAAGTTCTTTAACCCAATTGCTGACAAGGACAAGGAAGAATTGCACTGTCTTGATGTTTTCCGTCGAAGTGTACTCCAGCCTAGTCTAAAACCGGAACCGAGGTTGTCGCGAAGTAGATGGTCTTGGAAACCGCTCGTGGCGGACAAGCGCCAACAACAACTGTTACATTGCGTGACAGAACTAAGAGAGGCCGGTATAAAATTCAAAAGAAGAAAATCCGACCGGTTTTGGGATATTCAATTCAAAAACGGTTGTTTAGAGATACCGAAACTACTTATCCATGACGGTAAGTTCACTTTTTTTTTCCCTTTTTATTAGTTTTATCAAAATCTTTTTTATCCATTACATTTTCAATTCTTGTTTTTACATTGTCGCTTAGGAATCATAATGGGATATTCATATGATATGAACAGTATGGTTTTTAATATTACGTACTAACCATATTTTACGTACATTCGAACGTGATATAGAAAATATATCAGAACCAAATTTTTTGCGACACGTAAAAACAATCTATGGTCTCTCGTGTTTTTTGTAGGTACCAAGTCTCTTTTCTCAAATCTTATAGCATACGAGCAGTGCCATATCGATTCAACCAACGATATAACATCTTACATAATCTTCATGGACAATCTAATAGATTCTGCTGAAGATGTTAGGCATTTGCACTACTATGATATCATCGAGCACTGGTTAGGAAATGATTCAGAAGTAGCTGATGTGTTCAACCGGCTATGTCAAGAAGTGGCTTTCGACCTCGAAAACACTTATTTATCTGTATTGTCGCATAAGGTGGACAGTTACTATAACCGGAAGTGGAATGTCGTGAAGGCAACCTTAAAACATAAGTACTTCAATAATCCTTGGGCGTACTTCTCTTTCTTTGCTGCAGTTATTCTGCTACTTCTCACATTATTTCAGAGCTTTTTCACTTCTTATCCTTATTTTAACCCACCTTCTTCATAAGTCATTATTATTTTCTAGTATCTTTAATTCGACTTGGAAAGTTTGTATGTTTTCACTCTGTTTTTCCTATTGTACCACAAAAAATTTATAAATAAAAAATAAAGAAATAATTGATTTCACTGTATTTTCTTGAAGCCATATGTTACTATGTTAGTACTACGAAAGATTATCCAATTCAGATATTGCTGTACTTAATTAACCAAAAATGTTTGTTGTACTTTATGGTCGTAGACGAACAAAAAAGGTCACGATAACTTTTTAATTGGTAAGTTGCAAAATCGTGGTAAACTTTGGATATTTCAAGCTGATCCTTGAAATATATTTCAAGATCATAAGAGTTTGGATTACGTCATAATCTCATCGTGACTTGAATAGATTAAATTAATCGAAGACTCAGAATTGTGATATTGAGCACTTTTACTTTAATTAATAAATACACCAATTGAACTAGTGAGGGACGAGTGTTTTTTAAGAGCCTTTATTTTATCAGGATTTTTATACGAATTACAAAAAAAACGTGGCCCGTCAAGGTGTTAGTTAATTAACAGCTCTATACAGTTTGACAAACTTATTAGTGTTTAAACAAAAAAGAAAACGTATTATTGTGTGCTGTGCATAAATCTTATGATTGTTACATCTTTGTTTTTCAACATTTTTCTCTCGCAAAGCTTCAACCAACAAAAATGGTGCGTATTCTTTCTTTTCCACCACCGCCTCCACCACCACCAACATTTAGATCAATTCCACCTCGGCGCTATTTCTTCAAAAGAAAGAACAGAACTCCACCAACACCACCCCCACCTCCACCGCGACCATTTGGACCGATTCTTCCTTGGCGGTATTCTGTCAAAAGAAGAAGAAACAATCCACCATCATCTTTGATCCAAAAAGACATGCTGACATGGTACATGATCACTCTCGTCATGCGCCAAAAACTCCAAACCCGATACCAGCAACCTGAAGAGACAAGAGAAGAATGGGTGATCTCGATCAAAGACAAGATGGAACAAGCACTTAGGGAAGACGCCACTACTAGTTGGGACAAGCTATGCATCTACAGAATACCTCAATACCTTCAAGAGAACAACACCAAATCCTATTTCCCTCAGACTGTCTCGCTTGGTCCGTACCACCATGGCAACAAACATCTCTTGCCCATGGACCGTCACAAGTGGCGTGCGATCAACATGGTCATGAAACGTACCGAGCAAGGCATCGAAATGTATATTGACGCTATGAAAGATCTTGAAGAGAGGGCTCGTGCTTGCTACGAAGGTCCCATTGGTTTGAGTAGTAACAAGTTTAGCGAAATGCTGGTTCTTGATGGTTGTTTTGTTCTTGAGCTATTCAGAGGAGCCGATGAAGGATTCTCCGAACTTGGGTTAGAATTTCGGGTTTATCCGGTTATTAATATAATGTAAAGCCGATATTATTTAAGATCCGGTTATCTAAACTGTTGACTTTGACTTTTTATGCATGTAGATACGATCGTAACGATCCAGTTTTTGCAATGCGAGGATCAATGCATTCGATACAACGTGACATGGTAATGCTGGAAAATCAACTTCCTTTGTTCGTTCTCGACCGGTTGTTAGAGCTACAGCTTGGTCTTCGAAACCAAACCGGTTTAGTTGCACAATTAGCAATTCGGTTCTTTAATCCGTTGATGCCAACCGACGAGCCGTTGACCAAAACCGACCAGACAAAACTCGAATGCTCACTGGAAAAGGATAAATTCTTTAACCCAATTGCCGACAAGGACAAGGGCGAGTTGCACTGTCTGGATGTGTTCCGTCGAAACCTGCTTCGGCCTAGTTCGAATCCAGAGCCGAGGTTATCACGAAGGAGATGGTCCTGGAAGACTCGTGTAGCGGACAAGCGCCAACAACAACTGATACATTGCGTAACAGAGCTAAGAGAAGCCGGTATCAAATTTAAGAGAAGGAAGACCGACCGGTTTTGGGATATTCAGTTTAGAAACGGTTATCTTGAGATACCCAAACTACTTATCCATGACGGTAATTTGAACTATATGTTACTACACTTCTTTCTATAGAATCCCATAACTCCTAAAAACTTACGTTACCATGGTCTTGTGTTTCTTGTAGGTACAAAATCTCTCTTTTCGAATCTTATAGCTTTTGAGCAATGTCATATCGAGTCGAGCAACGACATAACGTCTTACATAATCTTCATGGACAATCTAATAGATTCTTCCGAAGATGTTAGCTATTTGCACTATTGTGGTATCATCGAGCACTGGCTAGGAAGTGATTCTGAAGTTGCGGATTTATTCAATAGGTTATGTCAAGAAGTGGCATTCGATCCTCAACATAGTTATTTATCTCAGTTGTCAAATAAAGTCGACCGGTATTATAGCCGAAAGTGGAATGTTTTGAAGGCTATCTTGAAACACAAGTACTTCAATAATCCTTGGGCATATTTCTCTTTTTTTGCTGCACTTGTCCTGCTAGTTCTCACTTTATTTCAAAGTTTTTTTACTGCGTATCCTTATTTTAGGCCACCTTCTTAATTTCCATTATTATTCCATAGGTTCCTTCATTCAACTTGGAATGTTTGTATTATGTATTTTCCGAACATTTTTGTATACTTTCTTCATTCTATTGTATTGCAAAAGAATAAAATCAGAAAATAAACTAAACAGCACATGTTTCCCGTCACAACCAAACTAGTGCTTAAACTCCCAATTGGCTAAAAGCAACATCACTTTGCTTCACAACAAAACAGAGTCTGCAACTTTCACTTTTGGCTGCTTGAACAGCACACACATTATTACCGTTGTAGATAAGGCTGACTGCAGGTTTAACATTGACATTGGGCTTTGCAGTTTGGTTGTTGGGCTTGATAGCAATTGAGGTCTTGTTCAAAACAGAACTTGACTTGGTTGCAGACTCTGTTTTGTTGTGAAGCAAAGTGATGTTGCTTTTATTGGCTCTCTACACCAGTTTGGTACTCGATGCTTGCCAAAGAGTAGTATCCATCAGTCCGGATACTATAGAACTTGACATCCTTATAAGTTCTATTGATTCACGACTTCTCCAACTAAGAATGATGTTTAGATTTGAATTTGTTCCTAAACATTAATTAATGACCGTTGTCTATCAACAGTTATTCCAAAGTTTGACTCACTTTCCAAAATTAATAAATCATTTCTTTTTTTTTACCAAAATTTAATGTGACACCTTTTTAATCATCTGTATATACATTTTTTTGAGACATTTATGAAATAAATCCTAGAGTTAGAATTTATTTACAATTATGCCATTAATATTAGTTTTACAATTATTTTTTATTTTAAATAATATCAAATTTGGAATCTAACATAAGAAGATTTTCTCCTATTCAAATTTTCAAAAGTAGACCAACACCCATTAGTATTGAATATTTTATATTTAATTATCCATTCTCTAAAAAACCTATTGATAATAACTTATTTTCATTTGTTTGAAAGCCAAGTGACTAAACTGTTGATAGTAACTTTAATTTTTTTAAAAAAATTGGGGCCTGAACTGACACAAATTGTTAAAAAAAAATTTACTTCTTTACGGAAGTGTTTTTCAGTAGCTAATATATTAATATGTAGATTTTTTGATCCATACTAATAAGAAACAATTGATATAAATCAAACTTTACAAAAAAAACACTCCACCATTTTAATCGACTTGCACAACTATAAATACAAAGTGTTAAATGATATAGAGATAAAACAATCAAAATTACAAAGTCAAATTATAGTATACTCATATAATTATAAAATAGAATATATTATGTAATACTATTATCTGATTATCTCGACATTGTAAATGAAAAAGAAAAATCACAAAAAAATATATTTGTTGACTAAATTAAATTTAATGAATAATAAGGATATTCTAACTTGTATATAATAAACCACTACATGTAGACAATAGAAATTATACACTACAGAATCTATTGATATAAAACTATAGTAGATTAAAAAATACAAAATATATTATATACATATATAGTTAATATAATAAAGAAATTTTATTTTGCATTTCTAAAAAAAATATAGTCCCGCGGTGTACCGCGGGTAAATATCTAGTTTTCTTGCATATTGTCTCCATCGGTCACACCCTATATAAGTTAGGCTAGAAAAAATAAGCAAATACAATGTTTCCGGTACTAATAAAACATCATCCATACGATAAATGGTGAGGTCGTGCCATGTGCCTCACTAGCTGTGTAGTGTACATGTTCCGTTATGCTCTCACCAATTCTTTTTTTCATTTTATATTTTCTCTTAGTCTTAATTTGTGCTTGTGATATAAGAAAAAAAATACCATAATGCACCCAAAACCCCCACAAGATATATCACTAACCATGATGAAATATGAATTTCAAGTTGACACAAAGAGCAAAAGGAAAAAATTGAGAAGAAAGAAAACACTAAAGAAGAGCATTTTTTTTGTTTTGTGCTTTTTTTTTTTTTCTATTTTGAAATACCCAAATTTGACAAGACAAATAATCTTATCTTGTCCAACGACTCTCAGATTCCCCATACGAGCGTCTTTCTAGTATGGTTGGGCAATTATACCTCTTACCCATCTTGGATGCGTTATGGATTCGTACTCAAACCAAAAGGAAAGGGTATGTAAAATTGAATGGTAAATAGCAAAATTCTATTATCTACGGACAATGAAGCCCTTTCGTAGATATCCTTTACTCTTCATATATATTTATATTATTATAGGTTGACAAAAAAACATTTACATTACAAGAATAAAAAAACATTTACAATATTATAGTTACACATAACTTTATATTGATCCAAGTAATTTTTCCTATAGTACATGACCTCCCCAATTTTTAATCCAACACGGTTCCAATTAATTCGTGTACTTTAGTAGCTAAATGGAGTATTTAATTTTTAGTTGTAACTTTATTTTCAAATTTGTAAATGTGTGTGTGTGTGTTATAGAAATATCTAATTATGGTTGTTGTCATTACAGATCAGTTGGGTCCATGAGTACTACAATAAGTAACCAATTATAGCTTCAAATCATTCACATAGAGTTGCTTCTCTCTTCCTCTCTCATTTTCCTGAAAAAGCTTTCAACAAAAGAAAATGGTGGCCGTCTTCTACAAAGACATGTTGAGCTGGTACTTACTCACCCTCAAGATCCGTGAAAAACTCGAAATCCAAAACCAAGAATATGAACCGATAAGTCAAGATCACCTCCACGGTTTACCCGAAATTATAAGATCCGATCAAGGCCTAAACAATCATAACCACGAGCAGACTCAATCTGAGACCGGTAAGATCGATGTGATCAAAGAGAGCCCAAAAGATTCACGAGAGGATTGGGTGATCTCGATTACAGACAAGCTCGAACAAGCACACAGAGACGATGACACGACAATATGGGGAAAGCTCTGTATCTACAGAGTTCCATATTACCTTCAAGAAAACGACAACAAATCCTACTTCCCTCAAACCGTCTCGCTTGGTCCGTACCATCACGGTAAGAAACGTCTCCGGTCTATGGACCGTCACAAATGGCGTGCGGTCAACAGAGTCTTGAAACGTACGAACCAAGGCATTAAAATGTATATCGACGCCATGAGAGAGCTAGAGGAAAAGGCTCGAGCTTGTTACGAAGGTCCCTTAAGTTTAAACAGTAACGAGTTCATCGAAATGCTTGTTCTTGATGGTTGTTTTGTTCTTGAGCTCTTCAGAGGAGCTGTTGAAGGATTCACCGAACTCGGGTAAGCCTCATTTTTCAATCGCTGGTTATTTCCGGTTCTTTCAAATAACTTCTTAACCGCTGATGTTTGTGTAGATATGCACGTAACGATCCAGTTTTTGCGATGAGAGGATCGATGCATTCGATTCAACGTGACATGGTAATGCTAGAAAATCAACTTCCTTTGTTCGTTTTAAACCGGTTATTAGAGTTACAGCTTGGTACACGGAACCAAACCGGTTTAGTGGCACAATTAGCAATTCGGTTCTTTGATCCACTAATGCCAACGGACGAGCCGTTGACTAAAACGGACCAGTCAAAACTCGAGAACTCGTTGGCAAGAGATAAAGCCTTTGACCCATTCGCCGACATGGGCGAGTTGCACTGTTTAGATGTTTTCCGTCGCAGTCTGCTTCGGACTAGTCCTAAACCGGAGCCGAGGCTAACAAGAAAGAGATGGTCTCGGGACACTCGCGTGGCGGACAAGCGCCGTCAACAACTGATACATTGTGTGACGGAGCTAAGGGAGGCCGGTATAAAATTCAGGAGAAGAAAAACAGACCGGTTTTGGGATATTCAGTTCAAAAACGGTTATTTAGAAATACCGAGGCTACTTATCCATGACGGTATGTTCACGTTTTACGCATTTTCTTCTTTTTAATTTCCTGCCCCCATATGCTTTTATACAGTTTTTATTTTCTCATCTGTCACCTTTTTGATTGATCAATCCACATCAAATTGATACTTTTCTCGTTTGTATCGATTGATAAAGAATACATTAGTTAGGGATCATGATGTCATATGCAGCATGTACAATTACCATGCATGTCCCGTTCTTTATGTCATATGCATGAAGATGGATAAAGAATTATACTATTTAGGGATCATGATTTGGTATGCACTATGCATCATAAAATGCTACTTTTGACTTATATTATAATTTTCCGTTCCAAAATTATATTTTCTTCTTTTTCTTTTTCACTTTCATTTATCAAAAAAAAAAAAAAAAATGTGTGTGACATATATTGACCGACTTTATTCGACTTTTCTACTCATGTATCAAGTGACTTAAGTAAGCAAATGTCATACTGATTAATTCAAAATGATCTAAGCAATGGAATAGAGTATCTTCTAGCTGGAATGAAATTTCTATAGAGACAAATACACTTCAACAAAATTTAGTAATTCCTCCTCTATTGTATATTTTGTAGGTACCAAATCTCTTTTTCTGAATCTTATAGCTTTCGAGCAGTGTCATATCGACTCAACCAATGACATAACATCCTACATAATCTTCATGGACAACCTAATAGATTCTCACGAAGATGTTAGCTACTTACACTACTGCGGTATCATCGAACATTGGCTAGGAAGCGATTCCGAAGTCGCGGATTTGTTCAACCGTTTATGTCAAGAAGTTGTATTCGACACAGGAGATAGCTATCTATCTCGGCTATCGATCGAGGTTAACCGTTATTACGATCATAAGTGGAATGCTTGGAGGGCGACTTTGAAACATAAGTACTTCAATAATCCGTGGGCGATTGTTTCTTTCTGTGCTGCAGTTATACTACTAGTCCTCACTTTGTCTCAAAGCTTTTACGCTGCATATGCTTATTATAAGCCACCTTCTTAACGTTATACATTGTTTTGATCATTTCGAAGGATTTTTTGTGTTTATATGTAATACATTTCATTCAAGCTTAAGAAAGAACATTGATGTTGTAACACTTGGGTTTAGCCATGGTAAACCTTTTTGTCATGATAGTAAAGTTTGTGATTACATATTATTATTATTCAATCCATATGTTGTGAACAAAGAAAATAATAATTATGTAATTCAGTTCTCCAGCTTTGTTTAATCTCTTTAAAATTACACAATCCCGTAGAATCTATTTCGGCCCATATAGGCCCAAGCCCAATAAACGAAGGACAAAAAGAATTCTGACCGGCAAGAGCGGGGGAGATGATCGTTGATCTCCGCACGTTCATCGGAAATATTCGTACGGTGCTGCTCCTCTGAATCAACCCCCAAAATCTGCTTCCTCCATTGACTCTCTTCTTCGCTACGCAAGAACTCGAACCTAATCTTTCCCGCATTCTCATTCTCCGGTAAACAATCTCGAGTTTTTCGTGGTTTCGTCTCTTGATCTGCTTTGATAATTTTGACTCGCTGTTTATGAATTTGAGATCTGTTTCTTCGACTCCGTCATTGATTTGGCTTTGAGAGATGTGTGAAAATTAGATAATCGAATTGTAAAGCAATGTGGCACTAGTGTACGGTCTTAGGTTGTTTCATCCTGCGAAGCAATATTTTTCGTAGTGAGTGCTCTTTTCAGATGATTCTAGAAGCGTATTTAGCCGATAGCTTTACCGAATTCAGACGTGTGTGTTGTGGTGTGGTGTACTCACAAACATGGATAATGTGGTGATTTGGAGTAGTGTTTTGATTTCATGAGAAGCTAAGCGTGAACTTTTCTTTGTTTTTAGGTTGTTTGTTTTGCTCGTCAAGTAGGCTAATCGTTGGACTGCTGAAATGGAAACTGATTCTGCTGACTCTTCATCTCAGTCTCCAGGTACAGTATCTGAGAAAGATGTAACCGTTCCTGGTAATTCTGAACCTTCTGAAACTGTTATGGGTGTTGAAGAAGGTCCAGTGAGCTCTGTAGGAGAAGATTCCATTAGTACAGAAGCTTCAGCTGTAAAGGTTGATACTCAAATGCTTTCTAATGGCTCTGAACCTTCGAGTAAAACTGTGGATATAGTTCCATGCCCGCCAGGTTCTTCCCCACGCGAATCACCGTCATCTATATTTTCTTCTTCCGGTCTTTCTTCTTGGGCCAAAAGTTTGAAATTCCCGCAGCAAGATCCACACGCTGCAGATTCTGGGATGTCAGCTTTCACGAGATTCACCTCTGAACTTGGTCTGCATTTGCCAACGAAAGGGTCAGATGAGGTCAGTGATCCTAGATCAACAAACACACAAGTTGGTGGTGCTCTTGAGTCGCTCACGAAGGCCGTGGTAGATTCATCTCGTGGTGCCGTAAAAGCAATGCAGGTGAAAGCACGCCACATTGTCTCTCAGAACAAAAGAAGATACCAGGTATTGTAATTTTTTCTTCCTTGGTATTTTTAGATTCTTGAAACTGTAGTGACACACATTATAGTCACAACAGTTTGTTTCAGTAACACTATCCTTTCATAGGGGCTTGCACAAAATCTTTTCCCAAAAGGCCAATACTAGTTATCATATTTTCTACTCAAGCTTTTCATGCTTTCCATTTTAATTAATGTATGACTAGATTCTAGTATATTTGAGTGCCCAGATCAGTATCACTTACATCACTTGTTTACATGGCATCTGCCATCTGGTCCATTCTCCAGGAGGGAGAATTCGATTTGGATATGACATATATAACTGAGAATATAATCGCAATGGGGTTCCCAGCTGGTGACATAAGCTCTGGTCTTTTTGGATTTTTCGAGGTAAATAGCTTGCCCGTGGTCTGAAATATAAGTTCCCCAGCCAATTCTTTTCTTCTCTCAGACTTGAGTTTCTCATTGACAAATGTCATATCCAGGGACTATATCGTAATCACATGGAAGAGGTGATCAAGTTTTTTGAAACTCATCACAAGGTAACCATTGACACAGACTGGAAGCCTCTTAAACTGTATGAGTTTCTGACGATTCCACCAATTCTTATATGTATCATACCAGTTGGATTTTATTAGGCTGCCTTATAGTGTTACTTGGCTATGTTGGATCATCTCGTTACTGATCTTTAAACCTTGTTCCCAATATGCAGGACAAATATAAGGTCTACAACCTTTGTTCAGAGAGATTGTACGATGCTTCAAGATTTGAGGGGAAGGTATATACAAACTCTATGCACTTGATATCTCAGACCATATATCTTGCAGGCAGTTTCTGTTGTTGTCCTTGTTTTCAAAGCTAGTATTTATAGACATCTTACATCGTTTGCTTAATCACTCCACTTGTCTGTTTTCCTTTTCTTCAGGTTGCATCTTTTCCATTTGATGACCATAACTGCCCTCCTATCCAATTAATACCATCATTTTGTCAAAGTGCATACACATGGTTGAAGGAAGATATCCAAAATGTAGTGGTAGTTCATTGTAAAGCTGGAATGGCAAGAACCGGATTAATGATATGCTGTCTTCTTCTATATCTCAAGGTGAGACTTAATGAAGCGAAGTCTTGGCCGATGAACTCGTTCCTTCTCTGTAAGTCTCCTGTGACTGATCTGATTGGTAACTCCATTGCAGTTCTTTCCTACAGCTGAGGAGGCTATTGATTACTATAACCAAAAGAGATGTCTTGATGGGAAAGCTCTCGTTCTCCCAAGTCAGATTGTAAGTTTTGAGCTCACACCACTCTTTTTAATTATTCGATTCTCCCTCATCCTATTAAACGAGCTTTCGTGTTTCCTTCAGCGATATGTCAAGTACTACGAACGTGTTCAAAATCAATTTGACGGGAAAGTTCCACCCGAACAAAGGTAGGCTTCACACATATCTGACCAGTCAGGTAGATTAATTTGTGGTGATATTCATATATCCCTAACCAGAGAACAAACACTTATGTAGATGCATGCTCAGAGGGTTTCGCCTAATCAACTGCCCTTACTGGATTAGACCTGCCATTACGATCTCTAACCACACTGGTAAAGAGCTAGTGTCTTCTCTTCTTTTGTAAATTTGCATACGTTTGAAAAATGCTCCATTTTCTTTTATTGTACAGATATACTTTTCTCTACTAAGAAACATCAGAAAACCAAGGATTTGGGGGTAGGCATTGTTCACCTTGGTTCTTCTCTCTCTCTCGTCTGACGTTATTTTTTACATAACCACAACTCGTCTTGACATATAAACTTGGGTTTGTGGATTGTATAGCCTGAAGATTTTTGGATAAAGGCACCCAAAAAAGGAGTTGTTGTCTTTGCAATACCTGGTGAAGCTGGTCTAACAGAATTAGCCGGCGACTTCAAAATCCACTTTCACGATAGTGATGGAGATTTCTACTGGTAAACTCTCTCTTCCTTAACACACATCTTCCAAATCGACAACTTCACTAACCTTAACTGTCTCTGAACGTAGTTGGCTAAATACTACACTGACTGATAACAGAACAATGCTGAAAGGTAGCGACTTTGATGGCTTCGACAAGGTAAAAGAGATGTTCATAGCCTTATTGATCTAAAATACGAACCCGGTTGCTTTCCTTTAGACCTGATCCCTTGACGGTTTTTGCAGAGAAAACTACCTGCACCAGGTTTCCATGTCGAGATCGTAATGATAGAATCCGACAATTCTCAACCAACAAAGTCCAAATCTGATTCCACCCAACAACAATCTCAAAGCAGCTCCAGTGCTGATTCCAGCAAACTCGAGTCTAATCAGAACAAAGATGATGATGTATTCTCCGACAGTGATGGGGAAGACAATGGAAACTCGAAACCCATTGAGACTAATTCAACTACCGAGAATACAGCAGGCTCGATGCACACAACTAGTAAACCTCATCAGATCAATGAGCCACCAAAGACAGATGACCCTTCTGCGAACAGAAGTATCACAAGTTCATCATCCTCAGATCTTCATAATCCATTACCGAACCACTCATTAGCAGTTAGTGATATCAAAGCTATTGCTGCAGACGCATCGGTCTTCTCCTTTGGAGATGAAGAAGAAGACTATGAAAGCGATTGAGCTTGAAAAGTCAGGTTTTATCACACTTATCACACACACACACACACACACAAGTACAACAGATTTTGTATTGATTCTGTTTTTATATAGCTTCTCATCACAAAAGAAACAATTGCAAGTTGTAAAACAAAATAACAGAATCTTTTCATTGGTTCCCAATTGCATTTGTGGTTGGCGATAATCTCATTCCTGCATCTTAACTTAGAGCTCCTCTTAGTAGATCTATAAATCAACGTCAAACCTTATCAGAATCCTAGATTATAACAGTAGAACAATACAAAATATTGAAACAGTTAAATCTAGTCCTACGTTGCATCATCATCTTGAACCATTTTACGGACATATAAACTAGCTCTTGAACCCGAACTCCGCTTCAAGACGACCAGTTTCTGTGGCAAACCCAATGAATCCTGAAAAAAAAAAACACCAATGCCAAAAATTATGTCATCTTTTTCAATCAGATAGTTTTGGATCCAAAAGCAGAGATTCTAAAATACCGTCATTTGGGTTCCATCAACGTTTTCAAATGCTTGATCTGCTTCTTCTGAATTATCAAAAACAACAAATGCACAATAGTAACCTCTCTCCGTTTTTGCTGGCTGCCAAACGAGAAATAACAGAGGTCAAAGAAAGGTTTTAACGTTATGAATCCTTAGAGAAAAAAAAGTACATGGTTTGACTTCTCAACCTTAACATCAAGTGTAAACTTTCCAGAAAGAAGTTGGTCCAGCTCTTCAGATGTCACATTGTGAGGGATCTTATGTAGAAAGAGTTTTCTTTTCTCAACCTCCAGCATCTATGGGAAAAAAATTGCAGACATTTGTTTTTGTAATTGTATCTAAGTAATGATAAAACTATAAGTTTAGTAAATCCATCTTTGCTAACCTCTTTAGATGGTTTGATTGTTGTGTCAGCTCTTTTCTCTATTACAGCAAGTGCAAGTTTCATCGCAGCTGTTGCATCGTGTATACAATCATGAGGAACGTCGACCTTTCGGACTTCGTAACCCAAAATAGACTGGAAAATACAAAAAAAAAAGTACTTAAAAAGTGTTATCCTTTTTGGTGATATTCACCTAAAGAGTAGAGAAACACATTATAGACTTACCTTGCAAAGGTTGTTAAGTGAAGGTCTTCTGAGCTTTCGTGCATTGGAATACTTGAATACAAGTGCGGTATCGATTACTTTGGGATGATCTATCTTCAACACTGGGATAAAAAAATACCCATAAGTTTGTAGCTAAAACCCCAATAAATATAAATCTACTGTGAACTTTTTTACTTACCTTGCAAATCTCTGTTCAAACTGTGACCTACCAAAATAGTACCCTCAGAAAGAAGAGGCTGCAAAGTTTCCTGTACATTCTTCACACAGTTAACATAACAACCTATAACGCTATTGCTAGGAAGAAGATAAACCAATAGAAGGCTCTACATTGGTACCTGTATATCTGCCACAGAGAGTGTAGCATTTGCGATATCTTCAGCAGTCACACCTGTTATGTGTGCTCTATAGTCAACAACAGGTTTGTCCGGTTTCACAAATTTGTCAAGAATCACCTAAAGCCATGAACATTTTGATCACTCACTCAAGGGTCAAGAAGACAGGTACATTGCGAAAAAGGCGGTCACTAAAGAAGAATAAAGGTTATCTAAGCTCTATATACCTTTAAATCACGGTCTACAGCGCCAACTCTAACTAAACCCTCAGTCCCATCTTCACAAAGAACCATCTCACAATCAAGAGCTACAATTTGAGTTGATTTCATCACCTTTGACATCTTCAATCCAACATCAGATATAAACCAGTCCTGCTTAGCAATTCATCAAGAAGTCTTAAAGAACCGCAAGTAAAAACATCAAGATCCCGTTGTTAAGGAGAGAGGGAAACAAACCTCGGAGTATGGCTGGAATGAATAGTCTAGAGGGTAACTCAGATGCTCAACGGTCAACCTTACTAGCATCTGTGCTGCCAAAACAACAACATTTTATTAAAGCTCACTTCAAACATATTCCTTATCAAACTCGAACATATCCAGACAAAAATCATTCCCTAACCTGCTCAGGAGTGTCTTTATCTTCAAATTCCTGCTTCATATTTTCAATGAGAAGATGATTGGCGTGACATTTCAGAACCTTACCAGCAAGGCAGCAACAAACAAAAAAAGACAAGACTTTATTAGTAACAGTAAGCATTTGGTGGCCAAAAATTAAAAAAACACAATTGTGTATTTCTTGGGGTTGACACACTTACTTGCAAATCTTGTTTCTTTTTAAAAGTAGTCAGAAACTGGACCAAATCGTCACGGGAACGCCTAGAAGGGTCAATAGGTGATTGAACATTTTTGTCGTAAACACTTAAAAACTCCTTCCAGTTCCCTTTTTCTCCTCGGAAATCTCGACTCTGCAGTAACTTCACCAACTCTTCAAGCACCTAAATCGGAAAAACAAAAATTTTAAACGGAATTTTAAGTGATACAGAGTAAGGTAATTCACGCTAAGGTCAAACAAAAGACACCAACTTCTTTCTCAGCGGTGGCTAGTTGAAGCTCCATAGTAGTACGAGAAACAATGCCGGGGCGGCTCAAACCAACACTGTTTGTGGAAGAAGAAACAGAGAGTGTTTAGGGTTTCTGTTTTTTGATTTTGAGAAAAAAAATCACTACTTTTCTTTTTTGCTTCTCCTTGTATATCCCTTGAATTAATTGGTCAAGTCTCACGTGGGTCTGACCGTCTGAGACCAAACTGGTTATACTCGAACATGGTCGATAGTGACATTTGAGGGGGACTTAATCATGGAGAAGCCACAAAAGTCAAAATTTCCGAGTATGCGTCCTCTGTGGCATCTTTGACTTCCCATATAGTGACTTTTTTATATTAAGATCCATCTTATGTCATCTAATAATTTTATGATTTTTATCTTTTTTTTAGCTTCTTCAGTTTTTTTTTTTTACCAAAACTTTTTTTTGTGTGTGTAACTTTTCCTAGAAAAACATATTTAATTTTCGTTATAATTGTAGAAGATATAACGATGGGCCTCGACACAACCTCAACAAAGGCCCAAATCCAGTCAAGCCCACACGTTCAAATACAATAGAAGAAGACATTGAAGACAACATCTCACCCTGTCGCAGTCATGCCTGCAAGCACGAAGACCGTTCCTACGAAGGTGAAAACGACGTCTCCAGACAAGACCAACTGCTCTAATAAGAACAAAAATGCACCTCTGCAATCTCTGCAAAACACAGAGGATGACTCACCCTAGACAGCTGTATATGATTGTTCTTAAGTAGTGTATATAAGAAACTGTAAACACTCAAAAACATTATTATCGAAAACACAAGTTTACAAGACAAATTCACCTTTGTTCTCTCTGTTCTTTCAATATGAACACAATAAAGCTCATGTAGGTGAGTTTAACTGGAGTATGAGGACACCACTACGATGGAGGGTCCATAGCATAAGGAGTTGTGGACAAGGGGAGAAGATATAGAGAGGACAATTTTTCATCACTTAACAATAGGTTATATCAATTCTTGTTTTATGATTTTTTGTTTTATGAGATTTCATATTGTATCTATATACCAAATCCCCTAGCCCCCCCCCCCCCCCCCCTCCTAAGTTACATCATTCATCTTAATCCATTTTACGAACAAATAAACTAGCTCTTGGACAACAACTCAGCCTCAAGACAATACGTTTCTGTGGCAACCCCGACGAATCCTGATAAGCAAAATATATGTAACAACGCATATAAACTTATTTCATCACTCTCCATCACAAAGTTTTCAGATCCGTTAAGCAGAGATTCTATTTATAAATACCTCGAGTTTGTTTCCAGCAACGTTTTCAAATGCTTTATTTGCCTTTTTTGAGCTATTAAAATTAACAACCGCCCAATAGTAACCTCCAGGTGTTTTTGCTGGCTGCATGCCAATTGAAAAAAAAAAAAAAAATCCGAGGTCAAAGAAAAGTTCTAGATAAAAGTATATATATTGTATAGTTTTGATCTCTCGAGGTACCTTAACATCGATTGTAAACTCTTTGGAAAAAAACTCTACAGAAAGAACTCGTTCCAACAGTTCAGATGGCACATTGTGAGGGATTTTATGCACAAAGAGTCTTGATTTCTTAGCCTCCAAATCCTATAGTTAATTTTTTCAGACATTTGTTAATTGTAGGTAATGATACTAAAACCTATAAGTTTGGTAAGAAGATCCTTTTGTAACCTCTTTAGATTGGGAGATTGTTGTGCCAACTCTTTTCTGTATAAGAGCAAGTGCAAGTTTCATTGTAGTTGCTGCATGCGTCGTGTACGCAATCATGAGAAACACCAGCCTTTTGGACTTCGTAACCCAACATAAACTAGTTAAAACAAAATAGGAAAAAGAAAAAGTATCAAGAATGTTGTATATTTTTTGTGAATCCCTCAAGAATAGTAGAGAAACCCCATTATAAGATTTACCTTGCAAAGGTCATTAAGTGAAGGTCTTCTAAACTTTCGTGCATTCGGATACTTAAAAACAAGTGAAGTATCAATTACTTTTGGATGATATATCTTCCATACTGAAATCAAAACACTCGTCATCAGCTTAGCCAAAAATAAATCTAACAAAATTAACATGGACTCAACTAGAGATTTTTAACTTTTTACTTACCTTTCAAATCATGGTCCAAACTGTGACCTACCAAAATTGTACCCGTAGAAAGAAAGGGCCTCAATATTTCCTGCAAAGTTCACACAATTAACATAACTTGTATATGTGTTTTCTTAAGGACAAAAAAAAAAACTACATGGTTTATATATTACCTGTATATCAACCACAGAGAGAGTAGCTTTTTTAATATCTTCAGCAGTAACTCCTGAGATACTTGTCATATAGTCAAGAACAGGCTTGTCCGGTTTCACAAATTCGTCAAGAATCACCTAAAGCCATGAACATTTGATCACCCGTTAAAAGACGCTCACTAAGAAATACAAATCACCAACTCTAATAATATTACTTTTAAATTTTGGTCTACAGCACCAACTCTACCCAAACCAGAGTCCCATCTTCACAAAGAACCATCTCACAGTCAACAGCTACCATGTGTGTTGAGCTCATCACATTCTTCGACATCTTCATTCCAACATCGGATACAAACCAGTCCTGCTTAAGCAATTCACATGTCTTAATTAACAAGTAAAAAAAAGTACTATACACTAAACAGCAAATGCCATTGTTCAGGATAGGAACAAACCTTAGAGTAAGGCTGGAATGAATAGACCACAGGGTATTCCGGATGCTCAATTGTCAATCGAAGTAGCCTCTGTAACATTTTTGAAACATATTACTACCAAATATCCTCAAAACATGTTTTTTTTTTATATTGAGTTTCCAACACACCTGCTCAGGAGTATCTTTATCCGGAGACTCTTGCTTGAACTTTTCAATCATAAGATGATTGGCGTAACATAGCAGAGCCTAGTAAGAGCAAAAAAAAAAGCGTAGATTAATAAAAAACCAAAAGTCATTAGTCATTAACATCAATCACATTTGTGTTATCTCTTCACTTACCTGTAAATCTTCTTTCTTCTGAAAAGTTGCTAGAAAAGCGACTAAATCATCATCATGGGAATGTCTTGAAGGGTCACTCATGCTTGATCCATACTTTTTGTCGTAAATATCTGAAAAATCCTTCCATACTCCGTTTTCTCTTCGCAGACCTAGATTTTGCACTTCCTTCACCAAATCTTCCAACACCTAAATTTGATAAATTTGACGGAATTAATTTTAAGATACAGAAAAATTCAACCTTAAAAGCTAAGAGCGATTTTATTCACACAAGAAAAATAGCTACTCGGCCTGAGAAGTTAGAGAAACAGATTCAAAAAAAAAAAAAGAGTGACGAACTTCCTACTTTAGGCTCCATGATACTAATAAGCAGGGCCGTTGAAACTGCGAAAAAAAAAATCAGAGCCGGGGAAAGCTTGAGGAAGAAGGAATAGAGTTAGGGTTATAATTTCTTCGCCTTTTGATAAGAGAGATTTTTTTATATGTTTTTCAATATAACTTTAAAAAAAATAGAAAACTGATTTAGGAAACTTTCCTGAATGCTTTTTGACATAACTTTCCTAAATTTGTAGTTAGCAGATGAGGAAGAAGACTATTGACTCTAGTTCTTCTATAGAATCCAATAAAAAAAATTTATAAGAAGCGAGGGGTTATTGGTTTGATATGAATAGAGTTTTAAAGATTTTAAATGTTATGTAATTATTAGATCAAAATTTTATTAAACTCTGTTAAAGTTTAGTGTTATTAATTTGTGATTTGTAAAAAGTCAATTAAAATCTTAACAAATTTTCTTGTCGCTCAGGAATGTTTCATGGGTTAAATACCAATCGACGGTGTCAGGCGGAGTTTTTGGCATTCAAAACAGATATGAGTAAGGCATATGATCGAGTTGAATGAGATTTTATGGAGGCGGTTTTGGTTAAATTAGGTTTTGCCAGAAAATGGATTTTGTGGATAATGTGGTGTGTTTCTTCTGTGTCATATCAAGTTTTATTGAATGGTCAATCCAGGGGTTCTATTCTTCCTCAAAGGGGTTTACATCAAGGAGATCTTCTGTCGCCGTATCTGTTCATTTTATGTACAGAGGTTCTGATAGCAAACATTAAGAAGGCTGAACGGGAAAAGAAACTAACGGGTATCACAATTGCCTGTGATAGTCCTACTATTTCGCACTTGTTATTTGCTGATGATAGTCTGTTTTTTTGCAAAGCAGAGGCATCTGAGTGTAGGAAGGTAATGGAAATAATAGGAGATTATGGTAAAGCCTCAGGACAAGAGGTTAATCTGGAAAAATCTTCTATTATGTTTGGCAAAAAGGTCCCATCCGATCTACGATCTCAATTAAAATCCGTTATAGGTATTTCTAAAGAAGGCGGTATGGGTTCGTATTTGGGTATTCCTGAGAGTCTTCAGGGTTCGAAAACTAAAGTTTTTAGCTATCTTAAGGATCGGTTGGACGACTGAGTAAATGGTTGGTCTGCGAAGCTTTTATCGAAGGGGGGCAAGGAGATTATGATTAAGTCGGTGGCGTTAGCACTTCCTATCCATGTTATGTCGTGTTATAAACTACCGCAGGAACTGACATCCAAATTAACGAGTGCTATTTCTACCTTCTGGTGGAAGTCGAATGATAAGGCTCTTGGTATGCATTGGGTAGCTTTGGATAAAATGTGTCAAGATAAGTGTGAAGGGGGCCTAGGTTTCAGAGCTCTGGATCAATTTAATGATGCTATGATGGCGAAACAGTTCTGGCGTCTTATTCATTATCCGACTTCCTTAATAGCTCGGGTAATGCGAGGCCGATATTTTAGGAATAAACACCCTCTTTTGGCCAAAAAACCATATAACCCTTCCTTTGCTTGGAGGAGTATCTACTCAACTAAGGCACTGGTGGAGCATGGCGCGAGATGGGCGGTAGGCTCTGGCTGTTCTATCTCGGTTTGGCGTGATCCGTGGTTACCAGATATTCGTCCAAGACCAGCTAATGGTCGAGGTCGATTGTTGCTTCCAAGTTTGATGGTTAATCATTTAATTAATCCAACTACGAAGAATTGGCACTTACCTATACTAGAGGAGTTTTTCGATCCGGTGGATATACCGATTATTCGGAGTATTGCGGTTAGTAAATTTTATAAGCCAGACAGCTTAGTATGGCATTTTACTAAGTCAGGGAAGTATTTGGTGAAATCAGGCTATCGGTTAGCACGGGAATTAATTATGGAAGTTGAATACGGACCTACATGTATGGCTCTTCGAGCACAAGCGTGGAAACTTGAGGTTCCCTCCAAGGTTCAACATTTTTTCTGGCAGATCGCTTATGGTACTCTCCCTGTACTGGAACGGCTTGCGCATCGAGGTGTCCGATGTGATACCATGTGTAAACGGTGTGGTCTGGAATCAGAGACCATCAACCACGCTCTTTTTGAGTGTCCGCGTTCGCGGAGTATTTGGGAGCGGTCTCCTTTATCGCTAGATGCAGAAGGCTTTCCATATGCTTCAATCTATGTGAATCTGGATTTTATATATTGGCGGGCGGCATCGCATTCGGGGATTTCTTATATCACTCTTCGTCTTTCCTGGATACTTTGGTCAGTCTGGAAAGATAGGAATAAAAAGGTTTTTCAGGGAATGGAGGCAGAGCCGATAGATATTTTAAATCAGGCGACTAATGAAAAATTATTGTGGGATGATGCCAAATCTTTCACCGGGAGTTATTCAAATCCTCTGGATTCTTTGGTTGTTAGGGAGTCTTCTCCCCGTTCCCAAATTGATGGTTCATGGAAAAGGTCGGATGTTCTCCAGGGTTTGGGGTGGTGGTTTTGCAGTGGTGATGATTTGACGCTTCTCTTGGGAGCCCGGAGTCAGCGACGCGGCCTTACTCCCTTACATGTAGAGCTTCAAGCCCTGACCTGGGCTATGGAGTCTATAATGGCGACAAGAGTGGATTGTCAAGCTTTTGAGACGGATTGGGCAGAGTTACTCGCGATGGTGCAGAAGCCCGATGATTGGCCCGCTTTCTCGATCCTACTGGAGGACTTTTCTATGATCAGATCATCTTTCCCTTCTTCACCCTGGACAGGATCCCTCGTGAGTCTAATGTAAGGGCAGATTGTTTAGCCCGTTCTTCTGGAACTTTAGTTTCTGAAAATTCTTTTGTAAACTCTTTTCCTCCGGTTTGGGCAACCAACCTCGGAGTTCTCTTTTAATTTATTAATGTTGGGTTAAAAAAATAAAAAATCTTAACAAATTTGGATCATTGGATTCAGACTTTAATTTTATTAAGTCATTAAAAGTTTTGTGTTATTCAATTAAAACAATATAATCTAAAATTGTTAATGAGTTCAATTATTATGTTATTGGTTCATGATGGTCACTTTCTTTAGAAAATAAAGTCATGGAAAATATCATAAAAATACATGGATTGTTTGGAAAACTTTACAAGATTTTGGAAAACTAATCAACAAAACTCTCTTACAGTCTTTAGCAATCTTTCACTTGTTCACTTTTAATGATTTTGGTTGAACTCTTCAAAAATCTTCATAAATTATGCTCAAGAAACATGGAAACTTTTTATTATTTAAAAGAAACAAAAAACCTTTTATTATTTAAAAGAACAAAAAAACTTTTTATTATTTCCCAATTGTATTTTGTGATTGAAGATCTTATACTTGCTTCTGATCTTGGAGTTTACTCTCTGTTTCTGCTTCAACTCATCGAATTCATTTAGATGACTTTCACAATTGTTCTGTTCTGTTCTATATTGTGACAGTTTATTAATTTTGCCACTGATAAACTCGGATATCTGAAAAAATATTATTAAAACCTGAAATTTATTATTATTAAGCAGTGTTAAAACTGCTTCAAAACATAGAAAATAAGAGAGCATAATTTATAACAACATTATAAGCTTCAACCGAATCCTAGGTTGCATGATATTGCATTATTAATCTTGAGTCATTTTACGGACATAAAAGCTAGCGGTTGAACTAGAAATGAGCTTCTGTGGCAGCCCCAACGAATCCTGAAAAGCGAAACATAACACCCAAACTTACTTTATGATCACTCTTGAACAATGACTTCAGAACCCTTTCAAACCAAAAAAAATAAATTTTAACATACCCTCTCTTGACTTCCATTGATGTTATCAAATGCTCGATTTGCTTCTTTCCAGCTACCGAAAATAACAATTGCACAGTAGTAACCTCCTTGTGTTTTTGCTGGCTGGCGAAAACGAAAAATAAAAGACATCAATTTGATATCCCAACCTTAAAATAGAGTTCCGTGTTATATATTTATGTAAATTATATACACTATGGTTTTGATATCCCAACCTTAACATCAATTTGAAACTCTCTGGAATGAAACTCTCGAGCAAGAACTTGTTCCAGATCTTTACTTGGCAAATAGTGAGGGATTCTATGTAGAAAGAATCTTGATTTCTCATCCTCCAGCATCTATGATAAAAAAAAAAATTAAATACATTTTAATTGTAATTTAAGGTAAATAACAAATGTGGTAAATCAGACTTTTTTGTAACCTCTTTAGTTAGTGTGATTGTTGTGCCAACTCTATTCTCCATAAGAGCAAGTACAAGCTTCATTGCAGCAGCAGCATCATGTACGCAATGATGAGAAACACCAGTCTTTTGGACTTCGTACCCCAACATAGCCTGAAAATGTTTTTTATTTTTTTTATAGGAAGTTTTAAGAATGTAACTATTTAATCTTCTTATGTGAAGACATCAAAGAGTATATAAAGGCTAACCATGCAAAGGGTATTAAGCGAAGGTCTTCTGAAGTTTCGAGCATTGGGAAACTTGAATACAAGTGAAGTATCAATTACTATGGGATGGTCTATCTTCATCACTGGAATAAAAAAAAACTCAGGCTTTAGCAAAAATCCAATAAAAACTAATAAGAATAACAGTACTAGAAAAGTATTTACTTACCTTACAAGTCATGGTTCAAACTGTGACCTACCAAAATTGTACCCATAGAAAGTAATGGCCTCAATTTTGCCTGCACAAACATAACTTGTATATATATGTGTTGTCTCTAAGAAAAATAAAATAAATAGAAAGACTAACATTACCAGAGAGAGAGTAGCATTTTTGACATCTTCAGCAGTAACTCCAGTAATAGTTTTCCTATAGTCAACAATAGCCTTATCCGGTTTTCACAAATTCGTTGAGAATCACCTAAAGCCATCATGAACATTCAATCAGCCGAGTTAAGGATACATTATTGCAAAAGACCTCAATACAAAATAAAGATTCAAAAAAAAACTCAAAGGTATACCTTTAAATTGCGGTCAACAGCGCCAACTCTAACCACACCCTCCCTCCCATCTTCACAAAGAACCATCTCACAATCAACAGCTACCATTTGGTTTGAAATCATCGCATTCGTCATTTTCATTCCCACATCGGATACAAACCAGCCCTGCTTAGCAATTTAAGTAAGTCTTAAGGAACCCCATAAAATAAACAAATAACTTTGATATATTAAACAGAAAAAGACAAACCTTGGAGAGAATGAATAGTCTTGTAGGTATTGCGGATGCTCAACGGTCAGTCGAATTAGCTTCTGTACAACCAATAATATTTCCAAGATATTACTATCAAACTTATATATATATATAGACATGTTTATTGATTTATTCCAACACACCTGCTCAGGAGTATCATTAACTGGAGATTTCAGCTTGAACGTTTCAATCATAAGACGATGAGCCAGACGATGAGCCTTAGAGAACAAGAAAAAAAACAGAGATTAGAAAACTAAAACTCATTAAATTATCAATCACATTGTGATATCTTGACTTACATCTTTGTTCTCCATATGGTACCAGTCGATTTTTCTAGATCCGGGGGCTATTTCATAAAAATTAAACAGAGTAAAGTTGATACAATAGTGTTGTCTTACATCACATTTTTTTAACAGATCCTCATAATATAATTGCAGGATATGAAAATCAAAGAAATATAAATTGTTACAATTAGAAAACAAAAACAAAAAGTTTGAAGAAACAATTAAGTAGATACCTATAAGTGAGTTTTCTCTCTCTTGAGTAAGTGTATCAAATTGCTTGTGTAGTTTCTAGTTTATGCAGGAACTTCAAGAGACGATGTTGGTATTTATAGCTCGCGTTAGTGCATGGTTTCGAAACTATTTAATGGTTCCGAAACTAAATTGTTCATTTGTTGACTTCGCTGATGAGGTGTATGTAAATTAATTAAGAGTGTAAATGTGTTTGATTATCAGTGAAAATTTGAAAACAGCACGCCCGCACCCCTTTGAAGGGGAAAAGAGTCATTAGAGAAAATAATCATTATTCATGTTAAGATATAACTATTAGATAATAATGCTACATTTTATAAGAAAATAACCAATTATCAGAGAATCTTGTTAAGAACATTTTATATTTCTAGAATTGTCATTTATGCTGCGATTTCAAAAGAAAAAGTGAAATATAAACTTGTATTTTAATCGGTCAACCATTTGGTTTTGTTTTACCTAGACATAAATAAGAGAAATTAATGTTATATATATTGTTTTTTAGATTCACGATAGCAAACGTACATAAACTAGCAGTATGGGAAAAGAAATATAACATTTTTCAAAAATAATTGTAGTGCATGCTTTCCTTGACTTTAAATTGAATTGTGAAGTTCAAATAATGAAATAAATAATACTAATAAATACAGAAGTAGGCATTTGTTCTGGATCAAAATAAAATAAAAAAAGGTTAGGTTAGGTCAGGTGTTTTTGTTTTGATCTGCGAGACCCTTGTATTTGAAGAGATGCAATGAAATTACATGGAACTAGTTGCTTCACTTTGAGACCATCTCTTGCACGGTGCAAGGCACCAAGTTCTTTCAAAATGTTCTTTAAAGCATTACTATAAGAGATGTTATATACACACTGTTCTCCGAGTCTCAAGACTCCAGCATCTTTATATTAAAACACAGCTCACATTGTAATTGTTGGAACTTATGATTAAAGCTACGTCGAAAATAACAAATTCGTAATAGTAATAACCTTAAGCCATGAAATCTTGAAAATGAATTGTGAAAATTAAAAACAGAAACAAATACATAATATTACAGAAGCAAGTTTTTGTTTTGAATGCACAAATCTTGTAATAAAAAGAGGTGCAATCAAATGGAACTAGTAGCTTCACCTTGAGACCATCTCCTAAACGTGCTCGCCACCATGTTCCTTCCTGCAAGTAACCCTAACTTTGTCTTCAAGATAGCTAACCCTAACCTACTACCACCTGCAAACTCCACACCGCCATTACCATCAGCCACCAGCGGCGGGTCCTCAACAACAGTCTCAAGAACTCCCTGATCACCACCATCCACCAGGCCCGTGTCATTGGTTTCATCACCATCCATACTCACCACCAATATACTCCGTTCACGCAGCCATTCCCTGACTTCACTCGTAACCAGTTTACATTTCTTCACCTTTAGTTTCACCAGCTTAGGACAGCCTAAAGCCAGCGCCTTGATCCCGACATCTGAAATAAGACATCCCTTGATACAGAACTTCCTCAACGCCACACATTTCTCCGCGATGCAACCAATCTCCGTGTCTCCAATCGTACCACTCCCACAAAGAGCTAACCGTTCAAGCTTCTTACAGTTCGAAGCAATGGCTGACAAGCTCGTATGTGTTGCATTCACACCGATAAGCACAAGTTTCTAATAACAAAGAACTTGAAATATAAGAACACCTCTCTTATTATTGATTTAGAAAACTCTCTCAAAAACTGAATCTCTCTCTCAAGTCTTATGGAACACCTCTCCATAGACTCCTATATTTATAGGTTTTTAACTTTTCCTAAACCTATTAGGATTAACATATTACAACTTATAGATTTTAGGAACTTTTTTTCTTTCCTATTCTATCTCTTTTGGCAACTTCGTAAGAGATAGCTTGTTCCTCAAGTTGAAATTATACAATATTCTCCCCCTTAATTCCAACTTGAACTCTGGGTGCTTCAATCTCTTGTACTCTGATCAGATTCCTCATTTCTCTGAACTTTATTCTTGCTAGTGGTTTAGTGAGGATGTCCGCCTTCTGCTCCTCACTGGGAACATGCTCCACTTCTATCTGATCATTCTCCACACACTCACGAATAAAGTGATACTTTGTGAGTATGTGCTTACTCCTTCCGTAGAATACTGGATTCTTACTTAGAGCTATGGTTGACTTGTTGTCAATCCTTAGTAAGATCTTCTCATCTAGACTAAGTATTTCTCTTAGCAACTCCTTCAACCATATGGCTTGTTTTGCTGCTTCTGTAGCTGCCATAAACTCAGCTTCACATGATGACATCGCCACTGTGTGTTGTTTTTGTGAAGTCCAAGTGATTAATGATGAACCATGATAGAACACATGACGTCCAGTACATCTTCCATCATCGATATCAGCTTTGTAACTATTGTCGTTGTATCCAACAACCTTACTCAACCCATCACGCTTGTAGAACAAGCCTAAGTTGGTGGTTCCTTTCACGTACCTTAACAAGTATTTAAGAGCTTGTCCATGTACCTCTCTCGGACTCTGCATATACCGGCTCAAAACTCCTACAGCAAAAGCCAATTCGGGACGTGTGTGAAGCAGATACCTTAGACACCCAATCGTTCTTCAACATCTTGTGGCATCAATCTCAGGTTGCTCTTCAGCCTTTGATATCTCCATACCAGGCTCCAATGGTATGTGCGTTGAGTTACACGAATCCATCTTCGATAAGAATACCTTGAGCATAACCTTCTTGTTTTATTCTTATCCCATCCGCTCCTTGTACTACTTCAATACCAAGATAATATGTCAACTTTCCGAGGTCTGACATCTCAAACTCTCTTGACATATCCCTTTTAAACTGATCAATGACTCTTTGTGAAGTTCCTGTCACAAACAAGTCATCAACATAGATTGCCACTACCAGAATTTCTTTCTTGTCACTCTTGAGATACACAATAGGCTCCTTTATGCATCTTTTAAAGTTCATCTTCTTCAGAACATGATCAAGCTTCACGTTCCAAGCTCTTGGAGCTTGACGTAGACCATACAACGCCTTATGTAGTCTGTACACTCGATCTTCTTGTCCTCGTTTAACAAAGCCTTCGGGTTGGCACACATAAACCAGCTCTTTTTAAGTCACCATTTAAGAATGCGGTTTTCACATCAAGGTGATGAATCTCCCATCCCTTCGAAGCTGCGATAGCAATAAGTAGTCGAATAGTTTCAATTCGAGCTACAGGTGCAAACGCTTCTTCGAAGTCCACTCCTTGTTGTTGTACATAACCTTTTGCTACAAGTCTTGCCTTGAACTTGTTCAATGATCCATCCGCTTTCTTCTTGATTTTATACACCCACTTCAACCCTATTGGTTTAACACCATCCGACTTCTCAACTAGCTCCCAGGTTTTATTTCTAGCGATAGACTCCAGCTCAGCCTTCATCGCTCTAACCCATTCTTGCAAACTTAAAGCTTCAGAAACAGACTCTGGTTCACCATCTATGGTAAGTAGAAGTCGTTCACTCTCCAGCTCAGCCAGTAGAACATAATCATTGAGGTACCGAGGTTTGTTGATAACACGTCCATATCTTGTGACAACTTGCTGATTTTTCCCTACTTGATCCACGTTTTCTTCATTTTGTTCATCTTCTATCTCTTCTTCTTGGTTTGCAAGTTCTTGGTCTGGTTCTTGATGCTCGACATTGTCATCCTGATTATTCTCATCTTCGTTTCCTTCTTCTACAAACCCATTATGAGATAGTTTAAACCTTCCTAGTTCTCCATTGGTTTGGTTTGGTTCTCTGCTTACAAACACTTTTCTTGTAACTGGATCATATAACCTATAAGCTTTCAAACCTGGTTCTGTCCCTAGATTGATCAAAGTTCTCGACCTATCATCCAACTTCTTAAGATGTGGTCCAATGATCTTAGCATAAGCAACACAACCAAACACTCGTAGATGCTCGATGTTAGGCTTTCTCTTCGTGAAACTTTCATATGGAGTCTGACCCGCTAAAGCTTTGGTAGGAACTCGATTAATAAGATATGTTGAATGACGTACAGCCTCTCCCCATAGTTCATTCGGCAATTTCATAGCTTTAAGCAAGCTTCTTGTCATCTCCATTAATGTGCGGTTTCTTCTTTCAACTACACCATTATGTTGAGGAGTATATGGTGCAGTTAAATGTCTAGAGACTCCACTTCCTTCACAGAACCGATTAAACTCAAGCGAGGTAAACTCTCCTCCCCTATCGGTGCGAAAGGTTTTGATAGACAGCCTGGTCTGCTTCTCAATTCCTTCTTTAAACCTTCTAAACCGATTGAAAGCCTCGCTTTTCTCCTTCAATAGATTGTCCACATGTATCTTGAAAAATCATCAATAAGGACAAAGACATACCGGTTGTTAGCTGGTGTTGGTGGAGAGATCGGTCCACACAAGTCACCATGAATCAGCTCCAAGGCTTGAGCTGCTCGGAAAGATGTTGTAGTTGGAAACACAGCTCTGGTTTGTTTTCCGACTAAGCACGCAGTACACACATTCTTCTCATGAATCGATTGTGGCATTCCAACAATCATACCATGTCTCACCATACTGTTCATTACTCCAACGCTTACATGTCCCAGCCGTGCATGCCATGTTAGAGTAGTGTCATTGTCTTGGATATAAAGACACTTAGGATACTCAACCTCCATTGGCGTCTTATAGAGGCGGTTTGATGATCTTGTGACTCGTACTAACAACCGCCCAACTGGATCACTTAAAGTTAACATGTCTCCCTTCATGTTCACTTCACATCCAAATTCAATCGCTTGTCCTAGACTGATAATGTTGTGCTTCAGGTCGAGAATATAGTAAATCTCCTTGAGTCATCGCCTCTTACCCGTTTTTCCCACAAAGACAATCGATCCCTTTCCAACAATGTTGACATACGAACCATCACCAAACTTAACCTTCCCTGTGATGCTCATATATAGGCTTGAAAAGAATTCTTTGTTTCCTGTCATGTGGTTGCTTGCACCGTTGTCAAGATACCATATACTTTCATTGTTAGTATCATAATTCTTGGGAAATACCTTATTCTCATTCAAGAACACCACCTCATGAACGTAAGTGCATCAGCTTCATGAGTTTCATTCAGATTTGTCTCTTGATGGCCTCTTGATGGCCAACTTATTTCGCTTGACATGAAGATGCGTAGTGACCCGGTTTATCACATCTCCAACAAATTATTTTAGATAGGTCTTTCTTCTGGTTTTGATTCTGGTTTTGTACTTGATCTGTAGTGTCTCCTCCACGACTCTGGCCATTGAAACTTCCTCGTCCCCTGCCTCTGCCAGAGCTATCTCCATTGTAGTTACCACGAACAAAACCACCTCGACCATATCCACCGAGACCATAGCCTCCTCGACTACTTCCTCTTCTGCCATAACCTCCTCTGTTATAGCCTCCTCTGTTTCCTTGATAACCACCGTAGTTTCCTTGATTGCTTTAATTTGAAAACATAAGTTTTGCTTGGTCTTCACTCCGGGTCTCCTCCCCTACACGCTCTTCATAAGCTTTTATACGACCAACTATGTCTCCAAATCCGGTTTTCTTTAAGTCTAAGACTTGTTCCAACGATGCAACGATATGAATATATTTGTGTCTTGGAAGTCCTTGTAAGAACTTCTTTACCAGCTTTGATTCTTCAATGATTTCTCCCAAAGAAGCTGACTGTGATGCTAGGCCTGAGATCTTGCCAGCAAAGTCATCAACGGAGTCGGTATCATTCATCGTCACCCGGTCAAGATCTGCAAGTAAAGTCTGAAGCCTTGCTTCCTTTACACGTTCTGCACCTTGGTGACGTGCTCGTATGGCTTCCCATAGGGTTTTAGCCGAACCTTGATCTCCAACTTGCAGGATGAGTGACTCGGGGATGGATTGAAACAAAAGAGCAGTCGCCACATCGTTCATCTTCTGATCGGTGGATCCAGAATCAATAGTCTCCCACACCTCGCTAACTCGAAGTGTAATTTTTATGCGCATCGACCAAACAGTATAGTTTGTCGATGTTAACATCGGACATTGGATGGACGGTGATCCAAGGTCCTTGGTTCGCGGCGATGGATTTGATTTGTCCCCCATACTTGGTTATGAAAAGCTTCTCCTCCACAACCTTGGATCGGAGCTACAACCTTAGCTCTTATACCAAATCTAAGAACAAAGAACTTGAAATATAAGAACACCTCCTCTTATTATTGATTTAGAAAACTCTCTCAAAAACTAAGGGGATGTATTCAAACAATGATTTTGGAAAAGTTTGGATTTTGTTTAAAATCACATGTTATTCAACTAAGAATTTTAAAATCTCCTCCTAAATCTAGTGTTATTGAAAATGACATTTTTATAAAGTCATTCAAAATCACTCAAAATCTCTGTTATTCAAACAACAATTTTAACAAATTATATAAAATTAACTGTTATTGAAAACAGAATTTTATTTTTCTTTCAAATACTGTAACAATAATTTTGAGAGATTTTGGGAGATTGTGAATACATTTTTACTCTAGAAATCCAATTTATAGAATCACATCTCTAGAGATGATATTTTAAAATATTTGTTTTACAAAAAAAAAAAACTGTAGCCGAGTGTCAATATATGTGGAACTTGACAAGAGAAGAGCTGCATCTCATCCAGATCAAAACCACCCACGAACGTATCTACGTATCTCTTTTTCATTTTCTTTAACAAGAAAGATAACAAGTACTTTTAGAGAGAAGTGATTAACAATAATTACTAATACATCACTTCATTTTGTTTTTCTGGTTTCGTAGACCAAAAAAGAACACTAAGGAGAGAGATGGTAATGATAAGTATTATATGGTTATGTGGACCAAAAAAGAACACTGAGGACCAAAAAAGAACTCTAAGGACATAAAGAAAGTATTATATGGTTAGTAGGCAGAGGCATGGTGAAAGGATGAAAAGGGGAGGTGAACAGAAGTCTGTGGTGATATCATCGCATACACCTTACTCTTCTAGTGTTTTTAGGCCTTTGCTGCAGATCACTGGCCATTTGTAAGAAGAACGAAAAATGAAGAAGAAGAACGAAAGAAGAAACAAAAATTGGTAATGGAAGAGACTAACGATATTGGAAACTAAAGAGAATAGTTGTTTCTTTCTTTTGTTTTGAAATCCATTTATTTCTAAAAATCTTTTAAAATCACCCATTAAAATCTCTTTGAATCTCATCAAATCACAAACAAAATATTTAACAATTTCACCAAATATCCTAAAAACTCTCTTAAAATCTTTCAAAATCCCTAATTTCCAAAATCCCATAAAATTCTCCAAAATCATAGTTTGAATACATCCCCTAAATCTCTCTCTCAAGTCTTATGGAACACCTCTCCATAGACTCCTATATTTATAGGTTTTTAACTTTTCCTAAACCTATTAGGATTAACATATTACAACTTATAGATTTTAGGAACTTTTCCTCTTTCCTATTATATCTCTTTTGGCAACTTCCTAAGAGATAGGTTGTTCCTCAAGTTGAAATTATCCAACAAAGTTCTTGCAAATTCAAGCAGTGTTTAGCTACAGCCATCAGACCACCATCACCGATTCTGTTAGTCCTCCAACCATCAACGTGAAGCTTTCTCAGTAACTTACATCTCTCGACAACACTAGCTAATCCTAAATCCGAGCATTCAGGAGTTTTCACTATATGCAAAGTCTCTAAATTCGAACATTTAGATATAGCAGAGAGTCCAACATCACTCACTTGAAGCCTCTCCAGATGAATCTCAGTTAAAGAACTATTCCCATCTCCGTTCATTTCAAGAACTCTATCCCAATTACCTAAACAACGAAAGATTCTAAGTTTTTTCAACGTTCTTGTAGCAACTAAAGATTCAAACACCTGACCATTAACAAGCTCCTTCAAACAAATCGATCTAAGCGAAGAAGACAAACTCAGCTTAATAGGTTCAGCTAATTCATGAATTCCCCTAATCCTCTTCACAGATAACTCCTCAAGAACCTTACAATGCTCAAGCATCGCGTTTAATCCCCTGGCACCGAAATTACAAGAGCCACACGATAGCTTCCTCAAGTTTTTACAGTTTCTAGCGAACGATTCCATACCTAGATCCGTAATCTCGCGACAACCACGAAGCTTGACTCGAGTCAGATTCGAGCAGCGAACCGAGATCATAACCAACGCATATATAAAGTCACAAGTCTTAAAGAACTTATTTTAAACGGAATAATAAAAATAAAAAGCCTCTGTAACATTTTGAAACATATTACTACCAAATATCCTCAAAACATGTTTTTTTTTTTAATTGATTTCCCAACACACCTTGCTCAGGAGTGTCTTTATCCGGAGACTCTTGCTTGAACTTTTCAATCATAAGACGATTGGCGTGACATAGCAGAGCCTAATAAGAGGAAAAAAAAGCGTAGATTAATAAAAAACCAAAACTCATTAGTCATTAACATCAATCACATTGTGTTATCTCTTCACTTACCTGTAAATCTTCTTTCTTCTTAAAGTTTGCTAGACAAGCGACTAAATCATCATCATGGGAATGTCTTGAAGGGTCACTCATGCTTGATCCATACTTTTTGTCGTAAATATCTGAAAACTCCTTCCATACTCCGTTTTCTCTTCGCAGACCTAGACTTTGCACTTCCTTCACCAACTCTTCCAACACCTAAAATTGGAAAAATTTGACGGAATTTTAAGATACAGAAAAATTTATCCTTCAAAGCTAAGAGCGATTTATTCACACAAGAAAAATAGCTACTCGGCCTGAGAAGTTAGAGAAACAGATTAAAAAAAAAAAAAGGGAGACGAACTTCCTACTTTAGGCTCCATGATACTAATAAGCAGTGCCGTTGAAACTGCAAAAAAATAATTCAGAGCCAGGGGAAAGCTTGAGGAAGAAGGAATAGAGTTAGGGTTATAATTTCTTCGCCTTTTGATAAGAGAGAATTTTTTATACATGTTTTTCAATAGAGAAATACCATAAAATAGCATTAAAACAAGTTTTTCTCCAAATTTAGCATACATTCCATAATTTTCCAAAAATAGCACTATTTAACACATTAAAGTATTTAAAATTAATTTTTAAAATTTTGTTTTTTAGGTTTGGGTTTTCAATTTCACATTTAGGGTATAGTTTTGAGAGATAGGGTTTAATATTTTGAATCTAGAATTTAATTTTCGTAGATTAATTGGTGCTATTTTTAGAATTTTAGAGATGTTGAGCTAATTTTGGAACAAAAACTTATTTTTGTGCTATTTTTGAGAATCTCCCTTTTCAATAACTTAAAATATATATATATATATATATGTTTTTCAATATAACTTAAAAAAAAATATATATATATATATAGAAAACTGATTTAGGAAACTTTGCTGAATGCTTTTTGACATAACTTTCCTAAATTCGTAGTTAGCAGATGAGGAAGAAGACTATGAAAGCGAGTCTTCTGTATTTCTTCTATAGAAACATGGGAAACTTTTTATTATATAAAAAAAAAGAAAAAAAAACCTTTTATCATTTCCCAATTGTATTTTGTGGTTGGAGAAAATATTATACTTGCATCTGAACTTGGAGTTAACTCTCTTAGTTTCTGCTTCAACTCATCGAATTCATTTAGATGACTCTCACAATTGTTATATTTGTTACAGTTCTGTTCTAATATTGTGACAGTTTATTAATTTTGCAACTGATAAACTCGAAAATCTAAAAAATTATTAGTAAAACTTGAAATTTACTATTATGAAGCATTGTTAAAACTGCTTCAAAACATAGAAAATAAGAAAGCATAATTTATAAAGAACATTATAAGCTTCAACCGAATCCTAGGTTGCATGATATTGCATTATTAATCTTGAGTCATTTTACGGACATAAAAGCTAGCTGTTGAACCAGAAATGAGCTTCTGTGGCAGCCCCAACGCATCCTGAAAAGCAAAACATAACCCAGAAACTTACTTTATGACCACTCTTGAACAATGAGTTATCAAACGTTAAAATACCCTCTAGATCCTTTCAAACAAAAAAAAAAACATCAGAAATTTTAAAATACCATCTCTTGATTTCCATTGATGTTATCAAATGCTCGATTTGCTTCTTTTGAGCTACCGAAAATAACAATTGCACAGTAGTAACCTCCTTGTGTTTTTGCTGGCTGACGAGAAGGAAAAATAAAAAACAAGGTTAAAATAGAGTTCCGAGTTATATATTTATGTAAATTATATACTATGGTTTTGATATCCCAACCTTAACATCAATTTGAAACTCTCTGGAATGAAACTCTCGAGCAAGAACTTGTTCCAGATCTTTACTTGGCAAATAGTGAGGGATGCTATGTAGAAAGAATCTTGATTTCTCATCCTCCAGCATCTATGATAAAAAAAAAATTAAATACATTTTAATTGTAATTTAAGGTAAATAACAAATGTGGTAAATCAGACTTTTTTGTAACCTCTTTTGTTAGTGTGATTGTTGTGTCAACTCTATTCTCCATAAGAGCAAGTACAAGTTTCATTGCAGCTGCAGCATCATGTACGCAATGATGAGAAACACCAGTCTTTTGGACTTCGTACCCCAACATAGCCTGAAAATATTTTTTATTTTTTTTTATAGAAAGTATTAAGAATGTAAGTATTTCTTAATATTCTTATGTGAAGACATCAAAGAGTATATAAAGGCTAACCATGCAAAGGGTATTAAGAGAAGGTCTTCTGAAATTTCGAGCATTGGGAAACTTGAATACAAGTGAAGTATCAATTACTATGGGATGGTCTATCTTCATCACTGAATTAAAAAAAAAAAAAAAAAAAAAAAAAAAGCTCAAGACTTTAGCAAAAATCAAATAAAAACTAACAAGGATATCATTACTAGGAAATTATTTACTTACCTTCCAAGTCATGGTTCAAACTGTGACCTACCAAAATTGTACCCATAGAAAGAAACGGCCTCAATTTTGCCTGCACAAACATGCATGTATGTATATATGTGTTGTCTCTAAGAAAAATAAAATAAATAGATAGACTAACATTACCTGTATATCAACCAGAGAGAGAGTAGCATTTTTGACATCTTCAGCAGTAACTCCAGTAATAGTTTTCCTATAGTCAACAATAGCCTTATCCGGTTTCACAAATTCGTTGAGAACCACCTAAAGCAATCATGAACATTCAATAACCCGAGTTAGGGATACATGGCAAAAGACCTCAAAACTAACTAACTCTAAGGTATACATTTAGATTGCGGTCAACAGCGCCAACTCTAACGACACCCTCCCTCCCATCTTCACAAAGAACCATCTCACAATCAACAGCTATCATTTGGTTTGAAATCATGGCTTTCGACGTTTTCATTCCAACATCCGATACCAACCAGTTCTGCTTAGCAATTTAACAAGTCTTAGAGAACCGGATAAAATACACAAAACTTGAATATATTAAACAGCAAAAGACAATAGTTCAGGAGAGGGAACAAACCGTGGAGTTTGAATGAAATGTATAATCTTGTCGGTATTGCGGGTGCTCCACGGTCAGTCGAATTAGTTTCTGTACTACCAACGACATTTCAAACATGTTACTATATCAAACTTATATAGACATGTTAATTGGTTTATTTCCAACACACCTGCTCAGGAGTGTCATAAAACGGAGATTCCTGCTTGAACTTTTCAATCATAAGACGATTGGCCTGACGATGATTCATAGCCTTAGAGAAGTAAAAAGCAGAGATTAGAAAACTAAAACTCATTAAATTATCAATCACATTATGTTTTCTTGACTTACATCTTTGTTATCCATAAGTAACCAGTCAATCTTTACAGAGCCGGAGGCTGTTTCATAGAAAAAACAAACGAGTAAAGTTGAGAACATAGTGTCTTTTGAAATCACAATTTTCTTTTACAGATCCTCCACATTATATAATTGGAGGATATCAAGATCAAATAAATATAATTATTTCAGAACAAAAAAATTAAAATGGTTTTAAAAATAATTACGTAAATACCTATAAGTGAGTTTTGAAGATCTCTCTTGAGTAAGTGTATCAAATTGCTTGTGTTTCTAGTTTATGTATGAACTTCAAGTGATGATGTCGATATTTATAGCGTTAGTGCATGGTTGCGAAACTAAACTGTTCATTGTTTGACTTCGCTGAGGTGTATGTAAATTAATTAAGAGTGTAAATGTGTTTGATTATCAGTGAAAACTTGAAAACAGAACCCTTTGACGGGGAAAAGAATCATTATTATTAATGTTAAGAGATCAATTACCACAAAACAAATATGAATGATGATTACTCGATATTGAAAAGAAGAAAACGACTCGAAAAAATATGATGGAGGCGACGGCGAATTTAGATTTTTGAATATTCTCCAGTGTAATCGCGTCGGATTGGTTTCGGGTTCGTGCGGTCCTCGGGATATCTGATTCGTCTTCTCTATCTTGTCTCTTTTGGCATGTAAGGATACGAACCAATAGTTTTAGTGGAGACGATTTAATCTTCGTTTGGAACTATGGTGTTAATTTGGTATTTTGGATCGCTTTGGATAAGTGGATTCGGGATCGAGGGATTCGATCGACTTTAGTGAGCCTCGTGATTGAGATATTCCAAATCTCTCACTCCATGCGATCTGTTTGGTCTGCCAGATCTACTATTAACGGCGATGGCGGAGGCTTGATTTGGGTCAGAATTGTGAAATCATATGGTGTTAATTCGGTTATTTGGTTCTCTTGGGATAAGTGGATTCGGGTCGAGGGATTCGATCGGCTTTAATGGGCCTCGTGATTGAGATATTCCAAATCTCTCATTCCTTGCGATCTATCTGGTCTGCCCGATCTGCTATTAACGGTGATGGCGGAGGCTGGATTTGGGTAAGATTTTTGAACTCAATTCGAACCAAATTGAGGATTGATTTGCAAGGGAGAATATCAAGGGTTCGCTCCTTTTATTTGACAGGATTAATGATGATATCGGATTCTCTTTTGATTCCGGTGTATCACAAGAATTTCGTTAGTCTTTTCTGCTTCGAAAACAAACAGAGGATACGATTGGAAGATACTAACGCAAGGGGGATTTTGGATATTATTCTGGTGCTGGCATATCAAGTGGCTATCATTTGCCATTTATGTTTCAAATCGGTAGGATTAATAGCTTATTTTACTTGGAATGTTTGGGACTATATAAAGGACCGTGTTGTAGCCATTAGTACTCATCACAACTTTCTCTATTTTCTTGTTTCAGTTCTCGGTTTCATGGCTATATTTTCCGAGAGTTCTCTTTCCTTGTCTGGTTGGTGTGTTCGAGTCTGGGTGGTGAGTTTCATCATGTCTCAGAGTGCTTTACTGGGGAAGAATGTGGAGAACAAGAATGATGAGGGTATGGCTCCTAAGCGCAGAATCAAAATCCCATATTTTGATAACTACGCTTTGATAGCGGGATACTCAAAAACAATGGTGGGTCGTTGTATGAATCCCAGGGTGCAAGATATGAAATCTCTGCTGATCATGCTTCCCAAGTTTTGGCATGTGGAAGGAAGAGTTGTGGGAGCTGACTTAGGGCTTGGGAAGTTTCAGTTTGATTTTGACAATGAAGAGGATATCTTGGAGGTACTACAGATGGGTCCATTTCATTTCGATGGCTGGATGGTGTCCATGGTGCATTGGAGTCCAACAGTGGATCATGCCTACCCTTCGGACTTAACCTTTTGGGTCAGGGTTTTTGATGTCCCATTTCAGTTCTGGGCTAAACCAACCTTCCGCAGCATTAGTTCAGAGCTTGGTCGGGTGGAGACGGTGGATATTGATGGCGGGAGAGTGAAAGTAACAGTAAATGGTTTTAAGCCCTTGTGCTTTGATACGGAGATCGAGTTTTATAACGGGGAAGAGACCATTGTCAACCTTCGTTATGAGCGTCTTCATGGCTGTTGTCAGAAGTGCTCCAGCCTATGTCACGATGTGGATCATTGCCCATTGTGGGCTACCAACAAGATTACTCCGGCTTTGCATGATCTAGTGGAGGATGTTTCAGTTCGTCCGCTACAGAGTTACAAAGGAGCTGTCATGAATGACAGGAATAAGGGAAAAGGTGGAGGTGGAGAGTCGAGGATCATCTCAGCCCAGTTAGCTTCCACCTAAAGGAAAACAGGATGGAGGGGCAAAGCATCAGTCTTCAAGGGAAACGGGTGAACCTTCATCTAAACCCCGCCGGTCCAACAACTCTGTGCAGTTTAATGATCACCGCCACAGGGCTAGACCTACCACGACCGTTGCACCGCCCTTTGGTGTAGCTCCAGTGGAGGAGTTGGAACAGGGACAAATCCCGGATCAGGTTGAGATACTGGCGGTCCAGACTGCAACTTTCGGGGTTCCACCATTGAAGCGGGTTTGGAGACCCCTCTTCGAGGAACCAGAGTCAGATTGATACTCTAGTATGGAAAAAGAAGCGACTTTGGTAGATGCAGGGTCATCAGTTCCGGGTGCTGGTTTGGCTTCACAGTTCACTGACTCCGATGCTATGCAATCTGCTTCAACCGAAGTGACCCATGGTGAAACTCTGGTACCGGCAAATGCGATAGGTCTGATAATGGCTCCGCATGACTCGATAGCAGCAGGGAAAATTTCGGAGGAGAGCACTGATCCGCTGATGGAGGAGGCCGAGACAGAGGTTGAGGACAAAACGGTTGGTGATCCAGAGCAGCAGGCTGATGGATACATGGATGATTCGGTGGAAGAGCCTCCTTTGGATCCCGCCATGGTCATTGCGAATATTGGGGGAGAGGCAGCGGATTCAGGGAATGGTCCCATGATACGAAAATCAACACAGGTACAACTCATGTTGTGGCTCCACAAGTGGAGAAGGCCAACAAGGTGAAGCCTCCTTTGGCTCTCAATGGCGCTGCTTCCAGGAAGTTGAGTGTGTACTTGCGTACAACACCAAGGAAACGCCCTGTCCCTAAAGTAGCTGGGGAAGGAGCAAACCCGAGGAACCAGGAACAGGAGAATGGCCCAACTGGTGGAGCAAAGCCACCCAAATCAACCATGGATAAATGAAGATTTTAAGTTGGAATTGTCAAGAGCTCGGGAATAAAGCAACTATTGAGTATCTCAGGGATTTGTGGGGGAAGCATAGACCTGATTTTTTATTTTTATCTGAAACTAGGCAACCTTTATCTGTCTTAAAGCCTTTTGTTGGTCATTTTGGTTTTTCAAATTTAAAAACAGTTGATCCTATCAGATGTAGTGGCGGTTTGGCCTTATTTTATAATAATATTTATGATGTTCCTATTTTATTTGAGTCAAATCGCTTGATTGATCTGGAACTTACTTATAAAAGTCATGTTATTTATTTTACCTTTATTTATGGTGACCCGGTTCCAACTAACCGAGATATTGTGTGGGAACGGTTAACACGGATTGGCTTATCTCGAGATTCCCCTTGGTTTCTTATAGGTGATTTTAATTAGTTAAAAGGAAACCACGAAAAGCGAGGCGGAAAGCTCCGTCATGCATCTTCTTTTGTGAGTTTTAACACAATGATTCGGCATTGTGGATTACTAGAGTTTCTTGCGGTTGGAGATAGCTTGTCTTGGCGTGGTTGGCGGGATAAGAAGCCAATTTGTTGTCGTCTTGACAGAGCTCTAGCCAATGAGATTCTCCATGACTTATTTAGGGATGCGTTTACAGAGTATTTACCGATGATAGTCTCGGACCATAAACCAGTTTTAGCTTCTCTAGAGGATAAAGTACGGCGAGGGAGGAGCGTTTTTTGGTTTGACCGACGATGGATTGAGAAAGAGGGCTTCTTTGGAGCCATATCAGAGGGTTGGGCCTCTGGGGAGACAGGGGTAACTGGGAATTTAATGGACAAAATAATAAAGTGTCGCCAAGCAATTTCCCGATGGCAGAAAGCGCAAGCCCCATTTGGCCGGGAAACGATTGAGGACTTAAAATCTCACTTAGCAACTGCCCAGGCGGATGGCTCTGTTTCTGTGGAGGTTATTTTGGAATTGAATTGGAAGCTGCGTGAAGCCTATCGGGATGAAGAGATCTACTGGTACCAGAAAAGCTGGAGTAGGTGGATGCGTTTCGGGAATCAAAATACAAGTTACTTTCATGCCCAGACTAAATTAAGAAGAGCTAAAAATCGTATTGTCGGGCTGCATGATGAGTCCGGGCGTTGGACCACGGAGGAGACTCAGGTGCAGGATATTGCAGTTTCTTATTTTCAAGAGGTTTTCACATCCACAGATCCCTCAGATATTGAGGAATCGTTGGGAGAAATAAGCACGTCTATCACGGGTGAGATTAATGAGACACTGACTCAACCAGTCACAGAACAGGAAATCAAAGAGGCTCTATTTATGATGCATCCTGATAAAGCTCTTGGACCGGACGGTATATCGGCCCTTTTTTATCAGCGTGCTTTGGACACGGTTAAGGCTGATCTAAAGCTTTCAGTAGATTCCTTCTTTCAGGATGATAGCTTTGACAAACGCCTAAATAGGACAAATATTTGTCTTATTTCAAAAGTGGATAAACCAACTCGGATGTCTGAATGGTGCCCAATTAGTTTATGTAACGTTGGGTACAAGATTATTTCGAAGATCTTATGCCAGAGACTGCGTAAGTTTTTGCCAGCATTGATTTCTGAGACACAATCGGCGTTTGTAGAAGTACGTTTGATCTCGGATAATATTTTGATTGCTCAGGAGATGTTTCACGGACTTCGCACCAACCCTTCATGCAAGGGTAAGTTCATGGCCATCAAAACAGATATGAGCAAGGCTTATGATCGGGTAGAATGGACTTTTGTTGAACATTTATTGTGGAAATTTGGCTTTTGTGACAAATGGTTTTCTTGGATCATGTGGTGCGTGACATCAGTTGAATATAGTGTCCTATTAAATGGTCAATCACAGGGATCCATAATTCCATCTAGAGGGCTCCGTCAGGGAGACCCCTTGTCACCTTATCTTTTTATCCTTTGTACTGAGGTCCTTATTGCAAATCTACGAAAAGCGGAAAGGTCTAAACTTATTGCGGGTATTAAGGTCTCCACTGCTTGTTCGGCGATCTCTCATTTATTGTTTGCAGATGACAGTCTGTTTTTCTGTCGGGCTACGAAGGAGCAGTGTGAAGTTATTTTGGGGATTCTCAGATAATATGAACGGATTTCTGGACAGCGGATAAACTTTCAGAAATCTTTGGTTCAATTTGGACATACAGTAGATGCGGATGTACGTGAGGATTTAAAAGGCATTTTGGGTATTACCACTTTGGGTGGTATGAGCTCATACTTGGGAATCCCGGAAAGTCTTGGTGGGTCGAAAACCAAAATATTTTCCTTTGTCCAAGATCGGTTGCAAAAACGAGCTGGTGGATGGCCGGCTAGGTTACTGTCTCGGGGAGGGAAAGAGGTCATGATCAAATCGGTTGCGACCGCTGTTCCTACCTTTGTTATGTCCTGTTTTCGAATCCCGAAAACAGTTACACGGAAACTTACTAGTGCAATCTCCAACTTCTGGTGGAGTTCTTCAGGGGAAACACGGGTTTTACATTGGATCGCTTGGGACAGGTTGTGTGTTGATAAAAGGGAGGGAGGCTTGGGCTTTAGGTGTCTGGATGATTTTAATACCGCATTGCTGGCTAAGCAACTATGGCGGTTGATTTATGTCCCAGATTCTTTATTTGCAAAGGTTTTCAATGGACGATATTATAGGCATTCTGATCCATTGGATCCAATTAAATCTTATTCTCCATCTTATGGATGGCGAAGTATGATTTCTGCTCGCTCTCTGGTGAACAAAGGACTCATTAAACGGGTCGGATCTGGGGCTTCCATTTCAATATGGTCTGACCCATGGATTCCTGCTCAATCCCTGAGACCAGCATTGCGTTCAGGATCGCCAATCGATCCAATGCTTAGAGTTGAAACTTTCATTGACAGGACTTCACATTCCTGGAACTTGGCGTTGCTTTCGGCTTTTTCGAGCCGGAGGATGTAGCCCTTATATCTGCTTTACCCCTTCGCAATCTTACTACTCCGGATAGCTTGGGTTGGCATTTGACAAAAATCGGTGTTTATACTGTTAAATCAGGATATCAAGCTTTGCGCCAGAAACCGGAGAGTGATTCCCCTATTTTCGGCCCTACTATTATTCCTCTACAGGCATTTGTCTGGCAGATTCGGTGTCCACCGAAGCTCAGACACTTTTTGTGGCAAGCTATTACGGGTTGTATGGCGACAACAGCTAATCTACGATGTCGTGGACTAAGTTGTGACATGGAATGTGCGATTTGTGGAGGGGCGGAGGAGACAATCAACCATGCTCTCTTCTTATGTCCTCCAGCTCGGCAGGTTTGGGGTTTGTCCCACTTCCCGACATCTTCGGGTTGCTTTCCCTCGAACTCTGTCTATGATAATATGGACTCATTATTTTGGAGGTTTCAGGACATTCCTTCGATAGAAGTGTTTCAGTGGATTTTATGGTATATGTGGAAGGCTCGCAATGATAAATTATTTAGCAATTTGGACTCCAATCCGGTAGTAATCTTACGGATAGCGGATGAGGAATCAAAGCTTTGGTCCTCAGCTCAGGAAGAACCCCTAGGATCTTTCCCTCAGAGTGACTCTCGACCCCTATCCTATGGCTCAGACTTGTGATGCGGTTCACGGTTATGGGTCTAGTCATCGATGCTTTGTAGATGGATCTTGGAAGGTGACTGACCAGTTTATGGGTAGAGGATGGTATTGCATTTCTCCGTAGGGAGAATCTCTCACTATGGGTGCATCTAATTCCCGCCGTAGTTTGTCACCTCTCCATGCAGAAGTGGAAGCCCTAATCTGGGCAATGAGATGTATAATTGGTGCGGATAATGAGAAAGTAGTTTTTCTCACAGACTGTTCTGATTTGGTGAAGATGGTTTATTCGCCTTCCGAGTGGCCTGCTTTCAAGACATATCTGGACGCGATTGAAGAAGATAAGGATGAATTCCTTTCATTCTCTGTTGTTCAGATTTCCAAATCACAAAATGGTAGAGCGGATAATCTGGCGCGTAGAGTTAGAGTGGAGTCGCTTCCAATTACCTATGTGAACAATTTTCCGTCTAATTGGCTCGTTTAAGCTAATTTTTGTAGGCAAAAAAAAAAAAAAAAAAAAGATCAATTACCACAAAGTGTATATGTTTTCTTGGGGTATATATAGATAATAATGTTACATTTTATAAGAAAATAACCAATTATCAGAGAATCTTGAATAGGGGATATTAAGTATTTACTAATAATAACATTTTCTTTTTCTAGAATTGTCATTTAGTTATACTGCCATGTCAAAAGAAAAAAAAAGTTAAAAGCAAAGAAAATGAACTTGTAGTTTGGTTGGTCAACCATTTGGTTATGTACATTAAATATGAAAAAATAATGTTTCATATTGCTTTTTAGTTTCACGATAAGAAACGTACATTATAGCAGTTGTGTGTAGGAAAAGAAAATAACATTTTTCAAGAAAAATATAGTTAAGTGTGTTTTCCTTGACTTTAAATTAAATTGTGAAGTTCGAATAATGAAACAATAAATAATACAGAAGTAGGTATTTGTTCTGTATCAATAAGAGGAAAATAAGTTAGGTATTTGTTTTGATTTGCGAGACCCTTGTTTTAGATGTTAATATTTGCATTAACATCTAACTTGTCAATCTACATACTTAGGCTGTCACATAGTATCAGTCTATTTCATGATTACATATGAATTACTAAGTGGGGACAAAATAATAGTAATAACCTTAAGCCATGAAATCTTGAAAATGAATTGTGAAAATTAAATACAGAAACAAAGACATAATATTACAGAAGTTTTTTTTTGTTCTGAATGCACAAATCTTGTAATAAAAAGAGGTGCAATCAAATGGAACTAGTAGCTTCACCTTGAGACCATCTCCTAAACGTGCTAGCCACCAAGTTCCTTCCTGCAAGTAACCCTAACTTTGTCTTCAAGATAGCTAACCCTAACCTACTAACACCTGCAACCTCCACACCGCCATTACCATCAGCCACCAGCGGCGGATCCTCAACAACAGTCTGAAGAATTCCCTGATCACCACCATCCACCATGCCCGTGTCATTGGTTTCATCACCATCCATACTCACCACCAATATACTCCGTTCACGCAGCCATTCCCTGACTTCACTTGTAACCAATTTACATTTCTTCACCTTCAGTTTCACCAGCTTAGGACAGCCTAAAGCCAGCGCCTTGATCCCGACATCTGAAATAAGACATCCCTTGATACAGAACTTCCTCAACGCCACACATTTCTCCGCGATGCAACCAATCTCCGTGTCCCCAATCGTACCACTCCCACAAAGAGCTAACCGTTCAAGCTTCTTACAGTTCGAAGCAATGGCTGACAAGCTCGTGTGAGTCGCATTAACACCGATAAGCACAAGTTCTTGCAAATTCAAGCAGTGTTTAGCTACAGCCATCAGACCACCATCACCGATTCTGTTAGTCCTCCAACCATCAACGTGAAGCTTTCTCAGTAACTTACATCTCTCGACAACACTAGCTAATCCTAAATCCGAGCATTCAGGAGTTTTCACTATATGCAAAGTCTCTAAATTCGAACATTTAGATATAGCAGAGAGTCCAACATCACTCACTTGAAGCCTCTCCAGATGAATCTCAGTTAAAGAACTATTCCCATCTCCGTTCATTTCAAGAACTCTATCCCAATTACCTAAACAACGAAAGATTCTAAGTTTTTTCAACGTTCTTGTAGCAACCAAAGATTCAAACACCTGACCATTAACAAGCTCCTTCAAACAAATCGATCTAAGCGAAGAAGACAAACTCAGCTTAATAGGTTCAGCTAATTCATGAATTCCCCTAATCCTCTTCACAGATAACTCCTCAAGAACCTTACAATGCTCAAGCATCGCGTTTAATCCCGTGGCACCGAAATTACAAGAGCCACACGATAGCTTCCTCAAGTTTTTACAGTTTCTAGCGAACGATTCCATACCTAGATCCGTAATCTCGCGACAACCACGAAGCTTGACTCGAGTCAGATTCGAGCAACGAACCGAGATCATAACCAAAGCTTCATCGCTCAAGCTAAAAGACCTCCGATCACAACGAAGAGCGAGCTTCGTCACGGAATTGAACCGATCGAACATACAAGGCAAGAAAGGGAGGATCTCGGCTTTAGCGTCGAGTGATAACCTGTGACGATTCTGACCGTCGACGAATAACCACCGTTTACATACGAGAGAGCTTCGTTTCCGATCTCCGGCGCTGAGAAATTGAAAGATATGAGCGAGGCAATCGTCCGGTAGATCTGCCGTGAGATCGTAATCTCCATCTTCGAAACCCATCGATTCGCAGTCGAGAAACTCCGGTGGTGACCTGAGAAACAGACTAGTATGATCGCGTACGCTTGGTTCCGCCGGAGACGACGGAGCTTGTCCCATTATTTTTAACTTTGTGTGGTTGAGTAGAGCTGTAGAGAGAGGGTAAGGTTTGCGTTGAGTCGCGAGTTACACGAGTCACGACGACTCGTGAGATTTTATTTTAATTTTCCTCTTTTCAAGTTTTTGTACGTGTGTCTGTCAACAACTCTCCTTTTGAGGCCCTCGCACGTTTGGCCCGTTGGGCCTTTGTGATCAACGACACAATTAGCTTATTGTGTATTCTATAGCCTGAATTTAAATTGAATAGCTGAAATGTTAGCTATTCCATTGTTTTGGTTGATTACTGTTGCGACTTGTTGCTTGATGATAGTAGTTGCTACTCGGAAATGTACAACGTTTAACCGCGGTTGCTGATCGCAATTTTCAGAAACTATCAAACAAATAGTCCTAACATCACTACTCTAGCGATCCGCGATCAATTTTAAGTTTTCGAAACTCTATATATCTCTTTTGTTTATGTATTATTGCGAAAACAGTAAAACACCCAACAGTGATTCTGATTTTGTAAGACGAAAAAGTTTTTGTTATAGTTTGATCTGTAATATTATTCTTGTGAAAGTAGTTTAGTATTCCAAAAGATAGCATTAAGGCTCTTGCATTATATGTACTACTGGGCCAAAAAAGCCCAATTATGATACAATTTGATACAAAACCATCGTTTATTTGCTTTTTTCTTCTAAGTTCCCTCTATCCTCTAGTTCCAAGAGTTTCGTTTTAGGTTTCTGATGCAATACTACATTATTAAAAACTAGAAGAGCAAACATGAATAATTTATTATGGGATTAAATTTCTTAAAATGGAGAAGAAAAGAGAAAGATATGGTATTTATGGTAAGACCATTTGTGAAAAGTTTTTGGAAGTTGGGTGGGTTTTGCTGGAATACACTTTAGACTAGGTTGAGAACTTGAATCCCTCTCTCCACATCTCGCTTAGATTCTTGGGCCATCGAAAGTAAAATAAATATTAAAAAGCATGAGGTTGATATAATACAGTAATATGCCTTTGAAAGAATTTTATAAAATGACTACATCTCACGACTCACATTATATATACAAAACTCAACCCCCAAAAAAAGAGTAAAAATATATATGAATCTATAACACAGAATTGTTTGAGATCTACAATTCAAGAGGAGATCAAATCAAATTTCTAAATAAAAGGTAAGACATGAAATCATTGTGTTTTGTCCCGCCACCTGGGTTCGACTAGCATTCGCCACGGAGTTCGAAATTTAACATGGTTTCCCCCGATCCCAGTAGATTAATCTTTGGGCCTAGAAAACCTTTAGGATCACTAGTGAGTAATAAAAAAAAAAAATCGTTGTGTTTTCTTTGCAAGTCTTTTTCTCTACTAGGAAATCAAGTTTTTCTCCATCATAAATCATAATGTAGTATTGGTATCTGATACATGTTTATGTTAAATTATATATCTTTCTCCATATAAACAAATGTAACTTGTATAATTATACTTTTTTTTTCAACTTGTATAATTATACTTATGAGAGTTTAATACAATTTTTTAATATCACATTTGTGTTATTTACTCTTATTAATAATAATGATATATTCACTATTTTCATAAACTTGATTAATTTTCATGATCGTTCGATTTTGATTTCAGTCGATCTATTTATATGTTCTGAAACCAGTTTCTAATATTACAAGTATGTTTTTAATAACTATCGAGAGATACTTGGAAAAAAAACATAAAAGATAAAAGATACAATGGAGAACAAATAATTAAAAATATTTTGAAATTGAGCATATGGTCGTTAGCTACTTAAAAGACAAACTAAAAATCTAATTATACATCATTAAACGAATATATACTAGAATTTTAACTAACGTTTATTTATTAACTAGGTTTTCATCTGCGGTAAACCGCGGTACTAAATTATAAATTATTATATTTTAAATAATAATTTTTTATTTATTTAGTTTTCAAATTCTTAATTAAATAAATTTTATCTAATTAATTTATAATTTTATTTTTAAAAAAATCTTTTTCTTTACGTTTTATACAGTTTATAACCTAATTACGTTAAATTTATTATTAGATAGAATATAAAATTTTAAACCAGTTAGTTTTGTTTTCTATAATTAAACAGAGGTATATGCCTATATGGTATGTTAGTGTATATTTTTATGTGGATACATTTTTTTTTTTGGAATATTAAGAACGTGTTGTAATATGTGTAATATTTTGTAGTTCATATATTAAATAATTTATAAGTTGATTTTCCAAACTATGACTATAACTCTATAATATATGAAATAAACTAATAGTTTTAGTGTTGGTTCTATAGTCCAAACCCGCCATGCTAGGCGGATCACGCAACAGGTTCAAAGATTTTTAATCCGCAAAAACTTATCATACAAAACTCGTGAAAGTAAAATATAGTATGTGAGGCTAAAAGTTACTTTTTATCAAATCAGTTTTTCAAATTTTTAAAAAACAATAGCTCTTCACTCACCTTCTTATAAAATAAGGAAATAAAATCTGTATACATTTATAATTATGTTTGTTATCTTTTAAAACACTTAGTTTCTATAAAAAAAAATCGAATATAAATAGAATTAATTTTTTAATTAAATTTATTATTTAATGTCAATGGCATACCTGTAACACCCCGAACCGTTCTATAACTAAAATGGAACAAGGGTGTCACGTATGACGCCCGTAATCAGTCGACAAAGGTTCCCGGAACGAATCCGTTTGCCCAAATCAACCGATCTCGAGTATCTTTACCTCTCGATCATGGCCTAAGGCTTTTCAACCCGTACCACGATCGCGAGTTGTGTCAGTCCGGACAGGACTAATATATCATTTGAACGCTTTCAGATTTACATAAAACCGAATTTTATTTATTATAGTATCGTACTTTAAATCGTTACAAAACAAGTATAGTTTCCTGGGCCCATAAAGAAAACTATACATAATACCATTATCGAGTTTTTAGCAAAAAGATGTAAAACATCTAATCTGGGCAGCCTATGATCACCGCGGCAGCTAGGGGTTTACCTAAAGGGAATACCTGCAAAAACAAAAGGTAGCATCATGAGTAATCTAAGATTACTCAGTGAGCCCGCCTAACTAACCTCTAAACAACACCCCAACTTGGACTCTAACAACAAAAAAGCAACTAATGCAAGCAACGCATGCATTAAGTAAATGAGAGAATCACGCAATCAAACAAATGCTTAAAGAAGCTAAAGTACTCAAATACAGAGTACCTGCACAACGACTCACATTACCACTTGTACGATACTAACAAACTTCGCCACTTTGCCTTAAGGTCTTCAATCTTCTGCGATACGGATTTCCCACCAGGCAATGTTTCCCTGACCCTTAGCCACAAAGGCTAGAACGATCACATCCCTTTCCCAAAAACATGTATAAGGGACCTATTCCCTTACGGTAAAATTTACTACTTCGTCAAGTAGTGCTCGTTGGTACCTAACCACTCCGAGCCATTGGGACAATCGCGTTATCGCCTTACGAAGTCTTAACAAGACTAATGACTTAACCCAAAATACAAGTATCTCTAAAAACTAAGAATACTTGCAACATAAACTAACAATCAATCAAACAAACATTAGCCATGCATAATCAAGACTAACACAAACAACACACAACAACTAACATGCTTCCTATCATAATAAATAACAAATAAAACACAACATCAAACAAAGCAACTCAAGCTCGTCAATGACTACCAATTATTGACTCGCAAGAAACGAGTAGTATAACGGCTATGACAATAGCATAACCGATTATACTAACATCTAAACTAAACACACAAACAAATCACACAATAATAACCACATCAAACTAAACACACAATAATGATCATGAACTATACCAAAATAGAACATGCACCTTACATGCAACACATACCCTAAGAAATTACGATAATAAACACAACTACCACACAAAACAAACAACAACCGAACTTAACCTCACACAAAATAAGGAAATAAATCCTAGACATGTGCTACTTCACATGTGTTCGGTACTTATAGGGTTTAGGCTGAAACTTGGCTTTGCTTCACGTTTCCAACTAGCTAGATCCGCGCGAACTCAAAAGCTCTGGATTTTCCATCATCAAGATCCGGTTAGCTGGGATCTAAAAAGAAAAGCTAGAAAGGAAACTGAACTAAGAATAGGCTACTTACCTAACAACCTTGCTAACCTTCTTTGAATACTCCTTTAGCTACTTGAAGACTTCCCTTATCTCCAAGAACAAACAAGGAACTTAACTAAGGTTTTAGGTGGATTTTGGGTTTACTTAAGCTAATGAACGAAACTGGGTATTTATACTCCTCTAGGGTCGGTGATGAGGTTGATTAGTCACCTAAACAAGTGTCTCACGTCCAGTTCTCAGCCAATCACAACTCGCCATTTTAATTTTCACCATACTTATCCAATTTCTATGCCAACATATGGCATTACAGCTCAACCACGCCCTCATCCTATTTATTTGGCTAAAAATTGAACCACTTGGTCACTTAATGACCAATCAAACACTCTTAACCGATTCCAAGCCAAACTTCCACAAACCGTTAACCGTTTCTCGCCGGAAATATCCCGTTTCGACCAGTTTTATGTGCCATTGCCCTAAAAATAATTTCTCCAAGAAAACTCTTATTTTTCAAGATAAAATTCCCTATTTTATCATCCCTAAGCTTACCTAAAATCCTCAAGCTCAAATAAAATTAACCGTATCACTTTTCTTTTCGGTGATCGGCTAAAAAAGTCTCTGGCGACTTGATTTTCTAAAAGAAAATTATTCTGAGCTTCAACTTGATTTTCTACTTCTTGCTATAGCATCCTCAACTTCTTCAAGGTCCTCTTAATTTATTTTATGCTTGTCCTTAGCACAAAATTCTAATTCTGCTCCTTAGCGCTCTTCTGAGTAGCTTCTCGGTCAATTCTCTGGAAATCTGAAAACTGACTAATTCTTCTTGACCAAAACTTTTCAAGCTTCTTTTCTGATTTAATCATATGCCTTAGCCCACTGAATGCTTCATTTCTTCCTTCCAAACTGATTTTAGTCGCTGGACTAATTACCGGAAAAATAGTGTCTCTCGCTAAACGGCTATCGGCTCCTGTTGAATCTTAGTGTTGATCCTTAAATAATCTTTGCAGAGCTTTTGATGTCAGCCCTCTTGGCTACTGATTGACTCTAGTCTTTCTTCGAAATCCTCTTCTTCAACAATTTCTTCTCGGCTAGGTCGTTCGGCTATCTTACTGCGAAAGACGTAATCAGATAATTTTTCTGAGTAATAATCTGTCGGGACAAGTGCGCTGGATTCCTTCTACTGAGCTTCAAACATTGTTGTTCCTTTGGTTTTTAACCAATCTTCCACTCCTTTGGTTTATTTCCCTCGTTCGTCGAAAAGTCTTGTTCGCGTCCTTCCCGTATATTTTTAGATTTAGTACGGAGTATTACAATACCTGTAAATAAGTACCAACTTCATGATTTATTTTATAAATGTCTCCAAAAATGTATATATAAATGATTCAAACAAGACAACACAACATTTTGTTTAGATTTCTACATTAACTAAAATCCACTAACCAATAAAACCACTTTAAACATTATCAATTTAGCCAAGAAGTAATACTCAAAAAGAAAATTTCACATTTTTACCATACTCTAACAAATATTTTTAAAAGGAACTAAGAACTTAATGTTACATTCGTATCCATTAAAACTTGAAAATCAACCGAAATTAAAAAAATATATATAGAGAACTTAATGTTACATTCGTATCCATTAAAACTTGAAAATCAACCGAAATTAAATATATATATATATATATATATATATATATATAATTTTTCTCTTTTTTCAATGGTTTTCTATTTTCTTTTTATTATAAAATGTTTGTACTATTTAGAGAAAACGAATGGCAGGCAGCTGTATGTAACTACTATTTCAATTTGAATTCTATTTGTCGTCGCTTTAGAAATTTGAAAATTCACCCATGCTTCAGGGTTCAGCTGTGCCTCTGTCGTGGAGTTACAATTTGATTATTATTATTTTTAATTGTTATATAAATTTTTAAAATAAAGTCATGGCCCCATCAGACCATCACCAGCCTGTTTTTTTTTTTTTTTTTTTACTTTTACCATTTAATTATTTTCTTTTTTTTTGGAAAATGTAAATAAATGTTTACACATGTTTCAGTTTTCTAAGATGTGTTTTGATGATATTCTTCTTTTTATCAAAATTCTATATCGAATTGTAATATGTATTTCGTTAACAATATGAACATCATTACAAAGAAAAAAAATAATACTGATATTTATTTATATGTTATTTTTGTTGTCTCTTATCTTCCAACCGGAAAAATAATTATTTATCACACAAGAACAGTGATGATATAAACGGATTAACTTTTCAGGGTTGACTCAAATAATTGTGTTGAGATTCAAATGAAATCTGACACACGTAGTCGTTTATGTATTTATCTGAATACTATATGCATTATTATGAACTGGTGCCAGTAATTAGGTTGGTGGTAATGATGTTAGATTGTGTAATAATGAGGACGTACCAAAATGATGGAAAATTATGAATGTATCTAACGGATTTATTTGGATTGGAGCTAAGGTATGTAATGTTACCTAACATTTTTATCATCATGCATTTCATGCTTACTATATCCAAATTGCAAAACATCAAAGTGTGGAAGGGTAAAATTATTATATTTAGTACTGTACTACTATATTTTTTATTTTATCAACTGTAAGAACTAAATTAAATAGACTGGAGACTGATCCACACAAAAAAAAAAAAAAGAACATAGCATGCATATTCAAAATATTTTGGATAATGTTACGAATATAGTGAACTATTGCAAACTAAATTATTTTTTTATATTTGAAACTCACAATAATTTTATTGCAAACCAAGTTTATTTCTATATAAAAACGGTCTATAATTGGTATTTTTATGATTTTTCATGTACACACTAAGTATTACTTACAGGTAAATAAAAAAAAATTTGATTCAAATACATTTTTTATCCCATTCACCGTAATCATTCAAATTTTTTATTAACATAACCAAATCAATAGTCTACCCGAATATATTGACGTCATAAAGATTAAAAAAAACAAACACAATTAAACCATTTTAAAAGAAATATGAACTTATTAATGTCAAAATTGGAAAAGAAAAAAAAAAGAAAAAAGAATAAGCATGAACTTATTATAGAGACTGTAAAATTGTTAGCCACTATAAATTTGATCAAACATCTTTATTTTTAATAACAAAATTTAAGAAATGTAAATATTTTATTGTTATTTTCTTTACATATAAAAATGCAAAATTAATTACATAATATGAAAATTATTATTTCTCCATTTCTTATAGTATAAATATTGATGTATGCTAACACGATTGCAAATATACATGATTGGTAATGAAATCTACAGTAAAACTTCTAAAAATTAATACTCTATAAATTAATAAATTTTGCTAGTCCCAAGTCGGGACAGTGTAAAAAATAACAAAATTTGATAAGATAATAAGATAATAATTTTTTTGAAACCCCCATGTAAAATATAGTCTCAATAATATCATAAATTAATAATCATGTAAATATATATATATATATATATATATGCTGATATAGTAAAGTATGTTTCTGTTAAACCTCATATCTATAAAACAACTGTTATGTTATATCTTCAAACTATAGTGATATAAAATATTCTATAACATTTCATAAAACAGCTAAAATTTTTTAAAGTTTTCAATTTCTAAATATGCATCATTTACATTTTGATAGTTTGATAAACTATTAAAATAAAATGTTTGATATTCTTATTCATAAATTTAAATATTTATGTCATGTGTATAAGTGAATTTGTCTATAATATTTTTAATTCATTGTCAATAATATTTTTTTTATTTCAAATTCAATTCCAAGACCATAAAATTTACAACATCCACAATTCTAATCTTATTTTGCAAAAATTGTCTCAATTCATAATTTTTAAAAAATGAAACAATTAAAAATATACCTATAAATTAATAATTATTAATTTACACTATTAGATAATAATTATTAATTTATAGATAAATTAATATCACTATAAATTAAAAATATGTCTTTGTCCCAACATTATTAATTTATAGAGGTTTTACTGTATATACATAATTGGGTTACACAATCTTATATGCAAATTTCAATTTATTACGTTTTGCAAATATTCTATTATTTTATTTCCTTAACGCATATATCCTAAATTTCTAAGTGATTAAAAAACATATAGCTAACACAACCTAAGGAGATGTTATGAATTTTTGTTATATCTTATTGATGAAGAAGAAGAAGAAGATTACACTTATTCAGCCGGCCCTAGCCACAAGCTAATGAAGCATGTGAAATACCTCTTGTCACCTCTAGATTACAACCCAACCCCCATACTTGGCTACTTGCAAAGATGCTTAGACACTTGTTTTTTGAGTATGAAATTAGGCTTTCTTTTGTCTTTGGCTTGTGGCCCTAGAAATGTCAGAGACGGTTCAGTATACATTGGATTAATAACTATGAAGTTTTGAAGTAAGACTACTGTATGAACAAGACTAAGCGTTACATGTTATGTTCTTTGACCAGGTATATGAACTAATGGTAGGTGTCACTCCATTCTCTAGTCTTTACATATTATGAACAAGAAGACCAAAACGCATGGACCTTCTTAAGTATTAAAAAACAAAAAGATGCACAAAACACTATAAGGGAATAGGAGCAAAGCTAGGCAATACATTTAACAGTAAATGGGTGACACCTAACATCAAAATAAGTTTTACTACTATTATATAGTGTGTAGTGTAGTGAACATACATTCACGTATTAATAAATAGTAAAAACAAAGGGGTTAGAGTAGGAAGAGGGATATCGAAAGTTAGCGTACGGCGTTGGTCTCTTGCAGACAAGACGCCATTATTAATTATGACCCAAAATAAACTTCTTCGATCTAATCAAACAACAACACAACACTTACACACACATCCTCTTGTTAATCTAACCAAACTTCACTTTGGTTTTATTTTATTTTATTGTGTTATTTGTCATTAAACAAAAATACCCTCTCACACTTCTTTATCTTCCTAGCTTCTTGACCATTAAATAAAAAGGTTATCGTCCGGATTCTTGGACCATTATTATAAATAACTCTTGTCTCCTCTAGATTACAACCCAACCCCAATTTTTTCCCTTATCTCTAATTTTATATTCCTTTTATCCTCTCTATTTTAATATAAGATAACTAGTTCCCAAAATTTTAGAGTAAACGTTTAAAAAACAAAATTTTATTTAACATCTATTTACAAATTTTTAATACAGTATAAGATTAACATAACCATAATTACAAGAAAAAATGAACAAAATAAATTTTTGATTACCAACTTTGATCTTACAGTATTATTAGTAAAAACCTGAAAAATGGTATCACTCAAATGTTTGAATTGCAAATTTATCAGTCAAAATTTTATAAAATTGTGTGATTGGTAAGAAAAATTTACATAATTTTAGAATTATCGACAATTACCACAAGCTATCAACCAATAAACATTTATAAAACAAATGGAATATTTCTTATAAAGACGACGAAACAAACAACGTAACATTTTAAAAGCGATGATAAGGAATTTGTTTCTGTTTTATTTTAAAGTTATGAAATGTGGAAATGAGAAGTCGCTATTAAACTTTTGTACAAATCTCAGACTCTCCCGCTTGTTACCAATGGCCTTAGCTTCTTCCTCTCGTGATTTACTTTTCCCCATTCCCTTATTTATATTTGTCTTTTGCTTTTTTTTTTCATTTCTCTATTTTTTTTTTTTACCACACATTGCTTTCTTTCACAATCGATAAAGATCATCAAAATATATATGTTGCTTTGTTAACCGCGTCTAGAGGGAGTAGGAACTGAGTAAAAACGTGACAACAGATTAATTCACTGTGCACTTATAAATACTTTTACAATATTATAAGAAAATTATACATACATGTACAAAAATTTTACCGACTCAAACTATTATACATTATATCTTTCAGTTTACTATTCTGTTCAACATTTATTTTCTAATACATTTTGTTTTGTAGTACTAACTATAATGTTTGTTCGACAACTAGTAGTAATATAAATGGAGTCAATATATATATGATATAAGTTGCATTTATGTATCTTGAACGCTAAAGTTTGGTACTACAACTTTTTTTTTAACTAGTACAACGAATACAACATTTACGTTTTTAATCTGCTTTCTGGGTCCTCGTCAGTCTTAAGTTTTTAACTTTTCAAGCATATAAAGCAGCGAGAATTAAAATTGATTTGCTCATCAAGATCAAGCTATTACTATTAAAAAAAAAACTTTATAGGATACATAATTAATTAACTAGTTTAATACTAAAGCTCGAGCGTTTTTAACAGAACGAGGTCTTTTTAATTAACTTAAAACAATTAATATATTGTTTTGATGTTTTGCTTTTTTCTTATGTTTATGTCAGCTCTCGTTGACCATATAAAGCTTCCCATTCGTCCACGTGGATTTTTCTCTGACATACATGACCCCACGAGTGATTTTGTATGATTAATATATCAATTTGAATCTCCCTTTCCGTATATTTTAAAAAATCACACGACAAAGGTGAAATGTGTAAATTGAAATGAACTGGTTAACACATTATGGTTTTCAAAGTTTTCATAAATCTTAAATAGATTAAGTTTATATGTTATATACCCCTAAAGATTAATGTTTAGAAAATTTTATTCATTTTAAAAAAATAATAATTATTGAGTTTAAATATATATTTTTTTTTACTAAAAATATATTATTTAATTTTAAACCAATTAATTATTTTAAATATTTTGAATAATTACTTTTTAAAATTTACAAAAGCTAAAAATAATGACAAAGAAAAATAATAATAATAAAAAAGCTTTGCTTGTAATCATCGATGCTCAAAACCGAAAGGTGACAAATTGCAATTAATGGTCAACGCATTTATCCAAAACTGAAAACTCCAACACCATCTCATAACAGCGTGAGTTATACGCTCTGACCGAGAGCATCTTAACTAGCATCGAACGAACAGGGATCAAAAGCGTGTTACCACACATGCACAAAGCGCGTGGTTATATAATTTTTTCGTAATAATACGTATTGCTTAAGCTTTTTTTTTATCAAAACAGTGTAATTAACTCAATTTTTATATTGTAAGTTCATTAAAATTATTTTTTTTAAAAATATATTTTTCCATTTCTGTGAATAAAACAAAGCAGAAACATCAATTTTCTCGCGCGCCAAACATCCGAATAATAAAAAGACAAAAACAAAAAGGAGAGCAAAAATAAAATAAAAATAAAATAAAATCTTTAATAAAAAAAGATAAATAATAAAAAAAAGAGGACAAGCGTGAAATAAAACCCTTCACTTTCTTTGGCATTTGTCTTCACTTCTTTTTATCTCTCTCTCTCTCTCACACAGTAAGAAGAGAGTCTCTCTAATGGCTGTAGAATGAACAAACGATTACAAAACAATCTCCTTCGTCTTGATGGCTTTAGAAGAAGAAGAAGAGAGTCAAAACGCACCGTATTGCGTTGTTCTCGATGGTCTCTTCTGTGAGGAGGAAGAGACTGAGTTTGGGGAAGAAGAAGAACAACAACAAGTAGATTTGTGCTGCGAAGAGGGTGTCAAAAAGTTTCCGTTTTTACAACTGGGTTTGTCTGATCACGATATGTTTTGGGATGACGATGAGTTGTCGAATCTGATTTCGAAAGAAGCAGAAGAAGACTTGTTTAAAAAAAAACCGAGTCTTTATTATGACGAAATCTTAGATGATGAGTTTCTTGTTCTGTGTCGTGAAAAGGCTCTTGATTGGATTTTCAAAGTGAAATCTCATTATGGTTTTAATTCCTTGACGGCTCTTCTAGCTGTTAACTACTTCGATAGGTTTATTACTAGCAGGATGTTTCAGTCTGATAAGCCTTGGATGTCTCAGCTCACTGCTGTCGCTTGTTTGTCTTTAGCTGCTAAGGTTGAAGAGATCCGTGTTCCTTTACTCTTAGATTTTCAAGTAAGTTTCCTTCTTTCTTACTTTTTCCCTCAGATTCACTTTAATGTCAGCTTGAAAATTGCAGATTTTGAGTCTTCTCTCTTTGTTTATTAAGGTGCAAGAGGCAAGATATGTCTTTGAGGCTAAGACTATACAGAGAATGGAGCTTCTTGTTCTGTCTACTCTTGAATGGAGGATGCATCCTGTCACTGCAATCTCGTACTTTGATCACATTATTCGACGATACCGCTTTCAATCTCATCAGCAATTGGATTTCTTGAGTAGATGTGAATCTTTGTTGCTCTCTATTGTTCCTGGTAATGTTTTAAACCTCTTTACTTGATTTCAGTTTGGATCTCTCTCTTTCTCTCTCTCTCTTGGATGCTAAATTCTTGTTCTTGTTTTGTCTTTTTTTTTTGTCAGATTCGAGGTTTCTGAGTTATAGTCCCTCTGTGTTAGCCACTGCAATAATGGTCTCTGTCATTAGAGATTTCAAGATGTGTGACGAAGCTGTATATCAATCTCAGCTCATGACTCTACTCAAAGTTAATAAGGTTTGTGTGTTTTGTTACTCTTAAAAGTAATTATCTTTGGAACTTTAAATGCCTAATGTGTGTAATTAGTGTAAGGATCAAGAACTGATTCAATCATCATCTTTTTACTTTTAAAACAGGCGAAAGTAAATAAATGCTATGAGTTAGTGTTAGACCACAGTCCAAGCAAGAAAAGGATGATGAATTGGATACAACAACCGGCTAGTCCTATCGGTGTATTCGATGCATCATTCAGCTCTGATAGCTCGAATGAGTCATGGGTTGTGTCTGCTTCTGCTTCTGCTTCAGTCTCGTCTTCACCATCTCAAGAGCCTTTGCTCAAGAGGAGAAGAGTTCAAGAGCAGCAGATGAGGTTGTCTTCAATAAACAGAATGTTTCTCGATGTCCTTACTAGTACTAGTCCTCGCTAATAATAATGTCTACAACTTTATCTTAAATCTGTCGATTTAGAAAAAACGTTTAAAATCTGTTTCCATGTTTTACATATTATCCGGCTATGGTTAAATTCAGAAACAGTATGTGTTTTTTACTTGGCTCATGTTTCAAATGGTGTCTGTTTCGTTTATTTGATTACCGAAAAGTAGAGATCTTTTCCCATTTACACTAGAAGTTTCATTATGATCTACCTTGTTTCATCTAAAGATACAAGTCAAAGATTAGATCTTCAGATGCATCAGCAATACCATTACACTACTGGTACTGATCTAAAAATATGACATACATTATTGGTTTGTTACTTAGTACAGATATGAGGGACTTTGTCCTTTGAATTGAAGAGACAACTATTGAGTTAGTTGGACGACCAATAGTGTTGGACAACTATAGAGTTTGTTAGCTCCTTCATAATTTTATTTTCTATTAAACTTTTTCAGTATTTTTGTTTTTGTTCCTTTTTCTGGGAGGGTTTGATTTGAGAGGAAATGCGGAGAGACCAACACTTGGGTTGGTCCAAGTACTTGTGTTGTATTCAGTTGTGTGGTGAAAAGCAAAGTAGCAAACTTGTTGAGATATACACATAACAAACGTACACATATCACTTTATCTACTTCTTGCCATTGCTATATCATGTCAAAACATTAAATAAATACCTTCCATGAAGAGTCTTGTTATCACACAGGACCAAATAGCATTAAAGAGATTCAAAAGAAAAGAAAATAAAATGGAAGCTTTTGGTTGAACTAGAGTGAATGTATCAAAATCAAACCACTCATAAAAACTTTTGTTCTGTGATCTCTCAGAGATCTTGTGTGTTTCTTGAAACTCTTAAGACAATTTTTTATATTAGTACTTTAATTTAAGAAAGAAAGAAAAAAAAAATTCTAAACTTTAATGATATAACTGGTAAATTTTAATAGAATTAATCTTTCCCCTAAGGGCTAAGGCAAACATGAATTTAAACTGTTCCAAAGGATTAATCACTGTCTTATGTTGAAGTTGAGCACCGGCCGTGGCATACTCCCACACACCAATATGAGCCGGCCTTGGAGGATGGTAAACGTCTTAGACTTCATTGGCCTATCAATTGGTGGGACCTCGATTTATATATCACATTCATTACAAAACCAAAGTTTTCGTCATCATTTCTGATTATGAGTTCATTGAAAATCCAACATTAATCTTTTCAATATTCATTACTATGACAGCTAAGACCACTACAAAAAAAAACACAGAAACCTCTCATCTACTGTAGTAAAAGCTCAAAAGATTTCGAAAATTCAAAATCACCGTTGACTTTTTATTATCCTAAACCTCAAATCAAGCATGTAAATATAACTAGGCGTCATAACTCATAAGAGATTCTATAATGATTTGAAATAATAATAGCATCCAACATCTCAAAATGATGAAACCTTAGTTGTAAAAACAAAACACACACACACACACACAAATTCATATCCACAAAAGCACTTTCACAGCTAGATAAAATCAGTAATTGACTTGGTTTGTCAAAACATTTTGGGCCGGGTGGTAACCAAATTAGCCCATTCAGTCTAAATCATTTTCTGTGTACTCTTACTTAGGATTATGACCGGTTGAGAAGCACACGTGCATGTGTAGTATACACGTGTGGGTGTCTCAAATGAAAAAAACCAATACGTGTAGTTGTACGGAATGTCTTTACTTGGCGAATAAGCGGCTAAATTTAATTTCAAAGCAGTCGTGTCAGAACTCAGAAAGTGAACAGCTTATGGGTACTTTTGTCTTTTCGAATATGTAGCCTTTTTTCTTTTGTTTTACTATACGATGAATTTTATTATTTCTTTTGCTCCGAAAAGTTAATTTCAAATTCGAACTAGTAACTATGGGGAAATTAATATGAGAAAATAACAAAGATGAGACATTTTAGTCATGTTTAACTTGTACAATAGTAAAAACGAATATATATATATGTAAAACAGGACTGATACGAAGTCTTAAATCTTTGTGTATTTTAAAAAACGAAATGTTGAATGGTATAAAACTTGATAATTTGTTTTTTTTCTTTAATAGGCAAATTAATAATTTTTTGTTAGAATTACCATCAAGATTCAATAATCTCTTTCATGTCGACCGGTGACAAAACTGGTAGGGAGAAGATAGTTGTTCACAAAATAGTTGAGGAAAATAAAAAACCAAACTTTATTTAACAGTGCGGTAGATTGAAGCCGATGATAATATCTTATTCCATTAGGCTTTAGTTTTCTAATTTTCTACCGTGTGATATGTCCAACTATAAGTATGTCACATCTAACTAAGTTTAAATATCGACAGAAAAAAAAAAGATGAATAAACAATAACATCCTTTTGTTATTTGTAGTCAAGGCCTAGCTAGAGACTCCATATTTAGCCTCACAATTTTGAGGTTAGTTCTCGCAGCTATGCTGCCAAATGCCAACGGAGGATCTAAGTGAAAGAACAACCGAACTAATATGACTGTGACTCGCGGCAACTTTATTATCTCAATGTAAAATGTATTTGTATATATCCGACAACGATACATCCATGTTATCTATAGGGCAAATGTTACTTACAATTTCGTTCGAATAATTTTAATCACAAGATGCCAAATATGTTTTTTTCCGGCTGCATATGTGTGGACAACATATCTATCTACGCGTATATGATTTATATATATTTCTTGCGACAAGTTGATACAATAGGGGAATTTGGGTTTGTCTATCAACTCGAATGACACAATGAACTCGGTCTTTCACACCGACTAATCTACTACCATCCATATGTTAGTTAGTATTATCTTTGTGTTATTTAAAACCTATCGATGCCTTAAGTATATCAAATGATCCTGTGTTAGCCAAACCCTACCAAGCAAAAAGAAGATTAAAAAATTAACAGAACAAACCCGACAATCGAAGTATGGATCGTAACAACAAACATTAGATTATATAGTTTATTATATTAGGTCTCGCAATATAATTTATATATATATATATAAGTCACATCGTGCACCGTCTTGTTCCTTTTGACAACAACCTATTTACAAATTTTTTTAAGACACATATTATTGGAAATTTGGAATTATTATCATCCCACATCTCAGATATGTGTTCACCAAATATGTTCACGTGCATCTCTCAAAATCGAGCTCAGTGTACAGCAAATATCAAATTATTCATAATTCATCCAATTTTTATTTTTTAGAATTTACCAAAAAATATTACTAAATCTTCCATGTTAATAAAGTTATTAAGTTTTTAATTTTTTTTTACTAATTTAATTATATTAGATAAGGTATGCCTAAGCATACAAATGAGCCTAGTAAAGTTTACAGCCCACCAAAATTACACGACAGAGCATATTCACTTTATAGCTTTTTAAATCTTCTAAATGCTATCTGTACATATGAACCAAAAAATTTTCCCTCTTCACCTGAGCTTGCCATCAAATAACAGAGGATAAAAAGGTCTCTTCTTCAAAGACTAAACTAAGCCACTGAGGGTAAGATACTGCAACATATGATTGCATTCTCAGGTCCCTAGTGATGCTTTGAGCGATGAGACCCGCTCCTCTGTTTGCTTGCTCCACCTCGTGTTCCAAACACCAACCACTAATCCTTCCCAAAATCCTTCTTAGTTCCATAGACTGAAACCTGAAAGACGGCCAAGCTTTCGGCCTGTTCACCGCCCCTACGAGAGTTTTATCTTGAATGGCAAATATCACATTTATAAACCTGTGACTTAACATGCTTTTCATCGCTCATTCCAAAACTCTGAAAACTCCTTCGTCTTTATCTCTAGTGTTAGAGAAAGCTCGTCTACTGTGCATAAGGACGATTCCTTCATCATTTCTCACTACCCAAGCTCCTCCTGCAATCAGTTTTCCTTTGGACCAAGAGCAACCAACATTACACTTTACCCAGGATTCTTGTGGTCTAGACCAAGAAACGAGAAGTTCACCATCCTCTGTTGTAGTTTGGTTGAGCGAAGGACTCAGTGTCTCAGGATTTTCTCCACTGTCCTTTACCTGAGCCTGAAACCAATCATCAACCTCTTCATGAATTTTGCTCTTTGTATCTAGAGGAGAGAAACAGATACCTTCAAAGCATAAAGAGTTCCTATTTTTCCAGATCCTCCACAGGATCCAAGGGAAACATTTTCTCAAACCAGCTGGCCATCGCAGGTTGTTTCTGTTGGTTAGGAGATGATAGACATTTGAGAAAACAGAGCCGTTTTGGAACCCAGAATCCGGAGAAGGATAGTCAGATAGAGCCCAAATCTGTCTGGCATAAATGCAAGTAAATAAGATGTGGTTAATGGTCTCTTCTGCTTCTCCACAAACTTGACAAAGTTCATCTCCTTCAATTCCTCTTCTCCTGAGTAGATTTGCCACTGGAAGAGCTCAACTGAGGACTTTCCATAAGAATATCTTGATTTTCGGGGCGGTTTGAATACTCCATACCTCAGTTTTGAGACCATTTAGAGATGGTTGAGCTTCAGCATCCTTGAGCGCTTGAGAATTAATAGATAGGGAGGCTAGCCAGTAGCCTGATTTGACGGAATACTCCCCACTTTTGTTATGCTTCCACACGTGATAATCTTTGTGATCTCTTACAGGTTTAATAGATTGTATTCTGTTTATATCTTGGGGAAAGAAGTGCTCTTCCAAAGCATCTAGATCCCACAACCCTGTAATCGGATCAATAAGGTCCTTCACTCTCAAGCAAACGTCAAAAATGATATTTTTCCTCCATGGTGCTCTCATCCCATTATCCTCAATCCACGGTTCGGTCCATACAAACATTGATTCTCCATTTCCTATCTTCTTCTCTAAACCTTTTTGTAAGAGCTCTCTTCCATGTAAAATACTTCTCCACCCGAAAGAGGGACGATAAGACAAACCTGCCTCCAAAAAATTGTCAAGCGGGTAGTATCTACTCTTCATTAGCTTTGAAAATAGGCAATCCTCGTCTTGGAGTAACCGCCAGGCTTGTTTGGCTAGGAGCGCTTGGTTAAAAGTTTGTATGTCCTTGAATCCAAGTCCCCCTTTTTGTTTGGGGAGACACAGTTTATCCCAGCTTAACCAATGGATTTTCCTTGAATGTTCATTTGAACTCCACCAAAATTCTGCCATAGCGCTTGTCAAGTTTTCACAGGTTGACACTGGCAATTTGAAGCAGGACATAGCAAAGACATGCATTGCAAAGGCCATTGACTTCAATAACATTTCTTTGCCTCCCTGAGAAAGAAACCTTGAATACCACCCTGACATCTTACCTTTAACTCTGTCTTTGAGGTATGAGAGCATTTCCACTTTCGATCCACTAAAACATTCGGGTAAACCTAAATAAGTGCCAACACCTCCTTAATTGAAAATCCCCAGTTTTCCTTGGATAGACCTCTTTATCACCTCATTTACTTTTGAGCCAAAAGTAATTGAGGATTTTGAAAGGTTGATGATCTGTCCTGTGGCTGCACCATAAGTATTCAGGATCCGTTGAATTGTGTTAGCTTGATCCATAGAAGCCTTGCATAAAAACAAGCTGTCGTCTGTAAACAGCAAGTGATTAACCCAAGGTCCTTGATCTGAGAAAGAGATGCCTTCGATTTTGCCTTCCGCTTGAGCTTTGTTTAACAGATGTGATAAACCTTCTGTGCAAAGTACAAAGAGAAAAGGGGATAGAGGATCTCCTTGTCTCAACCCTCTCTGAGGAGTTATCATCCCATATGGCTGGTCATTAAGTAGAACTGAGTAAGTAACCGTGGAGACACATCTCATCACCCATTCAATCCAAATATTATGAAATTCCATGGCCACTAAGAGATACCTAAGATAGCTCCATTCTACCCTATCATATGCCTTTGACATATCAGTTTTTATGGCCATGAAGTCCTTAGAGATACTCGGATGAACTCTCAAGCTGTGCACTAGTTCGTGAGCAACGAGAATATTATCCGATATGAGCCTGTCTGAAACAAAAGCTGATTGTGATTCAGAGACAATATCTTAAAGGAAGGGTTGCAACCTGAACACCATGATTTTTGAAATGATTTTGTAAAGTATTGAGCAAAGACTTATAGGTCTTAAGTTTGTCATTTCTGTAGGACGATGCGTTTTTCGAATCAAGCACAAGTGTGTGTAGTTCCAATCAGATGGGAGAACTCCTTCTACAAAAAACTTCCGAATCTCAGCAATTACTTGAGGACCTATGATGTTCCAGTAATGTTGAAAGAATAACGCCGACATTCCATCAAGTCCGGGAGCACTAGACGCTTTAATGGAAAAAGTTGCAGCTTTGATTTCTTTAGCTGAGACCTTCTTGATCAGGGCTTTATTCATTTCCTCAGACACTCTAGTACTGAACCCTGAGAATCACTCATTGAAAGGAGCAGGATTAGAAGATTTAAACAGATTGGCGAAATAAGCCGAGGCTACTTCTCCCTTTGCAGCTTTAGATTTCTGGAAGATCCCATTAATATCCTTAAGCTTATCAATTATATTTCTATCTCTGTTGTTTTTAACCGAAGCATGAAAGAACTTAGAATTCCTATCTCCACTTCTTAGCCACTTTTGTCTGCTTTTCTGTTTCCAATATTTTTCTTCTTCTCTGTAAGCCAAACAAAGTTCCCTTTTTGAGATCCTAATCTTCTGGAAGTTTGGCCATCTATCAGACTGTTCTTTCTCCAGAGCAACCTCTATCTGCTGAATTTTGTCAAAAGCATTCATAGAGTTCTTTTTTTTTCAAGTACTTAAAGATTTCCTGCACTCTCTGATTCTGTTTGCAACTGACAGATTAAAACCTGGTCTCTGCACTGTCCATGCTTTGATAATAGCTTCCTTAACCCCTTGTTTACGCAGGAAACGACAATCAAACTGAAACTGGCCCTTATAGGATTGTTGCGAAGACATCAACTTTACTAGAACAGGTCTGTGATCAGATCCTCTCATATCCAAGAAAGCTAGGTTTGAAGCTGGAAACTGAACAAACCATTCACTATTGCCAAAAGCCCTATCCAATCTGCTCTGGATCCACATATCTCCTCTCTTACCAGCCCAAGTGAATTTATTTCCATGACTCGGAAGCTCACTCATATCACAAGCATTTAGCATATCCGAGAAAGGCTTCAAAAAAGCATAAGTTCTTCTTGGACCACCTAGTTTTTCACCATTATGTAGAATCTCATTGAAATCACCTAGGATACACCATCTATCTCTCCGTCCAATTCCAATCCTAGATAATCTTTCCCAAACAAAGTTTCTATTACTCTTATTCGGATTACCATAAATACAAGAAACAAAGAAGTTTAAATCTCCAAACTGAACTTGAAGATCCAACATGTTCTTATCAAAAAACTTTATATCTAGCTTAATATTATTCTTCCAGAACAGAGGAAATCCACCACATTTTCCAATGGGGTCAACAGTAAAACCCGATCATATCCTAACAATTCTTGCAGGTCCACTAATACATCTCTTTGATTCATAGTCTCCATCAAAAAAAGCATCTCTGGGAAATGTTTCTTACGCATTTCTTTGAGACAAGGAATCGCCAAGTCTTGAGACCGTCCCAAGCCCTGACAATTCCAGCTCATTATGCTCATTGGGCGTTAGGCAATCCCCCCTTTGGGATCACCTCTTTGGGATTAAGCTTTTGTTGTTTAGCAGTGCTTGTTCCCACAATGTCTGCTTTTCTCTTCTCTTGCTCACCAATTGTTAGGCCCTTCTTCAGATTGTGCATACTTTCTATCTGAAACTGATCCTTAGGCTTGAATTTTCTCATAGACTTTGAAGGTCTGTTTCTTGGTTTACCTTTTTTCAAACCAATCCCGGATGAACCAGACTCAAAGGATCCAGTCCTGTAACCCATCGAATTGGCTTGAAAAGGTTGAGAAAGAGTAAGGAAGTTGCTATGATGATAAGTAGAATCAATATAAAACTTCTCCACAGGCCAAACACTTTCTTCCATTAGATTTGTCTCAGGAACCCTTTTTTCCAAACTAAGTGAGCCAGCAGCTTCGTTTCTCAATGAAATTTCCGGGTCTTCAAAACCAAAGACAAACCCTTTCCCTTTGTTTACCTCGGGGTGGAAAATAGGAGCAGGTTCTAACCTTAGGATTGATTTTTTCTAAATGGGGTCCTTTTTAACCTCTCCCACAGTCTTCTTTACACGATCCCTTTTTATGACTAATTCTTCCTCATTTCCTAGCCTCAAATACTGCATCATACCTTCCAGTACTTCAGGAGCAATACGAGGTCTCCCGGAGTTGGGATCAATTCCAACTTGATCTTCTGATAGCACTCCAAACAGCGGGTCAGACGGTTGTAGCACCGGCTCTGCTTTGGGATTTTCAGCTTTCCCACCTGTTCTTGAAGAAACCTCTATAGGAACCTGTTTGTTCAGGAATAAGGGACAATCCTCCTTTTCATGGGTGAGTCTTTGGCATTCATAGCACCGTTTTTGAATTTTTTCGTATTCAAAGTTGACAGACGTAGTGCCCCCATTCTTTATAACCACCGCTTTTGATCTTTTAAGAGGTCTAGAGACATCAAACAGAACCTTAACTCTAATGAATTCTTGTACTTGAGGCTCATCTGGGTCAAAAGCTACCTCTAATACTTGCCCAATGATTTCCCCTAAAGCCGTTAAGGCCTGTTTCGTGTAGAAATTTATCGGCAGCTTCCAGATCTGAATTCACAAAGGAATAAATTGCAGATAATTATCAGGGGGATATTCATACCATCTATCCATAACCACAGCCCATTGGTTATAAGTTTGGACTCCTTTGTCGAGCACTTCTTGCAAGTCATGTTCATACTTGAATATGAACTGGAAGTGTTCTCTTGGTAAAGCGATTCCCCTCACTCTTCCAATCTTTTGCCACTTCCTTGGCATATTTGTGATTAGGTGATTCATCGGATGTCTGGCTGGGTTTAGAGTACGCCCCACCAAGCTAATGGTGTTTCTTTCGCACGAGGAGAATTCTGGGAGATCAGGTATCTCGAACGGCAACTCTTCCTCATCCTTCAGAGACATATCCATCAAGGCTTTATCCATCGTAGATGACATGATTAAGAAAAAACTGGTAAAAACTTCACAAGATTGAAAGACAAACTTTCTTACTTTTTCTCAGAAATTTAAGATCTATTTTTCGAAACACAAAAAGTAACGATAAATTGGGTGAATAGAACTCGAAAAAAACGTGTTTTTACTACTTTTACTCTAGTTTTCAAACTAGTGATAGACACTAAATAAGATAGAGTATTTTAAGCCCAAAAGAGGGAAACCTTGTCAAATCCTTGTTATTAAGTTTGTAACTAATTTGACATAAAATACGGAATAAGAAATGATAATAAATAAAAAAAATAGTTATGAAACGGTTCGAGAAAGGTTGGGGAGAAGGTGCAAATGACGTTTGAGTGCGTTACTACGTTAGAGAGAAGAGAAAGACAGTTTACACACAAAACAGTCCCCCAAAACTGACACGTGGCAGTTGGCTCAAATGGATGACAGTTAGTTGTTTGTTGAAAGATTACAGCCCGGATTTCTGCCATACACACATTAAAAAAATTAATTCTCTCAATTGGCCAAACACTCTTTTGTCGTTTTGTCCATGTCATCCAAACTCTTCTATTTTTATTTAAAAATTTTCCGACCTCTTACTTTTAATCCTTTGTGGCCGTTTCTTTGTAACAAGTATATGAAACAGAGAATATTATTTATAGAAATCGTATCTCTAATCATATAAATGTAAGTTTCTTTTATTGTGTGACTTTGAATTTGGACATTTTATAACGTACCACATCTAATTTTCAAATCGTCATCCAACAGAAACTGAACCTCTTAACTTTTTGTTGTTGTTGTTGTTAACCATGAAATCAACAAATGTTTTTAGTGTTTTGTTATATCCCAAATTTGTAGCATTAGGCAGTTTTATACCTTTTTCAGTTAAGGATAAGAAAACACTAAACCAATTGAAAAGTTCCAGACAAATTAATTTCATTTCTCAAAACAGTTACAAATCTTGTTTGGGTCAGTCAAAAAATTAGTTAAAAAATATAACTGCACTCCAAAATTTAACTTGACTAATCCCTCCCCATTCCTCTCTTAGTGCAACATGTAACTACTTCAAAGTCCATAAACTTATATAATTAAAAAATAAATTCAAAATCAGACTTTTCATATTTTCAGAATAAATTATATAAAAATTTTAAAATTAGGTGTTTCATATTCTCAAAATGATTAAAGAAAAATAAAATAAAAAGTAGACATTTCATATTATAATAAAATTAAATTAAAATTCAAAATTAGACGTTTCATATTTTTGAAACAAATAAAGAAAAAATTCAAAACTAGGCGTTTTATATTTTTCAAAAAAGAAAAATTCAAAACTATACAATCATAGTCTAGAAAAACTAAATAAATTTTAAAATAAGCGTTTTGTATTCTCAAACGCAACACGCCTGTTCCTTAATTTGAACCCTTTTCAGTTTTATAAAATAACAAATTACAAAAAATCAATTTTCAAAACAGTTACAAATATTAGTTTTCACTCAATCAAAATATGTTAAAATTTTACTTACTACAAGCTAACTATAATTTTATTTTAAAAAATTCTTCAAAAACTGTAATCAAAATTTTTTACCCCTTCCAATAATTCCAAATTCAAAAAAAATCAGATTAGATATGTTTGCATTCTCAAAAATATAAATAAAAAAGAAACAAATTAGTACTTCCTCTGTCCCATAAAGATTGATGTTTTGTAAATTTCAAAAAGTAATTATTTTTCTATTTTGAATTGTAATTAATTTATATTTTTTCTCTTTACCAAAAATTAGTTATAAATTAATTTACAAATAAAAACTAAAATTTTTTTTAATGTGTGGGAAGTAGTACATATCAGAAAAAGGTACAAATATTGGTATACAGGCTGGCTTTTGTCCAGTAAAAAAAGTCAGAAGTTTGCATAAAAAACTGTCTTTACCCAAATGGCCAAACCTAACCGTTATCTCTCCTCTTTATTTTTCCCTTCAGATATTTTTTTTTTAAATTGTTTTCAAAAAAATTCAAAACTCCTTTTTTTTTTTGTTCTTCACCTCAGATTGGGCGAATAATATCAGAGCTTTCCTTGTAGGTTTCCGTGATTTTGTCGCCTTTAACTTCCCATCCTACCCCACTCGCTTCTCACGCGCGTTTCCCTCACTTCTTTTAAAAACTAACTAGTACTACTGTATATCACACGCTCCATCATAAAAAAAAAAACAGACGCAGCCCAGAGATGATGACACGTGTTAACCTACAGCTGTATCCCAAAAACTTTCAAAACCGCTTGCGTGGAAGAAGCGGTGCCCTTAAGGCCATGACTTTCACCACCGTCTCAACCGGTTTCCGGTTTAATTATCCTCTCTCTCTGTTATAAATATCTTTTTCCTCCTCTCTTCAGTTTTCCTCTCATCTTCTTCTTCTTCCTCTACAAACCAAAAAAACAAAACCGAAACAAAACAAAAAAAAAATTATAAAAGATCTTTTTCTTTTCTCTCAAAAAAAATGGCGGATCGAGTGAAAGGTCCGTGGAGTCAAGAAGAAGATGAGCAGCTACGAAGGATGGTGGAGAAATACGGACCGAGGAACTGGTCCGCGATTAGCAAATCGATTCCAGGTCGATCTGGTAAATCCTGTAGGTTACGTTGGTGTAATCAGTTATCTCCGGAGGTTGAGCACCGTCCTTTCTCTCCTGAGGAAGATGAGACTATCGTAACCGCTCGTGCTAAGTTCGGTAACAAATGGGCTACCATTGCTCGTCTTCTCAACGGTCGTACGGATAACGCCGTTAAAAACCACTGGAACTCGACGCTTAAGAGGAAATGCGGCGGTGGTGGTGGGGCGGCGATGACGACGGTGACGGTGGAGGATGACGACGAGGAGGATTTAGATCGGCCGACGAAGAGGAGATCTGTGAGCTTTGATTCTGCTTTTGCTCCGGTGGATACTGGGTTGTACATGAGCCCTGAGAGTCCCGTTGGAATCGATGTGAGTGATTCGAGCACGATTCCGTCTCCGTCGTCTTCGGCGGCTCAGCTTTTCAAACCAATGCCGATTTGCGGCGGGTTCTCGGTGGTTCCGCAGGCGTTATTACCGGTGGAGATGTCTTCGTCATCGGACGATCCGCCAACTTCGTTGAGTTTGTCACTACCTGGAGCTGAGAACACGAGTTCGAGCCACAACAACAACAATAGCAACAACAACAGCGCGTTGATGTTTCCGAGATTTGAGAGTCAGATGAAGATTAATGTAGAGGAGAGAGGAGGGCGTAGAGGTGAGTTTATGACGGTGGTGCAGGATATGATTAAAGCTGAAGTGAGGAGTTACATGGCGGAGATGCAGAGAACAAGTGGAAGTGGTAATGGTGGATTTGTCGTCGGCGGAGGTTTCAGGGATTGTGGCATAATAACACCCAAGGTTGAGTAGTTTTTTTTTGGTTTTTTGGTTTAGGAGAAGGAAGGAACTCGAATCAATTTGGGATTTCCAAAAAGAGTATTCTTTTTTTTTTTGGGGGTTTATGGTTAAATTAAAAAAAATGGAAAAAAAAAATGTACAGAGGAATTAAAATTTCTATGGAATAATCTTAAATTTCAAATGTTTTTCATTTACTGATTAGTGATGATATGGAACAAAAAAACCTATAAAAACAAGTTTAGTATTTTACAGCAAATTAGTGAGACATTCTTGTCACATAATAACACTGTGACCTAGATAGAGTTTAGTCAACAAAAAGTAGGATAACAAGAAATATTCTACATGTACACTACTCTCTAATGTTTATATAGATCCTTGTATAGTGGCTATATAGTAATGGTGATTAGTGAGTGAGACCTTGTAACATGTTGCCTGTACAATGTCAAAGAATTACTATAGGTAGGTTGTTAGATAACTCCATTTTTGTATAACTCATTCATATTACTATTGACTTACGGAAAAATAATACATTTTATAGAAAATCAATTTTTTCGTTCTTTATAATCATACAAAATCCTGTCAAGTTTCATCTTTGTTTTTACTCTAAAAATAAACTCCTTACAACATGATAAATTAGTTTTGAAGATTTTGATTTTTAAATAACTTTATGCAGTAAATAAAACAACTTTACGGTGATGTACTGATCTTAAAATAAAATAAAATTAAAACAGAGCGTTATACTAAGAAAACACAAAAAGTACGTCGTATTGGTTGCTGGGTTTTGTCTCAAAGCAAAAGCGGCTTTGCTTCTCCGTAGATCTAAAAGTTACTACGTTCGTCTCCTCTCCTCTCTCACTCATCTTCTTTTTATTCCTTCCCCCTCCCAAATTTCTCCGGCGGTGCGATCAAATCACATCGGATATTATTAATTCTGCCGGCGATCAAATGGCGCTGTCGTCAATCGCAGCGACGGTCTCAATCCTAATCTATTTCTCTCTCCCTTATTCAATCTCAGCTGGTGGTGAAAACATCCTCCACCAATCTCCAACCGCTGGATCACGGCGCCCAATGGTGTTCCCATTGTTTCTCTCCGAACCAAATTCGTCATCTTCTTCGAGATCTTTATCTATTCCGCATCGTAAACTCAACAAAGCCGACTCAAAATCACTTCCTCACTCTCGCATGAGACTCTACGACGATCTTCTTCGTAACGGGTTAGTAAATTAATTTGCCTTCTTTCGTTCCGATCTGAGTCCGTGTAGCTTCGCTTCGATTGATGGTTTATCGAATTCTTTTGTATAGATATTACACAACGCGGCTTTGGATTGGTACCCCTCCACAGATGTTTGCTCTTATTGTTGATTCTGGGAGTACTGTTACTTATGTTCCTTGTTCTGATTGTGAACAATGTGGCAAACACCAGGTAATTTGCTTCAACTCCTTCAAACAAACGTAAAGTTCAAGTCTTTGTGTAAAAAAGTTCATATTTTGATTATGGCCATTGATTCAGGACCCGAAGTTTCAGCCAGAATTGTCCACTACTTATCAACCTGTTAAGTGTAACATGGATTGTAACTGTGACGATGATAAGGAACAATGTGTTTACGAGAGAGAGTATGCTGAGCACAGTAGTAGTAAAGGTGTGCTTGGTGAAGATCTCATTTCGTTTGGCAATGAAAGCCAGCTGACACCTCAACGAGCTGTTTTCGGTTGTGAGACTGTTGAAACCGGTGATCTTTATAGTCAACGAGCTGATGGCATTATCGGATTAGGCCAAGGTGATCTTAGTCTTGTGGATCAGTTGGTGGACAAAGGTTTGATTAGCAACTCTTTTGGTTTGTGTTATGGAGGGATGGATATTGGTGGAGGTTCGATGATTCTTGGAGGTTTTGAGTATCCGTCTGATATGATATTCACTGAGTCGGACCCTGATCGTAGGTATGTTTGTTTTTAACCAAGGGATTGCTTTTGTCTGGTTGACGAAATGGGATCTTTTTGTATTAAATCCTAACGGGATACGTTTAATACCTTTCACACATTTACTCTAGTTTCGGGATGGCGACAGTCTATATTACAATATAGATTTGACGGGGATACGTGTTGCTGGGAAGCAGTTGTTGCTCAACTCTAGAGTCTTCGATGGAGAACATGGCGCTGTGTTAGACAGTGGTACAACTTATGCTTATCTCCCGGATGCAGCATTTGAAGCATTTGAGGAAGCTGTAAGACTTTTTTAAATAATATTATACCTCATAACTGTTAGTGTGTGCCTTTTCTTACATTGAGCTTTTATCTTATTGTATTGAAGGTTATGAGAGAAGTATCCACATTGAAGCAGATTGATGGTCCTGATCCAAATTTTAAGGATACTTGCTTCCATGTCGCTGCAAGGTATTATAATTTTGCAAAACTTTTTGATCCTATATTATAACTTTGCAATCAAGGGAAGTGACTGACTGTTAGATTGGTTCATGCTCAAGTAATGATGTCTCCGAACTTTCGAAGATATTCCCATCAGTCGAGATGGTATTTAAGACTGGGCAGTCGTGGCTGTTGTCCCCTGAGAATTACATGTTCCGAGTAAGTAATTTATCCCTTAATTCTCTTAAGAAGTTCCATTTTCTCTCTATAGCTAGCGTTATAATAGGTTTCTGCAGTAGTATATACTAGTCTCTATGTGTCTGGTTTTTGGTTTAGCTACTAATCAGTAGCTGATATCAAATTGCTGATGTGATTACTTTTTTGTACAACAAAGCATGCCAAGGTGCATGGCGCATATTGTCTCGGTGTATTCCCAAATGGAAAAGATCATACAACTCTTCTAGGAGGTAAATAGATATCTATACTCTGTTCTTATTTTTGCTACTTTCATTTTTTGAAGAACTTTACATATAATCTTATATTATCAGGAATTGTGGTTCGGAATACACTTGTTGTGTATGATCGTGAGAATTCTAAGGTTGGATTCTGGAGAACGAATTGTTCAGAGTTGTCCGATAGGCTTCACATCGATGGTGCAACACCACCTGCCACTTTGCCTTCAAATGATTCTAGTCCATCCCAAAATTCATCAACCAATCTCTCAGGTTAGCACAACAGCTGTAGCTTTCATCTAAACTCTTTCGTCTTTGAAATTACGAACTGAAAAAAAGGAACTATTTATGTGTCTCCTGATGTTTGCGGTACTTGATTCCTCAGGTTTGAGTCAAATTGGTCAAATAAACCTTGATATTCAACTAACAGTCAATTCATCCTATTTGAAACCTCGAATTGAAGAGCTCTCCAAGTTATTCTCCAAAGAGCTCGATGTCGAATCTTCACAGGTGAGCTAAACTGATAAAACACACACTAACTTGTAAGCCTTAACCACTGATTTTGCTAATATTGAGTAAGATAAATGTGAAAATGTCTCTATCTCAGGTCATTTTATCGAATCTCACCTCCAAAGGAAACAACACTCTCATCAGAATGGTTGTCGTCCCTCCTGAACCTTCTACTTGGTTTTCAAACCTTACAGCAACGGTATATGATTTTACAATAAACTTCTCCTTGCATTACTCTTGATTCTATTACCTACTTAAGACTTTTTCCATTATGCTTTCTCGTAGAGTATAGTTTCTCGGTTTACCAATCATCAAATCAAGCTTCCTGAAAGCTTTGGGAACTATCAGCTGGTCAATTACAAACTCGAGCCTCCAAGAAAACGGTACGCACCTTTTTCATTCTTAACCGCCAGCAAAAAGATTAACACTCATTGTCTCATAAAATAAAAGTCTTTTCCTTTCGTATTTAGGACACACAACAGCATTGTCGTGATCGTGATTGGGATCATCGCTGTAATTATGGGGTTATCAGCTTATGGAGCTTGGTTGATATGGAAACGGAAACAAACATCAATACCATACAAACCTGTGGATGAACAAGTCATAGTGGCTGAGCAGGAACTGCAACCTATATAAAGAAACAGTTTTTAATTTTATTTTCACTTAATCATACAAAAGCTGTTTGGTCTTATGCAAAAAAAAAAAAAAAAAAACAGTATCTCAACGGTCTTAATGATCTTTATTGTTTAGTAAATAATGCCAACTTTTTCGTTTTAATTTTATAAAAGTTCTCGTTTTATTTTATTTATTTATTTATTATGTGTTTGGTTTCTTCTCTCTTATATACTCTCTCACATATGAATTAACTTTATCTTTGTTTCTTTCCTGACTAAATCTTTGAATAAAAACAAAGAAATTGTCTTTTTCTGTTTTAATGCTTTGGCGTAAAATTAGGTGAATCGTTTATTTTGTATTAATCTCCTAAATACTAAATATGGATACAAAACTTGTGGAATGGGTCAAATTCAAAACCAAGAGAAAAAAGGAAACCATTTAGTAAATTTTTTGAACTTTTAGGCAGAAGTGAATTAATTGCTCAGTACTGTCAAAAACTGTATCGAGAAAATAATCCCAATAAAATAAAAACAGAAAGATCGTATAAGAATATGGAAAAAAAAGAAGAAGACCAAAAGGAAAAGATAAAACAAATAAAGGAAAAAAGAATATTTACAAATATCAGTTTAGAAAATTTAAGAAAAAAAAAATACAACAACCATTGCCAAATATAATCAACATTTAAAAATAATTTTGTAACAGATTTTTACTTATGAATATAAAAATCAAAATCAAAAATTTACAACAACCATTGCCAAAGTAAATTGGGATTAAAAACCCAAAAATTATATTTTTGGATTCAGTAATCAATCGGTGGTCTCTCGGAGAAGTAGTTGGTGAGTATCTCTCTCTCTGACTCTCTCTATCATCTCTCTTCTCTGTTTCTCCTCTCTCTCTCTCTATATCTCAAAGGGTTTAGGGTTTAAGACTCTCCCAGAAATTTGGATTTTTTCTAACAGATTCTGATCACCAAATCTATTCCAGACTTGTGTGATTATCTTCTAAGATCATCGAATCACTTAATTTTCGCGAAAAGTTTCTTGCTTTTTTCCCCTTTTTTCTCGGTTGTAGGATTTGAACAACTCTTTAGGCTTTGAGATCAGTAAGAAGAACCAATTTCACTGCTTTTATCAGAATTAGATTTCATGAAAGCTGAAACCTTTTTGTTCTAATTTCATTGTTTTTTCGATTGTAGAAGAAGAAAGTTGAAAGCTTTTTTTTTGAAGGGGTGGGGCTTAATGGCGCTTAAACCGAAGTCAAGATCTGAAATCGATGTCTCAGATTGTTCTGGGAAACAACAGTCTGATGATGGTAATGGAGTTAGATATGAAGAGGAGGACGTTGACGTTGAAATCATGGACTGTTTAAATCAGATAGATGATGTGTTTCAAGAAGAAGAGGGTTTGTGTGAAGTGTCTTCGTCTTCTTCGAGTTCTTTTGGTGATTCATTATGTGATCGTGATGCTGATGATTTTGGTTTTGGTGATGGAGATGAAGCTCAGTCTATGTTGAGCAAAGATTACCCATTGCCTGATGGGACTCAGTTTTTGGGTTTGACTAAGAAGAAGACTGATGAGCGGTGGAAGAGACTAACTAAGTCTTTGATGTGGAGATGCAAGTGGATAGAGCTTAAGGTTAAGGAGATTGAGTCTCAAGCTAGAGGGTATGAGAGAGAAGTTGAAGATTACTGTTTGACTAAACAGTTTGATTTGGAGAAGTCTAAATTGGAAGGGCTTGATGGGAAAGCGATTCCTTTTCGTGAACAAACTGAAAAGAGGAATGTTTTTAAGAGAGGAAGAAGGAAACGAGTTGAAGAGACTACAGATGCTGCAGCTTATATGTCTAACCATAATGTTTTCTCTTATTCCGGTATATCCACATTGCAGCTTTTGTTTGCTTCGTTTAACTTTCTTTTTTACCTCGAAAACAATGTTCCAACTTTGTGTTCTTTAACTTTGTGATCAGAGAAACGGGTGACGGTAAATGTGAAATCGCAATATCTTGATTCAGGTAAGATAGATGTTATATACAGTTTATCAAAATGAGGTGGTTGTTTGATGTTAAATGTCTGATCCTGGCAATGAATCTTGGATGTTATGTTAGATATTAGTACAGGCCGCAAAGCTACAGGCAAGCAAGATGGAACTGAAGAGGATTGTCTTCTTTCTGAGTTAGATTGTTCTGATGATTTCCTAGCAAAGCTTCTGATTAAGATTGATGAGGCACAGGTCAAAGCAAGAAGTTTAAAGAAGCGTGTCGATCAGTTGATGTTGGATTCTCAGACTTCATTGATCCCTGAAACGATAGCTCCATGTCATCCAGACTTTAAGATACAAAATGGCAAACAATATGCTCTTGTTGAAGATCCGTTGACCCGTAATCAGAGAGAGGCGAGTGTGCAATGTATACCTGCTGATCATACCGAACATCTATTGGTGGCTCAAATTCCTCCCACTCAAAGTGGTGGGCAATTGTTGACTAACAACTCTCCAATATCATCTAAAAGCTTAAGATTTCATCCTATCCTTGAAGACGTAAGAATTGTTTCTTAATCATTTCCTATTATAATGTTTTGGTTGAAAGAGAGCTCAAATATTTGAATGGTTGTTGTGTAGCTTCTAATGGATGACAAAGAGATGAATGATGAGGAGTTGGAAGCGGACGAGGAGAAGCTTGATTATTTCAGGAAGCTGATCAATGAGATTACAGGCGTGGTATCATCAGAAGAATCAAATGCGGAAAAAGATCCTCAACCGGCTACCAAGAGGTGTAAAACTTCTCACTGAAGCTCTTTCTCTGTACAGGAGCCTTATCTTCTTGCTTGGTGAACCATGTCCATAAAGCTCTTAGAAGATAAAAATATCGTATATTTCGTTCATTCTTCTCTCTCTCTCTCTCTCTACTAACTCTTTGGATTTGGCTCTTTGAGAATTCTGAGACCAGAATAGGTTTCAGAGGTTGTGCACAGTTTATGTGACTTAGATCCGTATCATAGGCTATCTATCTTTCTTTGTTCTATATGAGTCGTATACCCTTTATTATTCTAAATTCAAAATCTTCTTGAGCTTTCTTTGTGGAGTATTCATGTGCACAAGAATCCAAAACCCGTAAGCACGCCGATTAAACAACCTGTGATTAAACTAAACATAACACTAGACTCTGGTTTGGTTTCTTTAATAATCTTGAGAAACTTTATCCGACACATACACATGTCAAGTCGAGAACTTAGTCTGAACTCTTGAAGTGTTTTTCCTAGAAAAGGCTCTTTCTTGATTTTCGATTCTTTTGAAAAGAAATGATTAACATGAAAGATGAGTCAAGTTAGTGGTAGTTAATTTACCTGTAAAGACCAAATATTAGTGATAATTAAAGAGGCTTTCTAGGTAGCCGCATTTTCTTGAGACCCAAACAAAGACTTATTTTTTCCTAAGGGACAGTTTCTTCACTTTCATTGGCTTACTTCTCGAGGGGACCGCAAATCCAATTTCACTTGCTCTCTTTTAAATTTCCATACTCTTTACCTTACAAATCTTGAATTTGTACGCAAGACATTAATCAATTATTCCCGCAAGTGTAATGTCGCACTCGGGACTTGCATTCGATAAAAACATGCTTAAGCTTCCCATTCTCTTATCTTGAAAAGTCTCAAATATCTAACCATCAATTTATGTTTGGCATCCAAAAACTTTATGATTCCATAATTCATACCATAAGGTTCACTACATCGAAAAGTCTTTAGCTGTCACCATTTTAGTGCACATGAAACTATTCACTATATTGATAACATCATGATGTCGAATCCACCATGGATTTTGTCCATGGTTCCATTACCTATATCTAGAGTTTGTGTGAACGCAAACATTTTGGTTTCTTGGTTTGCCTAATTTTGGGTAAAGAACACGAAACCTTGATGTATATCAGTATTCTGATTCATTACGTTATAACTTTATATAATTATGTCAATAATCTTGGAACTTGAAGTGGAAAGTTAAAGGCTAAAAACTAAAAAGAGGAGGAGCCGCCATAAACTTTCCACGCCGGCGAATATTTATGGAATTAAAATTTCTTTTGTGTTTGCAATTTAAATATAATTAACCCAAAAGAGAAAAACTTATTTGGTGTTTTTGGCCTTAAAGCATAAGTGATTAGTGTCTTCTTCTCTTTCAAGATTCATTAGTTATTAACTTCTTGAAAAACCAAAAGGCAAATCAAAGAAGAAGAAGAAGAAGATGCTCAAATTCGATGAACCACAGTGCACAAACCCATCATGTTTCTTCTGCAGCATGAAAGAGACCAACCCTTTCCGTCGAAGATCCAAACTCGCCGCAATTTTCAAGGAGATTCCTCGTACGGAGTCAAAAGACCATGTCTTGGTCTTGAGTGGTCTGTGGAACATAGCCATGTCCGAGCCTGACGATCCTGAGTTCCCATCACTAGGTTTGTTCGAGTGTATGTCAAAACTCATACATAAGTCAATCAAAAACAGTGCTTGGCTTCTTAAAGACCAGAACATATTCATCCCTTACTACGCGGCTCATATCATCGGATCATATGTTATGAACAAAGAAGATTTGGCTGCGAGAGCGGTTGATTCAAAGGCTTTTGTTGTTCCTGCTTTGTTGGAGCTTTTGAGAGGGAAGATCAGTTGGGTTGAGCAGCGAGCCGCGGCTCGAGCATTTGGTCACTTAGTTAGCCATGAGAAGAGCTTTGAAGTGGTTTCTTTGTTCGAAGAAGAAATCGTAAAGCTTTCGATGGAGATTGCTACTAACAGTTTGAAGAATGTTTACATAAGCTTTCTTGGGGTCGAAGATAGCGAGAGATTGAAGTATCATAGCGATTTGTTGACGAGAGGGCTTGGTGGGTTAGAGACAGAGAATCAAAAAGCAGAGGAATGGGGGATTCAACTACAATATTGGTCTTTGTTTCTATTGAATAGCTTTGCATCGCGAGGTAAGTCTCTTGACCAAATCTGCCAGGGAGAGTTCTTGAAGAAGGTGGTTGAAATGTGGGGTGGTTTAGTAAACCGGAAGTCTCCGGGAGGAATTGGATTGATAAAGACTCTTTGTAAAACAGAGTTGGGGAGAAAGAGAGTTAGTGAGGTTAAGGAAGTGATTAAGAGACTTTGCGATCTTTCAAGATCGTCTGATGATTGGAAAGAAACTGCTTTAGATACTCTTTTGTTGCTTCTTAACGACTCAAATGTTAGGTATCGAGTTATTGATGTTTTAGGTTATTGTTTAGTGGATTTAGCAGAAGATAGAATCGTTGGAGAAAGAGTAGCTCAGATAGTTTTACAAGATTATCACAAGATTAAGTATAGTGGCTTGAAGATGAACAGCGAGGAGGCACATAGAAATATTGAGAATCTATGGGAGATTAAAGTAGAGAGGAAGAAGAAAGAGAAGCTTATGAATGAATCTGAGCTTGAAGAAAGAAGAAAGATGGTGAAATCGTTGAAGAAACAAGGGAAGAAGAAGTTTCTGATGGGTTTTGTTAAAGAAGCGATGGAGATTTACACAGTGGGAATAGATTTGTGTCCGTTGGATATGATACGAGATAGAGTTGTGTTGTTTAGCAATAGAGCACAGTGTTACTTGTTGTTGAAGCAAGCTGAGTATGCTATTAGTGATGCTACTAGAGCTTTGTGTTTATCTGGTGTGGATGATCCTCACGGTAAGAGTTTATGGAGAAGATCTCAAGCGTACGATCTAAAAGGATCGGGGAGGGAAAGCCTAATGGATTGTTTAACGTTCGCAGATCAACGACACAAGCATTCCAATACGCAAAGGATACCATACTACGCTGCGCAGATGATAAGAAAGCAGATCCGTAGATTTAAAGATACCTATGTCTCATTGTAAAATGCTATATTTTAACCTGACAAGTATTTGTGACTAATATTTTTAAATTTCAAGTGTTTTTGTTTGTTAATTTTGTTTGCTCTTAAAATTGTATTTTGATTGTTAATTTTATGATTTTTACATAAAATAAATTTAATCAATTTAATTAGATATGTCTATTACTCTAATATTGATATTGTTAACAAAATAATGAAATGGTGTTTTACTCTTGTAGCACCTGAGTTAATAATATTTAAAATAAAGAACTGAAGTAAACCAAATCATATATATATATATATATATAATGTTTGATAAATCAATCTTTTTGCTCATTCGTATTCAAATTCATTTTGGTTTTTTTTGTAATATAATTTTGAACCGTTGCCTTATTTTTCTAGGTGATGTGAGACATTGCATACACACTTTTTATATCCATTGATTGAGTAATATATGTCCGTTAAAATTTTTTTGAATCACACTATTATATGCAAAAAAAATCACAAATTCTATTAAATAAATACATTATTTAATAATTGAAACATAAAACCAAATAAAAGGGAAAGGAGAATCATATAGTTATATTTGAATTAAGTAGAGATATTTATGAAAATTAGACAATATTTAGAATTTTTTTTAAGGATCTTTCATGTAATGAAATATAATTAAAAGGGTAGATTATCAAATGTACTTCAAAAATATTTAAGTTTAAAACATGCAAACAAAAATGATTACTAATTAGTAATTACCAACTGTAATACATTATTTAATAATTGAAATATAAAACCAAATAAAAGTGAAAGGAGAATCATATAGTTATATTTGAATTAAGTAGAGAGATTTATGGAAATTAGACAATATTTAGAATTTTTTTTAAGGATCTTTTATGTAATGAAATTTAATTAAAAGGGTAGATTGTTTAATGTACTTCAAAAATATTTAAGTTTAAAACATGAAAACAAAAATGATTACTAATTAGTAATTACCAACTGCACCTAACAATGTACATAACAGTACAAAACACAATCATTCAATTGATTAAAAATAGACTGCAATGCTTTGTTGGTGTAGAATTGGAGATCATCTAGCAAAATTGAACCATCTACCTTTGTTGTATTTTTACCGTACGCAATAAGCAACTTTTTATTTGGCAAAGGACTCCTTACGAAACAACCATTGACTCCCCAAAAAAAGACTTCCTATTCTATTGGATTATAGTAGCCGAGAATTTTAGATCAAGAGTCCTGCACCAAGGAGGCACATTCAACAAACACTTCCCATTTCCTAGGGTTAAAATAGCCGGGATAAAATTAAGAAAAAACTCTACGCCGGAGAAAAACATGGTTGGAAATAGCTCTGGGTAAAAAATCAGGATCCAATAACCCAAATCGGAATTGATTCGAAAAACCCGAGAATTTCGGATTCGAATTATGCCATTTTATCCTATTGGGTCCTATGTGTATATAGACCCATGGATATCGGTTCGGTTTCGGGTTTTACCCGATACCCGAACAGGTAAACTGAAAACCTGAAAATTTTAATTAAGAGGGAAAGAGGATTTAGGGTTCTACCATTCAATTCTATCATCCTTTCAGCTTTTTCCTCGATACTCGACTCTCTCTTTCAATTTTTTTTCACCCTTTATATGAAACCTCGAGATAATATTGAAAACACAAAGCTGAAACCCTAAATAAGATCTGTGTGCCTTCTCCTCCACCTTCTGTGTTGTCGAGAATCCATTCAGAGGTAAGGTTTACTACTTTACTTTGTATTTCGATTGGTCGAGTTCAAGATTATAGCTGTATATGTATTTCAATTTGGTCGAGTTATGGGTTGGGGTTGTGACCTAGTATTCTGATTTACAGAATTAGAAACCACCTCTTTGTTAAATCTGCAGAAAGAATTGTGATTTGGATGATTTAGGAGATGATAAATGTTGATCTCTGTTTAGCCGTGACCGTGTGTGTTTGTATGGTTTTTTAGAGAGTAGTAATGCTCGAAATTGGTCGAGTCCTTTGTTGTTTTATTTCTTAAAATCATTGCTCGAGTCTTATCTCTTAAAATCATTGGTCGAGTGACTCGAGTCCTTTGTTGTTTTATCTCTTAAACCCATGTCATTGCTCTAGACTATGAGTTTCTGTCTTCTGGGTTCTGAGTTCTAAATTCTGACAAAGGGTTGCTTTTGAATGTTTGATGTAGATGGCGTCTTGTGATAATCCAATAGGGACAAACAATGATCCGATGGAGGTTGAAAGTGATACTGACGATGATGAATTAGAGGGGACATCCATTGATGAGGTTGAGACACCTAGTTCTGGTAAGACTCGTAAGAAAAAAGGGAAAGAAGCTGAAGGAGTTAGTAAGGCAAGAAATAAAGAAAGGTCGTATATTTGGCAACATTTCACCAGAGTACAAAAGAAGAAAAACAAGTGTAGTTGCAATTATAGTGGAAGAGAATTGGGTTGTGCAACTGTAACGCCCGCATCCCGCGATCCTAAAGGGGGGCAATTTGTTTGGAGGAAAATATAGCTAAATGAGCTTAAGTAGATAAGCTACAAGCTCAAATAGCTGGAATACGAGCTGAACGAGCTGAACAAGCTCGATGAACAAATTAGTTCAGCTGCAGACAGCTGTAGACAGCTCTCGGCCAGCTGTGGACAGCTCAGCCAGCTGCGGACAGCTCGACCAGTAGTGTCATCTCGTCCAGCTAGCGTCCAGCTCGACCAGCTTGCGTCCAGCTAGCGTCAGCTTGACCAAGCTCGACCAACTAGACGGTGGTGGACAGTGTGCTGGCCAGCTGGGGAGATCGTGGACGATCATGGGACGGCATGGCCGAACAGGCATGGCCGAATGGACATGGCCAAACAGGCACGGCCGGACAGGCACGTCCGAATGTGCATGATCGAAGGGCCTTGACGAACTGGTGCCTTTTGGGGCCTAGACTTCGGTCAGGACACTATAAATAGAGGGCAAGGCCTTCATTTCAACCCACCATCCATCCATCGTCCATCTAAGCCTAAGAAGAAAAGGGGGTGTGGCTCGGCGAGTATACTCGTCCGAATTGATGCGCATGCTACCTCTCTATCGAAGGTACGATGAGACGAGAGACGGGTCGGCAATCGGGCTGAACCGATCGAAGGATAAGCGGTGGTTCAGCGATGGAATCAAACTGATCGCAGGATGATCGACGGTTCAATCATAGCGTCGGACCGATCGAAAGGTTATCGACGATCTGCGTCCATAAACGGATCGATCGAGGGTTGACCGGTGATTCAATCGCTAGTCGTATCGGGTGATCAAAGGATCAACGATATGAGCCGTAGGTTGGATTGATCGGTCAGGTGGTAGACATGTTTGTCGGAAGTATCGGCCCGGGTCTGTGGTTGATCGGCGATTCAATTATGGGGTCGGATTGTTCGATCGGACCTGACTCTGATACAAAGACCGATAAGTCGACGACGTTCAATGGTATGACTGTTAGGTCAACTAATGGCACGTCCGATGCCAAGCATCGGGAACACGAGTGGTTCAGGAAGCCGATAAAGCAACCGTTCACTGTGAACCGAAGGGACTATATGTCCCTATCCCTAATGTGTGCAAGCCTATGAGGTTGGTTGGTTGTATGGCTAAGCACAAAGGGATGGGTCAAGGGTAAAGTTATATTCCGCTGCGTAAAGGGGGTTCACGAAGCAAGGCCGCGAACCAAAGCTAAGTGACCGAATCAATGGATATTCGGCCAGAAATGGGGACGAATGGAAGCCGTGACCGCGGATGCTGGGACGTCCAGGTCGGGGTCTTTCAAGTGAGTATCAGAGCATGCGCCATCCTGCGAGAACGTATGCAAAAGTGCTATATGTTCGGACGAAATAGAAATCTCTGATAAGATCAAAAACATGCTTGGGAACAGAAATGTGTTTGCCAAGATGCGCTCGTGAATCGAGTGATTATTCAAAACGTCGAACACATAACACATCGACCTGAGGGTTGGGATATATCGACTTAAAGGTCGGGAAGTGATGACCAAAAGGTCGAGAATTAAGACCGCTTCCCGGAAGGACTAAGGGTCGGGAAGTGTCGACCAAAGGTCGAGAGAAATAACAACCAACTGTCGAAAAAGGAACGACCCATGGTCGGGAATGATGATCGAGTCCAGGGAGGACCATGATTGGTAAATTGTCCTAGTCGGGATGGAACTTGGACGGGAAAGACTTGAACTATTCGGAGACTGACCAAGATCAAGGGAAAAAGATTGCGTCGGGGAAACATAGATCTTGAAAAAATGACATAGTCCTAAAAAGAGCAAGATCTAGAATAGATAATGTCTCGAGTGGACAAAGGTCGGGAATTTCTACACCCACCGAATTCGAGACGAATTCATTTTAAGGGGGTTAGACTTGTAACGCCCACGTTCCGCGATCCTAAAGGGGGACAATTTGTTTGCAGGAAAATATATCTAAATGAGCTTTAGTAGCTAAGCTACTAGCCCAAATAGCTGGAATACGAGCTGAACGAGCTGAACAAGCTCGATGAACAAGTTAGTTCAGCTGCAGACAGTTCTCGGCCAGCTGCGGACAGATGTCGACCAGCTGCGTACAGCTCGGCCAGCTAGTGTCAGCTCCTCCAGCTAGCGTCCAGCTAACGTCAGCTCGACCAGCTATCGTCCAGCTAGCGTCAGCTCGACCAAGCTCGACCAGCTGGACGATGGTGGACAATATGCGGGCCAGCTGGGGAGCTCGTGGACGGTCATGGCACGGCATGACCGAATAGGCATGGCCGAACGGGCATGGCCGGACAGGCACGGTCGGACACTCACGTCCGAACGTGCATGATCGAAGGGCCTTGTCGAACATGTGCCTTTTGGGGCCTAGACTTCGGTCAGGACACTATAAATAGAGGGCAAGGTCTTCATTTCAACACACCATGATCCATCCATCATCCATCTAAGCCTAAGAAGAAAAGAGGGTGGAGCTCAGCGAGTATACTCGTCCGAACTGATGCGCATGCTACCTCTCTATCGAAGGTACGATGAGACGAGCGACGGGTCGGCAATCGGGCCGAACCGATCGAAGGATAAACGGTGGTTTGACGATGGAGTCGAACTGATCGCAGAATGATCGACGGTTCGATCATAGCGTCGGACCGATCGAAAGGTCATCGACGATCTGCGTCCATGGACGGATCGATCGAGGGTTGACCGGTGATTCAATCGCTAGTCGGATCGGGTGATCAAATGTTCAACGATACGAGCCGTAGTTTGGATTGATCGGTCAGGTGGTCGACAAGTTCGTTGGAAGTATCGGCCCAGGTCTGTGGTTGATCGGCGATTCGATTATGGGGTCGGATCGTTCGATCGGACCTGGCTCTGATACCAAGACCGACAAGTCGACGGCGTTCAATGGTATGACCGATGGATAAATTAATGGCATGTCCGCTGCCAAGCTTCAGGAACAAGAGTGGTTCGGGAAGCCGATAGAGCAACCGTTCACTGTGAACCGAAGGGACTATATGTATCCATCTCTAATGTGTGCAAGCCTATGGGGTTGGTTGGTTGTATGGCTAAGCACAAAGGGATGGGTCAAGAGTAAAGTTATATTCTGTTGCGTAAAGGGGGTTCACGAAGCAAGACCGCGAGCCAAAGCTAAGTGACCGAATCAATGGATATTCGGCCGGTAATGGGGCCGAATGGAAGCCGTGACCGCGGACGCTGGGATGTCCGGGTCGGGGTATTTCAACAACCAAGTCCGGAACTTTTACTTTGAGGAAACATGTTGAAAAGACATGCAAGGCATATAAGGTATGGCTAAGTGCTAATAAAGATTATGTTCAATCTGTTTTAACTCATGATGGTGTTGGTGGTAATATTAGAGTGAGTAAGGTCAATGAGGCATTGTTTAGAGAAGCTACTAATGAAATGTTGGTTCTAGCTGAGTTACCACTAGCTTTCGTTGAGTGCTTAGCTTGGAGACATTTCTGTTTTAAAGTTCAGCTATATAAACCGCATTCTAGGAGAACAGCTACTAGAGACATTGTCGAGATTTATGTGAAGAAGAAGGCATTGATGAAAAAAAAATTTGAGCACAACAAAAGAGATTGTCTTTGACTACAGATATATTGAGTATTGTGTCAAATTTGCAGAAATAGATGCTTGTACTGATTAAGAGTCTTAAGACGTTTAGTAGTCTTTCGGGTATAAGGGCAAATTTTCGGTTTTCGGGTAGAAAATTAGTGTATTCGGGTAGCAAATTAGTGTATTCGGATAGCCATAACCCGAACTGATATAGAACCGATTTTTCGGGTTTTTTCTGAGTATTAGAATTCTTATCCGAACCGACTCGAACCCTAGAAGACCCAACCCGAACCGGAACCAATTTTTTAGGTTTACCTTATTGGGTCCTATACTCATATACCCGATAATCCGAATCCGAACCCGATACCCGAATGTCAAGAAGTAGTTGGGGAGATTTTTTTTATTGTTGTTTCAAATCCGTTTTTTTAGTTATTTAATACGAGCAATGATTTCACTTTCATCATTTTTCTTTTAATTATTCGAGAGAAAAATTCCTATTAATGTAAATGGAGGAATGGATTCTTAAAAAATAATGCAATATTAATTCAAAATTATTAAAAACATGTAATAATACTGATTTCGGTGAGAAGCTGCGAAGGGCATGATTATAGGTGTATATCAACTCAGCCGATTTTGAGATTGATCGAAGGTTGCTTCGTACCATTGACTCTTTTCTTTATAGTTCGTTGGCATTTCCTGAGCCATATGAACAATGAATGTCATTCATTCTGCATAATTAACAGAGGATAGTAGAAGAAGAAGCACGACGTTGGAGAGAAATGGTTAGTATTATGAATATATCTAGTATTGTATGGATGTTATTATCGGTCTATTAGTAAACTTGTAAACCGTAATATGTATCCTATATATATATTATATTATATAGTACAGATAAAATAATGCAAGAGAATAATTCTCTAAACCTCTTGTTATAACAGGTTATCGGCATGCTTTAACCCTAACTACCTAAAAAAAGAAAAAAAAAACCTAACAGCCGTCACCCTAGCCGTCTGATCAGTTTTGTGTCGAAACCCTAACCGACAACGTCTACGATCCTCCATCCCTAACAAGATAAGCATATGTGGACTATTTACACTTATGGCTGCATGTTTCGTTATAAAGTGGGATGAATAATTTATGTATATAGAATTCAACCTTATACTTTTGATATACCCACTATCGGTTGATTCATAGATTCTCTCACATATTAATAATTTTATTATTTACTTAAACTTGTGATCGGTTCATGCTCTAATACTGTTATGTGGATCATGCTTTAATTAGTCGTTATTGTGAAGAGGGATCTGTTTGCTAGGGTATATTATTGTTGATTATTATCACTTGTTGCTTTATCGTTTGGTTTCATGAGGTTCATTCTCAAACTAAACGCATGATTATTCTATTATTTAGCTTGGTAATATGTTTTTGTCCATCGTTGGTTTGACCGTTCGAGTTCTAATTAACACCATCTCATTTGTTCATAACAGAACATGATTTTTGATTATTTGGATTTAATTTATTGGTTATTAAGTTTGGTTTGGTACGTATATTATTGGTTTGACAAAAGTGTCTTTTGCCTAAGGAATGATAGATATCTCATGGTCGTCTCTTGGGATCAAACTGAATTAAGTTGGACTCCCTTAAAGAGATAGATTTCTTTCTATGATAATATCTATATTTTCTTAAGAAAGAAGACTAGAATATCATTGGGAGTGCACTTAAGCCAATTGGAGTACTAGGCCTTTTGTTCTAGTGAAGTAAAGATCTACGTATTCATCTCAGTCTCTAGGAACATCATTATCGAGACGTCTACGTTTTGTTTCAAATATTCCATCCTCTCGACAACGTCTTATTCCCAAGATAAGTACAACTAAATTTCTTTTGCATATTAATTAGATTTTATCACCAAATATATCTATGGCATATCTACAATTAAATTGATGGTGATAAATTATTGATATAACTTTTAATCTGTCATTAAAAGTTAAAAGAAAAAAAAAATTCATGAGATCATTATATGTTATTGTTGGCCATTGGTCATATATAATTTATTATCATGAAATAATTGTAATAATATAGTTATATTATTTAGTAAAACGTTTTAGATTTTATAATAAAATTTTTAGTGAGAAAAAAAATGTTTAAAAGAAAAAAATATATATTTATATATAAAGAAATGATGTTTAATAATAATTGAACACTCATATATATTATTATTTATAATGTTTGTGATTTATTTTATTTGTTTAATCACAAATTTAAATCTAATTAAAATTAGATATAATATCATGATGAAATATTTTAAATCATATCTCCAATTTTTGTTTGGTGAATAAATTGAAAATTTAGTAACAAATTACTAAATAATGATTATTGATCATGTTTTCTTGGCATCACTTTTATGAAGAGGTTTAAGTCCAAGTATATGACTATAAAAAATTCACTAATTCTTTAAATAAAGTAAATGACTAAAAGTATGTAAAAGAATACAAATCAACTTATTCCAATTATTACCAAGATTATAATTGAAAATAATGTCTTTGATGGAAAGATATTAGAAAATACATAATTTACTTGTCAAAAAAATAATATATATATTGTTGTCCCGTAGACACAATATAGTGACAAATATTTTTTTAAAATATTATAATCTTCTTTTTGGTGACTGTGTAAAATTATGAGATGTTGATGTGAATCACATCCTATTGGGCTGGTCTATTCTTTGAAGTGAATATGACTTTATGCTATAAGTGGTTTCCACTATTCTACTACAATATTAAGATGTAGTAGAAAAATAGTATTGAAAGCTCTAGAAGAGTATATATATTATTGTCTATGGGAACACAATTTGATGTGTTATAGTCTCTCAAGTCTCAAAGTTAAAAAAAAGTCTAAAATATAATAGACGACCCAATTTGAGAATGTTATTGATTACAGAGTGAGATTCAAGTCGAGATTGATAGACATAAAGTGTCATCATCTCGAGGGGGAGAATTAAGGAATCCCACAATGAGTTTAATCACTCATATGAAAGAGAAAATCTTGAGGATTTGAAGTGTAATCATGTTGAGACAATAAGCAATGAAAATACTTTGAAATCATAAGTATTAACCAAGACAAGAAAAATATTTTAGAGATTACATGCATTATCTAGAAGATAAAATGCTTATATTAAACCAGAAGGTTTAATAAAAATCTCATTGTTTGGCATGACCGGTTAAGCCATTCCAGTTCAGTAGTGATGCGAAAGAATAATCAGAAATTTCTGAAAATAATCATTAGAGAACCTACAGGGTGTTCATAGTTTTATGTGTGATGCTTTACAAAGCAAGCCAATTATATGACTTTCACCGATCCCATGAATTTGGATAATGTCAATTTTCTGGTATGTATTCAAAAGAGATATTGTGGACTGATCATCCACTATATTCTTGTTATCATTTTGCAACCTTGAGTTTGTAAGAGTATTTGATAAATTGACAATGGTGGTGAAACCATGCTAAGTAATTGACATGAATGACTCTATATGTCAATAAATTCACATCGGGCCAACAAATTATCATGAGTATTCCCCATTACAATTGGTTTGGGTCAGAAACCAAATATATTCCATCTAAATGTGTTATACATGTTAAGTTGCACCACCAAAGTGATTAAGATGGAATTTGAAAGAATGTTGGAAATATGTTGGATATAAATCTCTCTTAATGATTGAATCTCGAGATGCAGAGACTGTTCTTTCAGTGAGTCAGTCTTTCCAACATGAGGGAGAGAAAATAAACAGCTGGTAAAGAATTATATTGTAAGAAATTATCTTGATCCTCGTACTAAGAAATGTGCGCTAGAAATTAAAAAGATAATTTATTGGTAAAATTTGCAGAGATGCTAAAAGCATGCAAGAGCCATTTTCTGACCTTGAGTGACAAAGTCAAATATACCAGTTGTGCTCCAATTGAAATTAATATCCTAGAAGGATAAGATCAACTGCTAGTAAGTCTAAGGATCGCATGAAGTGTGATAGACTTATGGTTCCAAATATAAGCATCCTCAGAAAAGAAAAAGGAGCATAAATTAATATGGCACCGAGGAAGCAAAGAGTTATGGAAAATCTCTAGAAGAGATGTAGACATGAGTAAGAAAGAGATTCAGGTACCTAAGAATTATAATGAAAAGAAATCTCAACAAGTTGAGTCATGTCTAGCATGAGAAGGAACCAAAAAGCAAATCGACGTCGTAAATATGTTTGCATGCAGTGTTGCAGTTGATGATATTATGGATAAAAATTGAGGATCATAAACCGCGGTCAATAGAAAAAGTTTTATTGAAAAGTGTACACAAATAATGATTGGTTAATCATTGAAATAGTTATAGTCTCTTAAAGAGATAATATTTGGACTTGTAGTCCTTACACTTACACTTGAAAGTGTAAAATGAGTGGGACATTAGAGGATCTTTATGAGATATAAAATACGATTAGTAGTACAATGATTCTCATAAATTCTTGATATTGATTATGAGAAATGTACTCTCATATGGTGGAAGCAACTATTTTAGATCCCTTATGAGTTTGACAGTAAGAGCAAGACTTGATTCAGTTTGACAGTAAGAGCAAGACTTGATTCAGTCTATCCAGCATGTTTTCAAACTGTCATAAGTATCCCTTAAAGTGGTTATATTGCTAAAAGCAGTATTTTATAGTTCTCGAGAACATTGTTAAAGTGAGAAAACATTTTGATGCTTTTTGACACCTCTGGAGAGAAAATGGTGAGAGTTTATCTCTATGAGAGAATCATGTTTGTAGATCATTGTTGTTGATCTTAGGGATCTCATAGTGGGTTGAAAATAAATCAGGAACAAGCTAAGTGAATATCTTAGGGTTGTGTAAATCCGAGATTGAACACTAATTGTAATTGTGTTCAAGAAGTATTTTCAAGAAGTATTTTCAAGAAAGTTTGAGGACGTAGGCTTTTGCTGAACCTCGTTAAAAGAAAAAATTATATGTGTCTCTTGTCTCTTCAACACTTACAAGTGGTTCTTGTTAAAAGAAAGATACAAGCAAAAGTGCAAATATGTTGATGATGAAAATGTTATCTAATCTCCAGTAGAGATTTCACATAATAAGGAATATATGGAAAAATAATCAATGATGAAATATTACTCCTGAAAGATGGAGAAATCAGATTGTATAAGATCATATATTTCATGAACTTTCTTGAGGTTACAGATTTGACATCTGATGAAAGAGATGCTATCTCAGGATGCTTACATCATCTTACATAGAAAAATGGTCTTGTAGTACCATACTAAGAAGAAGAGTTGAAAGAGAAAGTTTTACAAGGAGATTATGAATAACTCCTATGTATAAGATGATTGTTTGAAAGATTGTATGTAAAAGAATATTTGGGCTTAAAGTTCAAATAGATCTTCTTTAAGAAAGGGGTTCAAATTAATTGAAGTTCAATGACCCAGTAGAATATATGATGATCATGTGAGTTTGTACCTGAAAGCGCTGTTTATAATAGTTCAGAAAAAATGATATATATGATCATAGTACATAACCTAAAGATGATGCTTTCAGGGAGAGATATATGATCATAAGCGTGGTTGTACTTGTTTTCCCTTATCATGGTTTTTATCCCATTGGGTTTATCCTTGAAAGGTTTTTAATGAGACAACGAAAAAACACGCGGAAGATAAATCTCTGCAGAGAAATATTATGATTCCAATGGTGAAAGACTATCATCTTCAAAGTCTCTGACATACACTGATGAGACCCTGCGAAACGAAGATAATGATCAAGATGAGTCATTTCAGAGACCAATATCCTGCAGAAGAATGGTGATGTACGGTGATATACATATCCTACAAATTTGTTTAAGTGAAGATTTGACGAACCATTTACCAAGGCGTTTCCAACCACTACTTTCAAGAAACTACTTCATCATATTGGTTCGGTCATCTTAAAGATTTTAAGTGATGTATTCAAGAGGGGGAGTAAAAGCACGCTGCACTCTTTTTCCCTTAACCATGGTTTTTTCCACTGGATTTTCCTGATAAGGTTTTTAATAAGGCAGCATCTCACATGCGCATTTAGAACTATATTTTTATAATGGTCATCCAAGGGGGAGTGTTATGAATATATCTAGTATTGTATGGATGTCCATTATCGACCTATTAGTAGACTTGTAAACCGTAATATGTATCCCTATATATATGTTATATCATATAGTATAGATAAGATAATGCAAGAGAATAATTCTCTAAACCTCTTGTTATAACATTAGAGAGTTTTTTCTTGGTTGTTTCAAATATTTTTTTTATATAGTTATTTAAGAGGAGCAGTGATTCCACTTTCAAGATTTTTTTGAATAATTCGATAGAAAGATTTGTATTTCCATAAATGTAAATTAAGCAATGGGTTCTTTAAAAAATAATGCGTAGATTAGCATTTGAATTCGCAAAAGACATCATACTATGCGTAGATTTAAAATTTAAAAATACTTAAGCTGAGTTATATAATATGTGGTATTTCTTTTTATTTCTTACAATATATGTATATATAATATATGTCGTTTTTGGTTCAAACATATGTTTCTTTACGTATCACTGAAAGTTTCTATTGTTCTAATAGAAATATGATTTTAAAATACCAGTTATAAATTTTTTGTTGGGTCAATATATCATAATATCTCTACAGTTATACTTATTTTCAGATAAAACCCCTTAACATCCTCTACTGATCCACTCTAGTTTATATTTAACAAAAAAAGAATTATATCTTATGTATCTCTCTCTATCCATCCATATTGCTATTGATTCTTTCTTGATTTACATGCATGGAAACTACTTAACCACCTGGTTCATAACCGCCTCCCTTTGTGTTATGTCACTGAAGTGTTCCGTGCTATTAGCTTTGATATATTAGTTTGTGTTTACAATGATTAATGATATTTGGTTTAGAGTACTACTATATTAATATTTCATCATGCAATCTTGTTGACTTGTTGTAGTGGTTAAAAAGTTAAGAAAATAAACAATAGATATAATGTATATATAATGTGGTCCTTAATTGCTTAAAATTCTATGGCAGCCTACAGTTACCCTTTTGATAACATGAAGACTCTGGTCATCATCTTAAATGTTTTTCTAAAGCATCGATGTTTTAGTGATAGATTATGTTTAGCTATAACTCCATCAAAACATTACAATAGTTCTCAAAAACTTTGAAATAAGAAAAGAAGAAAAAACAAATTGACAAAGTTTTGTAAAAGCAAGAATATAAAAACGTAAGCAAAAAGTAAGCAAAACATAAGCAAAATATAAACAAATTTTAAACAAGTTTTTTAAAATAAAAGATTTGTATTCCCTATATATGTATGGATATGCATATATTAAAATCAATATGAAACTATAAAACCATATTTTAAAATCTGTTAGCACATCCGGTTTGGGCTACCAATATTTGAATCTCTTTCTAAATAGTGTTTGGTTGACAAAAAACAAACTGTTAACACAAAGCGACTAAACTAGGTTTACAAACGACTAAACGAAAAATATCAACAGTTAATTAATAATATAAATATATTATCTCTCTTTAACTTTGACCCTGAGAAAGGATAGCTTAGTTATTTGATTTTTCTTTGAACAAAAAAAAGTTATTTGATTTATAAAAAAAAAATACAATATGTTTTGATTATCTCTCGAGAAGGGTTGTTTGTAGATATTTTGTCAATACAATGTACTCACACATTCATAGGATTAGGCCACCGTTATCAAATATAAATGTAGATTATAAACTTTTCACAGTTTTGGCAAAAGTGTCATAGTTCTATACTTCTATATATGTCAACGCCAAGGAAAGACGGACTCCTCGTCGTCTTCAGCTGGTAGTGGACTTCAGGAGAAATGGATAGAACTCCTGGGAGACGACTGAGCAGCTCAACCTCGTCCGATGTTAAGCTTGCGGAGAATCCCCGAAGGGCATGGCTGTAATTGTATATCAATGGAGCGGATATTGAAATAGACCGAAGGCAACCTTCATACCAAACAGTCTTCTCTCTGAATTTTGTTGGCATCTCGGCCATATGGACGATGAAAGTGTGTCGCTCTGCTTCTGCATAACTTAGAGGAGATATCACTACAACAAACACAATTGCAGAGAGAAGCATGGAGAGTTTTTTTTTTTTTTCAGAAAAAGGGATTTGAAGTTTTGAACATGTGAATGTATTAAGTATTCTTGTTTCTTAAAAACATGCGACTTGACGTTGTATAAAGATGCATGGGATTTGGGTTTTGTATTTGCAAAAAGTTTGTGGGTTTTCCTGATATCGCACTTTAAATTGTTATAAAAAAGAGATATCAAAATTTACTCAACTTTCATTTCTTAACATATGAAAATTTTAATTTTCGACGAAAGTATTAAATGAATTAAATGAGTTTGACAAAAAAAAGTATTAAATGAGTTAAGATTTTATAATAATAATAAAAAAAGTTATGTAAACAAAAACAAAAATAAAAGTATACGTATAATATGGTCTGAGATAGTCCTAGTCATTCGAGTACTCGAGTAGGATTCGGGTAGGAATCGATCGGATTCAGGTCTTTCGGTTAGAGCAGTTTAGAACCCAATAGGATAAATAGAAAATATCGGTTCGAATTCGGTTTGGGTCTTATCGGGTTCAGGTATAAAATTTCAGAACCTAAAAATATCCAGAAAAAAAATCGAGTATCATTCGGATTTGGGTATTTTGTACCCGAATACCCAAAATATCTAACTTTTACCTGATTATCCGAAAATTTTAATGTTTAATATTCAGAAAAAAACTTTAATATTTAAGTTTTAAAAGTTTTGGTTAATTTTTTGAAGATATAGCTAAACATTTCAATATAATTCTGGTTATTTTGAGTATTTTGATTTAGAAAAAATTAATATTTTTGAATTTTAAGCTATAGTTTTGAATAACTATGTTATAAAGAAACAAATCATAACTAATATTTTATCAATATTATTTTATTTCAGGTATATCATGTATCCATTCGGTTTTCGGTTCGATCCTGGATTCGGTTTTGGGTTTTTGGATTTAGAAGATTAGGATCCAATAAGGTATTTTACCAGTTCTGAGTTTGGATTCAGATCTATATTTTCAGATCGATTTCGGTTCGGATTTTCGGTTCCGGTTTTTTTGCCCAGACCTAGTTTGAGACACAAGTATCTTGACCCCAGATTTCTCATACCCTTATTTGTAGCCGTACATGAAAGTATTTGCATGGAGCTTCCTAAGTCCATCGCATAAGTCACTATTAAGACATATTTATTATTTTTTAGTTTAAATGTTAAGATTTCATTACTTATAACTTTAATTAGTTATAAAATAGATTGAAACGCATAACATATCAAATTGGATATTTCGAATTATATTTTTACGAGGACGATATTAATTCATACAAAATCAAATTATTGTGGAAAACTGCTAGTGATGGTAGTGTGGTTGGGTTTGGTATAAAGTCCCCATCCCATTTAAAAACAAAACATTCAACACTATTTATATGTACATGTTTTAAAGAATGGCAACATATGTTTTGAAGATATATATAGTGCAGATGTATCATTAGCGCAGCTAGAGGTTAGATGATATTAATGATTTTGTAATATATACTTATATAAAATCATTAATCAGTCCTATTTTTGTAGCTCTGATTTTTTCATCTGTAAAAAAAGCAAACACATCACTATTGGACTGCCCTGAGCAAAAACAAAAGTAAAACCACGTGATATCGTTACCATCATTGAAACTGACGGCCATATGCAAACTATCTTTGTAAAAATCATCTACCAAATGGTGTAGTGTTACATCATTTATGTAAGTGACTAAAAAAATGATAATCAGATCGATTGAAATAAATAATATTTATGTAAGTGACTAATTTTTAGTCGTTTTTTGTAATTAATCATTTTTAGTCACTTACATAAATGATGTAACACTGCAGCATTACCTAATTGTTAGTAAAAATCATCTAGCAGTTCAAGATCCAAATGCTGCAGCAGTGTTACATATTACGTATCATTTTTGTAATTAATGTTAGTATGCATGGTTGTAAAAAATGTTAGTATTGTTTTTGATAATATAAGACCATGAATGTTTGGAAAATTTTAAATTATTTACTGGTGGTGAAAAGTAGAAGAATCGATAATGATACTTGTTATCGGTATGGCCTACAGATGTCATGTTAATTGAAATTTTTAACATTAATGGCATGCATTGTTTTGTTAATGAGTAGTATTTAGTATTTACTGGTGGTGGACATTACTTCCGCTGATATAGCCTAAAACCATGTGGCGTTGTTATATATTTAAAAATCTGGTCACCTCCTCTTGAGTTGCTGGTGTTTTAAGTTGGCTAAGGTTTCGATTTGTGGGTTCATCATTCGGAAGGTAATTTTCTACAAAGGCATCTACTACCTTCTTTAAGTTCTTGTTGGGCTCAGGTTTGGTTTCAAGACGATGCGGTGAGTTCGATTTCTATTCCTTCTCTTGCGTGGCGTTACCAGTTTTTGGTCTGTAGGTGGCCTTTGACTGGGCCGACGAATGTCCGTGTTAAGGAATGAGTATCCTCTTTGGCGTTTTCCCCAATCGGATTTCAAAGTTGTCCTTTGAACCTTTGCTTGCTTGATTCTTATGGTTCTTTGAAGTGGCTGTGATGGGTTAGATTATGTGCTTTTTCCTTGCTGCTTTGCCGTTTTCATTTTCGTCGTTGTTGTGGCTGTGTGAGCTCGATATAGCTCCCTTCTCGGGCTTTCAGTTTTAGAGGCTTTCTTTTAATCGGTTCTGCTCGAGGCTCCTGTTTGTAGCTCCTCTCCGATATCTATCTGTTTTGTGGAAATGTTTATGGGAAGCATTTGGATTAGAGTTGTTGGTTTTAATTATCTGGAATTTCAAATTTCAATTTTTTATGTTTGATTTTGAGGTTTAATTCCTCGGTTTGTCTCCTCTTTATGGGGTTTATCTCTCGGATTTAGTTCTTTCAACTAGCCAGCTTTTGTCTCCGGAAGATCAGATATTTCCGGCTTTGATTCCTTCTTTTAGGCTTGGATTCCCTCGTTTGGGCTTGTGATTACAATACTTTCCTGTATCTGTTAGCGGATTTAAATATCCGTCTTTGTCTTTGTAATCTTGGATGCAATAAAACGAGACTATTGTGAAAAGAAAAACATTTTAACAAAACTTCCAAGATTTCTCGAATAAAATACGAAAATGGTAATAAACTTTTAGAATTCTATATTTAAATAATTGACACATTTCAGAAGAAACACATGGACTTGAAATTGTTTTTAATAGGCAACAAAAGAAAAGAAGAGCACACCGGAGAAGAAAAAGGAAAAAGAAAAATCCTCAACAACAGTAATGTCTCAAATACTCTCAGACATCTCTCTCTCTATTGAGTCCTCATTCTGCTGCTTTCTGCTGCCCTGACTTGCGCAAAATACGGGTGAGCCTGTCGATTCATAGAACCATCAAGATTAATTTACTATATTCTCATTATTCAGGCAAACATAACATAGTTTCTGACCTAAAGTAGACTAAGAAAGAGCCAATGTTGAGTTGTGTTCTGATACGTACCATTGCTTCTTTTGCAGTTAATCTGTCTTGATGATCATACCGAAGGAGCTTGTCCAGGTAATCAATCGCCTACATTGTAAAACCAGTTACGACTCAGGGAGAGAAACCATGGTAGCAATAGACAAAGGTGTTTATGTTTCTAAATGAATGAAGAGAACAAAGTAAAACCTCAGGTGAGACCAAATGACGATTGTCAGCGTTGATGAATTTGGACCAAGGCTTCCTGCTATGTCTGTGAGAAAAATCCCAAGAAGTCATTGGCATTGGCTTTTAATCTTACTGTTCAACTATAGAGGATATGTAAGTTCAGCTTACCTCCCAACAAGTGCCTCTAATTGAGCATCAAGTTCTAACTGATACTTATTCAGGTATGCATTCAATTCATCGGTTCCAAGGACCTGAGTCAAGAATCAAACATACACTCTTAAGATGTCAAAAAACACTCAATCCTTCCCAGAATCTAACGTTTAACCACACAATTGATTACCTTGGCAATTTTGACGAGCTGATCCTGGTTGTCATGGCCATAGAAGAAAGGTTCCTTACGGAATATCTATAAAGAAAATAGAATTGATAATTAGCACATCGGATAATCATATAAATGTAGCATATGAAGACTTCAAAATTCACAAGGTACTCACCATCCCAGCAAACATGCAACCGAGGCTCCACATGTCCAAGGAATAGTCATAGTCCTGTAAATCCACTAGCAGTTCGGGTCCCTTGAAGTATCTGATATAGGAGACAACATTTCATCGAGCTTACTTAATGGTAGAGACTACATATTGTAGTCAGTTTTTTTTTAAAAGGGATAGCAAACCAAGCTATATTTGAGGTGCCTATCATACCTTGAGGCCACACGGACGTTGTACTCTTTTCCAGGATGATAAAATTCAGCGAGACCCCAATCTATGAGGCGAAGTTTACGCAGCTCATGGTCGATCATGACATTGTGTGGCTTGACATCTCTGTGCATTATTCCTTGTGAGTGGCAGTAGTCCAAAGCCTGCAGCAGGTCATAGCAAAATTGCAAGTTTATCACTGAAGTAAATTTGTTGTGGAACCGCCACAGATCAGATGTCATAAGGGAAAATATAAAGCGCTACATAAATTACCTTCAACAGCTCATAGATGTAGTACCGGATGTCATAATCAGTCAATGTCGGATACAGAATTTTAAAGTCAGTGCTGTTAACATACTCGAATATCAAGCTTGGGGTTTTAGAGTGTTGATCTCTGACAACATCAAGCAGCTTGACAATATTTGGCCCTCCACAGAGATTCTGAAGAATTTTAATCTCTCTCCTAATCTGTAAAGGATCATATAAATTCAGGAAAGGCAACCTAAAACCAAAATTGATTGAAGGCAAGAACTTTGTAAAATCAACACCATTCTTTTGCTCATTAAGCTATCTGTAGAAGAAAGTTTATCCTTTTCATTCTTTTTCCTACATCAAAGTAAATCACAGCAGCAACTAACAGAAAGCAACATAAATTCAATACAATCCTAACCATTAAAAAGTCACCAATTGAAGTAACGTAGACACTCACCTTCTTCTTCTTAACAGGCTTAAGAATCTTGATAATACACTTCTCGCTGCTATTCATGTTAATCCCCTCAAAAACCTCACTGTACTTACCTCTCCCCACTTTCCTCACTACCTCGTAATCATCTTGCTCCCTAACAACGAAAAAAAAACACAAATAAATAAAAAAAACTCAAAACTTCAAGATAAGCATCATCACCTATCATGATCAAATCTCAATTTCTACATCAACTCAAATAAAGATTCAATTTTTATCTCTAGGGTTTGCATAAACACAAAGAAAAAGCTCAAAACTTCAACATAAGCATCATCACCTATCATGATCAAAGATCATAATAACCAACTAACTCAGATTCCAAATCAAGAAACAACAACAACAGCTTAAAAATTTAAAAAAAAAAAAAAAAAAATCTCAATTTCTACATCAGTTCCGATAAAGATTCAATTTTTATCTCTAGGGTTGGCATAAAAAATCGATCTTTACCCCCACTGAACAATGAGAGATTCGTAATCCCAATAATCCTTGGGTCGGATCACGTTAACATCGGTATAAACACGAGCTTTCGACATCACTGTTGCGGAGGCGGAAAGAGAGATCTCGGCTGGATCGAACTTGTTACCAGCGGCGTCTGATTCAACAGAGGTGACGGTGGTTGATGGTAGGAGAGGAGAATGCGCCAACGGCGCACGCAAGACCAAGATGCTGCACAATAATAACAGGCACCGTCGAAGAAGCGATGCAAAGAGAAGAGAGTAGGAAAAGAAGAAGAAGAAGATTAGGCGCATGTAATCATTCAGTGCACTCTCCCGCAGTGGATTATTTCCCTTAGTGGCATACACTCAGACACTGAGTTAAGGAAATAACACGAATCTTTTATTATTCAACTTATTTGCGTAAACGGTGCGTTTGGACTTAATTCTAAAACGGTGCGTTTTGTTTAAACCCTAAAATGATGCGTTTTGGTTATACCCTAAAGAGCTTCAACAACACCGTTTCTGTTGTTTCATCGTTCATCGTTCATCGTTCTGCGCCTCTCTCTTCTCTCAATCTCTTCAGGTAAGCTCCTTCAGTTTGTTCCTCTTATTTCATTGAATTAGTCTTTTTGAATCGTTTCTAGACTTAAAGTTTCTCCCTTTTTGATGATTCGTGTTGATTGATTAACCTTAATTATAGAAAAATTTCACCTTTATTTTAGTTAGGATTGAATCGTAGTCTAGTTTTGATTGCTGTGAGTTCGAATCTCTCATCTCTGTGCAATTTTTTACAGTTTGCAAAACACTCAGAAGCGGTTGATTGATTTACAATGGGGAAGAAGAAGTTTATTGATAAGAAAAAGGCGGCGACTTTCGAGTTGTGTCCTCGTGATACGTCTGACCCAAGATACAGTGACGCACCAGGTGGTGATAAGATCTTCTTACGGGTTGATCAGAACCCTGTTAACATCAATCCTTTCGTTGAAGACGAAGAAGAAGAAGAAGAGGAAGAGGACTACTCAAAGTTCGAAGATGCTCCTGAAGAGTTGGCTTACGGTTACTCCATTGGGGATTCGAGTAATCCTTTACCTGCTCATTTGAGGAAGGAGATTTTGGAGTTAGGGTATCCTGATGATGGTTATAATTACTTGGAGCATCTGAGAGAGATTAAGAACACTGGTGGTGGTTCTAATTTCTATACAAACCCCAAGTTTGAGATTGATCAGTTACCTCGTGATGTCAAGGCTTATGATGCGTCTCGTGTTAAGATCTCTGGTATGCTGAATGAAGAAGGTAATGATAAGTTGATGTATAATGTGGCGTCTAAAACTGTTAACGTCAAGGTGCAGAGAGCTATTGATCCTGAAGTTGCTGCCTTGCTTGAGAACAGTGATGGGTCTGAGTTTGGTTCTGATGTTGAGGATTTGGAAGAAGATTTTGTCATTCAAGCTAATCTTACTCAACAGGGTGAAGCGTCTGGTGTGAGCAATAGCAAGGTTGAGCTCTCTGAAAAACGTGAGGTAAGGGATAGAGAAAATGTTGTTGGGTCAACTGATAAACTAGTAGCTGAAAACCCGAGAGTTCCTCGTCCATTCGATGAGCAATTTGATCAGCTCGTACTCAATGAATATGGCAGTGACAGTGACTGTGATGGTTACATAGCTGAAGAAGGAGAAGAAGAAGAAGGGTACATGGCTCAAGACATTCAGAGTCTTATTCATGAGAAGGCGAAAAATTATGAGCTTGAAGAGAAATATATGAACCCTGCGGATATATTGAAGAACAGTGACTCTGTAAAAGATAAAGAGGAAATGGACACTGCTGCTCATGTTATCCGCAGAACTGTAGAATATGCTGAGAATTTTGATAACGGGAATGAAGATGAATTTGTAGAGATTACTGATGAGAGCAGCGACGAAAGCGAGAAGTATGATTGTTGCACCATAATCTCAACGTACTCGAATCTTGATAACCACCCTGGTAAAATCAATGCTCCATTGTCAGCCAGGCAGAAGAAGCTTAGCGAAACAGTAGGTAAAGCATTGAGTTCAAATGGCAATATCATTACCCTAGGAAGAGGAATGCTTCCAGTTGAGTTTCTACCCGGAAGGAAAGCTGAACCAACCGTTGTTGAACCGGAAATCCCAAAAGCTGAACCGATCAAGAGGAAGCCTCATGGTCAAGAGTCAAAAGAAGAGAAGAAAGAGCGCAAAAATGCTGTGAAAACCGAAAGGCGAGAAGCAAGGAAGATGAAGAAAGAGATAAAAGAGCTGTATCGCGGTGAAACGCAGCGTGCTCAGAGAGCTGTTGCTGTTTCTGGTCCATCTTCGATTCCTCTAAAATAAGTTATACAAGGTAAAAAACAAAAGGGCAAAACTCTCTGAACTTTTCTTTTATCAAGACCGTTGTAATATTTTCTGTTTTCTTGTTTCATCAAGATTTGATAATCTTGAATCTTTTTTGGATGTGTTGGACGTATTTATTTTAATTATTTTATAGTAGAAAGTGATGAGAGCAAAAGGTAACAAAGTTTGAGTTGGTGTCAAATTTTTTTACTTTCAGTCGTCATGCATCTGTGAATCTTCTTTAAACTGTATGGACCATTAGACTTTGGAATTTTTGTTGATCCTTATAAGATTGAAAACTTGAGAAAGAAGCAAGCGACAGAAGTTCGACATACATACCTTTTTTGGACAATCTTTTGGCCTTAATTAATTACATTTAGTTTCTGAAAATTCAGTTGTCCACATGTTTTTGATTTGTAACATAAAATTTATGCTACTTTACCATGCCGGTTTCTCGGTTAAGTATTTCACAACTTTATATGGAATGATTTTAGAGGAAGAATACTACTATACTAGAAACCAAAAAGGAAAAGGAATTAGTTACTTGTTAACATTGAGTTAACCCTATTATTATTATATATATAAAAAAAGCCGCTGATACTTTCTTTCACAATGACGATGTCGAACCTTCCAGATGATTTGTTAGAGGAGAGACTGTCGCGTTCGGGCCACATCTCTAACACGGTTACGTTCTACTTGCAAACAATGGAACCGTTTAGTCAACGATAGTAAATTCGCAAGAAAACACAATGATAAAGCTGCAAAACAGTTTCTCGTTCTCATGGAAACGGAGAAATCTAGGGTTTTTTCCTTGAGCATGAATCTCCATGGAACTCCTTCTGTAGAGGCTACACGTGAACTTAGCCTAATCCGTTCCGAATTTAACTCAAATCAAGTCAATATAAATAATGTCTTTCATTGCGATGGCTTGTTGTTATGCACCATCGAAAAAGACACTAGAATCGTGGTTTGGAATCCATGTACTGGTCAAACCAAGTGCATCCAAACCAGTGATGATCGTCGTTACAACTACGTTCTTTGGATACTACCAAGACAACAAATCTTGCAATAAGAGCTACAAAATATTGGGATACAAGGGTTATTATTGGGATATCAAAAATTTCAAACTCTATGACAGTAGCTCTGGTTTATGGAGGAATCTTGATGTCGTCACTCCAGACTTCCACATCCTTCCTAACTACCACGTGTCTTTGAAGGGGAAGACTTACTGGTTTGCTGAAGATGCGAAAGAGGAACAACAGCTATTCAAATTCTTACTCAGTTTTGATTATACGACAGAGAGACTTGAACGTCTACGTCTTCCCTATCAGTTCACTAATTATGTATCTATGGCTCTATCAGTTGTTAGAGAAGAGAAATTATCGGTGTTATTAAAGCGCACAAACACATCGATTATAGAGATATGGGTGACAACAAATAAAATTGATGATGGGACCAAAGTGATGTCGTGGAGCAAGCTCTTTGCAGTGGAAGACAGTGGACGTGATATTTGGCGTGACACAAGTTTCTTGGTCGACGAAGAAGAAGAGAAAAAAGCCATCGTGTGTTATAAGAAGAAATGTTATAACCAACTACGGTCTTATTATACCCATTCGATTACAACACTATGCATTGTTGAGGAGGATAATAAATCCACACAAGTGGATTTTCCAGTTTTGACAGAGCTTTCATGTTAGCCAATATTCTTCAGTTATGTTCCAAGTTTGAATTATTTTGGGGTTTAACCTTTTGCTTTAATTAGTTTTTTTTTTCTTAAATCATTATGCGTTTTAAGAGTTTTTAACTCTTTATCAAATCTTTACAGGTTTTATATTGCTTTTAATATAAAAAATGGACTATAAATGTGTAATGTATGATGGGCCCAAAAAACAAGAAATTTTTATAGTATTAGTTGCCTTGGAAGGCTTCATTCAACGTTTGCTTATTTACTCTCTCCTTTTTCATTTCATTATTAGAGGGGGTATTAAACTCATATTTTAAAAGATTTTAAAGTATTTCAATTGATGATTTTTAAAAAAATTTTAAAATCCTATGTTATTCAATTTAGAATTTATATAAAATCATTTAGAATGATTTACAATCTTTTGTTATTCAATCTATAATTTATAATTTTCACTTAAAATCTATTGTTATTCAAATATTACAACTTTTTAAAAAGTTCTACTTTGAATGATTTTAAATATTTTGTTAGTTTTTTTAGTTGAAAAATGTGACTCATACAATCACACCACTTAAGGTGGGATTTTGAAGGATTTCCAGAAAAAAAAAAGGTCAAACCAATTGCATCTTCCACATACGTACATGACTCTGTTTTTCCTCATAGCCACTACGTTTTCCCGATTTGTGAACGTCAGTGCGACAATAGCTGAGGGCTCGTACTTCCCACTGAATCACTTGTACCCTCGTTTGCAATATTAATTCCCCAAAAGCATGTTCAATAGGACATCAGAATCAGTACCAAAACAATCAGAGTCACTACTGTCCAATTTTCAGCTTTTTATCAGAGAATGAAGTGTGAGATCCGGTGAAAGCATAATGATTTTCAGTTATTGTTTATCAAAAGGCCATTTCATCGTTTCTCGTTTACTCTTAAGTGTTGTGTGTTTTTTTTTGCAGGCTCCAAATGATGATGAGATATCAATTCTGTTAATCATCAAATCTTCTGGCCATCGATCCACCATCAAGTCAAAAAGGACATGGTGTATACAGTTGGAAGTCTGGTAATTTCTCTAGAACCATCTTTCTCAAGAAATTTATTTTCAAGGCTTGAAGATGATGACAAAGCAAGGTAACAAAGCTTTAGTACTCGATAGAAAGAACTCTTCAGTTCTAGAATTTGGTCCCATTTTCAAAGCCAACGAATCAAACTCAGAAAACCCACAAGGATCTTCAAACTTCTGCATCGGTTTATGAACCCTCCCTACAATCACTCTACATAGCACAACTGCTTTCAATGAACCTATGTTCATTCTCTGATCGGTAATTTCAATACATTCAAGAGCTGTAGAGCTCGTTGATGCTGTGAGAACCCCTTTAATCCCATCCGGTCTCGTTTTAGCACTGAACCCATGTCGTAAAATATGATAAACTCCACATTGATCCGAGAAACAGATGTTTAAAGAGCTGTTACTGGCACCGAGAGTGCAAGAAAGAGTGGTACCGTGGAACCCAGAACTCGTTCCCATCAGCCATACACCGCGGGTGTTTCTTTGAAAGCTTGTTCGCTCTTATTTTCACAAGTTCTCTGTAATCCTCAAACTCTGCTACAACTCTTTGCAAATTTTGTATTTTCAAGATCGCCGATATGTTGTTGTTCCCTTTTGCTTTACCAAGCTTGTAAGAATAGCCTGTATTTCTCTAGAACCATGCTTTTAACAATCTTCTTCAACAATGGTTCACGAGTAAATGATTTACATATCTCACAAGCTGAGTAAATATCTGCATCTTGTACTTCCCGTTTTTCATTAGACTTTTTTATCTTCTTTTTGGGTCTAAATAAAACCACTGCTATGCCAAGCTCCTGTAAAAAAAACGGTTCCTTTTGGTAAACAATATTCATATTTTATCAAAAAGAAAAGAAGATAGATGGTGTGTTTTGAAATATTCTAAAATCACTTACAAAATCTCAGTATTCTCATTTCATTTTTATTTTCTTAAAATTAAAATCTCTAACAAACCATCAAATCTCCTAAAATATTACTCAAATCTCTCAAAATCCAAAAATTTAAAAATCTAACCAAATCCTAGAAAAAACAAGTTCAATACCCCCCTCTAAGTCTTCATGAATCTATACGAATGTTTTATAAGCTGTATAAACCATTAACTTTTGGAATTATTAATAGTCGCCAGAAATTATAAAATCTTGTACTTTGAAGAAAGAAGAAGAAAAGAATATAACGAATGATTTCGTCATTCTTAAATGTGAATCGGATTTTGATTGATCAATACTGTCATTCCATATGTTTTCGTCGGAAGTATAAATATTTATGATTTTATTGATTTTTGCCTAATTTATCTTATGACGAAAAAACGTCTAACATCCAAAACCAGTTTTGATCTTGAAATTCTCGTGTGATGTATTTTTTACGAAAACTCATATTAAAGAAAAACAGAAACCAAATAGGAAAAGGAGAGAGTTATTTAACAACCCCAAGTCCAAAAAGATAAACTTCGTCTATATATTAATACGAAAACACTAGAATAAGATTAAGAATGAAAACTTAACAAGCGAGTCTTAGGCTTTGAATGTTCGGTGATTACCATGTCGGAGCTTCCACATGATTTATTAGAAGAGATACTATGTCGCGTTCCAGCCACATCTCTGAAACGTTTACGATCTACTTGCAAACAATGGAACCGTTTATTCAGCGATAAGAAATTCTCAAAAAAGCACTCTGCTAAAGCCGCAAAACAGTTTATGGTTCTCACGCTAACAAAAAAATTTGAGGTTTGTTTACTGAACGTCAGTCTCCATAATGGAGTACCTTCTCTAGAGGTTACATGTGAACTTAGCTTAACGGATCATTCTAATTCGAATCATGTCAACATAGATCAAGTCTTTCACTGTGATGGCTTGTTGTTGTGCACCATCAAAGAAGACAGTAGAATCGTGGTGTGGAACCCGTGTACTAGTGAAACCAAGTGGATCCAAACAAAATGTAGTTTCCATGACTTTGTTCTTGGATACTACCAAGACAACAAAACCGGTAACAAGAGGTACATGATATTGAGCTACAAGTGTTATAATTGTCACGACCAAGAATTCATAATTTATGACATTAGCTCTAACTCATGGAGGATTATTGATGTCACTCCGATTCCAAACTACCACTTCGCATATCCTTATTACCGCGTGTCTTTGAAGGGAAAGACTTACTGGTTTGGTCATGATGAGAAAGAGGAAGAGCTCGGTTTAATCAGTTTTGATTATAAAACAGAGAGATTTAAACTTCTAAATATTCCCTATATGTGCGATCGTTACGAAGATTTGTATCTATCAGTTGTCGGAGATGAGAAACATTCGGTATTACTAGAGCGTGAAGATACATCAAGGAAAGAGATATGGGTAACAACAACAAATAAGATTGATGATGAGACCAAAGAGATGTCGTGGAGCAAGCTTTTAGAAGTGGAAGTCCATACTGCTGGACGTGATTCTTGGCGTGGCATAAGTTTCTTGGTCGATGAAAAAAAGAAAGCCGTCGTGTGTTGTGAGAAACGTTTGTTTAACAACCTTTACCTTTCACTTAAAGCAGTGTCCATTGTTGAGGAGGATAGTAAAGTCAGACAAGTGGCCTTTCGAGTTATAACAGTGACTTCATATTGGCCATATTTGGTTGATTACGTTCCAAGTTTGATTCAAATCCAATAATAATGGTTTTCTTAATTTATCTTGTCCTTTGATTCAAGTTTGATCGATTTTACGAAGAAGTTATGTTATTGATTAATTAATACCTTTGTTTTAACATCTGATCAAATCATGTTTCCTTACGTATATATATAGTCGCATGTTTCCTTATATTAAAAACATTTATCATTTTTTGAGTTTTTAAAAAAAATTCACATTTCATGTAATATTTCTGTTTTAAGTTTATTTATACATTATTACAAGTTGATTTATAGCAAAGGTTGATTTGTGTCTCAATCAGGAATTAAATTATCAAACGAAATAAATAAAAATATGATTATCAAAGCTTTGTGGGGAATGGGGATACAATATATACATGTCCTGTCACAAAATCCAACCTGTGCAGCTTATTTGGTCTAATTCATAAATCATTTGCTCATGTTCAGTCATAATAGATTGGTGAATATTCTATTATAAAGTTGTATGGACAAGAAGATTTTTGAATTATTGATAGTCTACAAAATTTAAGATCTTAAGCTTTTAATTTGGAGAAAGAAGTAAATAATAGAAGCTTTTATGTGTGCCTTTGTGGACAAAAGATTCAGATTTTGATTGGTAAGTTCTGCCATTCCACATGCTTTTGTCGGTAACATAAGAAATGTGCTACGTTATGAATATGATGCGGTTTCACAGTTAAGTAAATTCACACTATGTTGCGGTGTGATCGACTGATCGTTCAAAGATTTAATATTGGATAACTAATTTTTGTTTTGATTATTTTGAAAATATGTCTCAGATTCACAAGGACCCTTACCTCTTTAAAGTACACAAACTCCAAAAACATTCTCTCGATCTTGAACTTTTTCGTGTTATCAACATATCTACCGTTCGTACGTCGTGATGACTTTCGTCCCTTGCTCTCTCTCGTTCACTAAAGGGCAAATGCTAATATAATTTTGTATTTCGTAGTTTCATTAATTAGAGAAATTTTTATCAGCAAAATTTAGGGACTAATTTTGTTTGATCATATTCTTATGCAATAAATATGATAGTAATGCCACACGAATACATCCGGTAAAGACTATATACCCTTCACGTCGGCCATTTTTGCTTTGACTATGTTCCAAGCTTGATTCAAATCCAGCAACCTGGACCTGGAGGCAAAAGAAAAAGAGGCGAATAATTTACCTTTTATTACTAAATTTTTCTTGTCCTTTGAATAGTGTAATGGATCTAAATTCATCAGTAGTGATCAAATCATATTTACCTTAAGTATATTCTCTTACGTAGAAGGGAATGCTTATTATCATGTTTTATACACAGTTTAATTCATTTATCATTTTTTTTGAGTTTTTTTAAATTAATGTTTTATTGCTTAGTAGTTATCAAGACTTAAATCTTGAAACGTTTTTTTGGATGCGGACGTCTTTAATAGTATTTATTACTATTACTAGTCAAACTTAAACAAAGTGACAGAGCAAGAGACCCCATATATATAGCAAAGGTTGAGTTGTGTCTCAATCAGAAATTAAATTATCAAACAAACTGTATAAATCGGGTAATAAAAGCTTTGTAGGGATACAAGTTATATATCTTCTGTCACAAAATCCATCCCGTGCATCTTATTTAGTCTTCATGAATGATATACTTCATCTTAGGTCACAAACTGGTTGATTGTCCTATAATAAAGTTGTATGGTCATAAGATTTTCGAATTATTGATAGTCGACAAAAATTAAGATCTTAAACTTTGGAAAAGATATATTAGTATGCAGTAGAGGCATGATGTTTTGTTTATGATAAAACCATGAAAAAAAATGCAACAATAGCACCAAAAGAGTTTTAGCCGGGATAAAGATCGTGGACACTGCAATCAGCCAAACCTATTGTGATCATTGTAAAATGTTCTTCAGTCGGTGTACACCTGAATAACAAAGGAATAGTCAAATGCACATGCTAAGCACCACATACTTAAGTAGAGACATCTTTTTTATATTAGTTTTCTATAGCAAAATTGTTCATAATTCTTGATAATCACTAAATATTTAAAGAATCTAAATGAGTTAATTAATAGATAGAGACTTGTTTTGATGGCATTTATAGTTTTTCTCATTTCACTTTAGTCATTTTAGATATGCTATTTTTTAAGATTTAAAAACACAATTTTACACATTATGTTTGGGTTTTCTTGATTCCATTTTTTATAGGGTTTTATATTTGATATGAAATATATATTTTAGCAAAAAAAAATAGAAAAACACACATTTTGAAAAAGGAAAAATAGTAAATTTATAAAATTTAAGTGAAAATGATACATTTATAATATTTGAGTGAAAAAATGGCAAAATCTATAAGAATCCGAAATCTAAATAAACAACAGTTTATATATATATATGAAGTAAAGAATAGAAGCTTTATACGTGTCTTTGTGAACAATAGTTTCAGATTTTTATTAGTAACCTCTATCATTCCACATCCTTTTGTCCGTAACATAAAAATCATTATATGTTATTTATGCGGTTTCACAATAAAATATATTTTACGTGATCGTTCAATGATTTAATATACTTGACAATTATTATTTGTTTGGATTATTTCGAAAAGAGACGTTTCAGATTCACAAGGACCCTTACCTCTTTGACGTCTGAACCATGTACAACACTGTATAAACAGTCTCCATATACTTGTGGTGGATCATATCCTTCATCGTCTCTTTTGATTACGTGTAAGAATGTCAAACATAAAACTATATCTATATATGAATGCGAAAGGTCTTTGAATTAGTTCTAAGGTTGATTTCTTGAGCAAGAAGAAACCATTTCTCGTCAGGTGTTCGAATCTATGTCTGGAAAGAAAGAGGAGCTTCTGTCCTCAGCCATGAAAAGAACTAGTGAATGGTTTGGTTTCTCACTCTCTTTCTATACATTTCTCTCATTTTCTTTTGTATTTTCACTTCCTCTGCTTGTGAATCATCTTCTTTTGTCTTACAAAATAAATTTCAGGATTTCTTCTCAAGACATACCAAGTGACGTTGCTGTTCATGTTGGAGAAACTTTGTTTTCACTTCACAAGGTGATCTTTTTATTTTTCAAGATCTAATAATTATACACAATGAGATCACTTTTTCTTATACATAGTCTATGTGATAATATGCAGTTCCCACTTGTTTCAAAATGTGGGTTTATAAAGAAACTTGCTTCTGAATCAAGCAACGATTCGAACATTACCGTTATCAAGATCCCAGATTTTCCCGGTGGTGCAGAAGCATTTGAGCTAACAATCAAGTTCTGCTACGACATAAGCTTCGAGATAAACACAGAGAATATTGCGGTGCTACGATGTGCAGCAGATTATCTAGAGATGACAGAGGAACACTCTGTTGAAAACCTTGTGGAGACAACAGAGGTTTACTTAAACGAAGTGATCCTCAAGAGTTTATCGAAATCTGTTAAAGTTCTAAAACAATCTCAGGATCTGTTGCCTGTAGCCGAGAGAGTAAGACTCGTGGACCGGTGTATCGATTCAATTGCTTATGCAACTTGTCAGGAGAGCCAGAGCAATGCGGGTATAGTTGAAGGGTTGGCTGAAGATTTATCTGCTCTAAGGATTGATATGCTTCGACGTGTCTTGATCGCAATGACTGCTAGAGGGTTTAAGCAATACGCTCTTGGTCCAGTGCTTGTGACCTATGCTCAAAAAGCTCTTACAGGTTTGGTGAGGTTCTTGATTCTTTAACTGAACAATGAGTCTTATTTACAAATAACAGAGAAAGATTAATGAAGTGTCGGTTTCCCTGTAGGACATTTTTGGGAAGGGGAAAAAGAAGATTGAGGCAGAACAAGAACATGAGAAAAGGTTGATTCTTGAAACAGTTGTGAGTCTTCTTCCGAGGGAGAGGAACTCAGTCTCAGTTACCTTTCTTTCGATGCTTTTAAGAGCTGCGATATACCTCGAAACCACGGTAGCTTGCAGGCTTGATTTGGAGAAGAGAATGGGATTACAGCTAAGACAAGCCGTGCTTGATGATCTCTTGATTTCTTCTTACTCATCGAATGGAGACAACAAAATGTTTGATGTTGACACTGTTCAACGTATCCTCATGAACTATCTTGAGTTTGAAGTTGAAGGAAGCTCTGCTGACTTTGCCAGTGATATTGGTGGATTGATGGAGAGTTATCTCGCTGAAATTGCTTCTGATAGAAACGTAAACTTGGCGAAATTCATCGGTTTCGCTGAATGCATTCCGAAACAGTCTAGGATTACTGAAGATGGGATGTATCAAGCCATAGACATCTATCTCAAGGTATATATTTTTGATAAGACTAAAACCTTAAAGCTTTAACATTTTCAGAATGTTTTGACCTAAATCTTGAAAAGTTTAAAGATCTTAATGTTAAATCTTGTTGGTGCAGACACATCCGAATATAAGTGAAATGGAGAAGAAGAAAGTTTGCAGCTTAATGGACTGTCAAAAGCTATCACGAGAAAAGTGTGCTCACGCAGCTCAAAACGATCGTCTCCCTGTGCAAACCGTAGTTCAAGTTCTCTACTACGAGCAACAAAGTCTACGTGAAATTTTAAGCGATTCAGATTCTCCACCAGCAGCAGCAGTAACCGTAGAAGATACTCTTACTCCTCCTGAGCTCAGAACCTACAACAATGACCTCTCCAAACTAAACCGCGAAAACCAAGACTTGAAGCTCGAGTTGATCAAAGTGAAAATGAAGTTCAAGGAGTTGGAGAAGGAACAGAAAGCTTTTGAAGTCACGAGTGGTTCGGATTGTTCTTCTTCGGTTTCGATTGCTTCGGTGGTTAAGCCTCGATTACCGAGAAAGTCATTTATGAGCTCTGTTTCTCGACAGCTCGGAAAGCTTAACCTTTTTGGCCAAAGACAAGTACAAACCAAACCACCTAAAGGCCGAAGACACTCTATATCTTGAACAATACATGAACACATGTTCTTGCTAGGGATGTATCTCTGTTTTATAGAGAGCTGAAAAAATCTTTTGAGTATCCGAGTTGAGAGTATAATCCACAAGTCACATATAGAGAATTCGTATATAAAACTACAACGAGGCAATTAATAAGAAGAAAAAACCAACATGATAAATCCTTTATTTAACAAATAAGAAAGATGTAATTAAATAGAGATTAAGCTTGGAAGATATGAAATAGCTCGATCCAAATGATCAAATTTGGAATATAAACAATACGAGTTTAGTCTAGTATCGTGCACCACTAAACCTCTACCTGTATAAGAATTGTAATGAAGTATCAACTTATTTTCTTCTAAAAGTGTGACCGGTGTTGTGAAATAAACCGACGATCACCAATCCGGGAAGAAACAATGTCTAGATTTAAACTATAAGTCTTCTCCCATATCTTTTGTGAATTCAATGTCCATAACTCTTGACTTCTGCCTTTTCTCATCTCCACGCAGAGACGGCTGTTGACATTGCTAATGATTGCTCCAAATGCTTCATATAAAAATGGAGTTTCTGAAATAACTTGGAAAACTTCGGTACGAAGATCGAAAGATATAGTCTTTGTTTTTGTAAACCAATAAAGTGATCCATCGGCAGTTACAGGACATTTTGATTGATTACCCGAATGTACCGTGCCAGTTACGTATCTCCAAGTGTTGGTGTTAAAATCAAAAACCTCGCATGTATTGGTGCGACTATCAAGATTGTTAGGATTAGTGAACAAAGAATGAGACAAAATTCAAGAGAAGCTTGGAGGACAAGTAGTGCCAGCTCACGTTCAGGACCACAAGCTGCAACAATCCGATTTTACCGCCGGGTCTGTTAAAGCAAAAGCAAAAGAGGAATTCGTCTTGTTTGCTCCCTGCAAAGAGATCGAGTGATTTCACTATAATAACGCCAAGGAAGAGGCAACTTGTAGAAGCGGCTAGAAGGGGAACTAGGGTTATTGAGCAAGCATCTATTTAAAGGAAAAGTGTGCAGTGAGAGAGAGAGATAAGGTTAACTAGAGAGAACAAAAACAAAGAGTAAACTTGTGTTTTATGTTCTTGGGGAAACAGAGAGAGAGAGAGACAAGAGAGATGGAATCCAGTGATCTTGTAAGGGGTTCAGTGGGTGAGAGATTTCTTTGTGTTAAACTCTGTGATTAGTGGATTCCGGGAGACAGATCTCGGCCCAGACGTAGCTTCCTCATTAACGGAAGTGAACTGGGTAAACATTCATTTGGTGTGTTCTATTTTCTTTAGTTTGTTCTGTTTTGGTTTCTGTTGCGTTTTGAGTTCGTGAAACAAACCTAGACAAGTTCTCTAGATCCTAGACAGATTCTTATTCAAGCTAGAGACATCAACTTTAGCCTCTGTTTTAGCTTGTCAAATTGGTATCAGAGCGTTGGTTGCATTGTTTGGTGGTTCAGTAAAGTCCGCTCAAGCAGAGGAACCATGTCGTCGGCAAGGATCGAGGTGGAGAAGTTTGATGGACGAGGAGACTACACATTGTGGAAGGAGAAGCTGATGGCTCACTTGGATATTTTGGGTCAAACGGTGGCTCTCTCGGAAACACAAGATTCAGTCTCAGATCCAGAGGAGTCTAAGGTTGACGAAGGTGGAACCAAAGAAAAGGGGAAAGAAGCAAAGGAGATAGACGAGCTTCTAGAGGAGAAAAGAAGAAAGGCAAGGAGCATCATAGTGTTGAGCGTTTCAGATCAAGTACTGAGAAAGATCAAGAAAGAGAAGACTGCAGCTTCTATGATCAAAGCTGTAGACAACTTGTACATGTCTAAAGCTCTTCCTAACTGCATCTATCTGAAACAAAAGCTCTACGGTTTCAAAATGAACGAAAACATGTATGTTGAAGGTAATATCGACGAGTTCCTTCATCTTATAACTGATCTAGAGAATACCGGAGTAATAGTATCAGATGAGGATCATGCTATATTGTTGCTTATGTCACTTCCTAGGCAGTTTGATCAGTTAAGAGACACCCTGAAATATAGTACTGGAAGAACTAGGTTAACTCTAGATGAGGCTCTAGCTGCTATATACTCTAAGGAGTTATAGTTTGGGTCAAATAAAAAGAGTATCAAAGGTCAAGCTGAAGCATTGTATGCTAAGGACAAAACTGAGATCAGAGGAAGGTCTGAGCAGAAGGAGAAGGGAAACAAGAATAGGTCCCCATCTAAGTCTAAGAATAGAAAAGGTTGGTGGACTTGTGGAGAAGAAGGACATTTCAAAAACGCATTTCCAAACAAGGCAAGTCGCAAGGAAACAAGAAGGATCAGGGATACGGCAGCAAAGGAGAAGCTGCGATGGTGAAAGGAAATTCAGCTGATGGTGCAAGGCTCTATGTGTTAGAAGCATTACATTCTACAGATGTAAATTTGGAGGATGAATGGATCATGGATACATGATGCAGCTACCATATGACACACAAGAGAGACTGGTTTGAAGAAATAAGTGAAGATGCAAGAGGATCAGTGAGGATGGGGAACAAAACTACATCAAAAGCCAGAGGCATTGGTAATGTCAGGATCAGAAATGAGGATGGATCAACAGTACTGCTCACAAAAGTGAGATACATCCCTGATATGGACCGAAACTTGCTATCTATGGGAACTATGGAAGAGCAAGGATGCAGTTTTGAATCCAAGAACAGGATCCTAAAGATAAAAGAGGAAGATCACACCATTCTGGTGGGAAAGAGACATGAGAAGCTTTATCTTCTTCAAGGAAGACCTGAGACTGGTCAGTCTCTCGCAGTTGAAAGATCACCGGATGATACAGTCTTGTGGCATCGGAGATTGTGCCACATAAGTCAGAAAAACATGGAGATCCTAGCAAGGAAAGGCTTTCTCGACAAGAAAAGGATCTCAACCTTAACGGTGTGTGAAGACTGTATATACGGGAAAGCAAAGAAAGTTAGTTTTGTCTTAGCTACCCATGGTACTAAGGACAAACTCGACTATGTGCATTCAGATTTATGGGGAGCTCCATCAGTGCAAATGTCTTTGGGAAAATGTCAGTACTTCATTACATTCATTGATGACTACTCGAGAAAGACATGGGTTTACTTCCTAAAGCACAAGGACGTGGCATTTGAATTTTTTTTCGAATGGAGCACTTTGGTGGAGAATCAAGCAGAGAGGAAGATCAAGGTCTTAAGAATTGACAACGTCTTAGAATTCTGCAATCACTTGTTCAACGAGTTCTGCAAAGAGAATGGCATAGCAAGACACAGAACATGTGCCTATACGCCACAACAGAACGGCGTTGCAGAAAGAATGAACTGGACGATCATGGAGAAAGTTAGGAGCATGTTAAGTGATTCTGGAATGCCTAAGAGATTTTGGGCTGAAGCTACTAACACGGCAGTGAAGTTGATCAACAAAACACCCTCGTCTGCAGTAAACTTTGAGATTCCTGACAAGAGATGGACAGGTAAATCTCCAGTTTACAGTTACTTAAAGAGGTTCGGATGTGTTGCTTTTGTTCATACGGATGAAGGAAAGTTAGTTCCTAGAGCCAAGAAAAGAGTGTTTCTAGGCTATCCAGAAGGAGTGAAAGGTTACAAGGTATGGTTACTAGAAGAAAAGAAAGTTGCAGTAAGCAGAAATGTGTTATTTCAAGAGAATGCAGTCTACAAGGATATGATGCAGGGAAATCAAAACTCTGAAGAAGAAGCATCAAGTGGTTCTCTGGACATTGACCTTGATGAAACTGGTGACACACGCTTGGGTGGAGATTTCCTGGAAGAAACAGGATCCCTGGGAGATCACTCACCTGTTCAAGACGGTCACCAAACAGAGGATAACACAGTTCCTGAAAATCCTACCCATGATTCACCTGAGAGTTATCATTTGGTTCGAGATAGAGCAAGGAGACTCATCACTGCTCCTAGGAGATTTGATGTGGAAGGCTACTTTGGAGAAGAAACGGATGATGAAGATGAATTTGATGGAGAGGCTTTGGTCACCACATTCGATGGAGACAAAACAGAACCTGCAACCTATCAAGCTGCACTAAGAGATGCTGATTGGGAATTATGGAGAGGTGGAATGCTCGAAGAGATGGATTCTCTTCTCAAGAATCACACATGGACTGCAGTCATACCGCCTAAAGGACAAAGGATCATCGGCTGCAAATGGATTTTCACGCGTAAGCCTGGGATTCCTGAAGTTGAGAAACCGCAATTCAAGGCCAGACTCGTTGCTAAAGGGTATGCACAAAGAGAAGGTGTTGATTACACTGAGGTCTTTGCACCAGTGGTGAAACATGTATCCATAAGGATCTTTTTAGCCATAGTTGTGGAAGAAGATTATGAATTGGAACAATTAGACGTCAAGACTGCATTTCTCCATGGAGAGTTAGAAGAAAAGATTTATATGGAAATCCCTGAAGGCTTTGAGAGTCAGTTCCAGCAAGGACAAGTGTGTCTACTCAACAAGTCACTATACGGCATGAAACAGTCACCAAGAAAGTGGAACCAGAAATTTGACAGTTTCATGACTGAGATTAGTTTTGAGAAGAGTGCTAGAGACAATTGTGCTTACATCAAAACTCTTGAGGATGGTTCCAAGGTTTATTTGCTCATCTATGTTGATGACATGTTTGTGGCGGCTAAAGACATAAGTGTAATCTCAAGTCTGAAACAGAAACTTAGTGAAAGATTTGAGATGAAGGACTTGGGTGCAGCTAAGAAAATACTCGGTATGGAGATCATCAGAGACCGAGAAAGAGGAACACTGAAGCTCTCCCAAGAAGGTTACCTTGAAAAGTTTTTGGAAATGTACCAGATGGATCAAGCGAAGAAGCAAGACACTCCACTTGGAGTTCATCTAAAGATGCAGGCTGCTACTGAAGAGCAGCTGCTCAAAGACAAAGAGTACATGAAGATAGTTCCATACTCTAATGCAGTTGGGAGAATTATGTATGCTATGATCGGAACAAGGCCAGACTTGGCTTATCTTGTTGGTGTCATTAGCAGATTTATGAGTAAACCGATCAAAGAACACTGGTTGGGAGTCAAGTGGGTGCTAAGATACATCAGGGGAACACAAAAGATGAAGCTGGGCTACCGGAAAGGGTCTGATTTCCTCATTAGAGGTTATTGTGACTCTGATCACGCAGGAGATGTCGATAGAAGAAGGTCTACTGGTGGCATGGTCTTCACCCTTGGTGGGAATACTATCAGTTGGAGGTCGCGTTTATAGAAAGTGGTGGATATGACCTCCACTGAAGCCGAGTACATGTCTCTGAGTGAAGCAGTAAGAGATGCATTATGGCTTAAAGGCTTATTGAAGGATTTTGGTTATGATCAGAAGGCAGTTGAGATTTTCTGTGACTCTCAAGGCGCCATAGCCCTTTCAAAGAACAATGTGCACCATGAAAGGACGAAGCACATTGACATCAAGTTCCACAAGATCCGAAATTGCATCGCAGATGGAGTTGTGGAAGTGACAAAGATATCCACGGATGTAAATCATGCATATATCTTTACCAAGGTGGTGTCCGTTAGCAAGTTTCAAGCAGCATTGAACTTGCTACGTGTGCAGACTGAGTAATCCTACTCAGGAACCGAGATGGAATCCAAAGACTAATCAGACCAGAATCTCTCTCTCATTAAGGTAAGTACACTTGACATGTTTTATTATTGTTGTTCTTGGTTCACTAGGTGGAGTTTTGTTAGGATTAGTGAAAAAAGAATGAGACAAAGTTCAAGAGAAGCTTGGAGGACAAGTAGTGCCAGCTCAAGTGATGACTCACGTTCAGGACCACAAGCTGCAACAATCCGATTTTGCCGCCGAGTCTGTTAAAGCAAAAGCAAAAGAGGAATTCGTCTTATTTGCTCCCTGCAAAGAGACGGAGTGATGTCACTACAATAACGCCAAGGAAGAGGCAACTTGTAGAAGCGGCTAGAAGGGGAACTAGGGTTATTGAGCAAGCATTTATTTAAAGGAAGTTTGCGCAGTAAGAGAGAGATAAGGTTAAGTAGAGAGAACAAAAACAAAGAGTAAACTTGTGTTTTATGTTCTTGGGGAAACAGAGAGAGACAAGAGAGATTGAATCGAGTGAGCTTGTAAGGGGTTCAGTGGGTGAGAGATTTCTTTGTGTTAAACTCTGTGATTAGTGGATTCTGGGAGACAGATCCCGGCCCAGACGTAGCTTCCTCATTAACGGAAGTGAACTGGGTAAACATTCGTTTGGTGTGCTCTGTTTTCTTTTGGTTTGTTCTGTTTTGGTTTCTGTTGCATTTTGAGTTCGTGAAACAAACCTAGACAAGTTGTCTAGATCCTAGACAGAAGCTTATTCAAGCTAGAGACATCAACTTTAGCCTTAGTTTTAGCTTTTCAAAGATCTAACTAATTCATATATAAGCAAACCATTTTGTATTTGCATGTCGATCTATCTTTACCGAATCCGAGGCTTTCGAATCGGATTTTATCTGTGTAAAAAGAGCAAAACAAACATCATTAAATCAGAAGAAGAAAAAAACACTAATGAATGGCGAAAAATATATATATATACACTATATTGAACCTAAAAAAATACTCTCTCCATTTCAAAATATAAGATGTTTTAGAGAAGTTTTTTTATTTCTTAATATAAGATGTTTTCAAGTTTTTGCAACTTTTAGATTAGTTTAATATTTTATATTATGCAGTATTGTTTCTGATTGGTTGAACTTGTTAAAAGTAAAGACTTCTTAATCTGCGTGTTTTAGTTAAATATTTTGAAACGGAGGGAGTATTACTAATTGACCTATGGAAAAATAAATTAAGGTGAAACTCACCACAATAATCAACTTGTTGAAACTTAGGCTGAGGAAGACTTCGACACCATCTAGTTGCGGGATTGATCACATAAATCAATCTTTTTAAACTAAAGACACATGTTAGACAGACCATCACAACTCTCGGTAAATCTATCAGAAAATGCTTCGGGAAAAATATGAATCTTTTCAGAATCTGAAACCCCTAACGTCAACGTTCTTCGATAGAAATCTGTTTTTAATTCATCCTCATAGCCTTCTCGAGTACTAAAGAGAAGAAGGATATCTGGATTTCTTGACTGCGCAAGAATAAGATGTTTCGACGCAAAGTATTGTGTTCTGATCGTTGAGTTCCATAGTTTCGAAACGGATATGAATCTGATAAGAGATTTCACCGGAAGTCTCTGTAAAATCTCTTCTACCAGAACATCGGGCAAGAGTTCCATAGCCTTTTTTTTATTAAGACTTGTTAGGGATTTTTCAAAGGTTAGACGCTAGGGTTCTTTTTGTATAGTTAAAATTTTTAGGGGTGTTTTTTCTGATGGTAAATATTAATTATTTCACTAGCACCTAGTTGGGAATTATGTTATTTTTTAATGATTTTTTTTGTTGGACTTCAAATTCTATATTAGACTTTAATGCCTTTGAATGTGAAAAATTAATTAAAACTTAAGCCCTTGGATAAATTATATTCTTTTAAAGTTTATATATTTGATTTTAGAATCAATTGTGATTTTCAGATACCATATTTTAGTTACAAATATATTAAAAACTTTAGTTACCGAAGATATTTTAATGGGTTTGACATTAACCAAGTTGTCAACACAAACAAGGAGCGTGGCTTGCACAATCTTCTCATAATCTTTTATTAAAAGAAAAATAGCATTGCTTTAATCATTTCAAGGCGCGTGTTAGAATAAAGATCCAAATTCTATGTATGGTTTCGACTTTCGAGTGATCTTGCACAAACTTTAAATAACAAATCTAAGACTATTAAGCATCTCTGTGCGGAGTATGGCTGAGCTAAGTTTGTTTTCACGCGGTCGAATTACCTATTATTTTCTATGCTCATCGATCCTAAAAGCATGGTCATTGGTAGAGTCTTTCCATGAATGTCAAAAAAAATAATAATAATAATAAATAAAAAGAAAGACCGAGAAAATTTAATCTTGAAAGAAAAAAGGTCGAATAAAAAAAAATTTCTCCCGAGTGCTGCTCTCTCCCTCTCCCAAACAGCAAAAGCCTAGTTTTTTTCAGATCTGGGAAGTCACTACGGTGGTTGGCGCTTCTCGCTTATTTGGTTATGTCAGTGGCTTCCCCTTTTCGTTTGTGTTGTAGTTTTTTGGTTCTGCAATTCGTTTATCTCTTGTATTTCGTTGGAGAAAATCTTATTTTGGTGGAAATAGTAGATCTTCACGGCGAGGGTGTTTGGTTATGTCGGTGATCAGCTGCTCCAGAGAAGGTTGTTGTTGGGTGTCCGAGATCTATAGATCTGGCGGGTGCTCTGTTCTTGTTGGAAGATCTCGAGATTTGGTTTTCGTGAATCCATGGCCATGGTCTCGTCTGTTTCTGCTGTCTGGTTAGCCCACCTTCTGGCCGTTTCTTCTTCGACGTTTTGCTAGGGTTAGATGGATTCGCTTTAGTTGGTTTTTGTTAGTGGTAGATATATGGTGGTCCTTAGTAGTATTGAGCAGTTTTAGTAGTTTTCGATTGGGATGTTTCGACTCCTTTCTAAGCAGAGGTTTCGTTTTGTTTGAATGTGATGGTTGAACCTTAAGTTTGTCGAGTTCCTTCTTCTTCTTGTTGTTCATAGTGGGTGATAGTCTTCTCCGTTTTCGTCGGTCTCGTCTATGTGATTGGTGTTCTACGAGAAGTTAGGCCTCACTCCTCACGTTTTGAAGACTTGTAGTTTGACGTTCTTTGGCGTATCAACGTCGTCGTCGCTTCCGGAAGTGAGTGGTCTTGCTTGCCGTGTTATGAGGTCCCTGGTTCTTGGTTACGAGAGATCGACTCTCAGGAGGTGGTTGATGTTATTCTTGAGTTGGTCGTGGGCATCCTTGGTAAATCTCATCCGTTTGTGGGTTAGAAGAAGAAGTTCTTTGCTCTCTTGGTTCTATTGTTTCTGTTAAGGTTTTATGGCCGATTGCATTTTCTTATATTAAGGTTGTTGTCTTCTTTCGTTTTTATTATCAAATGTTCTGTTATGTATAGTTTTTTTAGTTCCTTTGTTAGTTTCCGGGGAAATCTTGTTTTCCTCCGGCTTTTGACTCTGGAGATATTCTTGTAGTCCGCCGGCTTAAGCCTCCCCTCTTTTGGGCGTAGTATTTCATTTTGTATTCTACCTTGATTGGAACCACGTGTTTTAATAATAATATCAGTTGACAAAAAAAAAGATTTAATCTTCACATAAACTGTTTTTGGGAGATAATTTGAGAGGCAGATATCTACAGTTGTTATCTTATTGGTTTTGAACAATAAATTTAATTCAATAATAAAAATAACATATATGTATTAAAATAAAATTTTGAGATATGTTTAAAGCACGATAACCAATAACAATGCTCTAAAGATCCATTTTGAACACACTTACCAATATATTACATGATGGTATGATAAAAATAAAAAAAATATATGATATATTCGCTGTTTACATAGGATATAAGTCTATAACATGATAGGGGACAAAATTAGCTGTTATGCACCAATGAAATGTTAATCGTAAAATTAACATGTTGTACTACTACTATTGTTCTTACTCTTATTTTTCATTATGATGCTCTCACTCACTTTCATGTAACGACGTGCAAACCACATGTCCACTTTTTGTAATGGTAATCCACTTTTACTTCCTTTTTGTTTCGGCGATCCATTTCTTTTGTTATATTGTTGTCGGCGATCCAGATTTACCTTTTTACAGCTGATAAATCCATAATTACATTCATACAATTTATCATATAAGTACACAATTAATTAATATTAACTGAGGCAAATTAACAATTGGATGTTGGTCAATATATATGTTTCATTCTCAACTCATTGCAAATTTCCCACTCTTGTCAGATTTTTTTCTTAAGTGATAGAATTATTATATATCATGCTAACAAGTAACAAGTATAAAATGAAATGAGTAAGGTAGGCCTGGTGCAGTTAACCAAAAATCGAATAAAAGTCTAAAATAAAACAAATGGATCTTCTTTAATAATTTGTTATGTCCTCCAAGCCCATCATTATATAAACCATTTATCGTGCAACTTTTACCATCATCAATTCAAAACATTTCTTCTTCTTGTCTTGGGTCAATTTATATATACAACACTCTCTCTCGGTTTTGTCTAAAAAAATGGCTCGCTTCGGTATGGTTCTAGTCGTTGCACTTTGTCTCACAATCTCTGTCTTTCCGGATACAACCACCGCGCAACTAAGCCGCGGTTTCTACTCCAAAACTTGCCCCAACGTCGAACAAATCGTGAGAAACGCTGTCCAAAAGAAAGTAAAGCAGACATTCGTCACCATACCTGCCACTCTCCGTCTCTTCTTCCACGACTGCTTTGTCAATGTATGTTTTTAGTTCAAGCGTTCTCATATCTTCGTTCTCTTCTTTTGTTAGGCGACTAATTGGTTTCTACCTTCGGTGTAATTTGCATTGTAGGGTTGTGATGCCTCTGTCATGATCCAGTCAACGCCTAAGAACAAGGCAGAGAAGGATCATCCAGATAACATTTCGCTAGCCGGAGATGGATTTGATGTGGTGATCCTAGCTAAGAAAGCCCTTGACGCTAACCCTCATTGCCGGAACAAGGTCTCATGCGCCGATATTCTTACTTTGGCCACCCGAGATGTTGTTGTTGCGGTAAGTATCCGTACTCACCATTCTACAACCAGATAATCCTACACTAAATTTCATATTAATCTTCATTTTCTACCAATACTATATGTTGTGACCGACAAAAAACATTGTTATATCTCATTGTTTATATGCATGTATAGGCTGGAGGACCGTCCTATGAAGTTGAACTCGGTAGGTTTGACGGATTGGTATCAACTGCGTCTAGTGTTGAAGGGAACTTACCAGGACCGTCGGACAATGTAGACAAACTTAACGCTCTTTTCAAGAAAAACAAACTTACCCAAGAAGATATGATTGCTCTTTCAGGTAAACCAAATTTTAAACAAAACATTTCTTATATATAATTATATCACATCGATATCTATACCGATATATTTTATAATGTAGCGGCTCACACCCTTGGATTCGCACATTGTGGCAAGGTCTTTAAAAGAATCTACAACTTCAACGGCATCAACTCAGTGGACCCAACTCTAAACAAGGCTTACGCTATAGAGCTTCAAAAGGCTTGTCCTAAGAATGTGGACCCAAGAATCGCAATCAACATGGACCCAGTCACGCCCAAGACGTTTGACAACACTTACTTCAAGAATCTTCAACAAGGCAAAGGTCTATTCACCTCCGATCAAGTTCTCTTCACGGACGGTCGCTCAAGGCCCACCGTTAATGTTTGGGCCTCGAACTCTACGGCTTTTAACCGCGCTTTTGTGACAGCCATGACTAAACTTGGCCGTGTTGGAGTTAAGAATAGCCGCAATGGAAACATTCGTCGTGACTGCGGTGCGTTTAACTAGAGATAATGATGATGGAAATAATAAGTTATATTATTCCCCATTTTTTTTGTCTCTTATCTAATTCAACTTATATTATTTTCGTTTGATTAATGTTTGAACGTTTATTTGAATATGATAAAATATTGGTTTGTCATTTGTTCTGTTTATGTCTTTATTTGTATTTTATCCTATCTATATATTTTTTTTTTTGTGTGGCATGTCTTCTTCATTGTACCCTCCAAATGTTTCATATCCTTTTTTCAACTAAATCGTAAATTTTCATTTGTTTTGGTGATATTTCTTCGTATAAAGTTGTAACTGTCATAAAAAAAAAACCTATACACCAAAAAAAAAAGAAAAACTAATCATCCTAAACTAAAAATGCTTGCAAATTTTAAAATATGTTTAATCACAATAACGGTTACTTTTTGCACCGTTAATGTTGGAACTAATACAAAACACTAGAGCAATTAGAAGGAAAAAAACTTATTTAATTAGATCAGAATGAGATCAATACTAATCTACTAGTATCAGAGCAATACTAATCTACTAGTATCCAATTAAATTAAATTAAATCAAATCAACCCGATTTAAATTGGAATCCAAACGGTAGCGAACACTACACTATGACCTTTCCACGTCAGGACTAGACTATTGTCGTCATCTTCCTTCTTCATCCCCCACCCGACGGCGTGTTCCTCCAGCATCGCCTTCACATCCGCCACCGCCTCTTCCTTAACCCTAACTCCACCGAACTCAGCCTCTCTCATCCTCTCAAACCACCGTCTCTTCGTCTCACTCCTCTCCACCCTTTCCGCACCTTCCTTCGCCACCACGTTTTCTATCTTCCAACTTATCTCCGCCTCGTACCATCGCCTCTGCTCTCTCATAAACGTGTCCGTTGTATCAAACGGTATCCATAAGTAGTTAAACGCCGATCTTAACCGGTTAACCAAGTTCCCCGATGTGAGATCTACGTCTTCCTCTATTAGGGTTACGATTCTTGGATTCAAAGATCGGAGATGTTTCAAGAAAACTGTTCTAAGCGATGACGATGATGAAGTTAGGGTTTCGTCAGGGATGTAACGGAGCATCATGTGGCAGTTAACGACGAGAGCTTCGTTGAATGAAGAAGGGTAAACCCGTAGTTGTTGTAGGAGGGAAGAGAAACCATCGGAGTAAGTTGAAGGTATGATTGTGAACTCCATAGTTATGTTCCTTGTGGTGGCGAAGCTGACGAGTTTGGATCCGAGTTCTTCGTAGGAGATGTTGATGAACGGTGGGAAGTTATCGGAAGAAGAGACGACGGTGAGTTTAAGAAGCGGAGGAGGTTTGTTAAGTCGGCTTGCCATGGCGTCTATGAGAGTAGGGATTTGCATACAATGAGTCAAACTTAAGTCAACTATGTGAACCGTTGAGTAACCTTCCACGGCTGTTAAGATAGCCGCGTTGGCCGCGATGAATCCGAACCGGTGCCAAGGAGTGAGGTCGACGAACGCTGCTAGCTCCACTACTGAGAACCGGTGGAGTTCATCTGCTGGAGGTAGGAAACTAATGGTGGATGATAATGTAGGGGTTTTGGAGACGGCGCGTGAGAGCAACGCGCGGAGGAAGGCGGTTGTTAGTCGTTGGGTGGAGTCACCGTCTGGTGGAGCAGTGTTGTTGAGCACCCAGAGGATTTGGTGAGCCAGTGCTGCGTCGTTTGAGTCGATGGCGGTTGCGCAGTGGAGGAGGAGCTGTTCCATGAAGTTGGCGTCGCCACCGCGTAGTGGTTTGGGAGAAGGGAGTCGGGTCAGGTTACGAATCCGGGTTTTGGTCATTTGGGTCGAGTTTTGGAGAGAAATGTATCGTTTAATCTTCTTGTTGTTGTTGTGGCTCAAGAGGAAACAAAAAGAACAAAAAGAGTAGAGAAGGGTGATGAAAAGGACATGTCCATAATATTTACGTAAAATAATTCTGAAAAGTGAAGAATAGAGAGAAAGGAGACAAAGAAGAGGGATGAGGAAAGAAAGAGACGAGACAGTAGAGAGAGTCGTGTAAGTATGTCTGTATGTGTGGTAACCTTATCATTGGGAAACGCATCGCTACGGTCGCTTGTGTTGTGTAAGACAAATACATAGATGAGCAATATATGTATGTCCGATATATATGACTTAAATAGCTAAAAACATGAATCAATAATTAAGTCGAAGGTTGCATCTTATGCTGAATCTTGTAGTCTGTGTAAACAATGTATATGTTATTTAAGGAAAGTATTACATTTGTAGTAACATATACAGTATTAAGCGAATTATTGTAACATATATATACGACCAAGAAGTTGGAGTGTTTCTGTTATTACATAGAAAGTATCAAGTCTGTGAAGGGGTGCTTAATGGTGGGTGACATGTGAAGTGGCAGGTTTTGTATTTATGTGTACATGTACGGCTGAGTATTTGTCATCTAGGTTAGTATTATTCTCTTTCGCCGCGCTATCGCATTCATGGATATAATCACTGCATGCACTTTGCAACAAAAACAAAATACTATACCCCCATGAGCATTTTGACGTTGTTCAATTATTAAATTCAAAATTTCTTGGATCGAATTCAACATTGAGATAAAAGTCATATAGCATGGAGTCATGGACTATACACTCAAACCGGCTCCTCTGGGGATTTGATATATGTATTTATGCCCGTGGCCGCAGAGTTCACACTTTGTTATGTATTTGGTACTTTTCGTGTCCATAGTATTTTAACTTTTGACTTAAATAGAAAAGGAAAGCAAATGTATGAGCTGGTAAATTAATACGGTAAAATTACAAAATAATTTGCTGGCTGTTTATTGTTAAATTTTGCTTGAAGTGAAAAACTCAATTCGTAAATGTTAACACTGAATCGAAGCAGTGAAGAATAACTGATCTTGGGAATAAAACATGAGATGATCTAAAATATTGAATTAACTAGAAACTGGATTCAATTATTAGTCATCATCGTTATCGTTGGTTGATTGGTCCCTCAATAGAATAGATGTTTAAATTTGTTATAGGTGGTTGGTCGTTGTTGTGGGAGAATCCAAAACAAGCTTATCTAGCTTTTAACTCCTGTAGAGCATAATAAAAAGAGATAAGAAATTGACTAGCTCATCTATTGTGTGAAGAAAATAAAAGAAGAAGCTTAAATTGTCACCAAGATCAATGGATTTTCATATTAATATCACAAAAGATGCAGAAGGAGACTTGTGTCTAATCAAACAACTCTCAAGGTTACAAAAGATGAAGAAGGCTCGTTACCAATCAAGCAGCTTAATTTTTTTGAACCGCTGCCATTTTTAAGTTTTAAAATTTATGATTGGTTAGTTCATGTTGTTTAATTATTGCACTGTTAGTTGATAATTGTGTAACATAAACTAATTATATTAGTGTAACTGTGTAAGTTACGTTATCGTGTGTTAGTTTTTTGTTTCATGCCCGCATGAGACACATAACGGAGCTACGTAAGTTAAGCTTTGGGCCTTATCAAACTGTTATGCAGATTGCCAATATGATATTGGAACTTTCTGGCCCATGTTTTCAAGCCTAATTCAATTCTTTATTCATTTTTTTGGGTAGTATATTACTCATTCTTTTTTAAAATACATTGGGTCTAATTGGTAACAGCTTACAAAACTTTACAAATGTACAGTTTTTAAGTTTACCGATCACAAAACTTTATTAAAAGTAAACCAAAAACTTTAAGGTCAATTTTTTGTACAGTTTTCACGCTATTTCTTACAATTTTGCATTATTCTGTAATAGATTACAGTTCTAACCTACATTTTTCTATAAAACTTTGTGTACAGATTCAGTATTACATTTATAAAAGCATGTACATAATAGAGTAGAGAAAGAAAATTAGACATCGATTCGACAGTACATTGGTTAAAAAAGAAACTTATTTTGCAAAAGACCCTTAACAATAACATGAAATAGTAGTGGAACTTGAGCTCTCGTTTTTTTTATTGGTCCACTTTACACTAAACACATTTCCAGACCATGTATTCAACTGATAAGTCAGCTCACTAGCAACTGACAAACTAGATTGTCAATTGTTATTGGGTGTGGTTTATAGGTTATAGTGCTTTGTTTGACTGTTGTGGTTAATAACATTAGGTGAGTAAAAATAAAATCTATATCCAACGAAGTATATATTCTCTGTGGTTACTGGTTACAACATGTAAAAGATTTAGTCAAAGTTGAGCAGCAATCGTAGGGGACCCAAAAGGTGAAAGAGTGGATAAAAATATGTTCCAGCGATGAGGGAACCAGTCACGTGTAGGGATCCCACTTCACGTCCTTGTCGCGATCTCTCCCAAATCTTCAACACTGATCCGAGCCTCTCCAAAGTCCAAAGTCTCGTTTTAACTTAACAAAATTACCCTTCGCAAAAAAGATTATATTATGATTCGTAAAAAGATTGATGTCAGTGACGTTGTATAACTTAATCATGATATATAAATCTTGAATCAACTCGGACATTAGAAATCTAATTTAGAAGCATCTATAATCTTATTTTATACTTTTTTGTTTAACTCTTTTTCTTTTCTTTATTTTCTGCTTTAATAAAAGAATATCCTTGATTAAGTATTAATAAGTTTAAGTGTACGGCTACGGCCAACAAAATATTTGAAGGGGCAAGATGGCTCTTGGGTCCTCTCCTTACTCGAAGGATGATCACACAATATACCCTTGATTTTGCCTGCTTAAGGACCACAAAATGCTGACCAAGTCTTATGATCATCTCGTTTCACAAGAAACTCAATAAAGATTGGCAAGAAACATACAATTTGAGACGCCTTGAAGTTAAACGTGACCATTTTGATGGTCTACGTCTTTTGTTTCTCCACCTACATGTGCTTTTTTTTTTACTGATCACCATTTTTGTGGAATATAGAAAGAAAGAAAATGTTTCACAATCATGTGAGATTTGGTTTGATTTGTCAAAACACAATTAATTACGTTTAGGTATTCCTTAATTACATAACTATCATTTTTATGTATATAATAACAACTTTTTGTTCGTATACGAAAGAAAAGTTTAAGAAAACATCAAGTGGACTCACTCACACCGACTTAAGTGGAGAAGATGATGAATGCATTTGGGCCCGTTAGAAACTGCGGCTGCTCGTGGCTTTTGGCATTAAACACGAATCTTTGCTAGTATATGTTTCTTTATTCTCATTTTATTTGATGATGGACTCATGTATATCCGAATTGTTCTATTTAAATAACAAATCGCAAACAAAGAGAATCTTTCTACTAGAATAATTAGCTCCACAAATATTGTAATATCATGATTACACACTAATTAGAATGTAATAACCGGACTAGATTGAACGTAGGAAGATGAAAGAAGCCCCCACTTTCATGTCCCAAAATTCGAGGGGATATTTCACAAAAATCCTCAGATCCCGGAACATTTTATAGCTTTGTATGCTAAAAAAAAAAATGTTGACAATAGAATACTTATTTTCAAAACTAGTTAAGGCTTTTTTGTTTTTTGTCAACCAACTAGTTAAGGTTTTTATATCTTATGGTATATTATAAAACAAACTTATGAATCGGAATTATTCCAATGCCAATAATGATACGAATATATCATTCAAGATGAGTAACGCGTATCATTTTCTTAAATTTGGAAAAGAAAACCAAATGGTATTTGTGCACCAAGCTCGTCATAGTTGCATGTTATCAAGAACTTACTCATCTCGAAATTGGTCGGGTGTTTTGTTTATACTATATATGTTTAGATGCTAAAAATAAATTGCTTCTTGATGATAGGTTGTTGACAAAACCATCTATATTTATTTCTTTTCTGAGAAAAGAAAGAAAGAAAGAGAGTCTGGTGGTCAGAAAAAGAAGAGAGAGTGACGTGGACCACAAGTAATTGTTTGCCCACTGGTGGCTGGTCGAAAGTATGGATCCCACTTCTTCTTCTTCTTCATCATCCTTCATAAGATCTTCAAATCACTTCTTCTGTTCCAACAACCAAGTATTTATCCTCATTTTCAACGATTTTTTTTTTCCTTTTTTCGAAATAAAACTTGAAAATGTGTCAATCGTTTTGTTTTCTTGCCAAAAAAAAGTCACCGGTAATGTACAATGTAGTTTTATTTTTCTATGATGATTGATGAGAATGAAACTTTTTTTCAAAAATAGTTGTAAGATTTCGAACATCTAATTATGGTTACTTTCTGTGTACCTTTTTATCTTTCTCTAATTTTCAAATTTATATTCTATTTAAATCATACTTCTTTTCAATAGTTTTATGTGGTTATAAATGTAAAAATAAATGAATAATTTCATGTTTTTACCACCCTACAACCCCTCTAGAATAACTATAGCTGACGAGTAATTTATTTGGTAAAAACTTGGCACCAATATTAGTTGATGAAATGAGAATGAAACAAGATTACGGTGACAATTAAACTTGGGGATAGTAAGAGTTTGTGCCATCTCCCTTAATCTTTTTTGCCTCTAGCAACCACCTAATTTTAATTTAAGTCGTTTATGTTTAACGAATTATTCGATGAACTTTTCTAATATACAATTATACATATGTAGAATTCAAACAAACAAATGATCGGTACCATACAATGAAACCACAATTGTAATGTCGGAAAATCATAGAATTTGTCGTCGTTTTTGTGAGTTTCGTTCTTACGTAAATCCTTTTAATCATTATAATATGATATAAGCAAACATGTTATTGGTTTATTTCATTGTTTCTACGCCATCATCCACAGTCCACAGATCGACTAATAAAATACCTTGAGATATTAGTTTTAAATCAAACAAAATACAATGGAGAAAATATAAAAAGCGTACTTTTGAAGATTCGACGACGGAGTGATAAAAACGGCTCTTTGCGTCGTCCAAAAGCCGCCTCTCCCAAAAGCTTTTCCCTTTACCACCCCAACTTTTTGGTTCAATCCAACTACATATATATATACATGCATTATATAATAGTGCATATTATCTACTCTATTACATACATATTATCTAAACCACCGTGTTTAATCCTTTTTAGTAGTATAGGAGTTTGTAATCATACGGAGAATGTAATTATGTTAGACTAATCTTTAGTAGTTAAATTTTTTAACAAAAAAAAAAATCTTTAATAGTTTCATTTCACATCGATCAAAAGATATACGTTGTAGATAAGCCATTGAAAGAGTTGTAGAGATGTTTTAGGAATATCACAAAAGATCATCGTATTTTGCTTATATTTAACTATTTAAGAGAGAGGTACTGAACTTAACATTTTAAAGGATTTTAAAGTATTTTAAAATATTCTTAAAATCATTTGTTATTCAATTAAGAATTTTAAAAAAATCTTAAGAAATCCTATGTTATTCAACTAAGATTTTTATAAAATCCTTTCAAATAATTCAGAATCTCTTGTTATTCAATCAATAGTTTATAAAACCAACTTAAAATCTCTTGTTATTCAAAATATCGTAACTTTTTTTAGAATACTACTTTGAATGATTCTAAGAGAATTTTTCTTTGCTTTTTAGTTAAAAAATACTCCTCTCAAAATCATACCATCTGAGGTGGAATTTTAAAGGATTTCATTAAAAAAACAAAAAAAAACACAGTCCTAAAACAACCACCATCTTTGTTCTGTAAGCTTTCTCCGCAGATAACTCCGGCAACTCTCCGCAGACCATCTCTGTTCGTAGAAACACATTCACGATGATAGGTCACAATTATGGGATAATCAAGTGTTTAACAATGAAAATTAGAATAGAACACAAGTAACTTATGACAATTTTCTCTGATGTCCGATTACACAATAGAGAATGCTGAAACTATTTAATACTGAAACTATGGCCACATCATCTTCTTCCTCAAGTTGTATCTCATCACACGACATTTTTTTGTTTCACGTTTGCTTTTTTTTTTTCTTCTATTCATGTTTGCTTCTCTCTCTATCCATTTACTCTGCTGTTTTGGTTATTGTCTATAGAGAACTATTGAAATATAGGATCACGTGGATTTTTTCTTACAACACACACACAAAACTACTAAGCCCAACTTCCTTATTGACTTATTCCTTCTTCTCCTCATGTGTCTTCCACCTTCTTCTTCTCCCTTTTGCTCATCTTCTTCCTCTGTTCTTCATCTCACTTAAAGCTTCTTTTTCTTTCTTGCATAATTTAGGGTCTGTGGTGGTGTTTCGACAAGTTTACGTCTTCATCTCCCACAACTTCTTTCTTTCTTTGTCGACAAATTTTTTTTTTTTTTTTGTATTGCAAAATATTTTAAAATCACACAAAGGTTACAAATAAAATATCACAGAATCTTATAGAATCACATTTCATTTTCTAAAAAGAAAAATAAAAAAGAATCTAAAATACCATGAATACCCCTCTAAGTTTTAAATTAATCAATTGTACCAAACCATTTGAATAACAAATGTATTATCTAAAGACAATAAACTTAGAGATAATTAATGCTTATGTATATGGGGGGAGTAATCAAGATATATGATTATCAAAATATATCAAGTTGTGAAACATGTTGGTCCTTAAAGAATCGAAGTATGTTGGGGTGTGAAGAAGACTTGGCCGGTGCTTTGGATTTTGGAAGATGCATGTTGACCTTCAATCCGTGATTGTTTTTTATATTATTACTATAGTATTGTTCAATATATCGATAAAAACATAACATTATAATAGCTACTAATAATCATCATCATATATCGTACACATTATGATAATTATCTTTAAATTTCAACTTCAATGAGAAATGATGATTATGAACATTAGAAAAAAGAAAAAAAGAACAGTACCCCACCGACGAATTATCATTATTCTCTCAAATTAATTAAGATTACTTTATAGTAGTTTTTAGGTTAATTTCCTCGTAATTTAAAAACTGAGAAAACAAATCACTTAATTTGCCGGTGTAGTTGCCACATTTCCCAAAATATTAATCCAAAAAAGGGCACCAGGGAAAAAAAAAAAAGTTACTCGAAAAATTACAATTTTAACCCTCAAAAAGAAACGACGCCGTTCAAGCGAAAAGGTTGAGCAACTTTGCCGTTTCTCCTCCGCCGCGTACGTACCGATCACCGGCGTTGTTGTCTCGGAACGAAACCGTCGTAACGGAATCCTCTGAGTACATCGACGGCGTATCCTCTTTAAAAGGCGCCGTTTTAATCGGAAAAGAAGGGATCAGAGAGAGATCGAGCTCCGACGAAGGTTGTTCCGACGTTAATCGTCTCCGTTTCGGCGGAGAAGCCGTCGATCTGGTTCTAGAGCTCGAGAATCGGCAGTGGTGGTATATATTCCGGTCGCCGGAATCGTCTTTTCGTAGATTCAGCATCTCCGTACAGATCTCGGAAGCTTCGTCTGAAGTGGGAGACGGGAACCCGGCGAATCCGGCGCCTCCGCCGTTAAGAAGCTCCGGTATGGGTTTCAAAGAACCGCCGCGAAGCACCGTCTCAACCGCCGCTTGACAAATATTCCAGTTCCCCGTCCATAACAACCCGACGGCTCCGTTCACCGGATTTACAGTTCTTCCACAAGCTTCGTACAGCAAAGACTGGAACAACGCTGCAAAAAGTCCAAAATACCCTTAAGAAAACGCCGTCGTTTATAAACAAAGGTGAAGAGAGATAAGAGGATCTGGAGAGGTTTTTAAAGTACCAGGGCATTGAGGTTCAGGTACGGCGGAGATGAAAGACATGAGACCAGCACGGCCGAAGAACTTAGCGACGAAGACGGTAGCGTGGCCTTGAGCTTCTGGTGATTCGATCCATTGGATACATGGACGGAGGATGCAATTCTCACTGCAACCTTTTCGAAGAACTCGACAACCATTGCAACTCATAGTACTTCTTTATGTTTCTTTGATTCTTTCTTCGGTTTGGTGTTTACTGTAATCTTGGAGATTCAAGAAGATGATTATTTTTTGCTTTTGGTACAAGAAAAAGATATTTGCTGTAAGAGAGAAAGAGAGAGAGAGAGTGGGACAAGGGTTTTAATGTTTGGGAGAAGAAGGAAGAGTATGTAAATATATATAGACAGAGAGAGAGAGAGGGATACATTTGATACTTGAGTAAAGGAATGGGTCATGCATTTGGGATTTTATTTTATCTTAATTGGATAATCAAGTTTAAACAACCCTACAAAATAGAATGATTAGTGCAAAATAAAAAAAAACAACTGATTATTTTGTATTGTTAATTTACGATAGCTTTGATCAATAAACCATGTAGGCGTACGTACCCCATTAATAAATTACTACTTACGATAATGTTATGTTCATATCTTTTTTTTTACCGTATTTTGGTATCGTTTACTTTTCCTTCTAATAACTTAAACTATTGTGTACCGACTCATTATTTTGCATAAGAAACTTATGTTATATAATTCAAGAACATGAACCTTTTTTCTTGTTTTGTACTTTTGTTATGGTAGGTTAATTGAGATTTTGCCCAAAGAAAAAAAAAAGAGAGGTTAAAAAAAAATTGTGAAAGTTAGATATATAAAAAATAAAAGAAAAAGAAATGGTGTGTGGTTGTTGACTAGTTGGTGATGAGGAGAGAGAGAGAGGAGATTCCAAGGTGATGGGTGCGAACGGCTCCGTGTCTCCGCGAATAGTTGTGCCTCCTCAACCATTGGTTCTTTTCTGCTTTTTCTATTTTATTTCTTTCTTCTATTCATTTTATAAAATTTCTATAAATGGGTTGCGTCATGCGTGAACGATCTCGATTATTTGATATGCAATTCTCAATTCTATCTGATCCAGTGTTTATTTGTTTGTTGACAATTGTTTTTTGGAAGTTTTTATTTAGTAATATCTCTTTCTCAGCCAAAAATGTAGTGTGCTTAACATGCATTGGGCTAATGACCCCTCAAGAGTCGCATCTCCCCAACTAAAAATCAGTAATAAGTTTGCGTTTTTGTAAAGAAAAAACATCTATTCGTTAAACCTAATAGATGCCTTTCTTAAAATATTACCTATGATATGATTTCAAATATGGATCATCATGCAGTACGTATACTTTGTAAACAATATATATAGAATATAGTGATGAAACCAATGAGATTGTGTTTTTGTTTAGGGTTAAGTCTAATCCTGACCCTTCAACGAAACAAATCCGCTATATGACCCTTAAATCGACCTTAAGGGTTTTGATAATTTAATATGACAAAAATGTTTTAGAAGAAAGATAGAGGCGTTGCTGACTCACGTGTGTAGCAAAATCAAAACACTTTTTCTCCTTACATTTAGTAACAAAATCAAATTTGATGAACGAAAGATCTACAACATATATATTAATAAATCAAAAATATCTTCTCTCTTCTACATACTTTCCAATAGTAATGCGGTAAACGGCGCCGTTCATTGCTTACGTGGTGTCCTTTACCTACACTCCAATTAGGCATATTTCCACTGAATGAATGCAGCCGTCTCTATTATATTTCTTTTTTCACCCAATTACTTCAGTCCATTCGTATACTAAATAAAGAACGCAGAAGTATTCGTCGAACTTAATTATGGGTTCTAAAGGTTTATTTGCTTAGATATTTTCAGAACACTTAAACGCCACAAAGTTGGTCGACAAATTGTTAACAACAGAACAGACGCTTAGGCCTTCCCCAACGGGGAGTTTTAAGAGAGTTTTAAGAGGGTATGTAACTCAAAAGATTTTGAAGGAAAAAAATAAATCAGAAATAAGAAAAAAATTAAGAGGCTCTCTTATTTAGTATATTAGATTTGAGAATAAGAGACCGTATGTGTCAATTATTTGTTGGCAAAAAAAAAACTCTCGACTATTTTCTCTTTCTCCCCTCTCTCTTTGTCTACGAAGATATTGAAAAATCAGAAGACATATCTCTGAAAAATCGATTGAAAGCTTGGTTTGAGTAATTCAATTTCTTGTGACCTCCGACGATGCATGTAATCTGAGAACAAAGGGGGATGAGCTTGAGACCAGAGAAGCTTAAGTTGGAGTTGAAGAAACTTCAGAAGATGAAGGAGTTCAAACCTAACATGGTATAACCCTCTAGATCTATTGCTTTTGGTTCTCGATTTGGTGATTAGATTAGAATTTGGTTTGGTTTTGTATTGATAGAAGTTTGTGATTTTGTATTGATAGAAGTTTGTGATTTTGGATTGATAAAGCTCTACTATTTTCGGTTAGTTTCATGTTTTGTCAATGTAGACGTTATCATTAGAGATTATCCAACTCAGTGAGGTCTCTTATTGCTGCAATTGACAAAATTTTGCAGATGAAAAAAGAGTTGTAGAGAGTGAAATCTTCTGGTAAAGCTTTTGCATCCGCAGGTTATCCTCCAACAAAGCTTTTAGCTGATGTTCAGCTGCTTGATGATCTCATTTTTGTTTGGTTGCATTGGTGAATCTGACGTTTATGTGTCATGAAATTATGATTGTGCATGTAGAATTGATTGAAACAGAACTTATTATCATTCTCTGTTTTGATTCTGAATACATAGAGAGGCTGCATTGTTGATTTAGATTGTGTTTTTTTAAGACTACAATAGTGAATAGATCTGTACAAGTGTATTTTCTGTTTTTGTTGGTTGTGATTTACAGAAAAAAAAAGCATGGTATGGTCAATGAAAGATTTCAATTCCAAATTCTACAAGGTGAATAAGCTATAGAATGAATTTTAATCTCTATTGGTGTCATTGATTTGTTTGCTTTCTTAGTTTAGCTGTTGAGATGGAATCTCCATTTGCTTATACTATATATAATCTGGTTACTCCAAACACTATATATAGAGGTCATCGAGCTATTGTCTTCAACCGCCTTGTTGGTATCAAAGACAAGGTTAGTCCTTGCCAAAAAAAAAATGATTTCCTCTGAATCTGTAAATTCAATATTCGCCTTTAGTATCAACAATTGTGTCTTGTGTTTGTGACATCTAGCTGAAGTTAGGTTAGGCTTAGTGTTAGTAGTGAGTCTTGTGTTTGTGGCATCTAGGTTAAGTTTACAAGGTTGATTTGTTAGTCTAGATTTGATTCTCGTTTGTAACAGTCAATCTTGATGCACTATATATATAATATTTGCTTGCTTGATTATGTAGGTCTACCCTGAGAGCACTCACCTTATGATTTTGTGGTTCGAGAGGCCAATCATCTATGACGTTCGTGCGAAATCTTACCTAGTTGAGAGTACTTCCGGGAGCCGTGATCTCCATATGGTACTTTGCTTCCTTCCCTTGTAATAGTAATTGATTATATCATGTTGTGTGGTTTTGGTCTATGAACTATACATCACTACAAGAAAACATGAGATTACCGACTACAAAAACAGTCACTAACCAGTCGCAAACTACTTAGTAACGACTGATTAGCGACTGACATACGTAGTCGCTAAACAGAGCGTCGCTAAAGAGTCAGTCAATGAGCTACTATTTGGCGACTGATAATATTGGTCGATGTTCCCTCACCAAACAGTCGTTAAATGTTGCGACTGAGTTGCAACGCCTGAACGACTATTTTGGTTACTCATTTGCGACTGTTTTGGTTACTGATTTGTGTATGTTTCAGTGACTGTTTTAGGACTGTTTAATTATTGATTTATCATATTTTTTAAAAAATTCGGATAAAATTGAATTATTTGATTTTGTAATAAGAAAATTAGATTATCAAAACTATAACTAAAACATAACACAGATGAAATTAAACAAAGACATAAATTTCACCGTAAATAAGTTTCAACATACATAAGTTCTAGAAAACATCCAACAAATCACACCAAGTTCAAGTGTACAAGTGTTCAGCTTGTTTTGACCAAGTGTTCGTGAAAAGTCTCACAGACTTGGATTTCTCAATATCTTGAGCGAGACTGTCAAGAGCTGCAGCAAAGCACAAGAAGAAGAACCAGAATATGTATTAAGCACACAAAAAAACACTGCTTAAACACCACAAACTTTGTTTACAACACAAATAAATGTTTCAAGGCAAGATAAGAGAACCAAAGCTACCTTCAAGTTGATCAAGTGAAGCTCAATTTTGTTCTCGAATCGATCTCATGTCAATCTACTATTAGGAAACTGAGAGCACGTCACCTGCCATAGATCCTCGGTCACAAACAGCATAAATGGATGCAACAGCTTAAGTATATTCTCGAAGGCATATAACAAAACTTCATGTTCAGCAACTCCATCTGGTCACGAGAAATTAAAAATTTGATCTTTTCACGACGGAGAGCTAATTCCTCGCCATCTCCATCTCCATATTTAACCTGTAGCATATTATAGTGGTGAAAAAGACAAGCATTTTGATATTCTATCAGTCACCACAAATAATAACATTAGCCAGATATAATAGACAGAAATAACTTACAATGTGATGCTTTGTATCTAAATTATATCCAATGATAGAACCAGGATACCAAACGACATCTAATGGCCAAAAAACCTAGAGATTAGACAACAATCAAATTGTTAACAGGTCCCTTTCATAAAGATAGAATCGAATAGCTAAAGCACATAACTTAATAGCTCAACACTTGCCTTGCATTGTAGCCCAATGAAAGCTGTAGGATCCACACCATCATAACTCAACCTGCCATGCCCAAAACTCGCCAGTCATAAAACGTCAAACTAACTAATAGTGTACTAATTAGCAAAAATATGACTACATTGCCGAAGATGCTACTGTACTTAGAAGCGTATAGATTTTCAAACAATGATTTATCTCGGAGATGAGACAGTTCCTAAACCGGAAAAATAAACGGTAAATGAATCCTAACCTGACCCATTTCTTAGCTGAAGCAGAAGCTGTGAGAACTGTCTCCTGATTCTTGACAAAACTCTTCTTCCTCCGGGAAGATCCATTTTGTTTGCTTCCGCTACACACAGCTTTGATTCGACATCCCCTTAAAGTCGGGGTATCAGAGATGCTTAAAGTAGTAGAATCCACTCCCAAATTCATAAGCTCGCCATTACCAATCCTCCTCCTCTTCAGCTTCTTCTTCTTCATCTTCTCCTCCTCCTCCTCATCATCATCAAGCTCTGTAGTTTCAGTTTTCACAATCAAGAGTGGTGGTGGTCGTTGAGTTTGATTTTGCTTTGTGTATCTTCTTCTTCCTCCAAAGGTTTTGAGATACACGACATTGAAATCATTCAGAGGAAGAGAGTCAAAAAAGCAAAGCTGTTGGGTAAAGGTTCTCCTCGCTCTCTCCGCCAATTGAAATTGAAATAGTTAGGGTTTGAGGGATCTCGAGAATTAAGGTTTAAGCGAATCAGGGATGCTATTGTTAGGCGAGAGAGAAAAGGAGCTCAAATAAAGATTTTCTCGGGGAAGAAGAGAAACGATTGAGAAGAGATTTGAGGGATTAGGGTTTTCTCGGGAAGAAGAGAAACCATTTGGGTTTGAGCCCTTTTATTACAGTCCAAATTTGGTTTAAAGCCCAAATTAAATAAAGCAGTCGCTAAAGAGTAGCTGTTTAGTCGCAATATTTGGCGATTGTCAAATTGGTCTCCAAACTAGTCACAAATTGGCGACTATACTGCGACATTATGCATCTCGAATTAGCATCTAGTAGCCATTGAGTAGCAAAACAATAGCAATCCAGTCGCTAAATTTAACGATTGTGTTTTCGGTCGCAATTTGCAGTCGGCAATTCCATGTTTTCTTGTAGTGCATGAAAAACTTGTGTTGTGTGGGATTGAAACATTCAGGTCAAACTTGGACTTAGGGTTCTCACCCGTCCTATGGCTGACCAACTACTTGAGGTATACACAGCTCTTGGTGAGAATTACCGAGAGAGAGTTTTGCCTTCTAATATCCATGAGACCTTGAAAGCTGTGGTTGCCCAGTACAATGCGAGCCAGCTTATAACTCAGAGATAGGTTAGCTAATTGGCTGTAAATACATATTATTGATTCCTTCTTTGCTTCCTTCTTTTCCCTTTTCAAATAACCCTATATTGGTAAAATATAGTAGCTAGAGGAACAACCAAGCGTTCTTAACAATGAGGAAGATCGAAGCAGCTAGAGAGCACAAACCATCTCAAAATCGGCAAACAAGGTCTACTTGAGCTCTGACGACCTGCTGCTTAACCTGCAGGCGATGGACCTTGATGTGAAGGCCAAGAAATAGAAGATGATATGACTAAACCACACCAGAGCTCTCTCTTCCATAATTATCTTTTCGATTCTCAGATTCTTGGACCAAAAGCTTGTTGGACCTGAATGCAATAATTTCATATTCTAGTTTTTTTTTTTTTTTCAACACAAAAAAAAATCAAATTAAAAGACTCAAATTAAAACCCACCATTGGAGGAAGAATTTTAATTAAGATTTTCAGAGTTCTTATTCTACTAAAAGTACATAATATATTACTTAAAAATTTTAAGAGCCTCAAAAATATAACCTCTATTGGAGTTGTCCTTAAACGCTACCTCGACTAGTCAACTATTGGTTTTATTGTGTATTACCTCATAACTAAAAACTATTTACAGCAATTATTCTATTTTGAATCTTACAATACATGTTTATCACAAATTTTTGAATTGTCCCCTTTGTTCTACAAATATAGTTCCTGGAGACTTGTAATCCCAACAAATATTTTTTTAGCTTTATTTAGAAATGAAAGCGAAAAAATGACAAACTATTTTTACAGTTCAATACACTAATTGAAATGTTGTTTGATAGAGAAGAAATGGAAGAAAGAGAGGTTCCACAAATGGCAGTTATATCCTAGTTACATTCATTGATATTTGTTCATATTTATTATATATATCAAGCTAGAAAACCTAATTACATGGGTTACATAACAAGGGTTTGTGGACTTATATTAGGTTTTTCACGTGTGCTCCAACATTTGCTCTTTGATTGTCAAGTTTTACGTTGTGTTCTACTTTTTTAATTTTTTCTTCGACATCTCCATCGAGTTCTGATTTAAATATAATTGGGCTATATATTCTCAGCTATAAGAGACGACACACTCTCACTATGGGCTCTACTACACACTTTTCTTATGGTCCAAAAGTCTCCAAACAATGAGTCTTTGGTACATTAATTAACACCATTTCAACGGGACCATGCCAAAACTAATTTGGATATCATTGGAACGTTCGAGTGCTTTAGCCCTTTAACATTCTTGTAAGGCCTTACTATATTCAAATGACAATATGCACACATTTGTGGAATATAAAGTTTTTAACAATTTGAACTTATGAACACATGCAGTAGTAAAAAACACGGGAAAACAACCAAAGTTTATACTAATTATTTGCACATGGTTTATATAAGATGTAAGCTGTACAACATATAGTTTCCCTTTTATTTTCTAGTGCGCTATATTATGTTTTTTTTTTAATTTATAATTTTCCCTTCATTATTTTCGAAATATCATTTTCCTTTCTAGTCTTTTCCAAGCCAAAACCTAAGCTAAGTTAATCTTAAAAGTTAAAAAATTTTGAGTTTTAACCCCTCAGGTAGTACACCAATACAATTATATTAGAAAACCACCTAATAAACATTAATTTTCGGTGTCACCAAAAAATAAATTTTTGTCTGTATATAGTGGCATTTAATTTAGAGAATACCCAATATCCACATTTTCTTCGGAATGCATAACTACTCTTATTTCTTAGAAGATACATAAAGAACTGTGATCGATTTGGACGTGTAAGATATTTTTTCGTATCGGAACAAATTATAAATACTAAAAGACTCGTGAAAACGAAATAATACAGAATTATAGAAAAATAATTTAAGCGTGGAGGGAAGTGTGTGTGCCAACCAATCAAAAGATAATACTAATCAAAGACGACAAGACACTTAAGGGTTAGCTTCGTCGTTAGGTACTACTAACCGATCTATCACTACTCACAATAATTAATACTAACATAACCCAATATTAATACTAATTTTCTGCTAATCAAATTACGTTTTAAAGTAGAAAAATTGATTATTTAAATATTACAAATGTTTAATCGAATAGTTAAATCCTTAGGAACAGATCACTTCAAGCTGGGGAGTGACAGATTCACAGAAGTGTGGTTCCTTTGCTTGCGGAAGTAGTAAATGAAAATTTCAACAATGCAAAAAACAATAAATCAGCAGGAAATTTCCAAGAAATAGTAGCTTTTATTATTATTCTCCCTTATCAAAAAAAAATTAAGAATAAATCCAAATAATTCCCTGTTTTTTTTTTTTCTTTTTTTTTTTTACTTTCTATAAACAAAAACCAACAACGAATAAACATTTGAAGATTTTATCTTTTCGTATACGTAAAATAGAAATTAAAAATAATCCAAAAGTCCACTCCAATCATTTTCATTACACAAGACTCAGCTAATGATCGATCACTAGCTAGCTAAGCCCGATCGGTAAAAATTATAATAATAATAATCACAACGCCGACTTTGTAACTTCGTCGTCGGATAGTTGACTTTTCCCATCGCTAACTTGATCAGCCGGTAAGTTCAGGTCAAACCCGTGGCTAGGCATGTTACTGTTACTACCACCACCACCACCACCACCATCGTAGTGACATCGTTTGTGACCACCCAATGCTTGACCAGACGGGAACGACTTAAAACATATAGAGCAGTTATGAGTCTTCCCACTTTGACCAACCAAACCGTTACTAATAATATTTGCGTTATTAGTAACGGAGCCGTTAGTGTTATTATTACCTTCTTCGTTATTATTATTACTAACCGGTTTCCGATGACTGGTTTTGTGTCCACCTAACGCTTGGTAAGACGGGAAAGATTTGCCACAAACTGAGCACTTGTAATCTTTTTGATGATCGGACGGTGGAGAAGAAGGAGAGTGATGATCGGACGGTGGAGAGTGATGATCGGACGGTGGAGAGTGATGATCGGAGGAGCCACGAGCGAGCATGAGGAGGCAGAGAGCGAGATACTCTTCCTCGGAAGGAGGGTTAGGTTGATCTATACGGTGTCGTTTCGTGCGTTTTCTTTTGGTCCACGATTCAGGATTCTCGGGCTCGGTTTGGTCGAGGCAACGGAGGAAAGGCGGAGGAGGAGCGTTGGTGGTGGTGGTGGTGGAGGTGGGAGAATTGAGAGTGTCGAGAGCCATATGGTGTGATCTTTTCTTTTGATCAAAATGATGATTGAGAGAGATGATTATAAAAAAAAGAAAGAGAAAAAGATGGAGAGAGTGAAGTGAGCTGGTGAGGGAGTGAGATGAGATGTGAGCACGTCTTTGTTTTAATTTTTGGGTGATTAAGAGTGGGAACGTGGGCTCTAAGTGATCAAGTGGTGCTTCTTCTCTTATTTCTCCATATCCATTAATATCTCATCCTATTTTTTCATCTTTATTAATTATTTTATTTTTAATATATTTAGAAAGATAAAATTTGAACTAAATCCATTCCAATATATGTAAAGAAAAAGACAAAAAATGAAGAAGAAGGAACTTTCAAGTTTATGTTGGGGTTAATATGTTTGGTGTAATTAAACCGGTTAATAATGATGATGAGAGAGATACTCAAGTTCATATATATATAATACATGTTACTAATTGAATTTTATAGTTCTTTATTTTGCTTTCGAGCTGTTCTACTCTCAACACTAACATATATGATGAATATATGATCATCAATTTTATTTTGGATTGATCTTTTGATAAAACTAGGAAAATATAATAAAATAAAAAATATATATATACATCAAAGTCTGGAAAAACTATCTTTTCAGTGGCCACCGGCTTTACTTACTAATAATGCGTAATCTAAGAATGCCTATTTTAAAAATTATGTGCTGTGGGGGAAAAAAATCATGTAAACTATATATATGTTATTAGAAGAGTCTAACATCAAACTTTATTGAAAAGCCGAAAAAAGTAACACATTCACAAAGATGGCAAACTAAAGTACTTATCAAAGTTGTGCCAATTTTGTCGATAGGTAGCAGTCCAAGTCATGAGCTGATCAGCTTAATTCAATACCTTCTTCTTCTTTTTTAATTGGCGAGGATTTATTATCCGAATTGTCAATTTTAAAAACACTTTATTCAAACTAAACGTCTATCCACACATACTTTTTACAATAATGGATTTGTTGGTTTGGTTGACACAGGCGGTTGCGGCAGCGGCAGCAACTGCATTTACGTTTTTAACCGCTGAATCGAAACAACGTTTAAAAATGTTAGACGTAGTTGCTGCAACATCATGACGTATATACCTGCGGCAAACAAATGAACAACTATACTTGCGTTTGCCACAACTGCAAATACCTACAGCAGCAAAACGAACAAACCCTATATAACTTTTTTTTCTTATAAAAATGATTGTAAAAATAACAGTAACTTGTAGATTTCGTAGTTTTAAGTCATAAAATTGACTTTTTTTTAGAGCATAATTTATCATACTATTAGAAGGTATAAACTAAAAACAGGAAAGCATAAACATGCGACAGATGTTAGATGGGAGTTTTGAGTTTGCCCATATCTTCGGAGTTAGTTTAAAGGTTAGGCCAGGTTAGCGAATCTTTTCACCTGTGATGTGTGGCGTTGGGTCGTTGACGAGCTGTCATTTTTTATTGGTTGGACGAAGGTTAGATTCTTTGGTTGGGGGACACGTGGTTAGTTGTGTATGGTGGAAGTGGTACGATTTGGTGGAGACTTAAAATAGACGGTACGAGACACTTTCTTAAGGGTCAGGCGACATGGCTGTGTGTGACACCACCCACTTCATAAGCAACTAATTTTCTTTATTTATTTAATACTTCTTACAACCAAAAAAGTTTATGATCTTTAAAAAACATTGTCTAGAGACTTGGCATATTGCTTGATTTTTTGTTTCCTTCATGTTATTTTTTTTTTCTATCCCGATTTATTATAGATCTGATAAGAAAAATAAAGAGGAGATAATTAGATGACACATGAAGATCGGAGGAATTTGAGTTCCATAGACAAGAAGTGGATATACACATGCATGGGATGATGATATTTAGTGCTGTCGAATGGACCATTGAGTAACAAAGAGTCCAAATTAGTGAGAGTGAGATGTATTTTCAAAATGTTTTAAATTTACTATGTTTTTTCTTCATAAATTCAAAGTCTAAGGTATTAAAATTTTGAGAAATGATTTTTCTCATAAGAACTTCTAGAGATGGATTTAAAAATTCTATAACTAAATTTTTTTTGTATAAATGATACTCGATCAGTATTATCATGTGATTTAGAATTATTATTAGATCTGCAATTCGGAGAAACCTCACAAATGTGAAAGAGTGGTTTATTAGATATTCTACTGGCTTTTAGTTGGATTTTGGAACATATATCCCTCATATGATCCTTTTTTTCAGTGTTCTGTTTTGACCTCTTTAGAAGAATTTAGTGGATTTTAATATATAATGTTTCAATAGCTTTGCCTTGGAAAATGTTGATACTTACATTTTATCAATTAGTCATGCAAATAAGACGTCAAATGAAAAATCTACAGAGATCTCGTATACTTCTAAGTTCAACTTTGCAAGGATCTCAAGATGGAACAGGACCAGAAGAAACCATAATAATTAAAGCATGCAATTGTTAGAAAACTGGACAATAACATTTTATGTGTTTAATGTGGAGCAGACTTCATTTTATCTTATTTTGCCACTTATATATGTCTGGGACATCTCTGGAGACAATATCAGGTTGGGTTGTCTTGACTCACTCTGGTAATATGATGTTGCTTATGTCTTCTCACACTCTCCATCAGCACCATTGTCTGATTTCTAGAAAAACATGGAAAATTTTGTCTCTAGTGTTGTTGTTGGATGCATGTTTTTACAATCTTCACAAAAAAGCTATTCACGCTGAAACTACAATGTTTAGCCTCCCGCTATTGGTTTAGATGATGAGCCCATCTTAAAAAGTCTAATGGATTCCTCAACAAAAAAAAAAAAAAAATTGAAAAAAAAAAAAAAAAAAATGGCTTCGCCCGGGTTCGAACCGGAGACCTTCAGTGTGTTAGACTGACGTGATAACCAACTACACCACGAAACCTTTGTTGCTACACAGTAACTAATTGTTCTATTTAATAGTTATTTTATCTGCTTTAAAAAACTTACTCCCACGTCTCTGTCTCTTTTTATTCATCTCCACTAGTTTTGATTTCTTGTAGATGTCCCCATGTAGTGAGACGCTGCGTTAATGTCGAAGTTTTTGATGTTTCTCGTAAGCTGAATCTTGTGTGTTTTCTTCTTTGTGTGTGCGTGTTAAGATCAGTTGACGAGAGATTACAACACCGATCAGAAATTCAGTATCTCCACTAACAGTATCTCCGGCGTTGTAAGTAAGTCCCCCCGAAATTCACAATGTGTCTACGTTTTGTGTTATCTGAATCGTGTTCTTCGTAGTAGATAATCTGTTTTCCCTCTTATGAATTCGTAGCTTATGTTTTGGCCAGCGAGTGAATGAATCACTGAGCATTTCTGAGAGACAGGGCAAGTTTAGGATGAAATTAGCTTACTAGTATATGGTTATTGAGTGAAATTATAACTCAATCTGGTTTGTATCTTTTGATCCTGCTCCTGAGACTGAGAGTAATTGGCGTGTACTTCTGTCATCTGTTTTGCAGTTAGCTTTAACACAGGCTGATGAATTGCTAGCTAACAACATGCTTCTTGGAATTTTACATTTGTGGCTTCAGAAGCACAAGGATCTTATAGAATGGAACTAATACTAAAATGGTTGCGATCTATTGATCTTTATCTTTCTGCTGTTCTATGATATAGGCTCTTACTTCCACTGCTCTGAAGTATGAAGAATGGAGTAATACATGCTGCTAATATTGCCACACAATATAAGTACAGAAACGCTTCGTTCGACGTCAAAATCGACACTGATTCTAATGTATAGTATAGTCTCTAATATGATCCACTCAACAACTTTGTTTTTGAAAGTAAGTAAAACCATGTTTTCCACCTCTTCTTTCACTTGGGACAGATCCTGACAACCATCACGTTCACTGAGATCCTCCCATCCACAAAAGCCATTGCTTCCTTCAAAGTGCCTGATTACAACTCGAGCAAGGTTTTTACAACAATTTTCTTTTTAACTGATATTGGATCAAATGGTTTTCTTCAGCCATCTCAATTCAAACTCAACTACAATTTACAGCTGGAGGTCCAATACTTCCATGATCATGCAACAGTTACAGCCGCTGAGGCTTTACAACAAAACCCTCCTAATTGATGTAACAGCCACGCTAGGCTCACCAACTATCTCATTTGGCGCTGAAGCTGGATATGACACCACATCTCGAACTTTCACAAAGTACAACGTCGGAATTAGTGTCACAAAGCCGGATCAATGTGCTTCCAAAATACTGTAAGACTAAGAAAGCTCTTATTGATCAAAGTTCTACTGAGCTGTTAATTTGTTTAATATATTGAATCTTTTCTTGGAAACCTTTCAGGGGAGATAAAGTTGATTCGATCAAAGCTTCTTATCTTTATCACCTAGATGAGTCAAAGAGAAGCTCAGCAGTTGGAGAGATATTCAGGAAAATTTCAACGAACGAGAACACAGTAACTGTTGGTGGATTGTATGCGGTTGATCACTTGACGAATGTGAAAGCTAAGCTAAACAGTAACGGTAAGCTTGGAGCTCTCCAGCAACATGAGGTCCTCCGAAATCGATAGTGACTATCTCAGGTGATATCGACCTTAAGACATTAGACAAATACCCAAGGTTCGGTCTCTCGCTTGCACTTAAACCTTGAAGAGCTACACATAACAATATGACCTTTGGTTTAACAATGGAACATTACCCTTTTTCTCTCGAAATGCCACACTTGACTTTGTTGTCGTTTTTGAGTGCTTTTTTTTTTTAGTTTGGTTACAAGAAACAAAATCTAGTGTGTTCACAGAATTTGTGAAAACTAGAATCTATCAAAGACTAAATAGAATAGAATGAAACCATGTTACTAGAAGAATGAGAACCAAACCAGGGGGAGAAATGATAATAAGCGGTATGCGCTTTAAAATCAAAACTCTTCAGTGGATAAAATGTTCACAAGATTTGATTTTTGAGAGATGTTTTTGTTCGGCTTACTTACTAGTACTACTAGAGGACATAAAGGTTTTGGAAGAAGTGATACAAAGAAATGAAAGGATTTCAAAGTTGCGCCAATCCGAAATTAACAAATGAAAACCATCATTTGTTATGAAGCAACGAACCAAGATTTTTGGAAATGGTGCGCAAGAGACGAATTGATTTGTCTTTTTAACCACACAAACATGTCATTTACAAATGAAAACCACAATCGAAAATGGAACTTCAAATGTTTATACTAGCAAACCTAAAACAATAACACCAAATCTAGAATAAGCTAAGCTAAGCTACGCAATTCAACAAGCAATCGTCAAACCACCAGCTAACCTAGTCACATTCATCAAAGAACAGTCCAGTATAGTGAACAACATAGCTTCCACATAAATCTCAACCCACATTCATCAAAACCTCAACCAAACAAACAAATCTACGCATCAAAAATGGGACAAAAGAGACAAACTCCATAATCAAACTTCAAACATTGAAAATCAAAACATGTCTTCTCATGTCCAACAACATAAAGAAACATTCCAGAAACAAAACTTAACATAAAGAAGCGACTGATAATAATAAACTAAAAGACGAAACCTTTTTGGAAAAAAGTTCGAATCTTTTTTTGTCTTACTTAATCAACGTTCTGCATAACATCCTCAGAAGTAAACTTGGTACCCTTCTCCTTATCAGCAGCGGCACGTCCCTTAGCCTTCCTCTCCAAAAGAGATTTCCTATCCTTATCAAGACGAAGCTTCGAAATCACCACCTTCGACGGCTGAATCCCAACGTTCACCGTTGTTCCATTCACCTTCTCCCTTGTAATCCTCTCGATGTGAATCACCCATTTGCGACGGTACACCTGGACAACTTTGCCCTCACGTCCCTTGTAGGTACCACGAACGATCTGAACCTCGTCGTCTTTGCGGATCGGCATGGATCTGACGTTGTACTTCTGACGGAGCTCGGTTGACAGAGGAGAGCTCATTATCACACGCCTCTCGCTTGATGAGGCTGTGAAATGCGCCTTCCTGTTCTTCCTGCGGGATGAGGTCACTCGTGGGTTGTACTTCATTTTCGCCGCCGGGGGAGGTTTTTGAGTCTCTCTCTCTCTTTCTAGGGTTTTTTTCCCGAGTGAATGAGGAAGAGACGAAGAGTGTTAACAAAGCTTATATAGTCTGTAACCGAACTAGGTTTAGCTGGGAATTAGGGCTTTCTTTTATAATGGGCTTGGGCCTGTTTAAGAGTTTTAATATTTTTGCCTGAGTTTATATAAACTACAGTTTTGGCCCACAATAAGTTCTCCTATGATTTAAAATATAATTTAGTCTTTTTATTAGATGCAATCAAGTTTAACGGAAGAGGATAATCATAAACCAAAGCGATTGGTAGTAACTCTCATGTTATTATTGACTAGTGGTATCCTCATGCAATTTAGAGAAGCTTTTATAATCATGCAATTTAGATTTTGGTGAAAAGAAGAGAAATAAAAAACATAAAGCTTGGATGATTTATGAAATACTATATATATATGTATTGATTTCATAAAGTTATAGAGAAGTTCCTAAACATATAAGAATTAATTGATACTATAAACAATCCATGGTTATTTTCACTACAAACGACAAATATAACAAGCAAACAGTTTAACGGAAGAGGATAAAACAAAGCGATTCCATGGGTTATATATATGGTTGGTAACTCTCATGTTATTATTACTTGTTGTATCATGCAATTTAGAGAAGCTTTTTATATCATGCAATTTAGAGTTTGGTGAAAAGAAGAGAAACAAAAACATAATGCTTGGATGATTTATGAAATACCATATGTAGCTTATATCTTTGTTAATTTCACAAAGTTATAGAGAAGTTCCTATACACAACAAGAAAAAAGAAAACTATGACTTTTATATAAAATTCAGTTATTGATAAAAGAAGTTCCAGACCAAAAAATTCATTTTTTCCTTTGGACCAGAAAGCAAAATTGAATAGTTGTAATATATTTTTTAGTTTTTTTTTTGTAATTGCTAGTGTTCGAAATTTAAGATCTCCAAAACTTTCAGAGGTATGTCCGGGTTATTGAAAAACATATTTACCATAAGAAAAAAGATGTTTTACATCCAAAGATTCCTAAAATTTCTATACGGAAGGAGTGCTAAAGGATATATGAAGAACTAGCTTAGTGTTAGGTACCGCGATCACTCGCTTCGGGAATTGGATCATGGCCCAATTCTTTGGGAACATTGGCCGGAGTTATAGGCGAAACTAGCCCATTAATCATTAAACGGGGAGAACCAGACGAGGTGAAGAGCGGTAGAGGACAGTTCGGAGCTCAGGAGACGGTCAAAGATTCCCCTAATCAATTACAATAAATAACGCGAAATGTGCGGGATTTAATGGGAAAATTAATTATTGTTTATAAGTATAAGTAGGAGTCGAAAGATGGTTGTACGGGGGGTCGAAAAACTATTACTTGACAATAACATATTACTTTCATTTCGCAATTGCAATCTTTACTCTATTATTTAGTTCGGAACTAGAACGGTGATAAGCACTCCCACTCAGTAACTCTACGGAGATAGAAGAGAGAACTTCGATTCTCACACTTAGGTTGGATGAAAAGATCAAATAAGCAATTGGCCGATCAAACTAATCTCCTTAAGGATGGGTTGTACGAAATAATTGATATAAAAAATCCATGGTTATCACTGCAAACGACAAGTAAGAAAAAGACCAATCAAACTTAATGAGTAGTACTACTATATATACACAACAATTTAAGCTAATTGAAACCTATAATTTAAATCTCGTGAAAAAATTTGAATGTTAGAACCAAACCAATGTACATTTGTGATACATGTGGACGTGGTCCATCTTTATATGATAGTAAGAAGGGTTATTGATATGGTGTAAGAAAAAGGAAAAAACGCATTTAAAGACTTTCACGCATATAATAACGATCACAACAAATCCATTTATTTCCCATATTGCTCTCACATTTATTGCCTTATTCACTGTTCAAATGTTTCCTTCTCTTCTTTACTTTCTCAAAAACCTAACCGGCGATTTCGAATCTTCTTCTTCTTAAGAAGATATCACGCCATATATTCTCATTCTTTTTTCCCCTCTCTCTGAAAAAAAAAAAGACAATGAAGCGATGGACAAACTTAGGGTTTGTAGATACGATCTATGAAGAAGAAGATTACGTCGACGACCACTCTAATTCTTCTTTCTCTTCTCCTTCATCATCTTTGTCTCTTTCTCCTCATCATCATCAACGACGTATCAATCTCTCTTCTTCTCCTTCCATGGAGCTTGATTCTAGAGTCCATAAATGGTAATTTTCCTCTTTAGTAAATTACCAATCTTTACCACATTGTAAATTCTCTTTTTTTTTTCTTTGGGTGTTAAATAATATATTAGCTACAACTTATATATATTTTTTTATTCAGGTCGTTGGCTAATAACTCAAAACCTGATGTGTTCGTAAATGTGGGAGGCACAAGGTTCCATCTTCACAAGGTTACACATTTTTTTCAAACTTTCTTTTGAACATATTTTTCATTTTTACATCTTAAAAATTCAACGATTTTATGGTATTTTTAATTGTATATTTGTTACAAATTTTACAAGATGTACACATTTATTGCAAATAGGCAAAGAGGTTTGGTTTTTATTGGGAGGTTATGTGATGTTTTTATTTTTATTATTGTTATCCCATAGGATCCTCTGTCAACAAGGAGTGGCTATTTAAAACGCCACCTAACGGGCGTTAAAGAATTAACTCTCTCACCGCCGTTAAACATAACGGCTGAAACGTTCTCGTTAGTTGCCGGTTTCTGTTACGGCGCTTACATTGAATTAACGCCGTTCAATGTCGTTTCGGTGAGAGTCGCCGTCGAGCTTCTTCATATGACAACGGGAGCTGGAGGAGGAGACGGCGGAGGAAGAGAGAGTCTAAGGAACTTGACTGAGTCTTATCTCCGACGAGTCGTCTTCGTCAACGTTGATTACATTCAAATCGTTCTCCGCTCGTGTCTTCTCCAGCTTCCGGAGTCCGAAACGACGGCGTTTTTGGTCGGACGATGCGTCGAAGCTTTGACGGAAATCGGATACGGTGACTGCGTTAACGAGTTTCTCGAGGAAGCCGTTAGACTTCCCGCCGGCGATTTTAGCGTCGTCGCCGACGCCGTGCAGCAGCGGTTCCCGCGTCACGACTTGCTCTACAGAATCGTTGATGCTTATGTTAAGGTAAAGGGTAGTTTCGTCATTTAAACGAATCTTAAACTGATTTAAGTTACGTGTCATCTACTGATTGGATCGAAAATTTTGTAGGAACATGACGGAGAGATAACGGAGGAAGAGAAGGTTCGGATATGTAATTCGATAGACTGTGACAAACTCTCGCCGCCGTTACTACTCCACTCTGTTCAAAACCCGAAAATGCCCCTGAGGTTTATCGTAAGGGCGATGCTGCAAGAGCAGCTCAACACGCGCCACTCGATCATGGCTGCTGCTGCGGTAGCCTCTACTGCTCCTCCTGTTGGAGGCAGACACCGAGAGATTGCAGACGCGAGAGACTCATCCGTGACGCTCGGTTCGCTTCTGCAGCGAGACACGGCAGCGAGGCAAAACTGTCGGCTCAGAGCTGCAATGAATTCAACGAGCTCGAGGATCGAGAGCTTGGAGAAAGAGCTCGACGCAATGAAGAGATTCTTATCGAAAGAATCAGAGAAGCAGAAATCTGAACGGATCATCGTCGAGTCGAGGTCAAGAAGCGTGATGGATTCTGCTCGATCAGCGAGTTTCCATTGCGTACAACAACCGAGTAACGTAAACAAGACGCATAGAGGCGAGAGAGGATCGGTTTCAAACCTGAGCACGACGTTCCAACGAAGAAGAGCATCTCCGCATCAACAACAACCGCAGAAAAGTCTTAGAAAAAGACTGATCAAAGGAATAAAGAATGCTTTCTCTACTACATCCAACAAACAAGGAGCCAAGAAAAATGCATATGCAGTAGAGGAGATTTATGATGGGTTAGAAGATTTCGTCTGGATCAAAGAAGATGATGATAATGACAACATCTCTGAAGAACTTCACTCTCACTACATCAAGAACAAATAATCTCTCTCTTCTCTACATGACAAAAAAATTCGTAACACTTCTTTCACTAAAAGTTTTGTAGCCAAGAAGTGAATGATTCTATGTTTCTTCTTTGATTAATGAGACTCCAAAACTAATGATAATAAGTTCAAAAGAAGAAAGCTCGATGGATCTTCACGACATTGCAGACTAATATCTCGCATATTTTTCACGCTGCATATATATAGCAAGATTTGTTAAGTCGATGTGTTACTAACTAAGACGAGAATGAAACACAAATATGAGAAGTTATGTATAACTTACCTTCATTTCCTTTTTCATTATCCGTGCAACAGAAGGTAACCATTGTTCTCCTCTTTCTTTCTTCAATTCTGCGATTCTCTCTTCTTCTTTCTTCGCTTTAGCTTTTGCTGCCGCTTCTTCCGCCTCTAATCTAGCTGAAGCTTTCTTAGCCGTTTCCACAGCAGAAGTTAGAATATCCGACCCATCAACAGCAATTGATTTTATTCGTTTCTTAAACTGCGGTAACCACATAAAACATAAAGACATTATTAGCTTTGACAGCTGCATAATCAGCTCAAAACAAAACAATGCTTGAAGTAAAAAACGGGATTAACAACCTCTTTAGAGTATCCTTCAACTTCTCTGTTAGGGCGTAAATTAGGCTTCTTTTTGGGTCCTTTAATCTCATCTGGTTAACAAGAAAATCATGAAAATATAGGTTTCTCAACGGATTCAAGATTCACATATGGAATCTCGAAGAGAGCGAGCGTTGATGACTAACCTACATGATCAAAGATTATGCCAGTTGCACACCGCTTAAATAACCGAACTCCACAGTCATTCTCTGGGTTATCCTCAGAAACATTGACAGGATCTTCCACAAAGTCTAAACTCTTCTCAACCATCTCATTCAAAAGGTTCTTCACCTGTTTTCAAGCTTACCTTAATCAGCAACAATAATCAACTCGATAAAACAATACCTAACCAGCAATGAACAAAGACTAGAGATAGAAAACACCACGAACACCCAAAATACTCACTCACATACAAAATCAACTCTCTGGTCACAATAACTCAATCAACAAGTTATTGCAATTAGAACCCAATAGACCAAAACTCCTGTCAAATTTTCAACTTTGCAGAAGATAAATTACATTAACCATTAACAAAAGTGTAATGACTAACCTTGATCTGCCCATGTGTTAGCTTTTTAGGTTTGAGACGAAAATCTCCGTTTTCACGTGTCTGAGTAGCTGCGGGTTTGGCGGCGGAGGCGCCGTAAACGGTGGTTGTGGCTATCGAATTGATTGCAGCTTTCCACTTGGGATCTTCCTCTTCGCTGCTGCTATATCCTCCACTTCTCTCTCGATCAGCCATTCTTAACAACAACGCCTCCGTGAAATCTCTCCACTTAGTTCTCTCCTTCTGACGGCGAACTACGAAATCACCGGTAACTGAAACGTCGACAAGGGTTTATTGCGGGTGACCTAATTTTAAAATAGGTAAAAAAACCCTTTTCCAGGTTCGGGTCGGGTTTAATTTTTAAAAGAACAAAATTAAAATTTTCCGGATCCGGGTCGGATCATAGGAGAAGATGTTATGTAACAGAACATGTAACAGAAACTGTGTCCTAATAGTAAATGTAACAGAACTCATCATACACTATATCCTCAAAGTGATCTGTATTCACAATGGCCTATAACCTCTCTCTCTTTCTAAACCTGTAAATGAAAACAGAGCAGCACAACAACAACAACAACAACAATAACAATGACAATGAGCAGCAGCAACACAACAGACCAAAAGAACAAAGTGAAAAAAGTCCTTTTTTGTCCTAAGCAATCTTCTTCTCTGTAGCTGAAGGCAAACGCCATTGTCTATGCCAATATACAGAAACTCTCGACCACATAGGAAACCCGAAATTATACTCAAGAGGCCGATCAGCCGGTCCACCAATTATCAACGGTAACCACAAATATCTCGAATCCCTCAAATCTGCAGGATTCCACCTATCAGCCATAAATATAAACACACCAGGAACACCTGGTAACGGAATCACGAACGTGCTCTGCGCGAAAAACGTCGTTGACCGGAATATATTGTTCCCGCCAACACAAGGATTCCCTAATGTCTCCCATGGACCCATTATAGACTCAGCAGCATGAGCCAATGCTTCGTTTGGTGCCCATCCAGTACAACCAGAAGTGATCATGTAGTAAGTGTTTTGGTGTTTAAAGATAGCAGGAGCTTCTCTGTGTTGTCCAACCATGATTCTCTTCATTACCGGCTTCACATCGAGGTAATTCTCGGTTAGAGGACCGATGTGCAGTACGCTGTTGTCTTCCGATGAGTATATCAAGTATGCGATGTTATCATCATCTTTGAATACGGTCATGTCTCTACTGTCGAACCCGTGTGGCGATTTGCTGTACAAGTATTCGAATGGGCCTGTTGGGTTGTCGCTAATGGCTACACCAACTGAAGCTTTAGTGTAGTTTGCATCGTCTATATGCATCCACATCACGTATTTACCGGTGTTTGAATTGTAGATCACTTTAGGCCGTTCGAGGACGTTGGATATGTGTAAGTCATGTGTCTCGTCTGTTTCTTCGGCTGCTAATACAACGCCTTCGTTTTTCCATGTCCATAAGTCTTTCGATGAGTAGCATCCAACACCGATTATATCAACCTGAAAACAAATCCAAGAGAAACTGTTTTCACATTCCAAGATTAATACATTACTCAAGAAAACAAAAGCAAGAAAGTGAGTAAACTTACTCTAGCGGCTCCTTTCTTGTGAGAAAGATAAGTTGGTCCATCTTTATATTCACCATACCAATAATAAACCTTAGATACATCATCATACAAAATGCCGCCGCCGTGTGCTTGAATCGGATTCCCTTCAGTATCAGTCCAAATTCTCCCGGGGAAATAGTAATGCGATGTATCATTATCCTCACCCTTGGTAGGACCAAAAGCGGATCTCATATCGGGGAAGAACAGATGCCGAATCTGAGAATTCTCGTCGAGGAACTCTTCTACTAAAGTGGTTGGTCTCTTCGGTTTACGTTTGATAGCTCGAGGAGAACGTTTCCTCGGAGGCGGCATATGAATATTTTCTTCTTCAACACGTTCGAGCTCACGGACAATGGGATGGTGGATTAGTAGTAGCTGAGGTGAGACTTCAGGATCTACTACACTATATCTTCTGCTGTAATATAACATGGTTAGGTGAATCATGAAAACACATCCCACAACTGCTGAGACTAAAGTGAAAGGTGAACAACGCAAAGACGTTGGTTTCTTGTTGTGTTTGTTCTTCATCATCCTCATCTTTGTTCCAAGATCCTATCTCCACAACACACAACCTATGTAGTAGATTCAACACACACACACACACACAAAAACAAAGAAAACATAAGTATGCATTTCCAAGTTACATAGCAAATAAAGAAAGTGATCCAAGTAAGCAAAGTAGACTTGTTTTGGCCTAATGCAAGCTAATTACTCTATTGGGAGATTACAAAAAATTTCCAATGTAACAGATTTGGCTTCAACATAAGGAAAAAAATCAAACTAATGCTATGTTCGTCAATTCAGCTACTTAATTAGCAAAAACTAAGCATAATTTCTGATACCAGATCCCAAATAGAACAAAAAAATTAAGAGAGAGGATCTCTCTCACCTGAAAGACCAGCCGGAGCCGAAGTCTCCGACATGTAATGAAGAGTCTTAAATAGCTTAGCTTGCTCTGGAGTAAGCAATGTCTGAAGAAAACACCAAATTTTGATATATTCAGATTGTCCGGAGAAGAAAGTCGAACCTGGGAACGTAATTACGGAACCGGCCAGGAGTAGAATTGGGTGAAATAAAAGGAAATGGGTCGGTGAAGTATTTTGGTTAAGAAGGATCTGTCACGGGAACAAAGAGAGGTCTTTGATGATGATGATGATGGTGATTCAGACGTGCGACCAAAAGGACGAGACCTTGCTGATACTTCTCTTTACTAGTCTGATGAGTTTTTCTGTTTTTTTTTGTTTTTTTTTTTTGCTTTTTCTTGGGATCTTGTCGTGCTGTTTAATTTCACTTATTTTAATTTCATTTGATTTAAGTAATGTAATGATTGTTCTGTTAATAAAATTTTCTCATTGAGTATAGGATTCCATTAATCAATTAATGCTAATTATATACCATTTCTTCCAATTTAAAATAGCTTCAATTCAAGTACAGTAGTAGTTTTGTAAAATGTAAATTGTCCAATATATGTGTGAGAGAAATTTTAAGACGACAAGTAAAGTAATTCGATGAAAATATGCTTTGTTTCTTTTGGTTTAACTTTAGGGAGTTCTGATTTTTTTTTTTTTGGCCTATAAGAAATCACACATTTATTGGATTTATATGTCTAGTGTACGTTTTTTAAATTTCTGTAAATCAATAATTGGATATTAATTTTTTTTTTGTCGTCTAATTGGATAATAATTCATGCAATAAGAAAGTGTTAAACCTATAACGGCGTTAGTGGTTGACCAATTCGTTTTTCACCTTTTTTTTGTTTTTCTCTTGTCTCTCGCTTGTTCAATTTATTTATGTTTACAGTTAATGAAGAAGCCAAACAATTAGAGAAAAGTTAATGAAGGGCAACTCTTTAAAACTTTAATTTATTTATAGTTTTGCAACATACTGAAAGCTTTTATTTTTTCTTTTTCTTTAACACTACTCATTTTAGTCAAAATCACACTCCAATCTTCTAAACATGGCACCAAAGACAAAAGAAATAAGTAAATCATTATTTATTATTTTAGAAGATAAACTTGACTTGAAACTTGTGCATACAAATTACTGTAAGCACGGGTTTCTAGTCAACAAATTAACTTTTAAAAATCCTCGGTTCAAGTCAGGCATACAGTGGATAAGAATTTGCCTATTAAAAGGAATTTTGGGAATCACAAATTTGGGTGGCATGAGCTCTTATTTGGGTATACCTGAAAGTTTTGGTGGTTCAAAAATAAAAAATTTCTCTTTTGTTCAAGATAGATTACAAAAACGGACAGGTGGCTAGCCTACGAGGTTGTTATCACGGGGCGGGAAAGGGGTGACGATCAAGTCGGTGGCTACCGTTGTGCCTACTTTTGTCATGTCTTGCTTTCGTCTGCCGAAAACTGTCACACGAAAGCTTACGAGTGCGATATCTAATTATTGGTGGAGCTCATCCGGGAAATCGCGAGGTTTACATTGGGCCGTCTGAGATAAGCTTTGTCTGGGTAAGTTTGAAGGGGGGTTGGGTTTTCGATGTTTGGATGACTTTAACACTGCTCTGTTGGCTAAACAACTATGGCGGTTGATTATAGTCCCCGACTATTTATTTGCTCGAGTTTTTAAGGGTCGCTATTATAGGTATTCTAATCCTTTGGATCCGATTACATCTTACTCACCGTCTTATGGATGGCGGAGTATGGTATCTGCTCGCTCTCTGGTAAACAAATGACTTATTAAACGGGTAGGATCAGGGGATTCCATTTCAGTATGGTCTGATCCCTGGATTCTTGCCCAATTCCCGAGACCAGCACTGCGTTCGCGATCATCTTTCGATCCTACGCTTAGAGTTAAAACTTCGTTGACAGGAGCTCAAACTCCTGGAATTTGGCGTTGCTTTCAGCCACTTTTGAGCTGGAGGATGTTGTCATCATTTCTGCTTTACCTTTAGGTAATCCAAACTCACTGGATAGGTTGGGTTGGCACTTGACAAAAACTGGTATCTATACGGTTAAATCTTGGTATTCTGCGTTGCGGCAGAATCAGCTTGCTTCTTCTGTTTTGCAAATTTCTGGCCCAAATATTACACCTTTACATGCTTTTGTTTGGCAAATCCGGTGTCCTCCAAAAATACAACATTTTTTTGTGGTAAGCAATCACGGGATGTGTGGCGACAACATCTAATCTTCGGAAACGTTGTATAGGTTGTGATATTGAGTGTGTGATTTGTGGCTGTCCGGAAGAGACAATCAATCATGCCCCTGTTTGAGTGTCCCTCGGCGAGACAGGTTTGGGCTTTATCCTCGTTTTCGGCCACTCCGGACGGTTTTTCCTCGGAGTCTATCTATGCAAACATGGATATTTTGTTTTGGAGATTCCAACAGATTCCTTTGGCGGATATCTACCTGTGGATTCCTTGGTATATTTGGAAGGCTCAGAATGATAAATTTTTTAGTAATCTGGATTCTAACCCACTAGCGATTTTGCGTTTCGCGGAGGAAGAAGCTAAGGGTTGGTTTTCGGCATAGGATGATGTTGTGGGGGACTTGCTACAAGGTGGGTCTTGGCCGGCTCATGGTTCTAGGGTAAATGCAGATTTGGTGCTTAATAGGTATGCAACCAGTTATCGGTGTTTTGTGGATGGATCTTGGAAGGCGACTGACCAGTATGCTGGTAGAGGATGGTACTGCATTTCCCCTGCAGGGGAACCCCCCACTATGGTTGCAGCTAATCTCTGACGGAGTCGTTCCCCCTACATGCAGAGGTCGAAGCTCCAGTTTGGGCAATACGGTGTATGATTGGTGCAGATAATCAGAATGTCGTTTTTCTTACTGATTGCTCTGACTTGGTGAAAATGGTGTCTTCGCCCTCTGAGTGACCTGCATTCAAGTCTTATTTGGATGAGATAGAAGTGGATAAGGAGGAATTTCTCTCCTTTTCTATTGTCTTAGTCCCTCGATCACAGAATGGTATAGCAGATAAGCTAGCACATCGTGCTAGAGTAGAATCGCATCAAATTATCTATGTAAACAATTTTCTTCCAATTGGTTCGTTTGAGCTGATCTTGTATTTTGCTAACAAAAAGAAAAAAGAAGATAAACTTGACTGCAATTAAACATTTCATTAGGAAATACAATAAAGAGATTCATGAATGGAAATGAAAGGTGTAAATAACATTATCATCATTACAAGAAAAGAAAAAAAAAGAATCATTGATGGGTCGACTCATCAATAGTGGGTCAAAAAAAGGCCCATGACAAAGAACCCATTAACATATAGATTTCAACCCACAAATTATTGAGTAACGACACGTGTAACTACACATTCCCGATCATATCAGTATCACCACCACCGCCAAAATCTTTTGGCGGCTACCACCGTCCCCAGCTATAAATACAAAAAAAGACTATGGACTTCTTAAAACGCGAGTGGCATACAATTCTCTTAACTATGTAACTAGGTGATTGATGTTATTTAATCCATACAATTCTCTTATTCCTAACTTCTGGTGTATATGTGTCACCGTATCTCTCCTCTGATTGGCTAATTTAATTTTGTAAAATTAATAATTGATTAATTTTAAAAATAGCAACCCCATGAATCTCGGTGTATCAACCAAAAAATTAAAAGAAGATCTAAACCGTTGATTCGGTGGACCAGAAGAAAAATCGAACGGTAGTGATTACGTAGCTTTGACTCTTTTTAATTCGCCGTCACTGGGAGAGAGAGAGAGAGAGAGAGAGGGAGCAGGCGACGAACGAGGAGGACAAAGAAGAAGAAGAAGAAGAAGCTTCTCTTCTCAGATAGATCCCGTGGAGGAGAATCTAACCGGCGGATCTGTTTTATTCGGAGCTTTTTTTTTTTTTGGGGTGAAATCATCAATGGGTTTGTGGGAAGCTTTTCTCAATTGGCTTCGTAGGTGTGTGAGATCCCTCCTTTTAAGATTTCAATCTTTCTTCTCTTGTTTTGATTATATTGAGCTCAAAAATTATGTTTTATCTTGAGATTTTTTCAGTTTGTTTGTTGCTTTGCTCCGCTGAATTTTGAAAATTTTATGAAGAAATTGGAATTAGAATCATCACCGTAATCGACTCAGCTGTACTTGAATCGTGGTTTTGTTCTTAATTTTGGTTTGTTGGAGCTGATTTTGACATGGTTCTTCTACTTATCATAGAAACGGTCCTGTAGTTTTTATCCGTTTAGTTTCAAAGAGACGAGCTTTTATAAGCATTAGATTGCCAAGTTTTAGATTGACATGATGGTTCTTCTGTGGTGACATTAAGGGGAAGAAAAGTGAATCTGTCTTAAGATTTTAGATTGCCAGTTTTAGCCATGTATGAATGAGAGCATCTTTCAAGTTAGCGGTGTGATTAAGATCAATCTAGTTGGAAAAAAAAAATACCTTTTTTCATGGCATATAATGAATGTAGAACAGGTTCTTTTTGGTGTCTAATTATGTTTCTATGCTCTATTTGTGTGCCCTGTGCAAAAGTGATTTCAGTTCGGTATTAAGTTTCGATATGTTTTTGCAGCCTCTTCTTTAAGCAAGAAATGGAGCTTTCTTTGATAGGACTCCAAAATGCAGGGAAGACATCACTTGTTAATGTTGTTGCAGTAAGTATTGTATTATGCTTCCCTTTTGATATTCTCTTTTAACACTCAGAAGATTGTGATTGGGGATCTGATAGCTACTCTCATTTTTTTACTTGTTTAGACTGGTGGATACAGTGAAGACATGATTCCCACGGTAAGCGTTACATACACTACAGTCTCTTATTAAGTTACATCTTTCACCTGCCTTTTCGAATAGCATGAAGAGATTCTACTTTTGTTATTTTTTTCAGGTCGGGTTTAACATGAGGAAAGTAACAAAAGGAAATGTTACAATCAAACTATGGGATCTTGGTGGTCAACCAAGATTCCGCAGCATGTGGGAACGTTACTGTCGTGCAGTTTCTGCCATTGTGTAAGGATATTAGACTCAGGTTTCTCTTCTTTGTATCACCCACAATTTTGGTTTGATGTTGATTCCATTCCCAGGTATGTAGTTGATGCTGCAGATCCTGACAACCTCAGTGTCTCGAAAAGTGAGCTCCATGATCTGTTGAGCAAGTCTTCGCTTAACGGTATTCCTCTTTTGGTTCTTGGGAACAAGATTGACAAACCTGGAGCTCTGTCTAAAGAAGCCTTAACCGACGAAATGTATAGCTTTTTCTTCATCTGAACTTCTCCAAAAACAGCACAATTCAGCTCGATCTAATTCTCTTTCTTGCGTTCTTATTGTTGCAGGGGGCTTACGTCTCTTGCAGATAGAGAAGTCTGTTGTTTCATGATATCCTGCAAGAACTCTACCAACATTGATCAGGTCATTGATTGGCTCGTAAAGCATTCAAAATCAAAGAACTAAAACTTCACCAAGAACATATTATTCTCTCTTCTTGATCTTCTTAGTCTTCCTGTTTTGTCTGGTTGATGATGATGATGATGATTGTTGAAGACAAATTTTCCTGTGAAACAAGAGTTTGTCTTTATTTGTCTTCTGTCTATCCTGCTGGTCTAGCCTGGTCTGGTCCAGTCTTGTCTTTGTATATTAGATGTGTGGATTGTTTTCTACTCTCAAGGCTTTGCAATTGCAATTTTGGAAACACAAAAACATAAGTGACCTTATTTTTTTACTCTTCTAATAATTCCACGGGCTTTCAGTAGGAAGAGATATAAACTCTGCGTAATATATAGCTGCAACTGTAGCCAATAAGGAGGATTCAATGGTACCTTAGCCAATTACAGTACGTATGTAAACATGTTTATAAGTAAAATAATATTTGGTGTGGCTTGTTGCCTCCATTACCTCAGCCTCAGGCATCAACAATCTAATATATAAAATAATATATTCTGTACTAAAGTAAAAAACAAAACTTAGTGCTGTCCCTCTTCATCACTCGGTTGATATTTTTAGAAAAATCTATTTTTTGTTTGTTATATAATAAAGTTTATACTAGTCTCTTCTCTTCAAGCAAGAAATGGAGCTTTCTCTGATAGGACTTGAAGATGCAGGAAAGACATCAATTGTAAATGTTCTTGCGGTGAGTATAGTATTATGCATCCCTTTTATATTTTCTTAACATTTAGTTGTTGGTGATTTGCTTTGTGGAATCTGATATCTACTCTCATCTTTTTCTTGTTTAGACTGGTGGATACAGTGAAGACATGATTCCTACCGTAAGTGTTACACTACACCTCTTATAAAAAACGTATTTCAATCAACACGAAGAGATTCGTCTTAGTTTTTTCTTTTTTTCTTTTATCAGGTCGGGTTTAACATGAGGAAACTGACAAAAAAAAAATGTTACAATCAGACTATGGGATCTTGGTGGTCATCCAAGATTCCGCAGCATGTGGGAACGTTACTGCCGCCATGTTTCTGCTATTGCGTAAGGATCTTATTAGACTCTCAGGTTTCTGCTATCTTTAATCCCCGGCTCACACAATATGGTTTCATGTTGATTCCAATTCTAGGTACGTAGTTGATGCTGCAGATCTTGACAACCTAAGTGTCTCGAAAAGTGAACTCCATGATTTGTTGAGCAATGCTTCGCTTAACGGTATCCCTCTTCTGGTTATTGGGAACAAGATTGACAAACCTGGAGCTCTGTCCAAAGAAGCGTTAACAGAAGAAATGTATAGTTGTTTCTTCATACTGAACACCCAAAAGGCATTTCATTTAGCTTATGATGATGTTTCTTGCATTGTTAATGTTGCAGGGGGCTTAGTTCGCTTACAGATAGAGAAGTCTGCTGTTTCATGATATCCTGCAAGAACCCTACCACCATTGATCAGATCACTGATTGGGTTGTAAATCACTCAATATCAAAGAACTTAACTTCACCAACAACAGATGTCGTCTCTTCTTGATCTTCTTAGTCTTATGTTGATGATTGTTAAAGACAATTTTATTCGTGTGAAACAAGAGTTTGTCTTTATTTGTCTTCTGTCTAACCTGCTGTTCTGGTCTGGTTTGGTCCAGTCTTGTCTTTGTATATTAGATGTGAATTGTTTTCTATTCTTATTGGCTTTGAAATTTCAGAAACACCAACACATAAATGCCTTTTCAAAACTTCTATAAATCCAAGGAAAGGGAAATAAGCTCTGTCTACAATCAATGGACATTGCCTTATTTATTTCTCTTCAAACCAGTTTCAAAATGGGTCGCGAGAACCCTGTAAAGTTACTAGGAAAAACAGATCAACAACAGAAGAAGAAAAAAGGAACAGGTTTTACATAGTCAATGGAGTTAGAATACATTACAAGCTGCAGAATGTACACTGTTAACTGACCAAAAACACTGCAGCAATGCAAATTTGAAATAATGACATAACCTGAAGATTATATCAAAACGATAATATCAACAATACAGTATCAATGGTACTCATACAACATCAATGATTTCTTAGTTCTTACCGAGTTTGGCTATGCATCCTATACTTCAAAGCTTTCATTGCCGCTTTTGCAAATATATGGGCAGCTTCAGCTTCGGCTTCAGCTTCATCTGCCTCTCTTGCCGCTTCTTCAGCTTCTGCTATTGCAAATTCTGCTTCTGCCACGGCTCTTGCAGCAGCTGCAGCAGCTTCTTTTTCTGTCATGCCCTTTATTATTACAACTTCTCCATCTACTTGGGATTTAGTAAGATTTTTTTCCTCAGGTTTTGGAGTATTTTCCTTGTTTCCTTCCAAAAACTCTTGAGGAGACCTTAGGCTTTGTCTCGCTCCTTCATCCATATAATTTGGAGAAATCCTATATTTGTGCTTTGTCTGAAAGGTGAGAGCAAATGCAAGAAGTAAACCATTGTTCAGTAAAAGTAATAAATATGTGATTTTTGCAAGCGGAAATTTCCATCAAAGTGTTTTCTCTTTACCTTAACTAATGTTCCAACATTTGTCAAATACTTTAGTCTTGAAGAGACAAGCCGTTTCATATCCTCTTGCATCTTGAAATTCTCCTGAAAATTTACAGCTACACTAAGTTCCTTGATGATTGTATATAGATGCAACAATGCCTAATGACATAGAAAGAATGCTTAACGACATAGAAAGAGTACCTCTATATACCGCAAGATCGACTTGCCGTCAGGACCAAACGGTCTCTTCAAATTGGTAATGGCCTCCAGTATAATCTTATCCACACTACAATAAACATATCAGAACTCAGATCTATCTTCAAGAAACTTAGACTAAAGTAAGCCTTTTAGCTTCACTATTCCCATACTCTACATCCACAACATCAAGAATTCATACAAGAAGAAGCCAAACCTTGTAAAACGTCCTTTAAAAGCTCTTGGTGGTTCACAAGAAGCTTCAGGAGGAGATGGTGCATCAACCATCAGCTGTCCTCCTACATCACCACCAATGTGACCATTAGCCAGAGACACAATGGTAATAGCTGTAGCGTTATCATCTGGCCTAGGACCCGACGTAGGAGTTCCTTTAAGTGCGAGTTTAGCCTTCTTCCTAGATCCCCATAAAGCTGTTACACTTATATTTCTCCATTTGTCCTGTTAAATAATGTTTTTAGACAACAATGTAAGTTTCTATACTCTCTCTCTTCTCTTCTCTTTCAAGTTCTTGTTTTTTTTACCTTGAGATCCACATTTGAACGAGACTTCAAAACAGAGCTATACTCAGGATCTGAGAGAATGGTACGCCATTTTCCAGTTCCATGTTTAAGTACTCCAGCTTTAAGAGCTGTCTCTTCTTCTGCTGTCCACTTCTGCTTTGGAGCTCCCATTCACACAACTTTACCACACAAAAAAATTCAAAATTCTCCAGAACCACACACACACACGACAACAACAACAACAACAACACAAAAGCTTCTAATGTCTTGGCTTCATTTCTCTGTAAAGCAGATGAAAACAATCACAAAGATCAATACTTTATAATCCTGAATACAAAATGAGATGTAAGAGAGAGTTCTATCTGGTTTCAATAAAACAACCCATAAGTTTTTTTCAATTGCATTAGCAATTCAATAGGTAATGCCAAGCCAAATCATCGTTAAGCATGAGAAAAAAGATTAAAGCTTTCGATCAGGGAAATCGGAAAAAAAATTAACAAGGAGAGGAAGAAGAAGAAGAAGCGCATGCCTGAGAAAGCTGTAGCGAATGAGAGAGGAAGCTGTGGAGAAGAGTGTCATGGATCAAACTTTGAATCTACAATTGTCGCAGAGACAAAGGAAGACACACAAAAACTTGACCTTTATTTTTTTCGATTCAGCTACGAAGGAAGGATGATAAAATGTATCGATTTTTTTTGAGGAGCCCTTTATTATCCTCCGGTTTATAAATTCGTCTTAAACTTTATTTAGTTACAAAAACACCCATTTGTTCTTAAACCTTTAGTTAGGGATTATTTTGTAAAATTAACGAGGATGAATGGTATAATGATCCTAGCTCACATCTTTACTGAAAACGTGTTTCCGCTAATTTTTTACCATTCATCTTATTCATCAAATTTTCACGTTTTTAGGTAACTTAAAAATATTCCCTCTGTATAACAATTTATGATATTTTAGGATTTTTTTTCTTGTATCTTAAAGATTAATTTTCTGTAAATTTTATCATTAATGCTAGAAAGTTGTAAATTTCAAGAATTATTAATTGATAAATTTAAAACTTAATGAATTACTATTGGTTAATAGTTATGAGTAAAATTAATAAAACTTTTGATGATAAATAGAACAAAATTGAGTTACTTATTTTGTGTTCATCTACTGAAAAAAAAAAGAAAAAAAGGAATGGCTTAGATACAAAAGTGACAACACACTTTTTACATATACAAAAGATGGGCTGCACATACCCTGATTCAATCAGTAGTCATAAAAATAAACAAGACCTCAAGTCAAATTCATATTCATAACAAAAAAAATAAAAATAAAGGAGAGAAACAAACCCAAAACGTGGACACACATAACCAGAAGAAGAAGAGATCTAAAATGTTGATCAAACACATATTTTTAACATTTTATATTATGGGAAAATACAATGGCATCCTCAAGACCGTCACCGGCTTATCATCCTCCGATCAAAAGCAAGCTTCCAAGAGACAGCAACAACAGAGCATAGCCAAACTGTTATGACACAAATACACATTTTTAAGTACCATCCATAGGCAAGCATATTGACTTTGAATTATCCATTTTACTGCATACTGAAATTTATTTAGAAAAATGTATCATCTAGAAAAGGATTAGTCCGTTTCATCAGCTTCAAGCATTTTAAGACTATATATGTTATAATGTAAAAGAGAGAGATTTGAGTCAACGCACCATCCTTCCATAAAGCCTGAATCCTTGTCTTTCTTCTTCTTATGTTGATCCTGACCATAGTGGGGCGGTGGAGGACCTTGATAAGGATACTGCGGTGGAGGACCTTGAGGATATTGCGGTGGAGGATAGCCTTGTGCTGGATATCCCTGACCCGGTGGAGGATAACCAGCCGGTGGATATCCCCCTTGAGGATATCCTGCGGGAGGATATCCTTGTGGTGGATAACCTTCCTTAGGAGGGTACCCTGAAAAATAACAACATCAAAACTTGAGAAACAAGAAACAAGAAACAAAGATACCTATAAACTTAAAAGATTTGAAAGAAAAAAAGAACTGGTAATTTACCTTGAGGAGGAGGAGCACCAACGGGATGGTGTTGATCTTGATAAGACATTTTCTTCTATGGTTTGCTCTTATCTGAGGTTGTTTTATCTCTCTATATAACGAACTCTTTTGCTTCTTCTTCTTCGCTGTGAATGGAATAAAAATAGGATTAGTGATAATAATGATGATTAATAAAGGAGGTTTACGAGACAAAAGACATGTTCTCTCCAAGGACTAATCTTAGATTTATTTGTTTAAAGTTAAACTATGATTTTAAAACAATTATAAGTGAGAGACGACCAACTCACTTTTGTGGAATTATTCAATTAAAATGCAATTTCCCCTTGACCCACACCACAATATTCAATCTTTTCTTTATTAGTTATCAAAAAATTTAGGTTATTGTTAGTTGAAAGTTGAAACCTTCCCTCTACATAATTAGTTATATCATCATCTTCCACTAGTACCAGTTAGTGGCCTATATTATATCATCATCTTCCATTATACAAATAAATACTACTATGTACTAAGTAACATGTTGAGTTTCACATCATTGATGAGTGATGACTACACCCATGGAAAAGTGGGAGGTCTTAGTTTTGTATGTCAGGTTAATTTTTGCAAAAGGCATTTCATAAATCTGGAGATATCCCATTATAAGAAATTTGATTTATAATCAAATAAAATGAAATATATAATCTTTCTTGATCAAGAGCATTTTCTGCCAAAGCCATCTTGTAACAAGTTATCATTTTGCTGATTTCAAAATCAAAAACAAAACAGAACAATGAGATCGTTTCCACAAGATATATATATAAAAGCAATGTTTGTTGCTTCGTACACAACCAATCTATGAAGAAACAATTAGGGTTATTACAACAATCGTGCCCTAAAAAGTTACAATACAAGAGTCTCTACAGTCAACACTCTCCGACTGGTTCAAAAGTTTCCCTAGCTGCTTGCTTTTCAGAACCAGAGAAACCATCTTCCGCGCTTAACCGTATCAGTCAATTTACTGGACGATTCCATTATCGGATTTACGCTGATTCTATTAGCATTTTTCACCGCCCATTCGCCAAAACCTGGTGAAGAAACCAATTCCCTCATTGCCTTTTCCGTGCTCTCTTTAGTGAACTTTTCTAACTCTTCCTTCGTTAGCTTCCTTCTCCCTTCTGGTGTTTTGTGGAATGAAGACGGGAATATATCTGAATCAGATAGTGGTACTGCCCTCAACGTCTTGTTGGAACCTGCAACGACCATATACAGAAGAAGAAAAAAACGATTCTTCATGAACATTACGAGATAAATGGATTAGTATTAATGAAACTAGACTCCTAGAGACACAGAACAAGAAAGGTCAAAACCTCTAGGAAGAGGAGAAGCAAACGTAGTAGCATGGATTAAGCCAGGTCTACAACTCGCAGTGCTTTGCGCTAACATCTTTTTGCTGATACTATTTGATATTGTTGAGATGAGAATTCCAGATATCAACACTCCTCCAGCAAGCAAGGGATCTAAAGAGCTCTGTTAATTCACACAAGATCATGACTTCAATCCCCGAAACAGTTTAGTTATAATTAAAGATGAACCAAAAGCAACAAACAGTAGAGAAAAAGAAAACGAAGTACCTGAAGGATCAGAACCACAGCAAAAGCACGGACGGTCCAACAGACATAGTTTGATGTACCAATATCAATAGAACCATCTTTTGTCACAACAAATTTCTTAACAGTCCAAAACCCTGACCATGCTCCAAACAAATACACAACTGCAACCAAAAGAATCGCCAGCTGCAAATTTTACATAAAGCCGTTTTAGATTCATACGCATGTGACATAACAACAAGTAGGCCAAAATCTTTAAAAAAATCCAAACTTACATACAGGAATGTGCAAATCTTCACTGATTCCTATCCGCATTGGCAGATCTTGAATTAAACCGCGTATGTATTGAAGAAAGTAACCTCCCACACCAATCTAAGAAGATAAAAAAACAAGGCTTTGGTTGGTAAATGTTTGATAAAAACAAAAGAAGTCAAAGAGAAGACAACTCTCACCATAGAGGAGTAGAGAAATAACTCAAACCGACTCTTCCCTCTAGTCGGGAGACGCTTTATCCCCTATACACAATCAGTGATCGAGTTAAACAAGAGGTAAGCAAAGAAACTATAAGCAAAAAGCTTTTGATATTGTTTTTGAAAACTTATACCTGATAAATGATAAGAGTTACAAGAATGACAATTCCAATGGACATGGCACCAATGTAGTAAAACGCTACTGATTTGCTAAGTCTAGAAGCCAGATTCAGCAACACTATCCCCATCATTAAAAACACGATACGGTACATGAAAAACTCTGCCAAGACACAAACTCTACCTTGTTTAGTTTTATAATTTGCAAAACACACAAAAAAAAACAAAGACAAACTCTATACCTTGTTTAGCAACAAACTTTAAGGTGACGACTTCAGATGAGCTACCATAGGTTCTTATATCAAGGATCTTGTAGTCAAAAGGTGACATTATCCCAACCCAAGGTAACCCTTTTGAAACTTTCTCCCACTGACCATGAGAGCACATTCCAATTGCACGCGACGAGTTCCTAAAACCAGCAAGAATTTAAACTTGGAATTAAGACAAATCCATGACTGAGGTCGATGACCACATAACACAGATACTAGATTTTTTTTGTTACCTGTGGAAGCAAACGTCTATACTTGTTCTTATACTGTTCGATGTATTATTACTCAAAAGGGTCAACTTCAGTGAATGAGCATATCTATCAATGTGCTTAAGTCTTTGTAATCCATTGATATGTAACCTCTCACATCTCGATGTTGTACCTCGCTTCAGACCAGGAGAATCTATCACCACCTCTGTTCTTAGAGTCACTTGTAACGAACCAGTTTCACCCACAACTGACAATTTACAAACAAAATTGGATCTTTTTTGGTCGAATTTGTCTTAATTATGTAAAAAAGGTTTGAAATTTAGTGATTCTAAACTGAAAAATTCGAGTCCCAGGGAAAAAAAAACAGAACGAAACCCTAAAAGTCTAAATTCAATTCCGACACAAACTTACCGAAGACATGTTCGTCGGAGGAAACAACGGAGAAGAAAGTGAAGAGATTTAGGAAGAGAAGAAACACGACATTGATGTTGTAGCTTCGGACAAAGACTGATGAGTCACTCATCGATTTTTCTGTGTGTGTGTTTTTTGTTTTTGTCGGAAGAATAAATCTTATTCCGAAACGCAGTCATATAAATAAAGCCATTTCATCGTATTTTGCATACACCAAAAAAATAAATAAAAAATTAACACTGACACACATATTTCAAGCTTTTTGTGACACATTCATTCATCAAAGAGTAACAGCAAGAACCTTCTCAAAACGACATGCTGCAGGAACTGTAAACACATGACCAAACCACTCAACTTCTCCGCGCACCAAATCTTATCCAAGTTGTCGTCATCACTAGTAGAAGGCAATGATTGATCGACCCACAAAACCGCCAGTTTTCCACCATAATCAACCAATTGAATACGACAACTTGGAGGGAACTTAGGTAACCTTACCAAACCGTTCAATTTTCTCCACACTCTTGTCTTAGTATCAAACCATTTGAACACTCGGTGAGAAACATATGTGTATAAAACGTTCTCTGTCACGCAATAAGAAACCGTATAGAGAACATCTCTTAGCTCTTCTCCAACCTTGTCCCATCTACCTTCCTTGGGACTGTAAGCAATCACACCATGATGGCAATAAGACACCACGTTGAACTTTCCATCAATACATGTGGTTTTGGAGAATGCAAAGTCCCATTTTGTCTCGCTGAAAGAGATAGGTTTAGGATCCCAAGTTTGTGTTTTTGTGTCAAACACCTCAAACAAGTTCTTTCGTTCCATACTTCCATTAGTCCCTTGGGGTGTTGTCGAAAGAAAAAGAGAATGTAATAGCTTTGTTAAAGTGGTTTTTAGAAAAAGTGGGTAAAAAAAACTCTGAAGCCAAACTCGAATAAAGTGAATCTCAAACTTCCATGAATTCGTTTTCTGCTGCTTCTCTTCCAGTAGCCTCCTCAGTGTTTATAGGCACACTGAACATGTACTGGTTCTGATGCTCTACCAAGTACTGCATCGATCTCTTGGTGTCTAGAAACAATCGGTAAACTCTCTCAATGTCCTCAATCTCCACTATTTTCCCTTTACGTTTCAGACAAGCCAAAGCAGCTGCATTGATCAGATGAATCGCGTACCTAAGCGATGTATCGCATCCGATCAAAGTCAGAAGCTGTTTCGCCTCTTCTTTCATCTCCACGTCTTCTTCTTGGCAACGTATCTCCAAGATCTTTCTGATCTCGTCTTGAGTGTAAGGCTGCGTTGTGATGATGAGAAGACGGTCAAGGAGATCGATTGGGATCCCGTGTGGTGATACCTGGTTTGTTCCTCGGATCGTTGTCATTCCTCAGTTTGTAGCTACGACGAGGATCGGAGACATGTCGTTTTCGAGGGCTCGGTTTAGGAATGAGAAGCATTCAATATCAAGCATATGGACTTCATCGATGAAGAGAACACCAGGTACTATCTCAGCTTTCCCTTCTTCTCTCCATTCTGCTACTTTAGTATCGATTTGCTCTCGGGTTTCTGATCGGATCTCGCCTGTATCACCCGTGAAAAGGGCTTGAAACCCTTGAGTCCTACAACACACATAAATGAAACAAGAATACAGTTAATGACTTTGTTGTAAAAAGGACTAATCCTTATCTGTATTCAATGAAAACGTATCAAATGTCCAAACCTAAAGTTGAAAAGAACCCGATCTTTACAAGCTAAACCCTAAACCATCAACCAAATACACAATCATGTAACCATCTCTATCAAGTTCCAAGCCTAAAATTGCAAAAAGAAGCAATCTTTTTCAACTTAAAACCTAAAAACTAAGCAATTAAAAACATTAACAAATACAGAGAAGTATCAAGAAACGAACTTGCTATTAATAACATCAATCTCATGAAGTGTGACAGTATGCACAACCTCTTTCCACTTCTGAAGCTCACCTTCAGGACACTGCACAAACTTAGTCTTTGACCCCATAACATCGTAATCTCTAGACCTCGTAAACGATCTTCCAAGCTTAGTGATCTTCCCACCAGCTCTATCCAAAACTATAACATCACCACTCTGTACTTTCTCCTTATCCAACGCCTCAATCAGTTTCGGTCCCAAACCATGATCAGATTCCATATCAGTCGTCTTCATAGTTATCTTCCCAGTCTTGTTCACAGCCCCACTAGAAGAAGCAGGTCGATCAATCGAAATCGACACGACTTCTCCTTCCAACACCTCTGTTTCTTCCTTGATCCTAACACCAATAGCTTTACGAAACGCTTGAGTTAAAGCTTCAGTCTTTGACATCTCTAGGGAAAAGATCTCGCTTCCTGCGATCATGGTGAACGGTGTTTCTAACCCTAGCGACTTAGCTATACCCATTGCTATTGCGGTTTTACCCGTTCCGGGTTGACCCGCTATGAGTATAGCTCGACCAGCGATTTTGCGTTCTCTGATCATCTGAAGGATTACTCCGGCGGCTTTGCGTGCTTTGATTTGACCAACCATGCCTTCGGATACAACTCGTGGCTCGAGTGCTGAGTCGAGACCTAAGCCTCGTATGTGTGAGTGTGCTCCGATTCGTTCAACTCTGGTTAAGTCTCGACTCTCTGATAACTTCAGTTCTGCCATTGTTTGAGTTCGCTGGAGGAATGAGAGTTGTTAGGGTTTGAGGGCTTCGTCGCAAAGGTTTAGACTTGAGAGAAGAATCGCCAAAAGAGTCTTTCTTCTTCGTAAAGGTTTAAGGTTTTATTTTGTAAGAGTTTTGGAAACTGATATATTTTCGTGCTATTTACTTATTAGGAGCCGGGGGAAAATTAACATTTTTTTGTTTATATACTAAGAAAAAAATAAATTAAAATGAGAAATTTTCTGAATTAGTTTTGGTCTTTGTAATTTTGGATTTGTATATTATATTTGTAATCTTGTTAAGTTGTTGTGATTTAAATAGAAAAACAATTTTATTTATAACGTCTTAATGATTCAAACATTTTGTTTCATGTGTTTAATTTCAAGAGTTTTGGGTTGAAATTAGGGGTAGGCGTTCGGTTTTTTCGGTTTGCTTCCAATTCAGTTTCAGTTCGTTTTTTGTTTTTGTTTTTTGGTGTTATAAATTTGAAACCATATAAAAACTACATGTATTTCTGTTTGGATATGGTTCGTTTTTTTTGTTTATGATTTTTTTGGTTTTATAAATTTTAAGCCATATAAAAAAAAACATATAATTTACAGATGGATATCTAACGACATATGAGTTTGTCGATTGTATTACCGACAAACACAATCTGTCGGTAGTCCGTCCAAATTTTTTACGGATAACTGATTGGAAGACACCATCAATAATGTCTTTTGGTTATTTGTCGGTAATTAGTAAATTGTTGGCAATTTATCGATTTTAACCGACAAATTATTGACGGATATCAAATTTTGATTCATTGTGTCAAATTTTTGTTGGTTTTTATTGGTCTGTTGGTATACCAATGAAATACCGACGTTATATCGATGGGTTAGTGTAAAAGCTCTCATTTTTGTTTCCTAACACACATTTTTTAGAAGCAATGTATAAAGGATGAGTTTCAATGACTAACTAATCTTCTTTTAAACTACAATCTTAATTATTTGTGTGTTTTACAAATTGCCATCAATCTTAAAAAATGGCTTAGTATTTGCCATTTGTCTTTTTAATATTTTTTCTATAACTTGATCATGTAGATGTTTATTTTGACAAAACATTCCATGGTTAATATATAATACATCACATATGCATGTTTATCGACAAAAATTATAAAATTAAGGGGTTTGTACCCTAAATCGTCGATTATCCGTTGGGAAGCCCTTGGAATAACTGACGGATAACTAACGGATTTGAGATTCTCAAAATATCGTTATCCGTCCAAAAGTTTGCCCGAAAACCAACTACGATGAAATTTTGATAAACGAAGCAATTAAAATTTTCGTCAAAATTATCGATATAACCAAAGCAATTATTCTTTTTCTCTACATATCATTTTTTTGTTCAAACCACTCCTTCGACTCTTCTCTTCAACGACACGTAATATCCAACGAATCTCGAGCAAATTTCTCCCTCCAATCTGGTGAATCTCTCCTTCCAGTCTCTCCAACTTCTTATGGCCTAAGTTCTCTCTTTTATGATAGATTTTCTTAATTTTGTTAAATTTCTTAAGAATATGATAGATTTGTTAGATTTGATTAATTGATTCTATTTGGGTGTTATTAATTTGATGAATTGGTTTGTTAGAGATGGGTGTTAGATTTGTTAGAGTTGGATTTGATTAATTGGTTTGTTAGAGATGGGTGTAAGATGTTTATTAGAAATTAGTAGTTTTGTTAAATTGTAACTTATGGATTTTTAATTTGTTTGAGAATAAATTTACTACCATTTGTGTTATTGATTTTATACATTATATTAATTTTTGATATCTATTATTTCCAATTACATATAAAATGTATATTATGAAGTTTTAATGTTGTTAAGTATATAATGTGTATTATGGATTTTTAATTTGTGTTAGAATAAGTTTATTAGCATTTCAATTTTATGAAATTTTTATATATAGTTTATTTTAAATTAAGAAATAAATATCATATTGTGTTTAGTGTTTTTACAATGGTTTCTAATATTGTAATGTATGATATATTTCTTGAATTTTTTATTTTTATTTTAAATAACACTTCAAATATAATATTAGATATATGAAGTTTTTATTTTTATTTTTATTATATGACCCATCATCAGCTGTGGGTAATATTTTATCTTCAGTTGAACAACTTACGCTGAGAATGGTTTGTCAGCACTAGGGTCTAGAGTAGCTTTGAAAACACTCAAGTAGACTGTAGATTATCAAGAGAAGATCATAAACCTCCAGAGTATCATAAATGAATTTTTTTTATAATGGTGGCTAATCAAGATTATTAGCTCGACCTGCTAGATTATTGTGTATATTTTTCCTGTGTATGCTGTCTGAGCTTCAAAAATCTTGTATAATTCGAGCTTGATGTTGAAATTAATGAACAAGCATTACATTTTCTAAGTAACCTCTGTTTTTTTTTTTTTTTACATGAATATAAGCTCTGCTTATTCGTCTTTGGTATATAATTGGGTAGAATGGAAACTACTGGTTGTTCACATTGCTGCAGCGCTACCGTTTCATCCAAGCATACCAAGTCGAACTTAAGCTCCAGAAATTTGAGGAGAGTATCCAACAATCGAATTGAGGAAGAAGTTATGTCCAGAATGCGATCACAGAGTTGTTGGAGAAAAGAGTTAGTTGTAAGTATTCCAGTCACCTTTCCATGTACAAGTGGAACCTTCCTCTTGTCCTTCTTAAAGGCTACATCCTCAGACTTCAACCTTATTGCATAGTGCCTAGTAGCTAGCCTTTTGATACCAAAGTAGAAGAAATGGTCAAACTAGCGAATCTTTTTCAGGTCCCTTCGGTTGCAGGAACCGTGAACTGCAGCCAAGTGATATGCGCGGGTTTGACTGTGAACGACTGGACCGTTTTCTGTGGTTCAGATACAATTGCAGTAGAGCTACCTGTTATTAACAGCATTTTCATCAAACCAATCCAATCTCAGCCTCATTTCGTTGCTAGTGAAATGAGGAAGTCTTTGATCGATACCTATGTCTAAAGCTTTGCTTCTTGCGTCTTGAGTTTTACCAAAATGCGTTTCAAGAATTAGCTGCGCTCTTTAGGACTCAAGTTTTAAGTAGTAATTTCTTGGTGTTACTTTGGAAAGAAATGCTTTTTTTCAGTATTATTAGTATTCAATCATTTGTTCTTATATAACCTCCAAACAACAAATCTCCCCATTCAAAATCCAAGGGGAGATTAAAGTCTGTCTTCATATTATATTCAAATTTAAAACAAACCCGTGTGTGATCCATCCAAAAGAAAAGTTCAAGTGTAGCGGAAATGATTGTGCTCTCAAACCTCCTCCATAAGCTGGAGATGAGATATCTGATGCTTATAGAACTTTTCAAGTTTCTTCTCCACGTTTGACTTCCCTCCTTTCTTGTTAGAAGACGATGATGACGACGTGGCCGCCGATGATGTTGGAGGAAAGTTTCTTGATGAAGGATATATCAGAGAGAACCTCAGATTCAAGTCGCTTGTAAGAGAGGACTTGGCAAATTCCTTCCTCTACCTCACGGTTAAGGTTCCTATACCCTAAGAAAAACAAGAAATTAAAAGAACCTCTATGCTTTTAGTTTTAGTTATAACGAAATTAAAATTGATGGGGCATATAACAAAATAACATGATATGAGTTAAATACTTATTATATTTATATTTCAAAGTTTGTAAATTAAAATATCAAAAAATAATTCAAAAGATGTATAGTATGTACCTTTGAGCCTTAGCCATCCGTGGGCGAGAATTGCTCCGGTTTGTAACCTTCATCCACAAAATCCATTAGGTAAGTCGTCATTTATACTGTCAAAAGCCTAATTTAAGAATTAAGTAAGTAGTCTAGTACCGTGGGAGGCCGTAAAGAACTAGAATCACAGTGAATTCACAGTTTCATGTGAGCTTTTGAGGCTGAGTTCTCATACCAACAAGACGTTGAGCACCAAGTCTCCGTCTTCTATGAACCTGTGAAGAATCCAAAAACACAGAAAAAAAAAAAAAAAAAAAAAAGCAGAGCAAAATATAATTACTGTTTAGAAATCAGACTATTTGTAAGTATCCAACAAAAGTTTGAAAAGACTTACACTTGAAATAGCTTGTTCTTCTGACAAGCATAAACCTCTTGTCTCATGTATGTGATTATATACATGTGAAACATATCTTGGAACTCGGATAACTCTAGTTGTATTTTGAGAGAAACTATCTCAAAAACGGTATTGTATAATTCAATATCAGAGCTTACGTTTTTTTATCAAGTTTCATATACATTTCTTCATCATAGTCTTTTAATATAATAAGGTGTGCTGGTGCACACGAATGACGGATACGAGGAGGCCAATTCAAAGTCAGCCTTGTTGTTGGACAGGCTAGCTAGACCAATGATATCGCATGACATTGCCATGAACACAATGGAAGTATGGATTCAAAATGGACTCGAAACAACTCAACAAGTCAAAGGATCAAGTCTTTTAATTTAGATTTCAGTGCAGACTTAGCCAAAGTTGATAACGTGTTTGTCAAGTTTTTTCCACCGATCAAATGTTAAATAGCTCTACTGTATACTATTCGAATCTTGCTAGGAACTAATTTTAACCCAAAACTCTTGAAATTAAACACACCAAACAAAAAATGTTGAATCTTTAAAACGTTATAAATAAAATTGTTTTTCTTTCTAAACCACCACAACATAACAACATTATAAACCTTATATACAAATCCAAAATTACAATCACCAAAAAAAATGATAATAGTTCAGAAAATTTCTCAATTTTAATTTATTCTGTCTTAATATATATTAGGATAAGACCCGCACATTGATACACAGAGTTTTAAACCCTATTTTCCTACTGCAAGTGGACAGCAAAGAAGTAGTACTTAGGGGTCGAATCCCACGAAGACCAAGTTTTACTCTATGGTTCTATTGGTTCAATTTCAAGCTAAGACAATTCAAAGTTGGGTTTGTTTGGTAACAGTAACGAGATTAAAACGATATAAAAAGGCAGTAAACAAAACACTAGATCAGGGGGTAATCCTCGGGAATTTCAGAGATAGCAACCAAACAACTATTCAGGGCATAAATTAAGTACCAGTCTAGAACTCAAACATAAATGTAAACTGATCCACTGTCGTGGTATCAATAACTCTATCTGATCGATTCTGTGCGGAAACGCGGAGCACGTGCTCAGACATCCGGAGCACATGCTCGGCGGTCCAGAAACCCTAAACTGTCGTTTGAGCCCAGAATCGCAGACAAGCATTAAAGAACAGGAATGATAGGTTCACAAATCACCTACACATCAACTTTCGCAGGTCTAGGATAATTTGCCCACTAATGTCTTTTCTAGCAACCTATTACACTTTTGATGAATAGATAAACCTAGAATCATAGATTGGGTGATCAAATCAACCTAAGCATTAAGTCTAACAATAGTGAAGACAATCGATTATATGAAGCTCTATTTGTGTTCTGATGCTAACCCATGAAACCCCTTTGAAACCCCTAATCTAGCAAAGAAAACTACTCAGACATAGAGAATTGAATAGCCAACATAGATGAGAAATTCAATAGCATAAAAATATAAAAATCACAAGGGTTCAGAATCGCTTCTCTAACGTAGCCGCTCTTCCTCTCCCTCACAAAACGTCGCTAAAAAAAAAACCAAAAAGAAAGTATATCCTCTCTCCTAAAAATCCTAGGTTAAATAGCATACAAGTAGAGAAAAATAAGGAAAGAATCCAAATTCAAATCTCCCTATTAAAAATCGATCAACTCCCTCTTTCTCTCACAAAGGATTTCCTAAAATAAGGGGAATTAGGCAGGGAATCGGCGCCTAGATGCTTGCCACGTGTCGTCATGAAACCGTAGAGTTGGGAGCATGTGCTCGGACATCGGGAGCATGTGCTCGGACATCGGGAGCATGTGCTCCTGGGTCTAAAATCAGCTTTTCTGCTCCAATTCAACTCCTTTTTGCTCCGATTGCTCCTGTTGTTCCAATCCTTGTTTTTAGCTTCCTAGCCTCTTATTATAACCTGAAAAGGACTCAAACAACTACAAAACTATCAAATAAACGGGGTCAAAGTGAGTCAAAACCGTAACATATCACACATACATGCGGGAAATATTTTTTATTTTTCTTTTTTGAATAATATTGTATTTTTAAATATTTTGTAAATAAAATATAAATTGTATTCTTTGGCCAAATAATATCATGTATTTGAATATAATAACATAAATTCAACATAAAACCAAATTTTAATGGGCCATAAGAGTATAACTTTTGGTAATAGTATAGATGGGCTGTTTTGAATCCGATTGTGGCCCATTAAGACTCTTATCTTCTTCTCAATCGTTTTCGGGAAAAGAAAGAGACAAAAAAAAACAAAACAAAAAGTCGCGATACAGAGAGAATTGTCTGATGTTGCGAAAAAATCGATTTGAGCAATATAGATCGGATCTATCCGATAATGTCTGAAGCAATAATATTCCCAGTTTGGAATCCCAGTTAAACCAACATGATCGGATTTATTGGATACATGCCTTGAGCTCGGAAACATGTGTGAAACTATTGGTGGCAGCAATGACTTATACCAAGGTGAATTTCTATTCTCTTTGTTAGTATGTTTGCTGAGTTTTAAGATTTCCAATGTATTCTATGGTTTATATAGCATTTGAATTTGGTTTTGGTTGAAAGGTAGAATATTTGATGCAATGAATATAAGATATTCTGTTTTTGATTTGATTTTGGGGTTGATACGATATACCATAGTAAGAATCGGGATTCGATCCAACTGTTTCTCTTTTTAGTTCTAAAGATTGATATAGGCTAGTAAATTACGAAGAACAAAAGGTAATCAATTCAAAATGGTTGTTGTGATTGTTTGAAAAGAGAATATTTGTGATTAACTGTAAATATTTGCAGTTAATGTTTTGATATTATTTTGATGATTGATTAGATACGGAAGATGATCATTAGGGATTGCATATTATTAGTTGTCATTTTTCTAGTACTTGCGGATTTTGGTGTCGTTTGGATTTGATTTCTTATACAGGTTTAAGAAGAAAATAGTGTTTGGATACACATCTAATATATCTACGATCTGAATGAAATAATACCAAACAATAAGGATCCGCGTCCCATCTCCAAATATAATGACTTCGTTGCCCTTAAAAAAAATTATTTTCTCTTCTTCCTTGTTTAATCCGTAGGGGTAATATATGGAATTTTTTGTAATTTTTTTTTTGTACTTTTGTACTCCCCAATTAATAGTATAGATATAAAAAAAAATATAAAGATAAATGTTAATTTTCCTTATCATCATTGTTTAATTATCGATATCTATCTATTTATAAAAGTTTCAGTAGGTCGGCGGGGTGGGTTTCGTTTTTCAATTCGAACTGGACATGTTTTCCTTTTAACTAGTTACAGAATCATATATACAGATCAATACATATTTCCATATACTTTATTTTCCATTTATAAAAATATAAACAGAACTTTTCTTCTATTTCCACCTCAACGCGTATATACAGTAAAACCTCTATAAATTAATATTCTATAAATTAATAAACACTATAAATTAATAAATTTTGTTAGTTTCAAGTCGGGCCAGTGTTAAAAATAACAAAATTCGATAAGATAATATGATAATAATTTTTTTGAAATCCCTATATAAAATATGGTCCCAATAATATCATAAATTAATAATCATGTAAGTTTACACATATATATATTATGTTGATATAATAATGTATGTTTCTCCTAAATCTCATATCTATAAAATAATTGTTATATTGTATTTTTAAACTATAATGATATAAAATATTTTGTAACATGTCATAAAGATAGCTATATCTTTTTTTTAGTTTTCAGTTTCTAGATATACATCATTTACATTTTGATAGTTTGATTGACTATTAAAATACAACAATTGATATTATTATTCATAAATTTGAATTTATGTATGTCATGTTTATAAGTGAATTTGTGTATTGTATTTGTAATTTATTGTTAATAATGTTTTCAAAATATTACAAATTCAATTCCAATACCATAAAATTTAGAACATCTGAAAGTCTAATTTTATTTTGTTAAAGTTATTTCAATTCATATTTTTTAAAAATTTAAACTATTAAAAATATATCTATAAATTAATAATTATTAATTTACATTATAAAATAATAATTATTAATTTATAGATAAATTAATATCAGTATAAATTAATAAAATGTCTTAGTCCCAACATTATTAATTTATAGAGGTTTTACTGTATATATACATCTAAATTAGGTTAACACAACATCACAACCACAACAACCAAACCAATTTGGAGGCTATGAAGATTTCTTTTTTTTTCTCCTTTGATCGGTCAAGTTAGGAGGCTATGTACGAAACCAATTTGGCCACCAATTTCGCCTGAAATACAAGGGATATTGATACAAGAGATATGGAGAGTTCATCCTGTACACCCGAGACTTGCCAAATTTTTAGGGGTGAGTGAAATTTCAGGAGCTGAAGCCTCGGTAAGAGTTTTGTTGTATATTGAACATAACAATTTGATCGTAGTGAAAAAGAAACGTCCACTACAAAAACAATGTGATGATGATGATGAATGTGATGGTGAATGTTGTGATGATGATGATGAATGTGATGATGAATGTTGTGATGATGATGATGAATGTGATGATGAATGTTGTGATGATGATGATGAATGTGATGATGAATGTTGTGATGATGAATGTCGATGCTTCATATGTGATGAAGCATTAAAGGAACTCTTCCGATTTGATACACTCAAGATATTTAGTATTCCAGACGAGTTAGTGAGATTCTTTCCGGATCCACGGGATTGATGACGATATAAATACTATGCGTCGATTCAATTCATTGTATTTTTTCTTTTTTTGTTGTTGGTTTCTTTTTTATATTCTGAGATAGATTCTTTTAAACTTGATACAATAATACAACTCAGAACCTTTTCTACAGTGGTTAGCATACCTTGCTGCTGATATCTTCATATATGACCAATTTTTACATCAAATCAAAAAGGAAGTTTATTTTAACAGACCTTGACATAGCACTTCGTTTCCCACGCATCTTCAATATGTTTCCTCTCTCCATATATAACTCTCAAAGTTAGTTATATCCATCACGAGATGTACGACTCTCAGGAGTCAGGATCAAACCATTAAGAAACTCATATTACTTCGATCAAAAGCCAAATGATTTGCCGAAATATATGTTTGGACGACAAAAACTGTTAAGACTTGCAATCTACTTTGACAATGTAATGTGACATAAAATAACCTAAAAGCATTCATGACATCGAAACTGAGATTTACGCGCTGGTAAATCATATTTTTATCAATTATTAGCACAATGCAACAAACTAATTAAAACCAAGAAATTAAAACCTTTCTGATGCCTTTTTTTTTTTTGGTCAACAGATCGATGATCGTTCTATTTTTTTTTTAAGTAACAATCTCGTATATACCAAAATCGAGAAATGAGTCTTCTTCTTGGAACTCATCATCTAAAGGAATCTCCTCATCGATTCTTCGCATCATAGCAACACATCTAAAGTTCCTCCGATGATCCAACCACACCGACCGTCTCGTTGCCATCTTAGGCTGTCCAACACTTGTCAGACTCAGACAGCCTTGATCATCATCTGCCGTTGACGTCAAGGTAAAGCACCGAGGGAGAGCTGTGCTAGGTGCTTCGGGGATTTGAAAGTTTCCAGGAAGTTGACCTTGACCAAAACCAGAGGATCCACCGCCGGTAAAGATTCCAACGCCGGAGCATGACGTAATGCTACGAATGTAGGCGTTACGTGCCATGATCAATAACCGGAAAGGAGCCTTCACCAGCCATAAGAGACTGTTCTCTTTCTCTTTGCCTTTCCCTTTCATTATTGGAACCTCATCAAGATTCAAGAGTATCGAAATCAAAAGTTATTTATGTATGTATTAACTTTATAGTATAAGATGGAATCGAAAGAGATATAAGACGAAGAAATGCTCAAATATTTCAAGACAGGATCAAAGAGAGAGACAAAGTCCACGATGGCTGTTGTAAATGAATTTCTAACAACAAAATTATGAATGTGATCTCTATTTTAAATGTATCTAGTTGGATAATTAAATACTTTTCTTTCAATTAGATGATTAAATTTATCAAGGTGTTGTTTGGATATCAGTAACATTTTTCATAAAATTTAAAATAAGTCTGATAAGTTAAGGAGAGGTTGGTTTGTACTTTGAGTATGATGGATTTGGTTTTACCTACTCCAAGCATGTCGTCACTCAGGGTGAGTAGTTAGACCCATGTATTAATTTTGGTCCATTATAGACCCAATTGATTAGCAGCATTCGTTTGTAATTTATACTTTATACTCTTTAATTAACTTGGTTCAAAAGTGTTGCATGTGAGGAGATTACAATTGTAAATTGTTTTCGAGATTTTACTTCTCTAGTCATTGTGACAGCTAAAAAAAATGATACATATATAAAAACCAAGTCCATAAACATTGCTAACTATATTCAATATTTATTCGTTTATAAACTTAGTTTGTAGAATAATTTAAAATTGGAGGTAGTATTATTAATACACTGTTTAAATTAATTCTAGATTGTAGGTTTCGTAACACTAGAGAGCGTTTACCAACAACAAAAAACTTTGGTATCAATGAATCCATACGTCATATATGCGTGTATACTTTAATTACACTACAAATATAGTTGCATCATGCATGTGTATGTACAATGTACAAACTATGTAGACATAGATTTAGGGGTTAGAGCGTCACGTGACATTCCGAAGCTAAAATAGTTAAAATGGCTAAAAAGAATCAAAAGATGATAAATAATAGAATACGCATAGCAATGCAGTATATACCTTCTTTTATTCCTTCGTGCTTCTACTTTCGCAATTTTTCTAAAAAACTAAAAAGCTTGTTTCACACTTCTCTAACGTTATATTCAATTCGCTAAACTGCTAAAGATATAAACATATGCGTAGCAATGCAGTATTCATGTTTGTTGATGTCGTCATGGCCTCGAGTAGTACAATCGCGAATTTTCTCATATCATTAAGTTGATTTTCTTTTCAAATATATGTTTTGAGTCTGCTATGCCACAATGTAATCTCATAAAATGTTAAGACACAATTACACAAACTGAAACTTTTCTGTAACGGTTTCAACTTTGTTGTGTACAATAATATTTCTATTGCATTATAGTCATCATCATCATTGTAATTTGACAAACCAAAACCGCATTACGACAGTCAAGATTCGCATAGACGTCAAGTTTCTTTCTCATAGTTGAAATATGTCTGACATCACAAACTTGCTAGTTGCTACCATAAAAAGTTATGAGTGTTATACTGCCAGTCCAGTATTTTTTTTTTTAACATCTGAAATTTTATTGATAAACTTGGTTTCACACCATAAAAAGTTATGAGTGTTATACTGCCAGTCCAATATATATACCATAGAATGAGTACAATTTTTAAGGTTTTATATGATAAGTGCATCATGTGTTTAGAGAGCCCACTAATCTCAATCAAGTGTCTTTTAGTTATATTTTTTAGCTCATAAATTAACTTAGCCTATAGTCTTTTCCATACTCAAAACCATGGATTGATATGAGTATACAACGTGGACATGCGTAAATATCTTGTCCCAAACAAAAACTTGAATCATGAAATATAACTACATCTTTTGAAAGGTCGTGTCTACCACTAAACTACAATTTAATTGGTTGGTGTCAGTTCATTCTTATATAATTTGAAACCTATTCTTCTAACTTTGATTAAGAATATGAACTCCCAACCATTTATGCGTTGGAGAAAAGACTGTTTCTCATTTTGTGCCGAACAAGAACACCTCACATATTTACTACGCCTTAGACTATCAGTTTGTAGAAGAAACATAAACAAGTTCAACACAGCTACTTGTATAAAAAAAATTGTTCATTCCAACAAGGAAAAATACAACACAGAAATAGTAGTTGAATGTTTCGTCACTTCGTTTTCATGAAATTGTTACGCTTTTATTCGTAGGACCCTTTATAGTCACCACCACCACTAATAGTAAAACTCTCACCAAGTCATTTAGCACTCTCGGGACCGTTTTGTAAAGAGTTAATTCATTACATGTAAAATCAAACTATATATCCTATCTACCTATTGGTAATTAAATAATGATATCCCTATCAATCTCTCCCATCCCAAAGACTTCAAAAAAAAAACTTGATTACAAAACACGTCATATCACAAACATTTAAACACTTGCCGGTCCACTTTAGTATAATCTTAGTTTGACTAGCATTTTTATTTTATTTTTTTGTAATAATTATCATCAACTATGAAAATAAATTAATTTTGAATCTACAATTTCTTTTTTAATTTCAAAACTCAAAAGAATGGGTCCAGTAAGTAATTAATATATATATATATATATATATATATATATATTATTTGTGTAAATAAAATGAATTGAGAAATAAAATAGTAGTATAAGTTTTGGACAGCAAACTATGCAGTTATGGGTCAGTACTCAACTGCAACAAAAACAACACATGGTCTCTCTCTCAGATCTCTCTCTCTCTTTTTTTCTCTTCTCTATCGCCACTCCCATCAATTTCAAAGTTATTATTAATTTATCTTGATTTGGTAGAGAGAGAGATATGTTTATACTTTTAAATTCGAAGAAAACAATTTACTAAAAAATTTAAATTATAAATCACGGTTGGTTGGGTGGGGGGGAAGAGGCAGATGTGGACACGTGGTGGGCAAGGAGTGGGTAAAAGGAACAGTCAAAGGAGCCAAGAGAGGATGATCTGAGTCTGAGAGAGCGAGAGGCTTAATTAGTCAAAGAGAGCAAAGACAGTAAGACACTGTCACGGTCGAATACGGGTCTAGCTGGCTCTTTTGTTTCTCGTCCCCACCTCACTCTTCTCTTGTCTTTTTTCTTTTCTTTTTCTAATTCCAATTCCCATTTTTATAGTATAAATCTATTTAGTTACTTACTTACTTCCTTTTTAAAAAAATTTGAACCTTTTATTCAACTAAATTTCGTATCTAATTCAGCTTGAGTTTACATATACGTAATAGTATAATACTATTCATTGCATAAACTATGGTAACATGAAACTAGTTATAAAGAATTGAATATTAACAATGTTATTTTATAAAATGTTTAATTCGTTTAAAGATTAAATTTGTTATTTCTTTATTTTGTAATCGATACATTTTTAATCTTTCTACAAAAAAAATTGACACGCTCTTTTCATTATCTGCCAAACTGAGAAATTATTTCGCTATTTTAGAGAGACGATTGATTATTTAGCCATTTACAAAATTGTATAAATATTAGAAACAATTGTTATCATAAGGATGTGTCTTTTTTAACAATAAAACTACATTATGAACTGCGGTATATAATTTTTACATAATTTTTACATAATTTTTTTGTTAATATAATATTTTAATACTAATATTGCTAATGTACTATTCTGTTAATTTAGTGATTTGGTATATAATTCGTGGTATACCGCATACCAATTTTTGTTTAATATAATCTTAACTAAATCAGTTTGATTCGACATATTTAATATTGATGTTGTTAAAATTGTAAAATAAAGATTTAATCCGTTTTGAAGTATCATATTAATAATATTTTATTTTTTAGCATTATCAATTCAACCATGTAATGTCATATAACCCGTTATGTAATATAACTCACTTGTGTTATTTTGAAAATTTAATATGTTTGAATATTCATAAGTTTAAACTTTTCATTAAGTTTAGATATATCAGTTATAAATTATAAACTTTTTAAAATTCTATAATTTATTATATACGGTAAATTAACTATATATGTATGTTGAACTCACAATATTATATTAATTTAGTAATATATGTTCGTTTAAAAAAAATCAAATCACAATATATGCAGAAAAATACACATATTTATTCATTTTTTGTATTATACGATGATTCACTACATTTATTTTTTAAAATCAAAAAGAGATGATAAGAGAATAATTTTTTAATATGGAGTAAATCTTTTAAATATATATATTAATTATAGAACATTATATATATGAATATTTAAAATATTTTAATTCTGTTTGGTTATAAAGATAGTAGAGAGAATTAAATAAACTTGTTTGGGTATGAACATAAGCATTAAATGGCATTTAATAGTAAATGTTTTCGTAAATATATTTTTAAGCAAAAAATACTGCAAAAATATTAGTATAAATGGATACAATATAATAGTATTAAAAAAAAAGGTATTGGTTTAAGAAATTGCTTTGTTGGTGTTAGTAACGATGATGGAAATGATTAATTAAGAAATTAAACATAGCGATTATCGTCACACGTGCCCGACCTGTACGGGTTACTCTTCCCCGTGGGTCTTTGGAGTTTAGTGCTAAACTCTCTTTAGCTTTTTTGACTACGTGCCGTATTTTTCTTTTATATTTTTACTACTTTACCCTCTTTTTTTGTTTATCTTTTTTTTTCACAAACATCTTTAAAAAAAAAATTGGTAAAATTGATGATAATATAAAAAGAAAAAAGATGTAACAATATTTTGGGAAAAGTATTTATCCTTAGTTAGCGTGGATATTAAGGAAAAAAATAAGCTTTTTAGAAAGAGGGTTTAGAATTTTACTGTTTTCTTTTGACTACTTCAAAGGATATTCTGGTTTTAAATTTTAAATCCAAATATTTATTAAAAGGAATTTAAACTATTCAGTCAAAGTGTTTACGGATATTATTCCATACCTTATTTGAAAAACATATCTCATATCTCATCTCTTGTCTATTTTGTACTCCATACCTTATTTACACCTTGGGTGCTTTTTCATGGAAACATTACGTAACTTGGTAACTTGTAATCTTAAAGATAGGGACGAAATTGGAAATCTAAATTACTAAACTAAAGTTTTTCAAATGGTAATAAAAAAAGTGATATACAGTTTTATAATAAAACCGGGAGGTGAAGGCATGTGGTGTAGCTTGCACGTGTGGTGCGCGAGTCGAGAGGACTAAACTTGACCGGCTATAGCCAATGAATTACCCGGTCACCTTATCTTTAAATTTTTTTTATTAGATTTTCCACCCTAATCTTTCAACAAATCTTTAATTTTTCCCTTTCTTCTTTGTTATTTTTATTTTACCCCTTTTTATAATAATATTTTTATTTTGCTATGAAACAAAAACAAAACAATCAGTCACACACACTACTACTACTACTACCTCAGAAGAGAGGGTAAGAGAGAAACAAGAGAGAGTAGTACGAGCTCTTCGTCATTCTCACGAATTTTTCTTTCTTGTTTTCGTCATCTGTGTTTTCACAAATTCTCTTCCTTTTTTTTTTATTATATATAAAAATCTTTCTGAATTTGCAAAGTGCAAATCTTTGTACTAACTGGGGTGGGTTCTTTGATTTTTGTTTTTCTTCTTCTCATTATTAATGATTTCTCCTTTTCCTATTTCTCGAAATTTGTGGTGTAAAAATTTCACATTTTTGAGGGCAGTTGAGAGGAGGAGGGCTTCTTCAATCATGTGTTTATGATGTTATACATCATTAACAAGAGTTGAATGAATCTCCTTTTTTGACCGTTGAAAAGAGAGAAAACAAACAGTTAAAGCAAAGGAAGAAGATTTGTGTTGTTGTTTTGTTGAAACGCTTCTTTCTTGAGAGTTATAATAAAGAGACATGCGTTTCTTTTTGAGCTTTCTTTGTGGCATTGTTTTCCCCAAAAATGTTGTGAGTTTTGAGAGTCTGTAAACAACAAGAAAAATTGGATCTTTTTTTGTTTGGTTTCTTTAAGATTCTTTTTACAAAATGCCGATGTTTCAGCCGTTAAAGAGAGATGGGTTAATTGGATTTGAAGGTGGTGGTGATGGGCAAGTCTTAGATCTGGATACTGCTGTGAAAGATGGAGTTCTCGGTGGTGTTAATGGTGGTGGTGTTGTTGATGAGAAATTGGATCTGAAGACCATGGTTAAGGAGCTAGATTTACAAGATATACCTTCTGTTTTCATTTGTCCCATCTCCTTAGAGCCGATGCAAGATCCTGTCACCTTGTGTACTGGTCAAACCTACGAAAGGTCCAACATTCACAAATGGTTCAACCTAGGTCATTTGACTTGTCCCACTACAATGCAGGAGCTTTGGGATGATACGGTTACTCCTAACAAAACTCTTCACCATTTGATCTACACTTGGTTCTCTCAGAAGTATGTGTTGATGAAGAAACGCTCCGAGGATGTGCAAGGGCGAGCTATTGAGGTTTTGGGTACTTTGAAGAAGGCTAAAGGTCAAGCTAGGGTTCATGCGTTGAGTGAGCTTAAGCAGATTGTTGTGGCTCATCTTATGGCCAGGAAGACTGTTGTTGAAGAAGGTGGTGTCTCTGTCATCTCTTCTCTTTTAGGTCCTTTCACTTCTCATGCTGTTGGATCTGAGGTTGTTGCGATTCTTGTGAGTCTTGATCTTGATTCCGATTCTAAATCAGGGTTGATGCAACCTGCTAAGGTTTCTTTGATTGTTGATATGTTGAATGATGGATCCAATGAGACCAAAATCAATTGCGCGAGGTTGATTAAGGGATTGGTGGAAGAGAAAGGGTTTAGAGCTGAGCTGGTCTCGAGCCATAGTTTGCTTGTTGGGTTAATGAGACTGGTTAAGGATAAGAGACATAGAAATGGAGTCTCCCCTGCACTTGGTTTGCTTAAACCAATCTCTGTTCACAAACAAGTTCGAAGCTTGATGGTTAGCATTGGAGCAGTGCCTCAGTTAGTCGATATCTTACCGTCTTTAGACCCGGAGTGTTTGGAATCAGCTCTTTTTATTCTTGATGCTTTAAGTTCAGACATGGAAGGAAGAGTTGCTGTCAAAGACTCTGCAAACACCATACCTTATACCGTTAGGGTACTGATGAGGGTGTCTGAGAATTGCACTAACTACGCGCTGTCTATTCTTTGGTCTGTCTGCAAATTAGCTCCTGAAGAGTGTTCGCCTCGTGCTGTTGAGGTTGGTCTTGCTGCTAAGCTGTTACTCGTGATCCAGAGCGGGTGTGATGCAGCGTTGAAGCAGCGGTCAGCGGAGCTACTCAAGCTCTGTAGTTTACATTATTCAGACACCATGTTTATTTCCAAATGCAAACTCACAAGGACGATTCAATAGCAACAGTTTAAATCTCTTTGGCATCGATTGGATCATACAACACATATCTCAGCGAATATGAAATGGTAAAATGCGAGTTGCGAATTTGCCCCTACACCAATGTATATATAGATGAAGAGTTCGGAAGAAGCAAATCCACAGGGGAAGAAGAAGCTGGGCGGGTATGTAATGTTTTCATGTCGGTTGGGTTTGCAATTAGCATTGGGAATTAGAAAACTTGTGTAAAGTTACCACCTTTGGTTCAATCAATTTCAGAAAAAAAAGGAAAAAAGAAGAATTTGAAGAAAGGAACCATATTGTTAACCTCTCTACTTGGGGTTCTTTTGAGAGGTTGTTTTGCTTTTTGACCATTCACAACAGAAAAAGAAAAGAAGCAAAATCTTTTGACCTGAAGTTGTTAGCCTCTTTTGAATCTTTTGAATCCTTTGTTCTTTTTTTCATTCAAGCTTTTCTTAGATTAGGAAACTAGACTATAATAAGCCTTTGAGCTCATGGTTCATCATATCATTATTAGTTCATCATTGTTTCCCCAGTCTTTTCATCGTCTTAAATGTGAAGTAAATATCAAAAACGTGATTCTTGAAAAATCAATCACTGTTATTGCATCGAGTGACATACCAAAGTACAGTTTGATGTGAATTTTGATTCTTATCGAATAAGTAGAGCAGAAAATGTGGTGGAGACCAAAAGTCTGCATACATTGTGGTCTGAGCTACCACTGTTGTAATGAACAATTGAAAAGAAAGTGCGATTTGACAAGTGAATCATTCACAACAATTTCTACTGTTTTTTGCGCAAAAAAACACAGACTTGTATATCACTTGTGTCCTGTTTTGGAAATGAGAGACTGAGCAAATCTTGTGTATATTATACACACTGTGATGTGAGAGCTTTTGTCTGGACATAAAACTCTGTAAACAGAGTGGCAGTAACCATAACCTTTAGATGGGCTGGAATTTGACTTTATGGGCTTTTTAACAACGAAGCCCCGTAGAGTGACAGTAACCAAAAACCTTTGTCCTCTTTTGAAACGAGAGTGAGCGTTAATCTTATGGGCTTTTTTTAGCTACGAAGTCCATTTCATTGATTATACGACGACGTTTTCGTTAGCGGTAATGTTGTTGTTTAAGGTCACGATTGAACAACGAAACTTGAGAGACTTGCTTGTGAGAGAGAGATCCCAAAACTAAAACTATGGCATGGTTTGCTAGATCCATTGCAAATTCTCTGAAGATGGATGAGGATGAAGATGATGAAAACGAAACGACGAAGGCCAAATCGATTGAAGATTCCGGTTCAGATCAACCGTCTTCTTCACCATCGTTGTTGCAAACACAGTCTCCACGAGGCGTGAAGGAAGACATCTCCGAACTCACCAAGACCTTCAGAAGTCAGCTATGGGGTGTTGCTTCTTTCCTCGCACCACCACCGCCTTCTTCCTCTTCTTCTTCTTCCGATACGGCGGATCATGTTGAGGAGACTCGGAAGTCATCGGATCTCGCGGAGGGTGATGAGGATCTGATTGCTGGGATTAGGAACGATTTCGTGGAGATCGGAGGTAGATTTAGGACCGGGATCTCGAAACTCTCTGGGAACTTACCTGTATCGGAATTTACGAAGATGGCTTCTAATTTCTTGCAATTGGGATCGGAAGGTACTGATTCGAAGGATCGTGATGTTGCTGTTGGAGATGCGATTGGTGTGACTGAGGAAGTAGTTGTGTTCGCTAGAGATCTTGCGATGCATCCTGAGACATGGCTTGATTTCCCTTTTCCTGATGAGGATGATAACTTTGATGGTACGTTTTTTTCGAATTCGCAGTACATTGTTAATCAGAATCACACTTTCTGATTTGAATCTGTTAGGAAAATTGTGTGAGTAATTGAGGTTATTCATGGTTTAGATCATTATGGTTAGTTGGAATTGTTATAGATTTTGGGTTTTATTTTACTTTTGTGAAGGCTTTTAGTGTGTTTCATCATTGTGAAAGTGTTGTTGTTATCTTCAGACTTTGATATGACTGATGCTCAATTTGACCATGCGCTGGCCGTGGAAAACCTTGCATCGAATCTGGCTGCGTTGAGGATTGAGCTTTGCCCTGCATACATGAGCGAGTATTGCTTCTGGAGGATTTACTTTGTACTTGTGCATCCTATTTTCAGCAAACATGATGCCTTGATTCTCTCAACTCCTCAGGTAAGCTTTGATTCTCAACTCCACTGGTGTTCATTTTTTTTTTTTTTTTCCCCTCTGTTTACAAAGTTTTCGAGCTATATGGATGTTAGCTATGGTTTATGTTTCGAATTGATGATCCTTTCTGCTAATAATGAACTTTAATAGTAGCATGTGAACTAGGTCTACAAGTTTTAATGGTAGATTTGCCGTTTTTGTGGATTGCTTTAAATTAATAATGAGGTAAAGAGTGAAACTTCTATGATGTAAACCACTGATTTGACCTTTTCTTAAAGGTACTTGAATCAAGAGCACTATTATCTCACGAGCTGCTGCATAAGAGAAACAAAAGTCCAGTAGTGGTGCAAGAGAGTAGTGATACAGAAGCTGCTAGTGCGAATGTGGAACCTCTTTCTCTACCTACTAATCCTGCACCCAAATCAGAACCAGAGCCAGAACCTGTCAAGACCATCGCTGTCGAGACAATACATTCGAGTGAGACGTCTGAGTTTGAGACAGAGAAGCACACAGTCGAGAGCAAGGATGTACAAGTTGTCGACAAGCCTGTCATCGAAGAAAGACCAGCAGCAGCGCTTCATGACAAGCCGGTGCAGAGCCCAGTCACTGGTTCTTCACCTAGAGTAATTGATGTCCAAGTGGATGATGATGATGATGTTGATGATTGGTTGAAGGATGAAGATAATGCAGGAACTGTTAGCACCGCCACCGTCACCAACCATCTTGTGCAGGATGAGGATGAAGATGTAACCTTCAGTGATCTTGAAGAAGACGACGATGACGTGCCTGTGAGTTACAAGAAATGACTCCTAAATCCTTCAGACCACAAAGTCACTCACTATTACGCAAAAAAGGCTGCCACTGGAAGAATAATGTCCCACGGCTGGTCAGGTAAAGCGAGACGCAGAAAGAAATCAAATCGATGGGGCTTAAATGTTGATGACGAACAACATGATGCTGTATTTGTGTTTGTGACCCTCTCTATATGTTTTATTAAAATTAATGTTTTGTGAATAGATTTTGTAACACTGCCGTTTCAAAAAGAAAAATGCATGGCTTGTATTGTAAATAAAACAGCTCCAAATTGTGATGACGATGGTTATGGTGGCGGAGGAAATGTTATAGAGATGTCACAATATATTTATAATTTGAGCTTTTTTTTTCTTTCTATACGATTCCATGTTTGCCATGCTACACATTTTATAAAGTTAAAAAAATCTTATTTTCTTTACAAATATCAACAACTACATAGTCTGCATTTTTGGTCTGGAGATCGGGTTAACCAAAAAATAAAGAGAAAAAGAAAAATAATATGAGAATGCTCCGAATACATTGGAACTTTGATATGGTCGAAGAGAGAAAACATATATACTACTCCCTCCGTTTTAAAGTATAAGATGTTTTAGAGAAGTTTTTTGTTTTATAATATAAGATGTTTTAAGTTTTTATGCAATTTTTAAATTAATTTAGTATTTTATATTATGTAGTATTATTTCTGATTGGTTGAATTTATTATTAAAAATAAAAACTTTTTAATTTATATGTTTTAGTTAAAACATTTTATATTTTAAAACAGTTAAAATATTATTTAAATATGATGGAGACTGGAGGACGTCCGGAGAAAAAGAAGAAGATGCCGCGTGTTGCAACACGTGGAACAGAACTCTCTATTGGCGGTGAGAAATGTAGCTCTAACTTACAAGAGACGCGACGGCTCGCCTCTTCCAAGGCGTTTGGCAACTTACCGTCCACGTGTCTGTCTGTGATTTCACATTCAAATCTTTTCTTTTTGCTTTAAAATTATTTTGTTTTTGCTTCATATTCATTCATTATTTTCATTTATGGGATACACGAAATGGCCACCGCCTTTATCCACTCGCTTCAACTTGTAAGAATAGAAAGAAAATAAATTTAATTATGCATTATAAAAATATGAAAAAAAAAATACACGTACGTTTCTGCATTAAGTTTTATTTGTAAACAACTTCCTTTTTAATTGACTTCGTTAAAAAAAAAAAATGAAAAAACTATTGATTTAAAAATAGAAAAGGAGGTCATGAATGCAAGGCCGGCCTATTTACAATAAAGATCAAGAATTTATTCCTCTTTCTGTATCATATGAATTTTTAAAAAATCATGACAATAATACAGTATTTGTGATAAGAATATTATTTTGGACTTGAAAAATAAGTATGTGAATTTGGTGTATTCTTAAGCTCTAATCCACCGCTTCTCTATTCTTCTGTGTCGCTGCTACTGCTCGAAATCAATGATAATATTCAATGCTTTTGCTTTTCTCATTATATATATATATATATATATATATATATATATATATATATATATATTTTGTTTCTCTTATTATTATACTAGTAAGTAGTAAGTATACATCAAACATTTACATTTTCGAGTTAGATAAAATGACTTGTAAAATTCTACTTCCATTTCTATGGAAGGTTAGGTAAGAGTTTTCCATTTGACTAGAGAAAACTGCGACTTTTCGGCTCTACCACTAATTGTGGTAATACTAAACAGTCAATATGTGCTGCATCAGCATTATGGTAAGAAAAATAAGAAACAAGCGAGGAAAAAAAACTATGTAAATATATACCAAAAAAATAGGAAAAAAGTCAAAAATATCTTATCTATTTTTATTTAGAAATTTAATATCTATTTTTTTATTGGAAAAATAATATTCATATTAATAAAAATGTACAATTTAATAACCAAAAAAATAAATGTTGTCATTTTTATACCTACGATCTCTAACAAAAAAATATATTCTAATTATATCCTTATTCATTTATATTAATTATTAATATATAAATGAGATGAAATTAATTTTAGTTTTAATTTTATTTGGATAAAAATAATTATTATTGATATTTCATTTTATCATTATTTTATTTCTTTAACTAAAATTATATTACATTTTATTATCAAAATAAAAAAATGTCTTTGAAGTTTTTGAAAATTTGGAGATTTGTTATGTTAGTATAATTAGTTTGGTGGTTTAGAAGGTTAGTGTAATAGTTATAAGGTTTAAATCGTTACCTTTAGCCACTTTGAATGTTAATTATAAGACTTACCTGTCTTTGTTTTAAAAACCTAGTTTAATTGACTTTTTTTTTTTAATTCAGGTTTGGATCTAAATTGTAAATATTTTTCACAAAAACAACACCGAAAGACTGCCGAGCTTACTTCAAACTATACTCGAACAGAAATGGGATGCATCTTGGTCAATTGAACCAACAAGACAACTGAATGCATAGGGAGTCAGACTTATTAGCTGATAATGAAAGAATTTCTGTTCAAAAAATAATGAATACTATATCCAGAAAAGTATTAGTTGATAGTGTTTTCAAAGATTTTTTTATTTGATAATAAAATGTGATATAATTTGAGTTAAAGAAATCAAATAATGATAAAATAAAATATTAATAAAATTATTTTTATTCAAATAAAACTAAAAGTTAAAAAATTTCATATCATTTATATTTTAATAATTAATATAAATGAATAAGTATTATTTTTACAATAAAAAAAGATTATTTACTAAACTTTTAAATAAAAAATTAATGAAGTATTTTTTTTTTACTTTGTTGAAAGAAAAAAGTATCATACTATATCATAAAGTATTATTAGCACGCATCTATCACGACGACCATGAACTTTCTTGATAAGGGCTTTTTAATGAGTATATATATAATATAAAAATATTCTTTCCTTTAATGGATTGAGAGAGATGTGAAAGAAGAAGATGTTGAACTTTAAAAGACTCCATAACTGACTTATCTATCACCCAACAAAACACACCCATGCTTGAACCTTCCAATAAAACAACCCAATGGCTAGCTTACTTCTTCTATTACACGCATGTATTTGTCTGCATCATATCATATCTACTTGATTGATCAGATCAGATACCTGCACCTTCCAATAATTCACAATCTCTCTCTCTCTCTCTCTCTCTTTTGTTACAAATTCTGTTACCAACTTTGACGTCACCATTTTGAATTCTTATCCAAATTCCATTTCCTAACAGAATTTTCCTTTTTCTCTCTTTCTCTTTCTCATTCCTTCAAGATTATTGATTCTCCCACTTCTTAGTTTTTTGCTCTGTTTTCAAAATACAAAAGTTGATTCCTTTTCTCATTTATTTTCCCGGGAAAGTGCAAAAAGAGCTCTCAGCAGCTTAAAGGGTTTATCATGCTTAAGTCTCCGGGTACTAAAACTTCTCTCAAATAAAAAAAAGTTTCCATTTTTATCTTCTCGTCTTCTTCTTCGATACTCTCTGTAGTTATATGGATAAACTAGGAGTGTTGAGCAAAAAAAGGAGCTATTTTGATTTTGCTCTCAAGAACAAAAAGTGGATTTTGTTAGCAGTTTCTGGTTATGCTGCTTTCAGGGTTTATCATTCTCCTTCAGTCACCCAGAAAAGGAAACGTATCTCTAAGCTCTTCTCTCTTCTTCTCAACCTCGTCGAAGCTGCTTCTGACTCAGCCGAAGCCGTTAGCGTCATCTCCAAGGATCTCACTGAGTTTCTCAGATCCGATTCAGATCAAATCCCAAACAGTTTCAAACAGATTTCGAAGATCGCCAAGTCCGATGAGCTCAACTCTTCTTTGATCAGATTCACACAAGCTATGACCGTTGGATTGATCCGTGGAATTGATGATGATGATGGATCCGGGTCGGGTTTTACGAATCGGGTTTTGGATAAGCTGTTTACGAAATCCGGGTCGGGTTTTGCTTCCGCGATCGTTGGTAGCTTTGCGAGGAACTTGGTCGTCGCGTTTTATTCTTCTTCCTCTAGCGGCTGCGGGGGTGGATCTCCGAAATTGTTTGACGCGATTTGTTCCGATGATGGGAGGAGATTGATCGGCGATTGCGTTCAGCGTTTCGTGACTACTGCGGTTTCGGTTTATCTCGATAAGACGAGTGATGTCAACGTTTTCGACGATTTGTTCGCCGGTTTAACTAATCCGAAACACGAAGATAAGGTTAAGCAAACGCTAGTGACGGTTTGTAATAACGCGGTCGAAACGTTTGTGAGAGCGTCGCGAAAACCGGTTCAGTTGAACCGGTGTCAGGATTCATCTCAATCGCTGACCGTTGGATCAACGAAACAACAGACCACGTGGATCGATCGGGTATCGTCGTCGTTATCGGTACCGAGTAACCGGAAATACGTGGTGGATTTAACCGGGAGGGTAACGTTTGAGACGGTTAGATCGTTGTTAGAAGTGTTGATCGAGAGAGCGAATGGTAAAGTAGAGAGTTACGTGGAGAAAGTGAGAGAGAGAGGGAATGAAACGAGGAGATTTGTGAGAGTTAAGACATCACTACTTCATAGTTTATGTTTGTCTTTGTGTTTACAGATTGTTGAAGCTCCATGGATCCTGACTCCAAGAAACTGATTGTTATACAAGTTCAGGCTAAAAGACAAGAAACACTTTTGTGTTTGTTTGTTTTGTTGTTGGTTTACATTCTTGGATTCATCAATCAAAATTTGATGTAAAATTGTTTTTTTTTTTAATTTTTTTGAGAAGATATTAAGATTGTTTTTGACTTTTTTTGTTTTTTGGATAGAAAGAAATGGGTTGGTTTGAATGTTTTTTTTGGATTTGGATATTTGGATAATGATAAGTGTGGGACATTATTATTTGTTTACACTTTTGTGGATAATATATGGTATGGATATAGTTGCTGAGTGACGTGGTTGAGCCAAAGGCCAATACATGTTGTTTTATGAGAAAATAACAAGTTGATAACTCTCTCATCTTCAATTGATCTGATCATCTAACTTCCGCTCATACTTTATATACTACAGTACCAACTACACTCTCAAGTTGCAACATCTAGAGTCTATGTACACCCGATATGATTCTTTCCATATATATAAAATGAATCATTCTTTCCATAAATGGCAATTTCTAGTCGCAAGTATGGCAGCACCAACACACAACACACAGTATTGGAAAGTCAATTACAGCCTAAAATGTTTGAGACCTAAAGGCTTTAATTTGAACTCTTTTGAATTTCCATAACAAAACATAATTATATCCTTTGCTTATGATGAAACAACATGTGAGGACCTTACAGGAAGGTGTTACCGATACATGGTTTTGGTTCCATAGATCCAAGAGCAACCTTTTGATGATAGTTGTGGCGATTCTAAACATAAATCATCACTCTTTTCCAAATATTGCATCTATGATCCGAGCTTAAACAAATCAAGGACTCGCCAAAATTTTTTTTGAATATAATATTAAATTAATTCAAGAAAAAATAACGTTTATTTTACAAGTGGCCTAAAAGTATTCTGGAAAAACTAAGAAAGTAAAAACAAAGCAAAATATTCAAACTTGTACAGATTTCCCAAAGTTTATAATATCTCTAGGGGTATCAAAATAGTTGATCCAATCCAACTTAATTCATTATCCAATTAGTTAAAAGTAAAATGGATTTATGAGTTAACTCAACTCATTTAACAATTGGGTTGGATCAACCCATGAATCCATTTAGTTAAATGAGTTAGATGAATAATTGGGTTAACAAACTATAATATAAATTAATTATATTTAATAGGAAATAATTATAATTAATATTTATCATCATTTTCACCATCATCATCATTATCACCATCATAACTTTCTAGGTGTGTTTTGGCGAGAAAAATACAGGTTTGCGTTTTTGGCGAGAAATTTACGAATTTACGTTTTTGACAAAAAATTTACGGATTGCATTTGACGGGAAATTTATGGGATTTTTGCAAGAAATTTTACGGGTTTTCGTTTTGGCGAGAAAATTACGGTTTTGCATTTTTGACGGGAAATTTATGGGTTTGTGTTTTCGGCGGGAAAATTGCGGATTTACATTTTGGCGGGAAAATTGCGGATTTGTGTTTTGGCGAGAGAATTGCGGATTTGTGTTGGCGGGAAAATTATAAGTTCAAAATTTTGGCGGGAAAATTGCAGGTTTGGGATTTTGGAGAAAATTATAAATGATGATGATGACATCATGTTGTTGACTATGATATATATGTTGATATGATGTTGGTGATGTTAATATGATTATGAATGTATGATGATAATGATGATGATAGTATAACAATGTTAATGATGATGATAGTTACATGATGGTAGTATGATGATGATGATAATATGATGATGTTGACTATGATATATATGTTGATATGATGTTGGTATTATGATGATGATGATAGTATGATGATGTTGATGATATTAGGTTGATAATGAAGAAATTGATGGGTTAGTGATTAACTCATAAACCTATTATAACCAAACTCATTTGACTCATGAACTTATTTAATCCATCAACTAATTAGGGTCAAAATTTTCAACTCATTAAAATTCACAAATTGAGTTGAATTGGGTTAGCTCATTAATCTTGACTCATTTTGACACCCCTAAATATCTCCTAGATGTAAGCCAGACCGGTAAAGCCGCTTCATACCGCTCGCCAAAAAAATTAAACCAATCAATAATTTAAATATTAAGCTAACATGATGGCTCATTGGCTCTGATCATCTTTGCAAATCAACAACAGCTTGTCTCATTCTTATACTCATTTTCTAATGTCTCGCCACTCAAAATCACCTAATAAACTAGGAATCCAAATTACAGTTTTTTTTTGTTTTTCGTTATCAGAAGGGATAACAAAGTTTTGATTATTACAAATTTTGTTCTTAGAGGGCCTTGGCCCATAATGATTTGCATCATTTACTCTATCGGCCCAGTCAAAAGCTGCCGAGTCATAGAGAGGTGTCTAGAAAAGTAAAGTCTTCACTTCACAAGAAAAGTCAACTACTTATTTTTTGCCCAGTCAACGCGTCTAATTTTAGGACCAAAATACAGCTGGTTGCTACAACCAAACTCGAAAGTTCTTGTTCGCCGCAGAATCAAATCTTTGTTGTGACTTTATACAAAATAAATTACTTATTATATAGCTATATTAAAATCCATAATCATACAACAACGAGTGTGAATAATAAGAACTCTCTCAAATTAACCCAAAAACAAAACAAAAAATTAAATAGCAATAACAAAAACAAAACAGAAATTACAGAGTGATTGATATAGGTTCGATAATGTAAATATATAGTTAATTAACTGCTTTAATATATATAAATCTAAGGCTTGTGATTCTGAGTGTAAATATAATCGGTGTGCACCACAAGGGATCGTCTTATAAAGCATTCTTCTTCTCCAATTCCGTTGCAGCTTTCTTCTTCAACCATGTCCCCCTCAATTTCCTATACGTAAAAAGAAAAAATGTGCGTCATTACTAAATTCAAAGTTACTTCCGGTAAATAAATTTAGTACTCTTGTGATAACATAAAACCTATAACATGAGACAAATCGAAAGAGTGGTATATCAACACTTTAAAAATTTTAACGGGTAAATTACAAATATAGTTTTTAATAGATATTTATCGGAAAATTTTAAATTATTTTTTTTTATAAAATATATACGTACTTTCATACAAAAATACGACGAAGGTTTTGAAAACTCATCGAAAAATCAATCAAATGTTTTTTTTGGAAATTCTGTTAGTAATTTTTCATAGTTCCTTGAACATTCCTTCTAATGACCTGTGTTTTTTTAGTGATACTTCAAAAATCACGCATGCAAGTTTTTTTTTAAAAATTGTTATATAATACTTTAGAATTTTAGAGTAAGGCTTAGAATAATCTAGGTATTTGCAGCTTTCATATTTATAAAAATTTCATCTAGAATCGATCATGTATTCTTTCCATGCTAATGCGCCGAACATACACCGATGGATTCTTGGTTCTTGAAATATGTTTCGAGTTGAAAGATTCTGAAATAGAGATAAAGAAGTTAGCAAACCTTGACGGAGTTTTCTCTGGATGAAGCGGTGGTTGCCGTGGGAGTCAGCCTGGCTGCGTAGGTTAACGTAGAGCAAAGCAAGAGAGCGATGATGAAAATGGTTGTGAACTTAGCCATATTGATTTGCAAAGGAGAGAGAATGGTAGAGGGATGGAGAATTATTATTAGATGTGAGGAGGAATAGAAGATCAAGTCAAATTAGGTGAATTTATAGTGAAACTGAAACTGAAACACGAGTTGACAAACAGGGAGATGCTGCCAAATGTGAACCATAGAAACTTGTAAAGTATAAAGTTAACTACCTTTATGGCGTCATAAAACGATTCATATATATCGCTAGCTCAAATTAATTTAATTTAGTTTTATGTTAATTAGTAATAATTATATAAGAAGATTATTCATGCCGTGTTATATAGATTAATTTATGGCCCTACTAAATTATTTGATGTTGTTGTTGTGTGTGAATGATTGCTCAAAAAAAGCAAAATATCATGTGATCAGGGGGAAAAAGGTAACCGTTGGATAAGAAACTTTTTCTTTTTAATTTTGGAAAACATTGTAAATTAAACAGTGAGTGGGTATTAAACTTCTTTTTGCCGCTAAAGTTTTCAAAATATAATGTTTTAATGCAAAACAAAATGTTCATTTAATTTTTCGCTATGTTTTGCTTGTAATTAATAGGAGGAGATTTATAGCCGACCTAAGATGTATAATATAATGTGGAAATTAATCATAGATTTATATATAATATTATAAATGTGTGTTATTAAGAAAACATTTCGTCGAAGGTTGATGATGTATATATGAGCGGAAAAGATTCACCTAATGATTCTCACGTGCAGCTGAATGGAATTGAGCTCTGTGAAAAAAATAAACTGATGTAATCATAATATTTGACCAATACTTAGTTTTTTTACTAAACTAACCATTTTATCAAAAACAGTTGATAGAGTAGTTTTCATTTCCAGGTTATTCTAGAACGCCGTCGAAGATAGATAATAGAAGAACGTCATCCCACATTATTCCCACGTCATAATTGAATGCTGTTTTTGTTTGTTTCCACAATCTTTTTTATAGTAGAAGCTAACTACCTAAGGAACTGATCATATCAAACAAAATAAATATAACGAGCATATGCATAAACTCATATGTTTTGCATGTAATATGTAGTAATTAATAATAACATGTGATCTTTCTTTTGATAACCAACAAAAATGTTTAAGAAATAAAGATCATAAAGAAATGTAAAGGGAATACAATACTACGCAATGTTTATCAAAAATAAAATAGTGGACAAAGAAACAAAAGATAAACGCGCATGGCATCTTAATAATTAAGGCATTTGGTGCAAGATTCTGGTCAAAAGAATAGGGAATAGAGAGGTTAGCAAAGTCTTGTTACACTTTTCATCAAACATATAGTGAATATTTTAATTCCATTCACATTTATGCATACATCACAGATCCGAATCGAAGATCCAAACCGAATTCGTATCCGAAATTGTAAAATATCCTAGCGGATTCTAAATCTCTAAATCTGAAAATCCAAACCCGAATCCGATCCGAACCGAAATCCGAACGGGTATCTGAATATACCCATATTTTTAATATATAGTAGTAATATTTATAATTTTAATAATATAAGTGTCCAAAATATCTAGATTTTTAGATATTTTCGATAATTTGAAATATTTAAACTGTTTATTATGTTGTAAATCACTTAGGATAGATCTCCATAACCGGTCCATATATATGTCCAAGTCCACAAGGCCCATCGGCCACTTTACATATTCCTAGTCGGTTTTGTACTTAGGGTTATCTATCCCTATATATATATGTATTATTCGATTGAATCATTAATAAGAATACAAGAGAATACATTCTTCGAGTAACTCTACTTTCACAACACGTTATTAGCACGAGTTTGCCCTAAACTCCAACTGAGAAAATCCCTAAAACCCTAAACCGCCGCCGCACATAAGTTCGTGATTGTTCAAGCTCGGCGATCGGTTCTAGTTCGTGGTCAATCCGTGTTCATGATCAGCTTCCGTTCGTGATCAAGTTTTGTTCGTGACTAATCCGAGGTTCGTGATCAAACTCAAGGTATATTCGAGGTCTTTAGCTCCCGTATCAATTCCAGTCAACCCCCAAACGGTGTTAAGGTAAATAAATCGAACCTATCGGACATATACATATCGAACCTGATCTTAAATCTATTGGAACAATAAAAACTGCAATTACACAATCAACAAATCAAAACCCTAAAACCCTAAAAACTTTAAAATTCGATTGCTATGAGGTTTTAGGATTGTTTAGATTGTTTGCAATTAAACTGATTGTGCCTTGTTTAAAATCTGATTATTATTGATTGTTTGTTTAAAATCAAAACCTTAAAATCGGAATTGTTCTATGTCTTGCATGAAACCCTAAAATTAAAACCCTAGAAAAATCAGAAATTTAGAGAAAATATTTCCCTAAAACTTTTTTCTTAATCCTAAACTAGAAAAAGAAATCTTATCTAGAGAAAAGGAAAAATTGAAAACATAAAATTATTTGCATATTTCCTTGTTCATACTAGATTATATTTTTGTCTAGGATTGTTTCATGCATATATTAACTATGTATTAAAAGAAAAAACTATGTAATAAAAGACAAAAAATTATTTACTAAAATTGGCATAGTTCGGTCTTAAATACCGCATGGCCTAGACAAAATTAATTCCATGGTTTGGTCTTAAATACTGCATGGCCAAGACTAAAACAATTGGCATGGTTCGGTCTTAAATACCGCATGGCCTATACTAAAACAATTGGCATGGTTCGGTCTTAAATACCGCATGACCTAGACTAAAAACGATTGCATGGTTCAGTCTTAAATACCGCATGAAAATAATCGGGTACATGTTTTGTATTTTATAGATGTCCAAGATCAACAATCTCCAATATGCTGCACTTAATGTTTATGGAGACAACTATTTACAATGGGCATTGGACACTAAGATTACCCTGAAATCAAAAGACCTATGTGAGTGCATTGAGGATGATAATGATTGTACTGAAAAGAGTAGGTACAAGGCGGTTTTGCTAATACGCCATCATCTTGCTGATAGTCTCAAGAACCAGTACCTTACCATAGAGAATCCTCTTGACCTTTGGACATAGTTGAAAAACAGATATGGACACCAAAAGACGGTGCTCCTACCAAAAGGCTCAATTCGATTGGAAAAATTTAAGGATCCAGGATTTTAAATCCGTGGAAGAGTGTAATTCAGAGCTATTTAAGATAGTCTCGATCTTGAAGTTGTGTGGTAAGGAAACATTCTCAACCTTTCACACCAACAACATACTGCTTCAACAACAATATCGTGAAAAGGGTTTCAAAACATATGCAAGTCTAATCTCTTGTTTGCTACGTGCTGAGCAAAACAATGAGTTATTTCTAATGAACAGTGCAATGAGACCTCCTGGTTCTGCTGATCAACAGGTCAATTAAACCCAATGTGTACTCCACCATGATCTAGTGGTATCGTTGTAACACTTCAGGATCGAATCCACAGAGACCAAGCGATGCACTATGAAATTGTATAAATTTGAATTTAGCTAAGGCAAAAAGAAAGATTGTGTTTCAAGTAACCGATTAAAAACAGAAAATAAATAAGATTTTTGCAATCAAGGAAGGATATTGGGCGTGGGGAATCAGTTAGGGGATTACAATCACAAATTTAGTTGATAGATTGGAAAGCATTAGAAACCGTTCTTGAACTCAAATCACGAATGTAAAACTAACCTACTGTCGCAGCGTTAGTTATCTATGCAATGAATTGATTAAATTCTAAACCGTCGTTTGAATCTAGCAATCCTAACAAGCAATAAGTTCAAGTTTGATTTTGTTCACAAGGTGCCTTAACTTCATCTTTTGTTGGCTAAGGATCACCTTGCTCACATATGTTTTTTTCAAGCAATTCAACAACACTTTTGATGCCTAGATGAATTAAAACTGCAATCATAAACTAGGTAGCTAATCTAGTTTAAGCATTAAGCACAACTATAGATGAAGAACACAAAAGATCAATCCCAAATCTAACAACCTAAATTTAGAGAATCATAAAACCCCTTTTGAAACCCGAAACCCAACAGTAAACTACACAGAGATGGAAATCAAAGAACAGCAAATCAATGATGAAGAAAACATAATTGAATTGCAAAAGAATAGAAAATAGGGTTTAGAAATCTTCTCCAAAGTGTCAAGAAGGATTAGAGATCTTTTCCCAAAGTTTACAAGTACTCAAAAGCTGCATAGAATAAAAGTTATCTCTCTAGAGGTCGAGCCTCGTGCTTAAATAGTAAAAATAAAACCCTAAAAGTCGGTTTAAAAAAAAAGGAAAAGTTGCTTCGGGTACGGGATTGGGCGATCCCAAATGTAGATCGGCCGATCCTAGATGCTTTTCTGTGTTTGCTCCATCTGCTTGCTAGTCCGATCAGTCTTCACCAAATTAGCTCCAGATGTATGTCTTCATCCCCAAAACACTCAGTTTCCTTCCAAAGTAGCCTAGAACCTGTACAGACTCACAAAAGACTAAAAAGAATCTAAAATCTCACTTTGACTCAACAAAAGACTCAAAAACAAACCTTAAAACTATGGTTAAAACCTATAAAATACAGACACATCATCTGCCCCATTACCAGAAACTCACAAGGTTGATATGGCCAAGAAAGAGCCTAAAGAAAATAAAGAGTCCAACTACGTCCCGAGAGACAAGTATCACGGCCGTGGCCGTGGTAGAGGACGTGGTGGTCGTGGCAATTACCAAGGAAACAATTATGGTCATGGCCGTGGGAACCGATCAGACTTCGGTCGTGGTCGAGGTAGAGGCCGCAGAATTTTCAAACCGGAACATAAGGCCAAATCCATTTGCCATAGATGTGGTATGGAGAATCATTGGGTAAAGACATGCAGAACACCTAAGCACCTTGTTGATCTCTATCAAGAGAGTTTGAAAAAGAATCCAGGAGCTAACCTGGTTCATCTCGATGGTGAAGGAGATTTCGACCATGAGAATGAAGACCAATTGGATTATGAGACTTCGGATTGTCTAGGAGATGATAATTAAAACTATGGTTAAAACCTATAAAATACAGACACATCATCTGCCCCATTACCAGAAACTCACAAGGTTGATATGGCCAAGAAAGAGCCTAAAGAAAATAAAGAGTCCAACTACGTCCCGAGAGACAAGTATCACGGCCGTGGCCGTGGTAGAGGACGTGGTGGTCGTGGCAATTACCAAGGAAACAATTATGGTCATGGCCGGGGGAACCGATCAGACTTCGGTCGTGGTCGAGGTAGAGGCCGCAGAATTTTCAAACCGGAACATAAGGCCAAATCCATTTGCCATAGATGTGGTATGGAGAATCATTGGGTAAAGACATGCAGAACACCTAAGCACCTTGTTGATCTCTATCAAGAGAGTTTGAAAAAGAATCCAGGAGCTAACCTGGTTCATCTCGATGGTGAAGGAGATTTCGACCATGAGAATGAAGACCAATTGGATTATGAGACTTCAGATTGTCTAGGAGATGATAATTAAATTTAAAACTGTCTTAATTTAATTTCTATGTTTTATGCTTTGAATTTTATTGGATTATTATTTTGAATTATAATTTTGGTTTAAATTCAATTATTTTATTTCCTTCAATATATATATTTGTTTGTTTTATTCTTTATGTCTAAAACATAATTCTTGTCCATATTAAGAAATGGACGAGGAAAAGAACATACTTGTGGTGGATAGTGGATCAAGCCACTCAATTTTGAAGGATAAGAGATACTTTGTTAATCTCATTTTGAAAAATGCCAATATTAGCACAATAGCAGGTATAGCAAGCCTAATTGAAGGCTATGGCTGGGCTCATATTCTTTTACCTAATGGCACACATCTTGAAGTAAGTGATGCTTTATATTCACCCAGCTCAAAGAGGAGCTTATTAAGTTTCAAAGTTATTCGTTTGAATGGTTTCCATATTGAAACTAAGGGTGAAGGGAACCAAGAGTTCCTACATATTACTGAAATCACCCAAGGATCTAAGAAAATCCTAGAGACTATACCCGCATTATCTACTGGTCTTTACCATGCTAAAATTAATATGATAGAAGCTAATATGGCAATGAATAAGAAGTTTAATGAACAATTCACTTTATGGCATGACCGGCTTGGCCATCTGGGTTCTAACATAATGCGTAAGCTAATTATGAATTCAAATGGGCACACTCTTAAAGAGAGACGAGTTATCCCTAAAATTCTCACGTGTGTAGCATGTGCAAAAGGGAAACTCATTATAAGGTCATCACCAGTAAAAGTCACTAAAGAGACTTTAAATTTTCTGGAAAGGATACAAGGAGATATATGTGGACCAATACACCCATCTTGTGGGACGTTCAGATATTTTATGGTCCTTATTGATGCATCGACCAGATGGTCGCATGTTTTCCTATTATCCACTAGAAACCTTGCCTTTGCTAGATTGCTGGCCCAGATCATACGTTTGCGAGCCCACTTTCCAGATTTTCCACTTAAGACTATACGTCTAGACAATGCTAGTGAATTTACATCCCAAGCGTTTAATGATTATTGTATGTCCATGGGGGTAAGTGTGGAACATTCTGTGGCACATGTACATACACAAAATGGATTAGTTGAATCTTTTATTAAACGTATTCAATTGATTGCTCGATCATTACTCATGAGGTCGAAGCTTCCTGTGTCGGCTTGGGGACACGCAGTATTACATGCAGCAGAACTTATATGCATCAGGCCATCTAGTGAGCATAAATATTCGCCATCCCAATTACTAACGGGTCATGAGCCAGACATATCCCATCTAAAGACATTCGGGTGTGCCGTTTATGTACCTATTGCTCCACCACAGAGAACTAAGATGGGACCTCAAAGAAGGATGGGAATATGTGTTGGATATGATTCTCCCACCATTATTAAGTATCTAAAGCCAACTACGGGTGATTTATTTAAGGCTAGATACGTGAATTGTCAGCTTGCTGAATCCGAATTTCCTTTGTTGGGTGGAGAGACAAACAAGCTGGTCAAAGAAATATCATGGAATCAAACATCCTTGAATTGGCAAGATCCTCAGACTCTAGTATGTGAGGCAGAGGTCCAAAAGATTATACATTTACAAAAGCTAGCTAATCAATTGCCAGATTCCTTTGCTGACCCAAAGAGAGTTATGAAATCGTACATACCAGCTTGTAATGCACCAGTACGTATTGATGTTCAAAAGGAACACAATCAAGTTGCTACAAAGTCTAAGGTACGTTTGAAACATGGTAGACCAATAGGTTCCAAAGATAAGAATCCTCAGAAATCAAAGAAAGGTGCAAATCAAACCACGGTTAAGGAAACCATAGACATGGCCACGGCAAATCCTAAGGTACCGAATGAGGTTTGGGACGCTGAACCTCAAGGTCCTGAAGGTATTGATAATAATGAGATCTCAATAAACTATATCATGTCCGGAATTCAATGGAACTTAAAAGATGTCGACATTGATGAAATATTTGCATACAAGGTAGCACTTAAAATAAATGAGGATCATGAACCCACGTCCATATTAGAGTGCACTCAAAGACCAGATTGGTTAAAATGGAAAGAAGCCATTGACGTTGAGTTAAATTCATTAAAGAAAAGGAATGTGTTTGGTCCGATCTTAAGGACACCATTCGATATAAAGTCAGTTGAACACAAATGGGTCTTTGTAAGGAAGAGAAATGAGAATAATGAAATCGTGAGATATAAGGCCGGACTTGTAGCACAAAGATTCTCTCAATGACCAGGAATAGATTATGAGTAGACATACTCCCCTCTGATGGATGCAACGACTTTTAGATTTTTAATAAGTCTGGCTATAAGACAAAAACTTGACTTGCGGCTAATGGATGTAGTGACTGCATATTTATATGGTCCACTGGATAATGAAATTTATATGAGATTACCAGAAGGTATTGAGCTAAATGATAAGAAATGTTCTCGAGAACAATACTGCATAAGGCTAAACAAATCCCTTTATGGACTGAAACAAAGTGAGCGTATGTGGTACAATAGATTGAATGAATACCTAGCTAAAGAAGGCTATAAGAATGATCCCATCAGTCCATGTATTTTTATAAAGAAGTTTGCAAATAAAGGATTTGTAATCATAGGAACGTTGGATTTGGGTTTATTTTATACTAACCATAACAAAGAAGGTTTAGTTGGTTTTGCTGATGCAGGTTATCTATCCGATCCACATAATGCAATGTCTCAAACCGGCTATGTGTTTACACATGGTGGTACAGAAATTTCATGGCGTTCAATGAAGCATACCATTGCGGCCACTTCATCTAATCATGCAGAGATTTTGGCTATGCATGAAGCCAACCGTGAGTGTGTTTGGTTGAGGTCGATGACTCAACACATCATGACAGATTGTGGCATGGCCAATGACAAGGAAGCGACTATCATATATGAGGACAATACCGCTTGCATCACACAGCTCAAGGAAGGATACATCAAGGGAGATTGGACGGAGCACATTTTACCTAAGTTCTTCTGCACACATGAACTACAAAAGGCTGGAGAAGTTCAAGTGGTGCAAGTTCCATCTTGCGACAATTCAGCCGATCTCTTCACCAAGTCATTACCGACATCGATATTCAAGAAGCTCACGCACCAGATTGGAATGCGGAGACTCAATGACTTTTAGTGATGCTTAGAACAGGGGGAGTAATACGTGTTGTACTCTTTTTTCTTCACCATGGTTTTGTCCCAATGGGTTTTCCTGGTAAGGTTTTAATGAGACAGCGTCCCCAAGCGTATTACGGTGATCTCTTAGCATTTGCACGGTTATGTTATCCAAGGGGGAGTGTTGTAAATCACTAAGGATGGATCTCCATAAACGGCCCATATACATGTCCAAGTCCACAAGGCCCATCGGCCACTTTACATATACCTAGTCGGTTTTGTACTTAGGTTATCTATCCCTATATATATGTATTATTCGATTAAATCATTAATAAGAATACAAGAGAATACATCCTTCGAGTATCTCTACTTTCACAACATATTAGTAAATTTGGATCAAAAATACTCTAAATTTTCAGATATATTGTGTATTATAGATTAATTTAAACTAAATTAGATACTAAAATTTTTAGTTTTGTTAATTTTGGGTAATCCGAATTTGAAACCCGAAAATCCAAAATACTCGATCCAAACCCAAACGGATACCCGAATGCTCAGGCATACATCACACGTATCGTAAGCTTATTATTTGACGATTTCGATTTTATTCTTGTGATCACACATCTCATATACGAGATCATTGATTAAGTGAGTCGGTTCTGAACCGATCAATATATTCGTTCTTAAAACCAGATATGGTTGCGATAGTCGATCGATATATAAGTTTAGTCTGATATCTTTGGTTACACTGTTACGATTGAATTCAAGAACTAATTAAAATGGATTTACCGATATGAAAAATAAACGAGGAATATTATAATGTTGATGAGCATCTTCCAAAACCGAAAGTTAAAAGAAGAAAGTATTTTCAATTATTGTTGGATTAAGACTAAGTAACCCAAACATTCTTAATTGGGGTTAAAATCCAAACCCCAAAATATTCGTAATTATCTTTCTTTTTATCCAACAAACGAACAAACATATTCTTCTTGGGACGTGAATAATTCTTTCTTTTCTTTTCTCTTGCCATGTTTTAAAAAATACGTGAGTTTTTCTTACCAAATTTCGATAGCTATTTTCTTACTTAATTTTTCTCTGATTTTTTAATAAAAATTCTAGATAGTAAAGATAAATGTCATTATTCTTGATATGGTACGTTGAATTTAGCAAGAATAGAAAGTTCTTAATATAAATAATTATCTCATATCCGCTTTAGTCTTCTAGATAGATTTCGATGACTATTATGATTATCTAACGTCGCTCCAAATAGTTATGTAACTGCTGTGGTTTGATATTCAATGGTCAATATATATACGTGAGACAATTAAAACCACATGAAAAAAGTGAGGAAAAATAATGCTTATATCACAAATCGAAAATTGATTGACATAGATTGTTTTCTATATGGATAATTCATAAATGTCACAATTAATGAGAATGTATGACCAATTCTAAATCCATTTTGGACTTTTATGAGTGTTTATTTTATTTTTTTTGTTATTTTTTGGGTTCATGTCTTATTGTATTACTTAAACAAGAAATGATGAGGAGGTATAAGAAATTTTTTTGCCTAAAAATCTACCAACACATTGGCCGAACCTTGGAATGTAATGAAAAAACAAATTCTTTGATTACACTGAACTGACTGAAGGGTGAGAGAACCAGTGTCGGGGAAAAGATCTATAAGCTCATTCACGCAATTTGAAAAGAGATAAAACCATTTGAAACAGGGTCCTTGCGTTTATTGAGATTATCCAAGGCATCATGATCTTTCCGAACGTCCCAATAGAAGACTTTTTCTCAGTTTGTTTCTTGGTCTGAGATCGTCTTCCTCTTTCGTTTACGTTTTTCAGAAAGGGTTTAATTCTTTTTTGAATTTATGACTCAGCAAAAAGGGTTTCTCTATATACAGAACAAAATCGTATTATCTGTACCCCAATTTCTTATTTTTGGCCGGATCATTGCCATTTCAGCTTGTTTACATTAAAAAGTAGACACTTTTGCTAATGTAAGTTTGGAACCACAAGTTTTTGTTTATAAGGGGACTCGTGGGGTTAATAGGTTTTGACGTTCTGAAAATTCCCGCTTGCATGTGAACACACGCGAATCATAAAATGGTTCAAGAAGTATGAGAGTTTGATGACGTTCACATTGGTCAATATTACCTTATTCTAAAGAGATAATAATGACTATAAAAGTTTCGTAATCTTAAGACTTTTATTGAAACGATCAAAATGAAACTATATAAGATTAGATAACGATGTTTACATTAAGGAGAACAAATTATCAACATTTTGATAGTTTAGTGGTTTGCCTCGTTGGACTGTTTTGACTTAATTACTAAAAAAAATTCTACAGATCAATATAAATAAATAATTTCTCCGGATGAGAATAGAATTATTGAAGGAAATACCACAAACCCAATATTACGTACCTATCTCTCTTAATAAGCTCAATTGAGCATGATCTATCTCTTTGCCTTGACACTGCTAACAAGGAGAAGCAAAGGACCTTTCTGTCGACAAATTGTTAGATTAATTTCTCATAATTGATTCAAATAGTGATGAAAATAATGCATTAAATAAATATGTAGCATATGTTCAGCAAAATTTAACAAAATAGTTACAGTTTTTCCAATTTAGTTTTCTGTAGACTTGTATATCATTCGGATTAGTGAAGAGAGTGTATTACTAACTAAATGTAAACTAGTGACTGACCCGCACGTACGTGCGGAGTTAATTTTAAAAGCTGAATTTGTTATCACGTTTGTATTATATTACATATATTTATAAATGTACTTTTTAATAATTTTATTAAATTCATATTCAGAATTCGTACCAGTTAAGTAAAGAACATTACAGGAAAAAAAAAAGTAACAGTAAGGTGGTATGACTATTTCGGATCAGAAAACCCATTTCGTCCCATATATGAAATGTTTTTTCATCTCGTAACCGTTGTTTTAATACCCATTTGAAATTATATATTTTAGTCCAACAAAAAAGAAATATTTAAGAGATTTGGACCTGCACGTCGTTTAGTTTGCTTTCATCAAATTTTAATATGTGAGAAATGACAATCGCTTTAGATCGACACGATAACGAAGCAAGATCAGTGTGAACTGGATTAGTAATAAGCCAAATTAATTTTTATAAAACTCATGAACTATCAAATTGGATAAAAAAAATAACGCAAAACACATAAAAACTTCTTGAACCGGGTGACCTAAATATAGTTGTCAAGCAGGTCAAACCCGTCCACTATGATTGGTCTGCAACGGATTAAAGTAAAAATTATTTTTTGGTATTATTTCATATGTCATATAACACTTATACTATTTTAATTTTGCATGAAAATATAGTCTCCTAATCAGAGCCTAAATTAGAAAGAACTATAATTATGTGTTTTTCTGTGAAAATTAATAGTATTTATTATTGAATTTATGTTTGTTTAATTAGAAATACCTATAAATTAAGTGTGTTTTAATTGTATTTTTATTAAGCTTAGCTTTGCTAAAAGATATATATTTATAAAATACATCTAATAAGTTATATTTATTTGATTTGAGTTTTTCTAATAAATTTTCTAAATTGAAAATATGACTATTTTGTTTAATAAATAATTTTCGATGTAATGTAAATTTGTCACAAGTTATAATGAAATGCCAAATAATCTCATTGGATCTATGGTTAGTGATGACGCTTTGTCATACCCGTTACGGTGGTTCTTCTCAGCCTATGTCCTTTGAGTTTCTTTTTCTTAGATCTGGGTCGGTTCTTGTCTCTTAAAGATGGGTTTTGCCGGATCGGTTTCTTATCAACTCGGTCAAAGAGATTTCGATATTTTGTTGAAGATAGAAGTTTCTTCTGTTGCTTATCTCAATGCCTTAAGTTGTTACCTTTAAATTGGAGCTTCGATGTTTTCAATTCGGTGGTAAACACAAGAGTCATCGCACGATTTCATCTCGGCGAGAATTTCTCACCGGAATCGGCGCTCAACGGCTAAGGTTGTTGCCGAAAATCTTTTGATCACTCATCAGTGATAGCAAAATTATCTCATGGAGACCCGATAACAACTTATCAGACATGAATAAAATTTGATCGCATAGGTAAGATAATTTTATCGTTACTTTTTAGTAATTCTTTTCATCAAACTTAATTTTTATTTGCGAATAGGAGTTGGATATGGAAATAGATTTCTATGTTGCATCTCTCAAATGATATTTTTAGATCTCCTCATCGATCTCCAATCTCGCCTTCTCCAATACTACTGGATTGCTCGGTAAATTTCGCCATCGGCCACTCTAGTGTTACGGTAGAGATTTCAGTCCCAGGGAACATCATTTCCTTCACAACAAATCAGGTATAGAGGATCTTACCATCAATGATATGGTCGTGTAATACCCAAACTTTTAGTCAAAAGTTAATAATGTGGTGTATGTAAAGACTATGAACATGTTGCATCTGCAAAATCTCCTTCAAAACTTCTTCTCAACATATTTTCTTGTTGTCTATTTTGCTGATAATCAAATAGGAGTAGTCAGTTGTCCCGTGGTGCACCATATAATGTATCCTTAGCCGAAATAGTATCATCATAGATGTTGTAATGTTAAACAAAAGAAAAGAGATTATACATTACTTTAATATCAGGTGCATTAAAATAAGATATAAGGTCTACTTTTTCTCACCACTTCTACTTTCTGACGTATATGCAGAGGAGAGTTGATGAAGGCTTCAAAGAGGTGAAGGCTTCAAAGAGTGTGGAATTGTTCTCCTCTACTTTGGGGTAAGATTGTTATGCTTCACTAAACCCTACAAAAAGCAGATTGAAGAGGAACAAAACCACATGAATTTGATTGCGATACTTAGAAATCTGACTGTTAGAACTGCTAGATGATATATGACGCGTTGAAAAAAAAAATGTATAAGACGCAAATTCTTCACATTTTGAGAATTTTCGTTTTTGTCACAGAAATAAAATTCAGGCTTCTTCATTATAGGTTGAGAGATCTGTTTTTTTTTTTTTTTTTTTAGTGGGTTTAGAAGTCCATAGGGATAGAGATGAGTTAGGGGGAGGTATTGGTTTAGGATTTAGAAAGAATTTTAATGATTTTATGTTCTTGCTGATTGTTAGAATCATAGAAAATTGAAAGTTAAAAATGAAAGATTCTAAGAGATTGTTTAGGAAGTTTTTTAAAATCTTGATGATTTGTTTTTTCTAATCTCGTAAAATCTTTTTATTTGATGAAAGAGTTTTCATGACTTTTGTTATGAAGGAAATGATATAAAATCCTAAACCAATAACATAAAATTTGAATTCATTAACAATCCAAGATTTTTTTGTTTTACTTGAATAACATAAAACTTTTAATGACTTTATAAAACTCTTAATCCAATAACACTAGATTTATCAAGATTTTAGATAACTTTTTACAAATCCACAACCAATAACACCAAATTTTTAAAGAGTTTTTAAAAATCTTGATTGAATAACAACATATTTTACCTAACTTTTAAAGTCATTAAAATTCTTTCTAAATCCTAAACCAATACCTCTCCCTAAGTAGAGAAATTATCGGTGAGCAAGTTTAAAATAAATATCTAAAATATGGAATGTAATTAAGATTTTAGTTAGGGAATATGCCATAGATAAGGGTAAGGTGTAGTAATTAGGGGCAAAATTATATACTTTGAAGGTTTTAAGAATAAAAATCGAAGTAATTATGGATTCCCTTTAATGAAATTGACATTATGGTTTTCCTTATCTATATAAATCATAGTTGCGAATGTTTTGCTTAGTTTCTATTACATATATTCTCAAGATTTTTTTATATATTAATGATTAATATCTGTTTTCCTTATCTAAACTCTCATTTTCGGTTGAAATTAATGATTGATAGCAGAGGTAAGTTATTCTTGTCTCTGTTAAAAATCAAATAACAGAAAAGGTTTTAGCATTGAAGATGGAGATAATTTAGGAACATTATACCTCACTCAAGATTTCCGGGTAGATATGGCAGGTACAGTATATCGGTAATACATAATTTATTATGATTAATTAAAATATTCTTTCTTCCTAATTATTTTTTGAATTTGCTTTCAGGTTTTATGTTTCAACAATCTTGGACTAATGCCATAAGATGTATTCGTTTTATGGAAGTATTATGGGCCATATGTTTTAGCATTAACTGCTCTTCAATAATGCAATCAAGATGAGTTGTATCTTTATCATAAAATTTATGACAAAATTTCTTTCTTTTCTTTGAGAAGTCAGAGAATCCAATAGATCACCAAAATTCCAGTATTTGTATTTCTTCTGACTAGTTTTATATATTAAACGGATTTTTAATCTGATCAATGGTGATACAAACAATGACAGTAACACATATTTTTGGGTTACAAGTTATGGTTTATTTATTTCTTATTTAAACGTATTATTTTAGTGAAATAGACAACTAAAAGAAATTACATTCTCTACTGCTTAGAAAACTTACAAGTATAGCTTTTCCTCACTAATTCATGAAAAACACATACCTAATACCTTAACCGGTAGAACATCTTATTCGCACAAACACCTGCCTTATGTTATTTTCAGAACTATAAGTTGTTAGTGTTTTTTTTTTTTTGCATTGTATGAGTAAGTTGTGACCATTGGTCAGTTCTTTATAAGAAAGTTATTCTAACTATTGGTTGCAAAAAACTTTAAACTAGCTTTTTATTTACAAAAAAAAAAAGTTAAAGTGGTCGTGCACATGAAACATGATCTCCAACAAACTTGAAACATTATAAAGTCAGAAGAGTTTGATAATTAAGCTATGCTTTTTTCTGTTTGCAACTTTTGTGGTATTCCTTAGGAACGGCTTCTTTAAAACTGCTTTGCTGTTAAGAAAACTACCATGTAGAATATTCTCTATCTCTAGTCCCTTTTGTTCGTAGAATAATCAGCAATCATAGTAAGTATCAATCAAATTAATTCATCAGTCACGAAGAACTAATTTTTGTTTGTTTGGTTATTAACGCACATGATAAGCAACAACATTTTTAATACAAATTACTCAAATATACGTTTTTGATTCACGTCAATACTTAATTACACCCACAGACGCGCAAGAAAATATATAGTCCATCGAACTTTGAAGTTTGAAAGCCATCTTTACGTAATAGATAAAATAAAATCTTAGGACCGTCAATTTACTAAATATATACGACAACTTTTCGAAAGACATGTATTTAAAAACAAGACGTAATAACTAATAACATCGATTAAATCATATCACATATTGAATTTAAAACTCAAGATAAACGTTTTGTGATATAAAATTCAAAGGTGTATAAGCTTCTCTAATTAGATAGATCCAAATTCCCTTTTCTTTTGCCGCTTTAGTAACAATTTTATATTTACCCTAGAATATTAATCATGATTTTAAATACAAAAGTATGCCGACCAAAAAATGAAAATTTAAAATACAGTGGTATATATGCGTGCATATAACTATATCTGCATATTTATATTTTCTTCTTCTTTTATCCTATAGGTATAGGATGCTTTTTCATCTTTTGTTGGTCCATAACTTTATCTCCTGTCTCAGAACGTAGATTTCACTAACTATATTTGCAGTTACATATACCAGAAAAGAAAGGAATCTTACCCCCAAAAAAAAAACAAAACGAAAATATAAATAAAACATATGATTCCATTGTCAACTTTTGTAACGAGATTTAGACTTGCACATGTTGCAAAAACAAAGAACACAGCAAAAACAAAACCATACAATAATACCACAACTTACAAGACTTTACCTAAACCAGAATAAAACATTTTCTTTTAACCAATCATACTTTTAGCAAACACATGCATAACCATTTGAATATTAATTAAACTCTAGTATATACTATACAACAAAGTATATTTACCATATATACCACATCTCTTTTAGTCTTATTTCTTTTAGTTTCATACACACAAAATGATATTTTCTGTTAAAAAAAAGTCGAGTATTGTATGACAATTCTCTTAATTTCGAGATTTCAGCAGAGTCATGGTCATTTGACCAAATTCACTTGAATCTTTTATACCAATGTGCTTTGAGTTTGAGTTACACAAAAGATAATTACTTTGAGCAATCTGAGCCAGGTATGGGATCTCCAAATTACTTTGAGTTACATCTAATCCTGTGCCGACACGTACCCAACAATTTGTCTGATGGCTGATGCGACTAATTTTCTCATTTTTGGTCTTTCTCTTTTCTTTTTTAAGGGAAAAGAACTCAAAAAAGATAAAAAGAAAAAGAAAAGTTATTAGGAAAAAGTAACCATCATCAATATTATATATATTTTTACTACTTTCTGACCAAAATACCCTCGTGTAGGCTTGTCCATAAATACGAGCCTCCAACAATGCAATTCTTCCCTTTTCCCCTTCTAATCTCTCTCCCATCTCTTCAATTTTGATATCATTTGTGTGTTTTGTCCTTCTCTTTTACTTTCCGGTTAAGCATTAAAAACCATGATGTCTACTATTTCTCCGGTTTTCTCAGCTGAACCGAGTCTAGCAACCTTTGTCCCAGCTTTCGAAACCGGTTTCACCCCATGGGACATTTCACACCTCTTCTCGGTCTTTGACTCATCATTGGATCCAATACAGAGTCCGGCCCATGATTTTGCTTCTGTAAACCGGACCAGCTCAGACGTTGCTCCGACGGAGGAGAATACCCATGAACGTAAAAAGAAACGGAAATTATCGAACCGGGAATCGGCTAAACGATCAAGAGAGAAGAAACAAAAGCACTTGGAGGAGATGAGTATCCAGCTAAACCAGCTTAAAACTCAGAACCACGAATTGACGAACCAGCTCCGGTACGTTTCGTACCATTGTCAACGAACAAACACGGAGAATGAACGTCTGCGTTTGGAGAACCGTATTCTCCAAGATAAGTTGTTGAACATCAGACAAGTTTTGATGTTTCGTCAGATCGAACGAAGCTTAAACTGTTCCACTTGGCCATGCGACAACAGTACTGTTGTTACCGTCCAACAGGATCCGTCGATGATATACTAATCATGTAGTTTGAGATTATTAAAACGGGAACACCTTTGTAAAAAAAAATATTTTTTAAAATGCATGGATGTCTTATAACGTACGTTAGCAAATTATATTTCTCATTTTTATATCTATGTTTCAATTAAATAAAGTAATTAAATTTTCGTGATTAAAATTTTTAACAAAGAAATGGGTCACTGGCAGAATTTGTCGAGAACCTTTTTCAACTTGTTTTCTTTTTCAATCTTCTCTTTTAACTTTAATTTGTGTGAATATAATTTAACATAGTCATTGTATTTTCAAAATATAGCACGAGCGAATTATTAAATGAATGTAATTTCATTGTTTCAACATCTATATATACGTCATATAAAGTTATATCGCGTTAGTAAGGCCTCGTAAAATAATTCGATCATCAAAGGTGATTACTTATAGTAATTTAATAAGACGAGAATTAGGAAAACGAAGAAGAATTTGGTCAGCACAACTAACCATATATCCAAGCATAAATTCTAAAACGTCACTTTAATTTATAAAAGATTAATTATCCTACAACTTACTAGTGATCAAATTTTTAAAAATATTCCGGTGAAAATGATTAAAATGACGCGTGTGTCGACAAAAATAGATTGGTCTTGGGATCGTAATATATAATTTTGTTTTGTGGTCTAAAATACAGATTGCGAGACCTATGTCTTAATTAATTAGAGACCTATGTCCTAATTAATTAAAAATATATTTATTTGATGTAATGCTTTGTTTGAACATGATTATATGTATTTCGGTCTAAGTTAAGCCAATAAAAGCAAAATAAATGGGCATAATTAGTAATTGTAAGATATACAAGGTAAGAAATTTGGCTGATAGCTATAGAGTCGAAGAGACAGAGTTAGGTTGATGATAATGATGGTTTTATGACCAAATAGGTCCATTAGGCATTAGTCATGTACTAATTGACTACACTTAATTAAATCCTAATTAGCTAAATTATAGTCTTAATACACATACAAGGGCACATATATGTGTATATATATGTTCAGGAGCGGAAGTTTTAGGCTCTCACTAACCTTTCACGAGATATGGAGGCATGTTAGTAATAATACAAAGGTTATTTAATTAAATTATTATAATAATTTGCACATTAAAATACGAATGTTTATTTACTTTGCGGTAATGCATGAGAGGGCGAAATGAGGATTATAAAAACAAATAAAGATGTGGCCATGATTTGATTTAGATAAATAAAGATTACGGTGTAAATCACGACACGTGTTTATGCATTATTGTGTATTTTTCTACTTTTTTTGGTTCTCAAATGTCAGTCTAACCTATAATCGGCTTGATTGCAAACATTAGCTTAACTTTAAAGTGATAAAACAAATTTTCAGTAAGCTCTTTCCAAAACATTTGTAATTACTTTTTCTTGCGTAAGCTTTAATGGTTGTGATATGATATTTAAGGTTTCTTATGCACTGAATAATATCATCTGTTTCTTTTGATTATGCGCCCTCAAACTCTTTGTTATTGATGGATATGTTAAAAGATGGTGTCACGCTTTAAATCAGTTAAAATTTTAATGGATTATTGACGATTACACTCGTCCATATACTGTATATTGGTCAAATTTTGGTCCCACTTTCCATCTATTAACAAAAAGATATTTCTTTTTGTAATATTTTTGGTCATCTTTATGCTTTTGTGGAAGAAAAGAAAGATAAAAAGAGTAAATAAAAATCTGATTTTGATATTTAGACAACTTGAGAGATATTTTACTTAAGAGTTTGGAACCTTTTACATGATCTTGTAATTCGACGACAGATGGAAAAATAAAAAAAAAGGGGGTAAACTCAATAACTTGAAGATCTTTTTGTGCTCGTGATGATAAGACGCTTTACTCACTTTCACATTCAAAATATATATTGGAATAAGTAAGAAAAATTAATAGAAGAAAAATGAGATACAATGACTGAAATTAGAATGAGAATATTAATCTTTAACAGAAGGAGCTTTGCAAGAAACTAGTGATTTAAGACTAATCTTCTTCCCTTTAGAGACAACCTTATCATCGTCAATATTCATTTGAGTTGAACATTTTCTCATCGCGATAAGAAAGGATCATTATCATCATCATCATCGTCAAGTTTAATATCATTTGAACACTTTATCAACGCCATAAGGAAGGGATCATCATCGTCTTCTTCTTGTCCCTTTCCCCTCTTTTTCCATTTCATCATACATGATGATTTAACTACCGAGGAAGATCTAACCAACCGTTTAGATGATAACGGATATGATGGTGGCAAAGGTAGCAATGATGGTACCACCATTTTGTCATCGATATTTGACGTTACGTCGTCTATCTCTAATTCATCTTTATTTGATAGTGATGATGAATCTTGAGGCAATGATGCTGACAAAGGCAATTTATTTTCGTGAGAGGACATGGTTTTATTATGTGACTAGTAATCAAAATCGATGCATGATATACGAATAGACTAGCTAACTATATAACGTGTCTATATATTATACGATTTAGTTAACTTTTGAGTGGGGGATTGAGACAACAACTTGAAAAAAAAAAAAAAAAAAATTAAGGAGGTGATACACGCTTGTTATAATCTTATGGTTACTGAAATAAATTTTAGAAGGGCATGCACGGGACTTTCTTATTCACATTCATTACATAACGCATATCATACTTATGAGTAAATACAGAATTGGGCAAGTAATATAAGATCATCGCTTCTCCAAGAGAGCACATCATGATAAAACATAAATCAGTGATGGGTAAGTACTAACGTACGTATCTCACTTAGTGTAAGGACTAACAACCAAAACGATACCATTTTGTTTCAAGGCTCAAATTGTGCAAAGCCCAATAACACAAAACCTTCTCATCATATGCTCAAAGCTGTGCAACGGCTACCTACAAACGATAAAAAAAAGATAATTGCAGAGAAAGACAAATCCTCAAGTTATATGGCAATGACACTGAAAAATAGGTTTGAAATGTTTGGATCAGACGATGAAAATTGTGCCACGTGATGGTCATCAATCTCACAGCTGGCTTATTCAAGAACAATCTAGAATCTAGGTCAAGAACCTTGTCTCACTATAAAAACAGAACAATCCTGTAATCTCATCTTTAAACATCAATAGCAAAGAAACAAACTTATACATTTCGTTTCTTTTCTCATGGTATCAGAGCCAAATGGTTCATGAGTTTTACCTTCACAAGTCCATAGCTTCCGCTCTTTAAAAGAAGGCTTTCACCAAGTGTCTTGTCGGCGAAATCAAAACCGAACCGACACCAGATCTGCGAGTTCCAAAGTAAGCTCCATCGTCATCTCCCTAGACCATGTTCTTCTTTGTTGACTACTAGAGATATATCAAGTCGCGAGCTGAGATGAAGAGAACAGTTTTGGTTTTTGAACATCACGGTAATGTTTCTATATTCCCCTTTGGAGACAGAACATATGTCATGGTGGCTGGTTATAGATTCTAGGTCTGGAATCATGTTGGTTTGTCGTTTATTTGGTGGTTTTGCTGGCTGGTTTAGAATATAAGATTGAACTCATGAAGCTAGAATGCAAACAAATGGTCTTGGATTTCACAAGGATGGGTTTATGGCTGATTTTTTTTTTCTGGTTTTGTTGAGAGCACACAAGGTGTTTGTTAAAATGTCAAAGAGAAAGACATTGGTTTTATGCAAATTGTGGTTGGTAAATGGATGAGAAGCAGATAGCAAGTAGGATTTACGTAGTTGTGGGAAGCGAATTCTTCTTGTTCATAGACAGCTTAGGAGAGTTAAACGAGGTAAAGAAAACCCGGACTCTTTGTGAGACAAATAGGTCAAAAGAACCTGAGAAGTTCTCACACTAATGACTGGTTTTATGGTAAAGAGATGCTGCTATCTACATCACAACGATCTTGCTTCGATGACACATTCTCATGTAAGTATAGGACAGCCATCTTCAACCTATCTTTTGACCGTTTCATAGGTACCATGTCCTTGAGCTTTTCTCTCACTTTTTCACGAGTAACCTTCAACGACCCACAATGATTCTTCACGAAGTTATTCATAAAGGTCTTACTTCCAGCTTTGTTATAGTCAATTGGATAGTTGCGGCAGTTGAATCCTGTTATCAAGGCGTGTTCCCTGATACCATATCGGACGGGAACTCCATTTACAACGAACCAAACTTCCCTTTTCTTTTCAATGCATGTTGTTCGGAGAAGGAGCATCCACATGCCCATAACCTTGTAATTTCCGTCCCTTGGCAAGTGCCAAAAGTGTTTGAACTGTGAATGGTTCTCAAACCAATTCCTCTCAAACGTAGTGAGCGGATGCTTCAATTCATCAAAGGTTGTCAAAACTTCCTTTATATAACACCACATAGGTAACTTAATCTTCTTGTTATACTCCGCCGGTTTGAAGTGCATTTTTATAGGTTTTAGTGCTATCGGTTCATCATCATCGGAATCCTGCAACAAACAGTTGTATCAAGTATTACCAAGTTATACCAAACACTTAGTTCTACCAAGTAAAACCAAGTTTTCTAATACATATAGTTTTACCTAGATATACCTTTCAAACAGTTATACTATGTTATCCTAGTATTACAAACCCAGAAAAAAATATGTTTTCCCTACTTCTACATGGTCAATCAATCGGTACTACGTACCATTGCCTCGGTGGAGTCGCCCGAATCTGTCTCTCCCAAGGATGCGTCCAAATCTACTTCTCCTTCGCCAACGAGATCTGGCTCGCTCTCTTCTTCTCCTTCGTCACTTCCGACATCCTCCTCGTCTCCCTTCTCATCATCTCCCGAAGTCTCTGAGTCGACTCCCTCATCCTCTTTATCACTCCTTTCGACTTCATCCTCACCATCTCCATCACCAGCCGCAGGGAGATCCGCCGGCTGTGAACTCTCCCCCGGCTCCGAATCTTGTTCTTCCTCGGCAATTTTTCTCTTCTTATTGTTCTTCCTCATATTCATCTAACTGCTAACAATCGATGAGTCTCCACAATCGATCGAACAACACAACAATCAAACAGAGCAAATGATCTCTCGATTAGTAATCCCTAGTTTTTCAAGAAGAGAGAGAGAAAACCATTGTTTGAAATTAAAAGAAATAGTGGGGGTAAATAGATCCGAGAGAGATCCGATTGGGTTTGTGTTGGGTTTGTGGGTGGGGAAAAAACCATTAAACATCAATTGGTAGGATTTTATAAGGATTATGCAAATTACAAATATTTTTAAGGGTTTTCTGCAAATTACAAATTACAAAAAACCTCGCAATTGATTGTTCATATTGTTATAAATTGATTTGTCCTCCTCTTTCTCACGACCTTTCGATTTCTTCTCTTTTGTTCTCTCTCTAGAAAACGCTGGAGGAGTTGCCAGTCTAAGGTTTCTGCTCTTTCTTCCTCAGTCTAAGGTTCACTTCGAAGCCTTATTATTCGGATTCTCCGAGGCTTATGTTTCTTGTTCTCTTGCAATTGATTGTTCATAGTGTTATAAATTGATTTTTTTCTTCTTCTTCTTCACTCTTCTTAATCTTACCTAATTTGTTGCTAAATTTGTGGGTTTTTGTCTTCTTTTATTATCAACTCTTCACTCTTCTTCACTCTTGCAATGTTGCCACCAATTTTTATCAAGTTTTAAGAAGTAAAACAGCATAGCTTTCCGAAGTTTTACCAAGTTACTCAAAACACAAAACTAATTTCTCGCAATTGATTGTTCATAGTGTTATAAATTGATTTGTCCTCTTGCATTTCGATTTTGTAAGATTGGGTGGATAGTGTTATAAATTGATTTCTCCTCTTCTTTCTCACGACCTTTCAATTTCTTCTTTTTTGTTCTCTCTATAGAAAACGCTGAAGGAGTTGCCAGTCTAAGGTTTCTGCTCTTTCTTCCTCAGTATAAGGTTCGCTTCGAAGCCTTATTATTTGGATTCTCCGAGGCTTAGGTTTCTTGTTCTCTTGCAATTGATTGTTCATAGTGTTATAAATTGATTTATCTTCTTCTTCTTCTTCTTAATCTTACCTAATCTGTTGCTAAATTTGTGGGGTTTTGTCTTCTTTTATTATCAACTCTTCACTCTTGCAATGTTGCAACCAATTTTTATCAAGTTTTACGAAGTAAAACAACATAGGTTTTCGAAGTTTTACCAAGTTACTCAAAACACGAAACTAATTTAAGATATTACTACCAAGTTTACCAAGTATGTCAAATAAAAATCAACACAACATAGTTTTTAGAAGCATTGATAAGATTGGTTTTAGAAGCATTGATTTGTTCTCATTGCTTCACTCATATACTTGACTTGTGATTTTCAAATTGTTTATGTTGTGAGAATTGGTCGATTTTGGCAGGTGCAAATTGGGTGAACCTGAGATTCATTTGCCTCGTCCTTTTCGACCAGTGGAAAATGAAGGATCAGTCAACAATTATTCCAATTTTACTTATGTGCAGAAAGTTAAAGAGATTCTCCCTGAATCGTTGTTCACTCAGCTAGAAGCTACATTCCTTGGCCCCATCATCAAAGCGACTTTACGCAAAGGAGGTGGTGCACAATCAGAAGATGGCTTGGGGTTTTCAGGAAAGTTTCTTCATTTTCTGATTTCAAGACAGCTTAAGATGACAAGGGAAAATGAACTTTGGTTCCACTTCAACAACCAACCAATGAGATTCTCGATACAAGAATTTCACCTTGTCACTTGTCTGCCTTGCTCGGCAGCAGAAGTTACAGAACGGGTGGAAAATGTGTTAAAATGACATTGGCCTCTCCTTGAAAATAATACTCACCAGTTAAAAGATTTGGTAAACCAGTTAGAGGTCTGGTGTGAGAATGTTGAGGTCTTGGGTGAGGATGCTGAGGAAAGCAAGCTGAGGCTAGCTATGTTGATTGTTCTTGAGAGCATATTCCTGTTGCCATATGACCGTAGTAAGTTTAAGTTTCCGGAGATTATGTGACTGCTGCCAAACGGAATATCCACACTTATCTATGGGGAAAAGATTCGTTCGAGTTACTGGTGAATTTTGTAAACCGACTTCCAGACGACCTTATCACTGTTTCGAAGCTACATTTTAAAGGGTTTCCGATGGCTTTGTAACTATGGATGTTGGCTTCTGTGCCAGCATTAGAATCTACTTTTGCTCGATCCGATAATGCATCAGATTCTTTTCCTGTTTGTGGCAGGTACATATCTACTTCTCAGCCTCCTTATGCTCAACTCTTGAGTATAGAAAGAGAAACTGTTAATGTAATCAGTGTTCTTGGTGAAATCAATGAAGAAGAAGATGATCTTTTGCACTTGTTGAAGAGATGTTACATAGTTTCTAAGCTAGTTTGCAACAGAGGTTATATACTTGCTCAAGAATGCTTTTCTCAGCACCAAAAAGATCAGGAAGTTGGTAGACAAGTGGGTGATGATCAGGAAGTTTCACCTAGCCTTGAGGGTTCCACCCACTAGCTGGGTGATGAGGTTTCCGTGGGTGATGATAGAGGAGTTGAGGTTTCCGTGGATGATGATAGAGGAGTTGAGGTTGATGTGAGTGATGATCTGTCCATGGACAAGAACCAAGATGAGGATGGTCAGTTAGACGCAGACTTATTAGTTGAAGAATTCCAACAGCTTAGACCTCTTTCAGACATATATGCTGAATCTTCTGGGGGAGAACCCCTTATAGGAGAGGTTGATGTGGGTGATGATCTGTCCATGGACAAGACCCAAGATGAGGGTGGTCAGTTAGACGCAGACTTATTAGTTGAAGAATTCCAAAAGTTTAGACCTCTTTCAGACATATATGCTGAATCTTCTGGGGGAGAACCCCTTATAGGAGAAACTAATACTTTCAACCCTGCATTACCCTATATAACGAGATATGGACGTGTGACTAAAGCAGTAGTTAGATACTCTCCTAGTCGTAAACCAACAAAATCTCGCAAGGTCACAAAGATAAAACTAGTACAAGTGAATACTTTTTTGTGGTTTGGTACAATTTGCATTTACCTATGTCATATTTTTTGAATTTGCAGGATTAGAGAGAAAGGAGGGATCATTGAGACTCTGCAGTTTAGGAGGTGGTGGCATGTCTTTCCAGTCAAGTCGATGTCCTTGAAAAATTGTGTTTTGATTGATATCTTGTTGGTTGTTTAGAACATGTTGAATGATGAAGGATGTTCTTATCTTTTTTCTATGAATTTTCTTGTAGAAAGGTTCTGTTTTGTTTTGAAAGATACGAAGTAAGTGTTTGGTTTGCAGGAAAAAAACAACTCACTTTTACATAGTTTTACTAGTAATATGATGGCGAGGAAAATAACAGTCTCAACACCGGATTAGTCTTGGACCTTGTGGTTATTTGGGGGTCGTTGAGACGTGTAAATAAAGCAGTAGTTAGATACTCTCCTAGTGGTAAACCAAAAAATCTCGCAAGGTCACAAAAGTAAAACTAGTACAAGTGAATACTTTTTTGTGGTTTGGTACAATTTGCATTTACCTATGTTATATTTTTGAATTTGCATTTACCTATGTTATATTTTTTGAATTTGCAGGATTAGAGAGAAAGGAGGGATCAATGAGACTCTACAATTTAGGAGGTGGTGGCGTGTCTTTCCAGTCAAGTCGATGTCATTGAAAAATTGTGTTTTGATTGATATCTTGGGTGTTGTTTAGAACATGTTGAATGATGAAGTATGTTCCTATATTTTTTCTATGAATTTCTTGTAGAAAGGTTTTGTTTTGTTTTGAAAGATACGAAGTAAGTGTTTGGTTTGCAGGAAACAAACAACTCACTTTTACATAGTTTTACTAGTAATACGATGGCGAGGAAAATAACAGTCTTCACACCAGATTAGTCTTGGACCTTGTGGTGATTTGGGGGTCGTTGTCGTTTAACACCCCTCTTCCTTCTGCTATTTGCGAAGTACTCGGAGGATTTGTGGTGACTTGCTTTTTGCCAGTTTTATCTTAGTTGTGCTAGTTTTACTCTCTTATGTATACATCTGCGAGCAATGTTACTATAGTTAAAACTCCAAATTAAAAGCTAATTTTGGCTACACGTTGGGCTCACCTTAGCTGCGGTAGCTTCTTGTTTTGTGGTTGGACGCTGAATGAATCATCATCAGCTCAAGTGGAGGACTTTAATCATCAGCTCAAGCCAACTCTACTTAGATGATTAGGATTGAATTCTGGCTTGAGGTTGTATTAAACTTATCGGCTTTTTGTGATGAGTTTTACTTATGGAGTTTATAAGCTAACTAGTTAGTTTTTGAAAATGGTATATAACTAATCGGATGGGATGATCGATTACTTGAGAAGAAACATGAAGAGTTAGTGTACGGAAGTTTGTGTATTTGTAAGGTTTGAAAGGATTGCCTAAGATTCCTCAATATAGCTGTTTTATATTGGTACTCTTCACCATAGCTTTGGTTTGTTTGACTCTTTCACCATAGCATTGGTTATTCTAACCTTGGCTCTCCGTCTTTCCACGGCCAGATTCTTTGCGTCTTTGCCGTCTCCATCTCACAACTTCTTTTTTCTTATTTGGACAGCTTCAAGATACCTGCAACTCTCCAAAAACTCCATAGAATAGCGTCTCCCTAAGCCATTGGTATTAATATCTTAGGAAAACTATGTTGTGTTCATTTTTATTTGACATACTTGGTAAAACTTAGTAGTAATATCTTAAATTATTTTCGTCTTTTGAGTAATTTGGTACAACTTCGGAAAACTATGCTGTTTTACTTCGTAAAACTTGATAAAAAATTGTTTGGTAAAACATGATAAAACATAGAGAATTCTTAAGGGAAGTCTTACAACACATAGATAAAGAAAGATACGGAAGTCTTACAACGATGATCTCGCTCCGGAATTCAAAATCAAACACACCAAAACATTACTTAGATCCTTCAATTGCTTAAATATACATCATGAAAAGAAAAAAAGAATCTAACTTTAAACACCTGAGCATTGAGTAATGCTAGTGTGTATTGAGAGCTCTTTACCTGACGTGATTCTCTACCATATCCTATCCTCTAATTCGACTAAGTCCGCGATCAGAACCTTTGTCTTGTCCAAACGATGGAGGTATGTATGGTGTGAGACACTTTCTCTCTCCATTGATTGTCATAGAGCCAACCCTAATTAGCTTCTCGGCACCCAAGATCACCACTTTTCATCTCCATACAAGCTTGCACAACCGGGTACAAGCTTGCGCAACGATAATGTCTTAATTGTTGTTTGATCAGTCTTAATTGTTGTTTGATCAAGCAAAAGCCATTGTTAAAGCTTCAACTGGTTTGTCTTATGCTATTGATCAATGCTTGTGTTCGGTTCTTTTAAAACTTGAATCGGCTTGTGTTATGTGCTTTTGTTTGTATTCTGTTATTGATCAATGCTTGTGTTCTGTTCTTTTAAAGCTTGAATCGGTTTGTTGGGCTGATCAATGTAATCTATGTGTTTCTACCTTCTTGTGTGAGGTTAATTGGAGCAATGGCGACAATGATATCTGATTCATTGGGAGTATGTGAGGTTATATTTTTGAATGCTTGTTAGATATTTGAAGGCCTGTTGAATGCGTGTTCAGAATATAACCTAAGAACTGATCTATTTTTCATAATGTAACTAATGGTAACATTGCTCGCAGATGTGTATAGAAGAGAGTAAAACTGGCACAACTATGATAAAACTGGTAAAAGTGGCAAAACTGGTACTACCGAAAATAATAAAATTGAGAAAGAATTACAAAAAATGAATAATTTTTCAAAATTGATAATACATAATGTGTAAATGTTCTATAGGTTTTTATACTATAGATGAATAATTTTTCAAAATAATGAAAGAATCTCAACAAGTGTTTCCTTACACTTTTAATGTCACTTTGTAAATAATAACCAAGTAAAGATACAAAGTTATTGATTTACAAGTTTTAACATATGAATGCACAAAAAGCTTGTAGTTGTATGTTAATTAAGTTTAATCAACTGTCAAACTAAAAGAAATAATTTTAAGGTTTGGTATAACTAATCAAATTGAAAAATCCCTAAAGTACAACTATGGTGCAACTGCATTAATCGGTACAACTATGTGTGAACACGCAGTGTCTCTCCCGCAATGACTTGTGTCTCTTCATACTTAGTGATTCTAAACCTAAACGTTTGACTAGCTATGACGTAGTTTTAGGTATGTTTTTAAACAAATAGACACAACAACACAATGACTTGTGTCTCTTCATACTTAGTGATTCTTAAATGAACTAACACAAACCATTCTCTCCTCCTGACACCCGGTAAAACTGGAACAACTAAGATAAAATTGGTAAAAATGGTAAAACTGGTACTACCGAAAATAATAAAATTGAGAATGAATTAAAACTATGTTGTGTTCATTTTTACTTGAAATACTTGGTAAAACTTGATAGTAATATCTTAAATTATTTACGTCTTTTGAATATCTTGGAAAAACTTCGGAAAATTATGCTGTGTTTTACTTCGTATAACTTGATAAAAATTGGTTGGTAAAACATGATAAAACATGGAATGAATTAAAACTTAAGGGTTGTTTTACAACACATAGATAAAGAAAGATAGGGAATGGTCTCTCACCACTGAAGATTGTCTTATAAAAATAAAACCTTAAAAAATCCTACCAATTGATGATTATGTTTATGTTAATTTGGCAACACTAAAATTATTCTCAAAAATACAAAATAGATTATTCTAAAAAACTTTTCAACATTTTTCACTCTGCTTGTCTTCTCCCACGTTATGAGCTCTGCCTGGGGGAACTGGCGCACTCGTTCTTCCCTATGCAAGAAAATTGAAGGTTTTTACATTAGACATATGTGTTAACAGAACAGAACTAAACTAATATCTAGCAGCTTGGTAAAACTTGATAGTAATATTTTAAATTATTTTCGTCTTTTGAGTAACTTGATAAAACTTAATATCTTAGGAACACTATTTTGTGTTGATTTTTATTTGATATACTTGGTAAAACTTGGTAGTAATAATCTTACATTATTTTCGTTTTTTGAGTAACTTGGTAAAACGTTGGAAAACTATGCAGATTTACTTTGTAAAATAAGTCTTTTGAGTAACTTGGAAAAACTTTGGAAAACTATGCTGTTTTACTACAACAGAAAAAATGTTCGAGGTTATTACATAAGAAAAACTTTGGCACCCTCGTTCTTTCCTATGCAAGAAAATTGAAGGTTATTACATTAGACACATGTGTTAATAGAACAGAACTAAACTAATATCTAGATATCTCACTAGATCAACAGCAAAAATGTTCATGAGGCATAGAATTGCTTACTTTGAACATACGGTTGTGCGCATCTTGATGGAATTTGTTAGCGTAGTCGTATTTTACCGTCAGCTCCTTCAGTTTTTCTCTTACCTTTTCTGTTTCTCCCCTCATATCGGGAATGTTATGCGCTTCAGCTTTTCACACATGCAAAATATTTCCTTCTCCAATTCGTGCACAGCATGGAGGGTGTTCAACAGCTCAAGTATTTTCATATGCAACTCCGCTTTTTCCCTCTGTGAAATAAACCAAAACTTGAACATTAGTTACCCTTCAAGTGAATGATTTTACAGACAATAAGCAAAAGCCTACCTGATGCTGTTCTACAAATCTCTTGCTCTCTTCATCAGCATCTTTTTGTGCTTCCATAGCCATTAATTTTCGCTAACCAAAAGAGAAGATCAGAGGAAGAGACAGAAAAAATAGGAATTTATGAAATGTACTATGTAAAGAGTGGCTTAAAACTTAACATTAGTTACCCTTCAAAGTGAATAATTTTACACACAATAAGCAAAAGCCTACATGTTGATGATCTACCAATCGCTTCATTTCTTCATCAGCTTTCTTATCCTCTTGAATAACCATTGAGTTTCGAGAGAATATTAGAGGAAGAGAGAGAAAATAAGAACTTATGAAGCTTCGCTAGCCAGAAGAAAAGATCAGGGGAAGAGACTGAAAAAATAGGAAGTATGAAATGTACTATATAAACAGTGCAAAACGTGGTGACGTTTGGTGGGTGACGTTTGGTGAGTCAACATTTACATTAAATTGATTAATTAAGAACTAGAACTTCTTGGAAATTTGTGTTTCAACGCTTGAGAGAGGGAAAGAGGGGTTTTATGGTTTACGTTTCTAAAGGTCATGACGTTTCGGTTTGTGTTAGTTCATTTATAGAATCACTAAGTATGAAGAGACACAAGTCATTATGTCTTCCCATCTGATGTTGCCGACTCGGCCACTTTTGTTGCTACGTTGACAGCTTTCTTAAGGTTTTGCTCTGCTATCTTCTTTTGAGCTTTTTGCACATCATTATGCAAGGTCCAAAAAAAAAATACCCTGCCAGTTTCATATCCTGTTGATCGGAAACTACAGCAAAGTGAAGACAAAAATAAATAAATAAACGTATACCTGAAACAGAGTAAGCTGCCCCGGATGGACTACTTCCCTCCAGCCTCTCCAGCCTTCCCTCGAGCCTCTCCAGCCTTCCCTCCAGCCTCTCCAGACTCTTTTCTTGCCTCTCTAGCCTTTTCTCCGCAACATTATGTTGGCCGTGAAGTGATTGTCAATATACATTATGTCAGTATGTATTCTCAATATTATGTTATTTCAGATACCCTTGTTCTGTCAAAAGATCATCAAGATGAATATTAATGCATTTTCTGTCTGTGACCTCTTTGTTTATTCCATGGATTTTCCGAAAGATTGTCAAGCCTGCGTCCAAAAAGATATTTTAATACAATGGAATGAAGAATCATTGATTTGTGGTAAGTGCTAAAGTTTCTCTTAATATATTTTGGTATAGATTCATTGAAATATTTACAATCATTCTTCTTATTGTTAGATTGTAAATTTTAAGATGAATCATCATCAGCTCAAGTGGAGGACTTTAATCATTAGCTCAAGCCAACTCTACTTAGATGATTAGGATTGAATTCTGGCTTGAGGTTGTATTAAACTTATCGGCTTTTTGTGATGAGTTTTGCTTATGGAGTTTATAAGCTAACTAGTTAGGTTTTGAAAATGGTATATAACTAATCGGACGGGATGATCGATTACTTGAGAAGAAACATGAAGAGTTAGTGTACGGAAGTTTGTGTATTTGTAAGGTTTGAAAGGATTGCCTAAGATTCCTCAATATAGCTGTTTTATATTGGTACTCTTCACCATAGCTCCGGTTTGTTTGACTCTTTCACCATAGCCAAAGCCATTGCATTTGCGGTTACAAACTTAGCATCGTTGCTTTCACACCCTCTGCTAACTTTGCGGGGGAGTATTAGAGCCCACAAGAAAGACAAGCCCAAGCCCAATGTGATGACATGTAACTAGGGTTCTTAGCAAGATGAAAGTCATATATATAGTGATGTAATGAGAACTTAGATAGTAACTTTGAGAGTTGTCTCAAAACAACTCTCCCCTCTTCAATCTTATGAAATATCAAATATAGTATTGTTTGCTCTTGGTGACAACCTAATCTCTCTTTCCACTTTCTTTAGTTTCTTTGTACAATAAAGCTCCTAATGAGCTATGTTATATCTCTAGCTTAATAAGCTCTTTAAGAGCACAAATCTTCTTGTTTTGAGATTGTTATCGAATGTGGAGCCGTACACCACTATATAGAGCCTGATCAAACAACTTTCAGATGTCTCCGAAACTTGTGCTCCCATTGCAGTATCACAGCAAGCTCCTGCAACATGAATCATTTCAGACACAACGATAAACAACAATGCCACTCCAAATGATACATCAACACAAAGCATGCCTGACTCCAGAAATGAAACTGGTGATGAGAGTTTTGAGTGTACGGCAAGCTTAGATCTTGTTCCTATAGGCAACAACTCTCAATCGCTCAGCCACCAACGATGACATCTGCACGACTGAAGCTACAAGTGACTATTCTTCGAACATTTCAACACACCCGATGACAACACGATCAAAAGCTGGTATTAGCAAACCAAACCCTCGTTATGCACTACTTACACACAAAGTCTCATATCCAAAGCCTGCAACGGTAACTGCTGCTCTAAAATATCCTTATTGGACAGCAGCAATGAATGAGGAAATGAGTAATTGCAAAGAAGCAAACACATTCTCATTAGTTCCTCAAACACCGGATATGCATGTTTTAGGCTCAAAATGGGTTTTTCGAGTCAAACTCCATGCATATGGCTCTTTAGACAAGTTCAAGGGCAGACTCGTTGCTCAAGGATTCAAACAGGAAGAAGGCATTGATTACCTTGAAACTTATAGTCCAATGGTTAGAACAACAACAATGAGAGATGTTCTCCATTTTGCAGTTATGAACTGGGAAATTAAACAAATGGATGTTAAATCGCATTTCTCCATGGAGATCTCAATGAAGTTGTGTACATGAAGCAACCTGCTGGGTTTATTGATAAGAATCATCCAAATCATGTTTATCTTCTCCATAAATCTCTCTATGGCCTCAAACAAGCTCCAAGTGCTTGGTTTGATAAATTCAGAAACTTTTTGCTCAACTTTGGCTTCACTTGCAGTCTGAGAGATCCCTCTCTGTTTGTTTGCTTTAAAGGAACAGACATAATTATGAAGGATCTTGGCAAGCTTCACTATTTCCTTGGAATTTAGATACAATATCATGAAATTGGTTTGTTCCTTTCTCAGCAGAAGTATGCTGAGGACCTTTTGGCTGCTGCTTCTATGTCATCATGCAATCCTGTTGCCACACCACTTCCGCAAGGCTTGAATTGTGCAAACAATACCGTTTTGTCTCAAGCCTCAAATTGTGCAAAGTCCAACTTGACGTTGGTGTGCCATCAAACAATATTGTTTTGTCTCAAGGCTCAAATTGTGCAAAGCCCAACAACACAAAGCCTTCTCATCATATGCCCAAAGTTGTGCAATGGCTACCTGCAAATGACAAAAAGAAGATAATTGCAGAGAAAGACAAGTCCTCAAGTTGTACGACAATGACACTGAAAAATAGGTTTGAAGTGCTTGGATCAGTCGATGAAGATTGTATCACGTGATGGTCATCAATCTCACAGCTGACTTATTCAAGAACAATCTAGAATCTAGGTCAAGAACCTTGTCTCACTATAAAACAGAATAATCCTGTATTCTTATCTTCAAGCATCAATAACAAAGAAACAAACTTTCTACATTTCGTTTCTTTCTTCAAAAAGATCAGTAAGATATGTATTTGAGAGTCTTGGGTACATTTCGTTTCTTTCTTCAAAAAGATCAGTAAGATATGTATTTGAGAGTCTTGGGTGGTGGGGGGGGGGGGGGGGGGGGATAATACTAAGTTATACATAGACGTATTACAATTAACGTGGTCTACTACTACGCACAAGAATGAGGTTTTGCATTGGGATTTACAAAAGTTATGAACGGGCTGATAATGGGCTCACAAGTAAAACGATTCTTCGTAGAAAACTACACATCTGCATGATGTCAACTATTCAATTCAAAGAGGTGTTTACAGAACAATTTAAAAGTAAATCTTATTAATGAATTGTAAATGGAAAGTGAAAAGAGTGTGACGCAACTAAGGACCACTCCTACAAAAAAAATTATGTGAAATTGGTTTAGCTAGTGGCTATTTCTTGTTCGGTAAACAATATGCTTGTGTATGTAAAGCTTGTTTTAAACTCGCTATATCATATATGATATGACTCTCTCTACACATGGTTCCCAATTAGTGGACCAAAAATGAAAAATCTATAATTTTTTTATATAGAAAAAAACTTAGTGAATGGATGTCATGATTTTCTTTTTAAAACGATTTAACTAAATTTATTCAAAAAGTTGAATCTGTCACACTATAAAGATGCACATACTGTCCACTGCAATATTATTGTTCTTTAACAAAAAAAAAAAAAAAAAAAAAAAGAAGTACTAGTTACTTTTTAAGTAAGAAGACCAAAGAACAATTCTAATTTCTATTGTCAGTTGATCTCCTTACTAAAAAGAAAATGGATGGCATGATTAAGATCTAATCATGACTGTTGATTCTACACAATTTATACAATAATTAAAGTTGAATATATTCAGCTGAGTATAATTCACACCAAGGCAGAGACCAGAGACCAGAAGACCCAACACAACCAAATTCAATTTAATTTTCCCACCTCTTATCCTACGCATAATACCTCAGTCCCCTGCTACGACACGCCCTTACCCATTACAATTTTCTTCTGTGACCGTTTTTTATTTTTTTTGGGGTTGAACACACTAACCTCACCACTCACATGAAAGTTCCACTTTCTTCTTCGTCAACCATTTCGAAACCTCTCTGAAAAATCAATGGCGAGGAGTCACCGGTTTAGCAACCGGTTACTCCTTTTTATCCTACTAACATTAGAAACGGCACAACGTCCAACAACAGCCGATCCAAACGACGAGGCGTGTTTAAAAAACCTCCGTGAAAGCATACAAGACCCGGCGAGCAACCTCCGTAACTGGACAAACTCCGTCTTCTCAAACCCATGCTCAGGCTTCACCTCATACCTCCCCGGAGCTACCTGCAACAACGGAAGAATCTACAAACTCTCCCTCGCAAACCTCTCCCTCCGCGGCACCATCTCTCCGTTTCTCTCCAACTGCACAAACCTCCAGTCCTTAGATCTATCCTCAAACCAGATCTCCGGCGTTATCCCGCCGGAGATTCAGTACCTCGTCAACCTCGCCGTCCTTAACCTCTCGTCTAACTATCTCTCCGGCGAAATCACGCCGCAGCTCGCTCTCTGCGCTTACTTAAACGTGATCGATCTCCACGATAACCAGCTCTCCGGTTCGATTCCTCAGCAGCTAGGTCTCTTAGCGAGGCTGTCTGCGTTTGATGTTTCGAACAACAAACTCTCCGGTCAGATCCCGACGTATCTGTCGAACCGAACCGGGAGTTTCCCGAGGTTTAACGCGAGCTCGTTCGTAGGGAACAAGGGACTGTACGGGTACCCGTTGCAGGAGATGATGATGAAGAGTAAAGGCTTGTCTGTGATGGCCATCGTTGGGATTGGGTTAGGGAGTGGCGTGGCGAGTTTGATGATTAGCTTTACTGGTGTTTGTTTATGGTTGAGGATTACTGAGAAGAAGATGGTTGAAGAAGAAGGTAAGATTAGTCAATCTATGCCTGATTACTAAACTAATTTACGGCCAACGATTACTAAACTAAAATCATTCTTCATTTGTTGAGTTTTATTTTATTTTTCGTTTCCTATATAGTTTTTGTTGTTGTTATTATTTATGTTTTGAGTTATATTTTAAGGAATGAGAATATTCTTTATGGGAAGGTGAAGCAGAAGAAATAGGATAATGAATTAATTTAGTTAAACTGAGATATGTTTCGAAATAACAATGGAAAGGATTTGTGTATTATTGGTACTAACGGATAGTGCGGGATTTATTTTTTTTGGTTTGTTGAGAGACGAACAAGTGGACCAAAATACTGATTTGGGTACCTTGATGCCAGTACGTTGTGTCAGTACTCAGTAATAGATGAAACGGTGTGTTTTGTATTCTATAGATAAAAAAAATGATACAAGAGCTACTTATGATCATCATCATTCATCATTATCCCTCCCACTCAATCAAGAAGAGAACTCATGATTATGCTTTTTAAAAATTTTGAATTATCTTTCGAGTAAATTTTGAATAAATAGAATGAAAAATAAACCGGGTCGACCGGTTAAAACCTAAGTTTATTCGATTACAATCTCATCCAGCTGCAACCTCGTTGCTTCATAGCTCCTATTGAGTTCATAGCTTCTCTAGCCTCTTCTGCTTCTTTCCACAAACCAGCTCCTGCGTAAATATTCGACAGTTGGACATAAACCGATGGATCATTCTTCTCTTTCTCCATTAGTAACTTGGCAACCATCTTCCCAAGCTTCAAATCTCCATGAGCAGCACAAGCACTAAACAATGCCCACCACACATCTACACGAGACCCGATGCTCTTCTCGCTGATCTTTACCAAAGTTTCCGCTTCATCGAGGTGACCAGCTCTACCAAGAAGGTCAACTAAGCACGAAAAATGATCCACGTTAGGTACTATCAGACCGTGAGACTCCACCATTGAGTTGAAAATCTCGAGTCCCTCTTCGACTAAACCGGAGTGGCTGCAAGCAGAGAGGACCGCTGTGAATGTGGCTGCATCGGGATCTACCTCGCCTTCATCTCGCATGGCTTTGTATGTTAAAACCGCGCTCTCCCCTTCCCCGTGTCTAGCGTACGCAGAGATCAGAGAGTTCCACGACACAACGTCTTTTTCAGACATTTGATTGAACACTTCAAGAGATTTTTGTATAGTCCCACACTGAGAGTACATGTTTATAAGGCCATTACCTATTAATGTCGTCTCCTTGATTTGGCCGTGTCTAAGGACGTACGCGTGCGTTTGACTCCCGAGTATCAAAGATGAAATGCTTACGCAAATGCTCAAAAGGGTACTAAGAGTATAAGCATCAGGTAGGATCCGGACCTCTGACTCTAGCAAGCACGAGAACCTTTCCAACCCTTCAAAGGGAAACCCGTTATGGTAAAACCCCGAGATTATTGCGTTCCAAGAGATTAGATTCTTCTTCAGTGATCTTTCAAATATTAGGTCAGCTTTTTCTATCTGACCAATCTTCGAGTAAGCAGATATCAAAGCATTGGAAATTTCAATTTTTGAACTAAGCCCGAACTTGATTATACACGCTTGAACCATCTCCAGGGCATCTAAATCTAGAGAGGTTGCTAAAAGACTTCCGAAAGTAAACTCATCCTGTTTAACTCCTATTCTGTGCATTCGTTTGTATACAGACATCGCAGACTCGCCCAATTTTGCTTGGTTATAGCTGGAGATCATTGTATTCCAAGTAACCAAATCTTTCTCTTCCAATGAGTCGAAAACCTTATGAACAGCATCAAACTCCTCAAAAGAAGAATACATTGTCATAGTGGAATTGTTAACCAAAGTATAATCTTGATACCCTGTCTTGATGGCTAATCCATGTACTTGGTGTCCCATACCCACACATGAACACGAACTCATCACGCTAACAAAGCTTAGATCGGTTGGTCTAAGACCAGCTTCTAGCATTTGTTTAAACACTGACAAAGACTCTTCTCTTTTGAAACCAGCCAAACCATCAATAACCACATTAAAAGTGACCTGATCACGAACAGCAACATCAGCTTCTTCAAACACCAGACAGGCTTCACAAACAACTTGGCAATTGAAATACATTGTAATCAAGGCATTCACAACAGATGAAGCAACCAAAAACCCAGCTTTTATAACCAGCGGATGCACCTGCTTACCAAAATCCAAAGAACCATAGTAACACATACTCAAAACAGTAGCAAAGCCAAACTTGTCATGACTAACACCAAGCTTGTGCATTTCTTGAAACAACTCGAAACTCGTTCCGTAATACCCACTCTCTTTACAACCAGTGATCACAGCATTCCAAACAGCAACATCATCTCTCTCGGGCATTTTATCAAACACCTCAAATGCATACTCTATATCCCCAAGCTTAAAACAAGCACTAAGAAGCGTCGTCCATGAATAAACATCAGGCTCCTTAATCTCTTCGAAACTCTTCTTCAGTAAAACTAAGTTCCCTAATCTCGCATAGAGCGAGAGAAGCGTATTGGAGACGTGAGAGTGACACAATAAACCAGAGCGAATCGCATAGCTATGAACCTGACCACCAAAGTTGGTATCACGGAGGTGCCCAGCAGCAGTAATTGCTACGGAGACACTGTACTGGTCTGGTCTCAGAGTTGTGCAACGGTGAACATCGGCAAAAAGCTTGAGCGCGTTTCTGTTCTCGCCGGAGCGAGTGAGACCCGTTAGTCTCCGGTTTAAATTGAGCAAAGTAATCGAGTTCTCGGCTATGGCTGGTAAATTCTCTGTTAAACATAAAGCTTTTCTCATCAGTCATCTATAAGCTTTGAACCATATGCCAAAAACAGAGCAAAAACAGAGGAAAAAGGAGAAGACTTTATAAGACGAAACGGCAAAAACAGAGGAAAAAGGAGAAGACTTTATGAGACGAAACGATGTCGTTTTAGTGAGAGCTGTAAACTAAGCAGACGCTGTGTATTAAACATAGAGCTTTTCTCATCAGTCATCTATAAGCTTTGTTGTTGAATTGTTGTTGTTGAATAAAACAGAGCAAAAACAGAGGAAAAAGGAGAAGACTTTATAAGACGAAACGGTCGTTCTCGAGAGGGATGAGTAGATTCTTAAACCTAACCAAACGCTGTGTTCTTCTCTTACCATCGTCTCAAGCAAAGTCTCGAATTGATCTCATTTGCAAAAGGTTTCACATTTCCAGAGTTCTTAAAGACGGTTTCGTGGAACCAACAGAGAGAAAGGAGAATGGGGTTGGCTTAGTTTGTCCAGAAGATGAATTCGCCGGTGACGTCGAGAAGATATACAGGATTTTGCGGAATCACCATTCTAGGGTTCCGAAGTTGGAGCTTACTCTTAACGAATCAGGTATTGATCTGCGACCCGGGTTAATAGTAAGAGTGTTGAGTAGGTGTGGTGATGCTGGGAATTTGGGTTATAGATTCTATCTCTGGGCAGCGAAGCAGCCTGGTTACTGTCACAGCTACGAAGTGTGTAAATCGATGGTGATGGTTCTTAGTAAAATGCGGCAGTTTGGAGCTGTTTGGGGTTTAGTTGAAGAGATGAGGAAAGAGAATCCGGAGTTGATTGAGGCGGAGTTGTTCGTTATACTGATGCGGAGGTTTGCTTCTGCTAATATGGTGAAGAAAGCAGTTGAGGTGCTCGACGAAATGCCAAAGTATGGGTTAGAGCCTGACGAGTATGTTTTCGGGTGTTTGCTAGATGCTTTGTGTAAGAACGGTAGTGTTAAGGATGCTTCAAAGCTTTTGGAAGATATGAGAGAGAAGTATCCTCCGAATTTGAGGTATTTCACTTCGTTGTTGTATGGTTGGTGTAGGGAAGGGAAGTTGATGGAAGCTAAAGAAGTTTTGGTTCAGATGAAGGAAGCAGGGCTTGAGCCTGACATTGTTGTTTTCACTAACTTGCTTAGTGGGTATGCTCATGCTGGCAAAATGGCGGATGCTTATGATCTTATGAAGGATATGAGAAAGAGAGGGTATGAGCCGAATGCGAATTGTTACACGGTTTTGATCCAGGCGTTGTGTAAGACGGAGAAGAGGATGGATGAGGCGATGAGGGTTTTTGTTGAGATGGAAAGGTATGGATGTGAGGCTGATCTCGTGACTTACACGGCGCTGATAAGTGGGTTTTGCAAATGGGAGATGATCGATAAGGGTTATAGTGTTTTGGGCGATATGAGAAAGAAAGGAGTCATGCCATCGCAAGTAACGTATATGCAGATAATGGTGGCTCATGAGAAGAAAGAGCAGTTTGAAGAGTGTTTGGATTTGATTGAGAAGATGAAGCAAGTAGGTTGTCATCCTGATCTTCTCATTTACAATGTAGTGATCAGGTTAGCTTGTAAGTTAGGGGAAGTGAAAGAAGCGGTTAGGTTATGGAATGAAATGGAAGCTGATGGTTTAAGCCCTGGAGTTGATACATTTGTTATTATGATTAATGGATTTACAAGCCAAGGTTGTCTGATCGAAGCATGTAATCGTTTCAAAGAGATGGTAAGCCGAGGAATATTCTCTGCGCCTCAATATGGAACGCTGAAGTCGTTGCTGAATAACCTTGTTAGAGATGATAAGCTTGAAATGGCGAAAGATGTTTGGAGTTGCATATCAAACAAAAGCTCTTCTTGTGAGCTTAATGTAGCAGCTTGGACAATATGGATCCATGCTTTGCTCGCAAAAGGTCACGTGAAGGAGGCGTGTTCGTATTGTTTGAATATGATGGAGATGGATTTAATGCCGCAACCTGATACTTATGCGAAACTTATGAAAGGATTGAATAAACTGTACAATAGGACGATCGCTGCAGAGATCACAGAGAAGGTGATGAAGATGGCAAGTGAGAGAGATATGAGTTTTAAGATGTATAAGAAGAGAGGTGAGGAGATTTTGATTGAGAAAGCTAAACCTAAAGGGACTAAAGAAGGGAAGAAGAAAGGGACAACTCATCATAGGCTTAAGGGAGGAGGTGAACGAAGTAAAGCTAAAGTATTGTAACGTTATAACCTAGAGTTTCCAAAAGAAGCAACTTTAGATTCCTAGTTAAATCAAACGTTCATGCTTTTGCTTTGTTTCATTACATAGTTCGATCTATTTGTTCTCTTTGCTAAGAATAAACATGTAGTTGCATTCATTTGATCTCTTGAACTTGACTAAGATCGAAAGTGGCACTGTTGTTATTCGGAAAAGGATACATTCCTACGTAGCTAATTCCTTTGTGACGGTGTTATTTAACACTAGCCAAAATCGTGATACTAAAACGTTGTTGTTCATGCTTAGCATCAGAATCGGCACGAACTACCAGTTTTACGCACATTGTATGAAGTTTTTGGACAAACATATTTTACTTCAGGTAGGAGTTTGACATTTTAAGTATAGTTTATGTATCATCATCACAACAACAATCGTTCGTCTAGGAACCGCCATTCTCAATGTTATTTATTCTAAAGATGCTTAAAGTTAAGAATTTGGAGGCATTTTAAGTGTTAAACTGAACCGAGTTTATTAATTCAAATTCAAACTCAACTAATAAAATCTCAAAACCGAATAAATTGAATATGAAAAGATCTCAAAAAGCATAAACTTACAAAACTATTGATAAAAAGATGAACATTGCATATAATTAATTGTTTGAATTTTTTTTTAACTTTCCAAATAAATCACAAACTTTTGTTGATTATATCGAATAAAAAACGATATTAGATATCCGAAAATTTAACTTTTTATTCTCTATTAAGTATTAAAAATTTTCATTAGATAGTTAAACAAAATTTTGTGCTTTATTTGGTAAGTCAATTTAACTACTTAGCATAATTTTGCTAACACTGTGGTTTATTAGTAAAATCAACAAATATTTGTAATTTATTTAGAAAATTGATGGAACTTATATATTTAATTTACCAAATTTCTTTAGTTTTTTGTTAGTTGATGACTATTTTTGTGTGTGTTCTTTTTGACATATTTCCCAAATCAAAATAGACAAACGAACCGACCTAAAGTTTTAACACAAAGTCACAGCAACAAATATACGACGAGAAGCTTAAGATGCATTGTTCCGATGACGAGCAGACTTGATTTTTCCGAATGAGTAGTACAACAAGTGTCGCACTTTGCCTGAATCACTTGAACTTTGGTGATCAAGCAAGTCTTTTGTACAAGAACACCAAGATCCCACTTTGGAATCGTCAAAAACTTTCAAATCGTACCTCAATGTTGAGGACATTGTCTCATGCTCGGGACCGTCTTAGATCCGTAACGACATCATCGCCCCTTGCTCGTAACCATCTTAGGTCCAAAACGCCACCTTTGTCTCCTTTATCTTCTCCATTCTCTTCGAAACGGCATGCTCCTAAGACGACGAGCGAAGTAGAAGAAGACTCGCGTTCGAAAGATTCCGTTTTGCTATACCCTAAAGATCCTTCGAGCGCGCCTAAGCTCTTTCTAGTCCAGCCTCGTCTAACGCCGCCTAAGTTTCTTCAGGCCAAGCTTAACGAAGCGCTCTGTCTCGCGAATTCGCTTGAAGAACAGAGATATGGCTACTTTGAATCTGATTTCTTCGAAAAGGAATTGCCTTCTCATGTTGTTGTTCAAAACCCTGTTCGTAGATCATCTAAACCTCGCGCAGGTTTGTGTGTGTTTAGATTTTTTTTAAGAATCATGCCTTCCATGTGTTCGACGTTATTCCTGAGAGACAGATTGTTAAAAGTGTGTTTCGATTTTTAGATACTTATTTCGGGCCTGGGACTGTAGACAACATCAAATGCCATCTAAATGCTGAAGATTCTAAGGCAAGCAGCTAAAACATTTCTGTTTTTTCTTTTTCCTTTTTCTTTGGCTGGCTGTAATGAAAAGTTGAGTCATGCTGTTTACAATCTCTTGATGCTCAGGAAGAAGTTGATGCTGTTTTTGTAAACGCCATGTTGACTGCTATTCAACAACGGAACTTAGAGGTAATGCCACGAAACCCTAAGTTTCTTCATTTTTGTTTGTTTGTTTTCCTTATGTTTAAAGCTAATGTTGTGTCTTTGCATTTGACTCTTCAGCGAATATGGGCAAAACCTGTACTTGACCGTGTAGGCCTTATAATCGAAATATTTAATGCTCATGCGCATACAAAGGAAGCAAAACTACAGGTACTGGTGACAAGAAAGTTTTGTCTTTTACATACTAGGAAATGTTTACTGATAGCTGCTTGGTTCGTCCATTCACAGGCTGAGTTAGCGGCTCTGATGTACAAAAAGAGCAGGCTGGTTCGAGTGCGTGGTACCGATGGACGCCACTCTTTTGGGCAGTTTGGAGAAGCTGAAGTTGTCAGTGCCCGAGGGTGAATGATTTGTCTTGCTACTTTGCGTATTCCCTTTACTCTTTTGAATTTTGAGACATTGATGAACATGTAAAATTGTTGTGCAGGAGAGCAGCAAGTGGAACCGGCGGTGGTTTTGTAGGTGGTGCAGGAGAAACTGAGCTTCAGCTTCAACGCCGAAGGTAAGTTGATTTCCAAAGCTTTTCTCAGACCACATTTGCATATTCTATGTCTAATTGCTGGTTAACCGAAAGACGTAGTGCAGAGCTCTCTTTTCTATTATTTAATCTATGCGTTTAACAAAATTTTGATGCACCAGGATAGCAGACAGGAGGCTTCGCTTGTTATCCCATATTAAAGAAGCCCAGCGAACACGACTATTGCAACGTGCTAGACGTCAGAAAAGAGCGGGGCGAAAGTATGAGAGTGCAGCTACCATTGCTGTTGTTGGTTACACAAATGCTGTAAGTGTTTGAATTTTTCTCCCAAGGAGTTTTCAGCTGTTTTTAGTCTACTCTACTCTCTGAGTATTAATTAATCTGCTTTTGTTAGGGAAAATCGACTCTGACAAGTGCATTGTCAAAGAGTGCTCTCTACTGCAATGAGCGGTATAATTCAAATGGTTTCAAAACTATCTTCAAAATGTCAAATTTGAAACTGAATTCATAACTTTTGAATGCTTGGTCTGGTCTCTGCAGATTGTTTGCCACATTAGATCCTTCACTCAGGAGTGTCTATCTTCCTTCTGGGTAAGTTGATTTGTACTTTGGAAATCATAACTTTATGGTGCACATGAACTTGTATTGAATCGCAAGAGTTGAGTTCTTTTCAGAAATTTTGTGCATCTTAGTGACACTGTTGGATTCATATCAGATCTGCCTATACAGGTAATATATAACCTACTTTAATATCAATTATTCCTTTTCAAGTGGATATTTCACTTACTTTTCTTTTCGTGGGTGACGCCTTTTTGCAGCTGGTGGAAGCATTTCAATCGACTCTAGAAGAAGTTGTTGAAGCTGATATACTTATAGTAAGAGCTAAATAAAGAAATAAAAATCATATTCTTAAGTTATAAGTAGTAGTGAAAACTTCCGAAAGATCTTGGCGTTGATGTGATTGGTTGCCTGCAGCATGTGGTCGATTCGACAGCTCCAAATATCGAGGAGCATCGTGCAACAGTGTTCCATGTCCTTAAACAAATAGGAGTATCTGAAGAGAAGCTTCAAAATATGATTGAAGTCTGGAATAAGGTAGGATTGAAATAAACCTGTCTATACCAATACAAGTAGAAGAAACAAACCACCTTCTTTCACACTGGGGATTTTTTTTTTCTTGTAGATTGATTATGAAGTGGAGGACGAGAAATTTCTAGATGATGGGGAAGGAGAAGAAGAAGAAGAAGAAGAAGAAGAAGAAGAAGAAGAAGAAGAAGAAGCTGAGTTAAACGACGGTTTAAAAGCTGAAGAAACCGTTGATGAAGAAGACGAAATCAAAAACCAAGATGATGACACTGATGGGTGGCTATTGTGTGAAGATGAAAACGTCAGTGAGTCTGCTGAGATCTGGAAGGTTCCAGAAGTTGGTAAACTAGATGCTTCGGAGAAGAAAGGACCACACGTTAGAGTTTCTGCATTAACCGGAACTGGTTTGAAGGAGTTGATATATCTGATTGATGAAAAAGTGAATGTTCTAATAAAGAAGAGGCTCGACCATCATACGATAGTCGAAAGCAGCGAACTTGATAAGCGTAAATGGAGACCACCTCGTGAAGATGATGCGAGATAACTCCCCTTAGATCAACGATGAAAGAAAACAATGTTCTGTTTGTTTTTTTTTTTGTGTGCGTGTGTGTGCCACAGAACAAAAAGAAATGCATGTGGTTTTTTTCGAAACTGTGCATGTGTAATAAAAACGGCAAGATGTTTGGGTTGTTCTTTTTGGTTATATTAAAGGAATGGCTTTAATACGCCGTCGTTCTCGTAACAGCGCGTCGTAGAATCATAGCCATACGCGCTTTTAACAACAAAAGGGCAAGTGTATATAAATAAGTAGATAGCGATATTGGGGCAGTGATGTGATAAAAATTAACACTTCGAAGTCCCTTCTTCTTCTCTCCCTTTTAGTAAATTCATTCTAGTGAGGTGAAGCTCTCTCTTACAAAAAAAGTGCTCATTTTCTCGGATCTCAGATCTTAGATCCAAACCCTTTCCATTGATCCAAAGGTAGATTTTGATTTCTTCCTTCTTCTCGATTTGGGTTTCCCTTTTTGCGAGCTGGATCTATCTGTTGAAAATTTATGAATTGGGTAAGATGTTGCTAAATTGGGTTAACGAAAACGTAGCTAAAATTTCATGGTGGGATCTGAATAGGTTTCAGGTTTTATGTGTGTTTTGTTTGTTTCCAATGGATCTGTGTTCTACGTTGATGGGTTATGTATGTGGGAGAAATTAATTTGATTGCTTTATTCTTATTCCATGTGGTGAGTGTGAGTGTTAGCTGTGTTGATTCAAAATCGATTTGTTTCATAGTGAAATGGCAAAGAGCGTTGTTCTGCTTTGTGTTCTCTGTCTGGATGTTCAGTTCAATATAAAGGATATTGATTGATCCAATTTAGTGGGTGTTGTTGTTGCGTTTTTTTTTTTGTAGATCTATTTATTAGCTTGAGCTTGTTGGGATCTTTAGTCATGGCGAGACGGCAAGTAGGTTCAACAAGACGTGTAGGAGATGGTGGAAGCTTCCCTTTTGCTGGAGCTTTGCACTCAAAGTCTCGATCTTCTCCACTATTATCTATTTGCCTTGCCCTTGTGGTATGGTTTTTTTTCTTGCCCTTTTGCTGGATATCAATGTTTTATATATGGTTCTAACTATAAATTGTTGTTTTGTGTGTTTTCAATTTCTAGGGGGCTTGCCTTCTCATTGGTTATGCTTACAGTGGTCCAGGTATGTATATGATCATCTTAGTATTGTATACTATGTCTTTTTGCACTCTGTACAGCTGCTCTATTAACGAATTCATATTTTACTCCATCACAGGTATCTTTAAAAGTATCAAAGAAGTCAGCAAAGTTACTGGTAATCCTTATTTCTCATTGTTCACTACATGTGCTTAAGTTAATGCCTTCATTCGCAATTGCAGTTTAACCTGTTCAAATGCTTGACTCTCGGGTTTGACATTTTTTTGTTGCAATTGTTTATGAATTCGCAGGTGACTATTCTTGCACAGCAGAAGTCCAAAGAGCCATTCCTGTTCTTAAGAAGGCTTATGGAGATGGCATGCGCAAAGTCTTGCATGTGGGTCCTGACACATGCTCAGTGGTTTCCAGTTTATTGAAAGAAGAAGAGACTGAAGCCTGGGGTGTTGAACCATATGACATCGAGGATGCAGATTCGCACTGCAAGAGTTTTGTGAGCAAAGGTCTTGTACGTGTGGCTGATATCAAGTTCCCTCTGCCTTACCGGGCAAAGTCTTTCTCTCTTGTCATCGTGTCAGATGCTCTGGATTATCTCTCACCCAAGTACCTGAACAAGACTGTGCCTGAACTCGCAAGGGTAGCTTCAGATGGTGTTGTTCTTTTTGCAGGTAAACTAACATAAAACTTGGTAAAAGGTGTTGATAACAAAAGTATATGTTTTTGGTTTCTAACTCTTAAAATTCAATTGTTCTAGGTCTCCCTGGTCAGCAGAGAGCTAAAGTTGCTGAACTGTCTAAATTTGGCCGACCCGTAAGTTTACTATACCCTGTTTTTCTGAGTCCTGATGACTAGATTAAACCATCCTTCCTGTTATTGTTTAGTGGCATTAGCGTACTACTACTATGTAATTAGTCATTAGCACCTTTTCATGATTCAAACATTGACATTTTACCTATCTTTCTTTAAGACAGAGACTATAAGTACAAGACCTAATACTAACACTCTTATTATTGTTGGCAGGCTAAAATGCGTAGCGCGTCGTGGTGGAACCGCTTTTTCGTCCAGACAAACCTAGAAGAAAACGAAGCACCAAGCAAGAAGTTTGAACAGGCTGTTTCCAAAGGATTATACAAACCAGCCTGCCAAGTCTTCCACCTCAAGCCATTACACTAACCAGCAGCCTCCAAAGCCTACTGGTCCACACTAAAGGATATTCACACATCACACGTAGAGCCGCACCCAAAAAAGAATAGCGTAATCGATATTCTCCTTGTATTTTGTAACAAGTCAGTTTTTTTCTACTTATTGTTTGAATCCGTCAACACAAATTTTCCTATTCAATTAAATCATAATTATTATCAATTTATCACCAGTAATCACCACATGAACACTTGCCGTCTTTGAAGCAATGAAACCTAAGGTTATCTCTTACAATGATCTCTCTACCTGCAACTGTAGACATAAACTTGATTGCATTGTGACAATCCCCACATATTCTCAAATTCTTCACCACAACTAATTCCTCTCCATCTCTTGTCGACATCAACCCAAAAGCCACAGCTAGCTTCTCGCTGTGATGTCCTAACCGCATCTCTTCTTCTCCTTCGCCTGCATCATCCTCCTTCACCATTGCCCATTTCTTATCCATCACATACCCAATTTTCTTCATCTTCTTCATCATCTCCTCTAGATACTCATTCACTTCCCGTATCATCGGATGAGACCAATCTTCTGCCACAAACACATGCTTCTTCTTCTTCACTTCAATCCAACTACATCCCGGCTTCTTCCTTATCCTTTTCCCCCTCATTGATTTCCTCACAGAGGCCATCTCTTCCCATTTCCCTGCATCTGCATACATGTTTGCTAGCATCACATACGGTGTGGCAGCTAATGGTTGCATCACCATAAGCTCATTAGCTGCTCTCTCTGCAAGAGCCATGTTTTTGTGTTTTCTACAAGCACCGAGCAACGCGGCCCAAGCAACAGAGCCTGGCTTATACGGCATTGCATCAATGAATCTCTCAGCCTCTTCTAGCTTCCCTGCTCTGCCTAAAAGATCAATCATACAAGAATAGTGCTCAGCCTCTGGTTCGATCTTGAATGTCTCCTTCATGGTGTTAAAGTACTTCTGACCCTCCTCGACTTTACCACAGTGTGCACAAGCAGAAAGAACAGCTACAAAGGTTATATTGTTAGGTGCAATACCCGAGTCCAGCATCTGTTGGTATAAAAGCAAAGCTTCTGTTCCATGTCCGTGCTGCGCATAACCTTTAATCATACAATTGTAAGACACGGCATTAAGTTCCATCATTCGATCAAATACACGCCTTGCATCTTGCAGGTTTCCACTTTTGTAATACAATGAAATCAATGCGTTGTGCACAGAGATTCTATTCGAAGGGATGTGAGATTTGATAGCCAAGCCATGAATCTGCTTTCCCTGAGAAGGAGAGGAGAGATTTGAGCAAGCGCTGGTGACACAGACAAAACTGCAATCATCAGGTCTGTGTCCAATACGTTGCATCTGTCTAAAACTCTTCACAGCTTCTTCAGAGAGTTCCTCGTTCATTGAATATCCAGAAATCATCGTATTCCAAAGAACCAAATCCGGCGATAGGATCTCTTGAAACACCTCACATTCAGACATACCGTCACGACCCCCACATTTCGAGTAGAAATCGATCAAACCACTTCCCACGTGTGAATTCTGGTGAAACCCTGCCTTGATCAGCTTACCGTGGAACTGACGTCCACCTATCAAACAATCCAAGCTCGTGAGAGCATTTAAAACACTAGCCAATGTAAACATATCGATCTTGAACCCTTTAAAGATCATTTCTTTATACAAATCTAAGGCCTTTGCTCCTTCCTTGTGCTGCCCGTAAGCCACAATCATCGAGTTCCACGAAACTTCATCTCTTAATTCATCCATCCCACAGAACACCGACACGGCCTCTTTCAAAAGCCCGCCTTTACTGTAATACGTAACAAAGGCGTTATTCACAGAAGAGTAAGAATCAAACCCTCCGGAGACAGCGAAACAATGAAGCTGCTTTATCAATTCAACACGGCCACAGCAAGCTGCTATCAACCCTGATAACGTAAACCCATCAACCTCAAATCCCAATTCTCTCATTCTCATAAACAGAACCATCGCTGCAACAGTTTCTCTAGTATCAGCGTAACCCGAGATGAGGATATTGTAAGAAACAGTGTCCGGTTTCGGAATTTCGTCGAACAACTGACGTGCAATATGGATTTTGGAATCTTTCGCGTAAGCTTTGACGATTACATTGTAAGAGAAGACATTGGGTTCTTCCGTGGAGTCGAACGCGGCTCTTGCGTAGGAAAGACAACCACACTTGGAGTAAAGATTCACGAAGTGGTTTGAGAGGTAAGTGGAAGAACCCACGATGGACTTCACGTAGAGCGCGTGAAGTGATTTCCCAGTGAAGAGATCTCTCTCCGCTACAGATTTTAGTAGAAGGTCTCGAAAAGATTTGAACTTCCATGGCGTCTGGTTCATCTAATAGTTACTACTACAAGTGATTCTCAGAGATTGTATGTAGTAATCACTAATCACTCGGTTTCTACTTTCTCGCATTTGCAGTTCAAATTTTTTGGGTTTACATTTAAAGGGTGGTCCCTTTACATTTATTCACCTTTTAACATTTAACCAATCAAAATCTATAATCTAATAGAACAAATACAATATCTATTTTTTAAATATTATCTATATAAAAAAACTAATAATATACTATCGAATTTTTATTTTACAAGATTATACGGTGGGTTTGAGTTTATAAAAAAAATAAGGTTTATATTTGACAATCAAAAAAAGTTTATATGTGGATTTAAGTTTATAAATGAGAATTAGAGTTAGATTTTATAACCAAAATAGATATATGACGGATTGGATTTATAAAAGTGGAGTAGGATTTAGATTTTACAATTAACGAGATTATGTGTCAGTTTAAATTTATAAAGAAAAATTAGGGTTTAAATTTTACAATTTTAAACGTGATTATATGTTGCTTAAATGAAGAATAAAATTTAGATGTTATAATTAAACAAAGTTATTTATCTGTTTGGGTTTATAAATGATAATTAAGATTTAGATTTTATAACTAAATGAGATTTTATGTCGGTTTGTTCAACTAAATTAATATTTTTATTATGATTTTTTTAATATGCTTCATTTGTTTAATTTATGTTTAAATGTAATATGACATGGTGCAATATTGCAATTCCATTAGCTGATAAAACAAGAGGGGGTAACGGTTCACCACTGGGTGATAAACCTAAATATTAGTCGTTCTGTTTTCAGAAGAAGAGAATTAAACAAAGTCATAGTTTAGTTTCGGCTCTTAGTCTTTTCAGTTTAAAGCATATATTTTATAGATTCATTTACTTTTCTTATTTTTTGTTATTACTATTTTGCACATCAATTTCGTTTTTTTTTCTAGGGTAAATTTAGAAAATATCCTCTTTTTATTTAGATTTTTGCAAATACCTTTTTTATTATTATTTTTAAAACAATTTTTAAATACGTAAAATTAATAATATAATCTTTTTCAGCCCCGACGCTGACCCAATGTAAGCACCATGTCCAATCCAAATTCATTTTTTTTTGTTTATATTTTTACCCTAATTATTTAATAAATCTGAATTGAATTAATAAAACTATTTAGATTTTAACCTAAACTTAAACATGTTGTTACCTTCTTCTTTTTTGGCAACTCATCATTGCTTTTCCAGTTCTCTTTAAAATCTAGTAAGTAATTCCAATATCCAGTGAGTAAAAATTTTATTTTTCTCCTAACAATGTCTTATTTTTCCTAGTATTTTTTTTTCTATAAAATCAGTTATATCAATCGATGAGTTACGATAGAAGGATTGGCTAAAAATAAATTGTGACGATGATGCAAAAGAACTATCGCATCGGATGTAGACGATGTGTAAGTCAACCCTGATTTTACTTAAACAGTAATAATTAACCAAAAAACTATATTTTAAATACCAAAACAATTTATTGGTAGTAATTAAATATTTAATTTTTACAAAGTTGTTATATAATTAACAATTTTAGAAATTTATGATCCTAAATATTTTTTAGAAAATAATAATGAATAACAACATTATACCGATATTAATTCATGTGTTATTATCATGGTATAGATTTTAATGATTTATTATTAGTAAAAACTAAAAACACATTAAATAGTTTAATTTGTAAGTTTTTGTAAATGAGAATCATTTAATTGAGGCAAAATTTGGTGAAATGTTGTGTTGAAAAATGGGCTTGGAGCGTTGATTATTTTTCTTTATATAAAATGAAATATATTAAGCGATAGACTTTCTAATATATTTATGTAGATATTATCTTGTATTTTTAAATATATAAAATCAATAAAACATATTTGTGTTAATATATATATATATATATATTACTATAATAATTATTCTTTCGAATTTTGTTTATTATTTATTTTTTAAATTCGATTTTAGTGTTGATTACTAAAAATGTATGTTTAAATTTAAATATGTAAAAAACTGTTATTTTAAATATAAAAGTTTTAATTTTTATTAAAAATAGAAAATGAAGTATTTTTCAAGGTATAACTCAAAAACATATACTTTTCAAAATGACTCTTTTTCTATATGTGGATTTATTCTGAATAAAAACAACTGGACAACAAAATCACTCTATATGTGGGATTACCCTTTTCTTTTTTTAATAACATCCATCCACAATCTATGTCTTAAATCTCCAGTATGCTATTTTGTTTTCAAAATATTGGTTTTATCTGAACTATGATGACAAAGATATATACATTCTGACTTGATTGAACGAGGAAAATTTTATTGAAAAAAAGACTCAAATCAAATCTACTTTTTATGTATGCGGATTCATTCAGAATAAATCCACATAACTCTCAAATGATTTTCTAGTTAATTATGATGCAGAATTATTTCCATGCACTGTCCTTAATGAGGGATATTTCCATGCACTGTCGTTAATAATGGTTTTATTCAACTCATTAACATTTTCAGAATTTGCCCTAATAGATTTATAATCATAATCATAATCATAATCATATAATTTATTGAAGGTGTTTTTGAGTTCATTGAAAGAACTAAGAAAAGACAACTCATTCATTGGGTTTATCTTGTTATGTCATCGTTAAATCAACAACAACACTAATAGTAATTGATCCAAATTTTGCAAACCTAATCAAAAACTAACTAAACAAATAGAGAACATCTATATCTCTTCTTCTTCGATCACCTTAACCATAATGACTTTATCAACTCTGATTAAAAAATAGAATATATTTTATTCGTCTAAATCATCACATTAAAAAGATGGCTGCCAACATATTTTGTACAAAAAATTCTTAAATTGATATTAAGGATGTATTAAACTTTTAAAGAGATTTTGAGGCTAAATTTTATATGTTTTCTGTATATCATACTAATAAAGAATATTCAAGATCTTTAATCTGACTTTCTTGTTATGTTATTGTTTTATAGTTTGATTAATAATTGTATAATTATATGGAGCGGATTCCTTTTTTTATGGTTTACGTTTTCTTCGGCAAGGTAGCCAATTTTTCAAAATATCCAAACTCGATCTTCTTGATATTTTTTCCAACAATTAATTTAGATTACGTATTTTATCCATAAAAAGTTGTTTAGAGATTACGAATACATATATACATTTATATATTTAATAATGTGTAATTCATGTATTTTTGGTGAGTGGAAATTAAAGCATCTGTAAAACAAAACTAAAGTCATGGTCTTTTGGGTTTAGTCCCATATCTGTTCTTTTTTTCTTGTTTTTGGTCAAATTTCCCCCACTAATTAAAACCGTTTATTGAACTCGAGCTTAATTAAGTATACGACCATACCATAGTAACAATTATAAACATTTCAGATTATATTTCAGATGATCCCCGAAATACAAGGTGAAAGTACCCCCAACACATTATCATGACATTCGATCTAAAAATAGTTTTTGTATTGTTTTGGTCGCTAATTCACTATCATGCAGTATGGGCGGTGACAGAAAACGCGTTTTATGGAAACATTATTTTTATTTGACTAAGTGTAAAGCTTCACCAATCATTATTGTAGACTTTATAGTTGTTATTTTATCTCATGTGTTTGTGTAATATAAAAATTTCATAGTAATATTATTAAACTTCCTCCGAAATTTTAGAACATTTTAGTCCAGTTCTATGTATTAGCTATGCCATTTCACACAAACTATTTTTAAAATGAAATGATTGAATTTAACTTTATATATATAGACGTAGACATAAAGATATGTTTAGATTTGTATAAGATTAGCAGAATATATAAGAGTATATGTAATTAGGTATAGAACTAAAACAGCAAATCGACACTTTCAATAATAGTATGTTGAATATTCTTTACTACCAAATCTTTGATTTTTTTAAGTTCATGAAAACAATAAATGATAACTGATAAATTATTAGTTACGTCAAGTGAAAAACGGAAGTTGTCTCTCCCACATGTACATGACGAGACAATTAAACTAACTTGTTCAAAGGAAACAAAAAAAAAAAGTATATATACCTCCCACAAACCTCAAGCAACTACACTCCACATCTCACTTTTCACCAACTAACTAAATCCTAATTAATATAACATATCTCTCACAAGACCGTTCTCTCGTCCTTCATTACCATCTTTCATATCAAACCAAACATTCTCTAATTAGTTTTCATTCTTCTATCAAGAAAATGAAACAACTGTCGACAAAGGTGACAAGCAATGCTCATGGACAAGACTCTTCCTACTTCTTGGGATGGGAAGAATACGAGAAGAACCCTTACGACGAAATCAAGAACCCTAATGGGATTATTCAAATGGGTCTTGCGGAAAACCAGGTAACTATAACTTCGTGTCTTTGACCGATATCGACAAATCTTTGTTGTATTTATTTTTGTTACTTAATCTATATGATATTTTTTGTATGCAGCTATGTTTTGATCTCATAGAGACATGGTTAGCTAGGAATCCGGACGCAGCGGGACTGAAGAAGGACGGCCAATCCATTTTCAAAGAGCTTGCTCTCTTCCAAGACTATCATGGCCTACCCGAATTCAAGAAAGTAAGTAAATGATGTTTTTCTCTTGAACTTATCAATAATAAAAAATATGTAACTTAAGACACGAGTAGCTTAATAGTGTCTTTTGTCTGTAGGCTTTGGCAGAGTTTATGGAGGAAATAAGAGGAAATAGAGTAAGATTTGATCCAAGCAAGATTGTCCTAGCTGCTGGTTCAACCTCTGCTAACGAAACTCTAATGTTTTGTCTCGCGGAACCCGGCGATGCTTTCCTCTTACCCACTCCTTACTATCCAGGGTAATTTTTACACCCTAATTAATTAAGTTAAAGATATTCACTTTCTTATTTCCCAAGAAACATGAGCTGACAGTATTTTATTCGCTTATGTATACAGATTCGATAGAGATTTGAAATGGAGAACGGGGGCAGAGATCGTACCTATTCATTGCTCAAGCTCTAATGGGTTCCAAATAAAGGAGTCAGCTCTCCAACAAGCTTATCAACAAGCTCAAAAGCTTGATCTTAAGGTCAAAGGAGTTCTGGTTACAAACCCGTCTAACCCTCTTGGCACTATGTTGACCAGAAGAGAAATTAACCTTCTCGTTGACTTCATTTCTTCCAAAAACATTCATCTCATAAGCGACGAGATCTATTCAGGTACCGTTTTTGGGTTTGAACAGTTTGTGAGTGTCATGGATGTCTTAAAAGACAAGAACCTTGAGAACAGCGAAGTCTCCAAACGAGTTCATGTTGTTTATAGTCTTTCCAAAGATCTCGGTTTACCGGGTTTTCGTGTTGGTGCAATCTACTCCAACGACGAAATGGTTGTTTCCGCTGCAACAAAAATGTCAAGTTTCGGCCTCGTGTCGTCTCAAACACAGTACCTTCTCTCTGCATTGCTTTCAGACAAGAAGTTCACAAGTAAATACCTCGACGAAAACAAGAAAAGACTCAAGATTCGTCAGAAGCAACTCGTCTCCGGTCTAGAAGCTGCAGGGGTTACTTGTCTTAAAAGCAACGCTGGTTTGTTCTGTTGGGTTGACATGAGACATCTCTTGGACACAAACACATTCGAAGCAGAGCTTGAGCTCTGGAAGAAGATCGTATATGAAGTCAAGCTAAATATTTCACCCGGTTCATCGTGCCATTGTACTGAACCGGGTTGGTTTAGGGTTTGTTTCGCCAACATGAGTGAAGATACACTCGATTTGGCGATGAAGAGGCTCAAAGAGTACGTAGAGTCAACAGATAGTAGAAGAATGATATCTAAAAGCAGCCATGAAAGGATCAAGAGTTTGAGGAAGAGGACTGTCTCTAACTGGGTTTTCCGGGTTTCATGGACCGACCGTGTACCTGTTGAGCGATGAAACTAAATTCATCTTCCCAAGTTAAGACAAAGCAAATCTTCCTATACCAACTCATTTTAAAAAATATAATTCGTTTTTTAATATTGGGAAAATGTATATTACATTATATACATTTTCTTGAATATTATTCACTATATTTTTTTTTTTTTAATATCACTATATTATATTCATTTCTTTATACTATATATGTTTGGCTGAGAATTTGTAAGCCAGTTTTTTATTTGGATGTAAGTTGTACTATCATTAAGTGCACTTGATCCAAATTTATTTGTAATGGCTATTTATATATCTATCTCTTGTAATGTCAATAAAAGCTACGTGTTTATCCATGAAAATGTTAATAGATATGTCCATTTTCTAAATTAATTGTTTACATGTAATACTGTAGTTCATAAATTTTGATATCTCTTGTAGTGTACAAATATCAACCATGTACGTATATATATATAACACACACATTAATTTTATAATTTGTAACGTGTAATAGGTTCTCCTTTGACTCAAATGATCGTTAAGTAACAGAAACTAGTTAAATTGCAACGGAGAAAACCAATAGAATACATAGTCAAAGACTCAGTCCTAGGCCAACTTAGTTTACTTTAATGGAACAAAATATATAGGAAAGCAGTTCGGAGTAACATATAGAGTACAGAGTACTCCTAAATCTGGCTTCTAAGTTTTTTAAAACAATCAAAACACATGAAAGTTAATTTCGATTTGTTCAAAATTTCTTTTTGAGTCAACTTCTCGTTTTTCACTTATCAGCAATAACAGTACTTTATCAATATATTATGAATCAAGTAACTCTTTATTTAAAGTATAGTCGATCATTTATCAATTTATCATATACCGGTCAAAGATTATGATGCTTTTTTTCGTAGACATGATATTGTCAAACTAAATTATTCCAAAAACTACATGTGCTTTGTAACCTTTTTGTTGGTACTGCTACGAACGAAATAATCGAACTCATACTACGTAGATTTAATAAAATATCGTTCATCAACTTTTTTCTTAATAAAAAAATAAGAGAAATAAAATCTAACAAGATATCCAGTATGACGATTTTGTTCCCTTCTGTATCAAAACCGGAGAAATCGGCCGTTAAAGACATATAATGATCCTTACATGTGAGATCATTATATTGGTCGTTGGGTTGTACAACATAAGGTACTTTCCAATTACAGAGATAATATAGACACGTAATATTGATTTTGAGAATTTTGGTTGATATTCTTATGATCTGAGAATTTCTAATCAATGATGTTATTGATTGCATACGACCCATCCAGAACTTGGTCTTACTAAAGAAAATACTAAATTTCGAGATTTGTGATGTGGTCTCGATATGATTCAGATCACAGATATCTATAAGAACAAGCAATCTGGTCGGTTGGTTTTATAACGCTAGATCGAAATCGTAGATTCACATATTTTAGTTGGGGAATAATCCCTTGTCATTGTTTGACATTTGTTCAAAATAAAACAAATTCTTAATTATACATTTTAAGCTTTAGTTAATGTAAAGTTATTTTTTCAAAAACACATTAACATGTTAAGTTTGAACGAAGAATGCAGTCAGGTGGGTTTCACGAGCCTAGGCCATAACTTGCACATGCCACCCCATGACATATGAAAGTACAATAGAAAAATATATAAATATCTAGTCTTCTTAATGTATGCATGAACCATAAACTAATAAAATTGGGCCACAAAGGCCTTGTATTAGTAATCAGCTTTCGATTAATTTTAAAGACGGATACATATATTGCGACCAAAACTGGTGGGTGTAACGAGAAAAGTTTTTGGAGGCCTTTCAAAATGAACCCAGAAAACAAAACCAAAGCTTAGAGCTCTTATGCTAAGGTTATGAAAATCATGCATGGCCAATACATAATATAGAGAGGGGTGAACCAATTGTGAGGTTTCCATATGGAACCAAGTAAGTAGTAATGTAGTATACTAGTTTATAGTTACGACACATACATGGTTTGCTCTATAATTTCATAACGAAGAAGTTTTCCATAAAATATGATTACCATGTAAAACTGGATTATATCTGTTTGCTGCCATAAGCTAGCTGAGCAGATGGCAAGAAATCGTCAAACACTAAAACAATTCGATTATTCCATTTACACTATCCTCTTTTAACTAACATAAAATTCCGTTCCCACAGTAAAGTATTCCAATATTTTCTCTAAGAAACAGATTTATTTTTTCTCTTTTTGACGTCCAGAGATTTCTTTCTTTTTAAGAAAAAGACATTTTTTCTAAGCAAAAAACTTTGGAAAATAGAATTAATTAACGTGCTAGTGAGTGTCGACATCGGGTGGATTATTAAATCAAAATTAATTATGTTGTAAGAAAATCCTTTTGATTAGTTTTATTTGACAAAGTCCTTTAATTGTATTTAAGCATGCAAGCAAATAACTTTCGTTTTTTATTTGTCGCCCAGCATATGTCGCCGAGCCAATCAAGGTTTTATATGGCTTTGTTTACATATACGTCGAGGGGTTTTTGACAGAATGTATAAATTAGTAATCTATTACTTAAGGGTTATTTTATCTAATCCACTTAGTTTTATACTAATATAGATTTCGTTCCTATATTCTTGAATTTTTGTTTCTTGATTTCTTCTTCTCCGTTATTATTCTCTTTTCTTTCTTTTCTTTTTGCTTTATAGCTTGACCCAATACGGAGATAACGATATATATTATATAAAAGATTCGGCAATGTTGGAACTTTTGGATTTGTTTTTGTTAAAGTGGAATTTTTGGATCTTATGAATAAAATGAATTAATAATAAGGTTATAAATTATAGAACATGCAATATATAAAGTGTAATTTTTTGTTACTTTTCTTTTGGTGTGTATAATACACTTTCATTTTTTATTTAGACTATTAAAGTTATTAAAAAAACTGTTGTCTTATAGCAGTCATTTTTTTTCTTTCAAATTATAATTAAAAAAAATTAGAAGCCGATGTAGGATTAAAAATTATTCAATTTTCTCCTCTTTTTTTTCCAACTTCAAATGTCCAACAAAGAGAAAACAACCAGCTTGAAAAAAAAAACAGTAACCAAAGTGAAGAAGATAAAGAAAGAACTCTCTTCTTTAATATATCTGTTTTAGTTATTTGGAAAGATTACTTGTATTTTAAATTTTGTTGACATACACATGATAATATGATATACGTACATTTTCATGCATTTTACGTAGCTAGCTCTGGAAAATGTTCAAATTTGTGTTACGGTAAACTTTCTTTTTATGATGACCTTTCTTTGAAAATAATTTAGTCTTTATGGTAGGTAAAACATGATTCAAAGAATACATATACATATATATATATATAAATATATAAAGTGTGTGTGTGAATTGTGTAATATCACTACAAAAAAAGGTGTATTACATCAATTAAATTATATCACAAACTAAATGATACTAATTTAAATTACTTATTGATAACTGATACAAAATATCTAATTTAACATCAGTTAGGATAATTGATATTAATATTAATTTCTTTGACATCAATTCATCAAAACTGATGCAAATTTATATTAGTTTGTATCACTTTCAAAATATTGATACAAATATATATATTCCCATCACATGAATAATTGATGTATTAACTAATTTTTACTAACATCACTTATAATATTTTTTTTAAATTACATCAATAAAAAATGATGCTGATAAAATTTATATAAATTACGCCAAAGTTAATTATGCGATTTAGTTTCGACTGTTAAAACTGATGTATTTTTTACCCTTAATTTGCCTCATTTAAAATGGTTGACACTAATAAAACCAACTTTACTTTATTAAAAAAAAGAAAATATTAAAAGAATAATGTTTGCATCGATTTTTCAGTAAATGATAGAATATATATCCAATAAACTGAGCGGTAGTAAATTTTTATTGGGCGAGAGATTTTTAGCAAACAAATAATTGTTATTTACTAGTTTCCTTAGTTAACCGAAATTTATGGCAAGAAAAAATCTTTTTGATCAATATCTAGCAGTTACAATATCTTCCAATTTAATATTTTTGTTACAATATCTAACATTTACAATATCTCCTAATTAATAAAACCTACTACGAAAACCAAACCTTATAAAAAACTTCTCCTCATCTTCTATGTCAGTCATATACTTATGTGAAATCAGATTTCTTTGTGAGTCCAGCTTTCTCTGAATAAACTCCATTTTTCCGGTGAGGATGTTGAACCTCTCGGTTAAAAAACACTCCTGTTGGCATCTCAAAGATTTTTATTTTTAAAATGTGATGATGACGTAGTATTCTTCTACTTGTGTCTTACGGAGGAGACATGTGCTTCTGGCGAAGATTGGGAGTGAATCCAACCGGAACTTTTTTCCTCCACGGCAGTCGCCGGTGCAGCAAACGAGAAATCTGTTTTCTTGGCGGATGGTTGTTTTGGTGAAGGAGAGTAATTAGGGACGGCAGTGGCTTGTTGAGAAGAGGGGGAGTTTCTTGACCGCAGAAGCAGTGGTTGTTATGACAAGGCTTCAGATTTTGGCCGCTTGAGTTTTCATAATATCTTTTATTATCCTATTCTCTATTTTTTTTTCTATTAAGTAATTTTGTTGTTTTGGTCAGCTATTATAATTTTAATTATTATTTTCGTAATTGTACATTTGTACTACAATTTCTTCAGTTATTTTATTTTTAGTTTTAAATATTTTTGTAAATGACTCAATTATCAAAATTATTAAAATTTAAATTAATTTTAACATCGATTTATGTAAATAAAATAATTATTAAAATCAAATAATCAAACCAATAGAAATATATAAAATCAAATAATTATTAAAATTAGTTTTAATATCAATTATTTATAACTGATAAAAATATTTAACATCACTTATTATAACCGTAGCAAATATTTATGTTATTTATATTAATTGATGCAAAATTTAGATCACTTTTTGTAACTGATGCATGTTAACATCATTTAAGAAAAGCGATGTAAATATTTTGTATATTAACATCAGTTTGAAAAAATTGGTACAAATTATTTGCATCAATAAAAATGTAAATCATTTGTTAAAGTGATGCAAATTAAATCTGATACAAATATTTAAAATAAATGATGTTAAACAATGTAGTGTATGTCCATGCCTATGACACATTCTGCAGTCCACTGAACTAATGCAAATGGCTTACGTGCATGATTTTCATCACTAGGTCCCTTTTTCCCCAAATCACGATTAACAATATATAATTACATACATTAGGATAAGAACTTTTCCACGCGTCTAGAAATTACGACTCCACTGGAAGTACATATTTTAAAAATTTTGATAACAAATTTCAACTACATTCATATATACAAATAAAAAGCATATACTAATAAGATTTCTTATATTTGAATGTATCGACAATTTCATTATTTGGCAGTATGTAATGCAACACTAAAACAATATGAATATATGATATTTACTATTTAGGGACTTCATGGGTGCATGGGTTTATACAAATTATACGTATTAAATTAAAGGAGAATAATTGCATAATTATGTTTGTCATTTTGCTGTTTGAAGAGAATGTTTGGAACATCCAAATGACTTGTCTTTCGGGAGACTAGTATCGTAATACTCTCTTTCTTATTTATAATTGATCTGTTTGTTTTTTTTTTGTCTAACCATTGGGTCACAACTGACCGGCCCATTAGCCAAATTTCTATATTCGTAGAAACCGAAATTCGATCTCATGTGTGATAGTATCTTCTACAAATGGATTTACCTCATGCAACTGCGTTAAGATCATTTCACCATCTGTTTTTTTTTTGTAATACGATCTTTGAAAACGTCATTTAATTTCTATATCATCCCATTTGTCCTATACAAGGGAATATACGAAGATCAAACATAATATCTTCTTTTGTGTTGAACCGTGAAGTCTAGTCTACTCCTAGCTTCTAGGACTGAACGAATTGTTTGAGATCAACAAAAGATATATCTTCTCTTTTTAATTATTCTCTACGTATATGTATTTATACTTTTTTTGTTTTTTTTTTTTTTTTTGGTAAAAGGTATATGTGTTTATACTGTTAACTTCTACATATAAACACAAGTTTTGGATGATTTTAAACAATAAACGGGAAAAATAAACTTGTGCATGTTTGAAAGAAATTTGGAATGTCTCTTAAATTAATGTCATGTTTTTTTCTACATAATATAGGCGAACTCAATTGTTGTTTACCGAAAATTACACTGGACAAATACAAGTTTTGGCACAATATATTTTCAAGCGACAGTGTCACTTTAGGACTTTCTCAAATTGATTTGATTTTTGAATAGGCAAACGTATGTGCCTAACTCGTAAGAGAAAACAGAATTTTCGTATGACATCATCATTTGATTTTGTGAGGAAACAAGAAACAGACTAGTGACTTGCTAGGAAGAGAGAGAGAGGTGATGTCTTTGAGAAGTTCAGAGTTGCACACATTCATTTATTTGGTAATCAAAACTTTTCTTTTTTGTCAAATGGTTAGGTATTCTTAACCTTATTAAATCCATATATATATATATATATTAACTCTTAATTTTTATTAACATCAATATGGTTTCCAGCTAAATGCTTTGCACAATCCGACATCCAGGTAATAACCCTAACGAATCCGAGGGGATCCTAATTATACAACAATTATTCGAAAAAGTAGGATGATCAACATACAATCAATGAATCCAACCACATACATGTGGATCGATCCGACCATATATATACGTGCCAAGAACCCAAAAGCATCATTTAAGAAAAAAAAATGTATTCCGTCTGTCTCTAATACATTTATGTTTTAGGATTTATTTTTGTCTCTCAAAGATTCATGTTGTAGAATAAAAAACTAAAACAATTATACTACTTTATGCTTTTTGACACATGTCATTTGTCTATTAGTTTATGGTTTCTCTATCCACCAAAAAGTAATTATAAATTAATTTACAAATAAAATTTAAAAAAAAAATTTAAGTGTGATAGTGTTGAAACATCAATCTATGTGAGACAAATGGAATATATAAATACACTTTGCCCAATATGTATTATCATTATATATATAGATGGAAAGTTGGAAACGTAACACGTGATGATCCCATATAACATGCACATTACAAAGTTCTTACTTTTTAAAAAATAACAATAACAAAATTTTGTCAAGTATGTGAATGCGATTACTTCGTTAGGATCTCTCTTGTAGGAGTTCTACATAGACATATCAATAAAAAGTTTTGAAAATAGATCGTTATTCCATATATATATATACTAATATACACGTACCCTATTACCCCAATTAATAATAATGACGTACGGTTCATGTTGAGAATAGTTAATTAACAAAATTGCTTCGAATCGGAATAAACAAGAGAGCTAATGTCCTCCCAACTAATGGTGCTTTGATCTGCCGAAGTACTTGTGGCGGCTCCTGAGAACAAGTCGATGGTTTCGGCTTGGAAATTCCCGAACCACTGATGATCAATAATTGTGTTAAGCAACGGAGAGTTTGCGTTGGTGGTCAATATCGAGTTCATGGGGAAACCCTCTCCTGATCCTAAGTGGTTATGATTAGGATCTAACAAGAGTTGAGAGAAGGAGAGATGATCAAAAGCGTTTGTCATCGAATCTTGATGATGATGATGAGGGTTTGCCCTCTCCAGTTCTTGATCTTCGATCTTGACCATGATCGCTGGCTTAATATCTTCTTGGTCGCAGAACGAGTTGGTTTGATTCATGACAAGAGTTGGTACATGAACGAGTTGATGATGTAGTGGCCATGTGAACATTGCTTGGTCTTGTCTCATCATGAAAGAAGTTTGAATTTGTTGTTGTTGTTGTTGTTGTTGTCTCTTCATCATCACCATCATCTCTTGCTGCGCCATACAAGCTTCTTGAAGCTCCTTGCGTTGTTTGCTGATAAGTTTCTTCTTAAGCCTTGTGTTCCAATAGTTTTTTATATCGTTATCTGTTCGTCCCGGCAATTGAGCAACGATTATAGACCACCTTTAAACATCATCACATAACTACGTAATTAAGAGTTTTCTCAAGATTTTCACCCAAAAAAAAAAAAAGAGTTTCCTCAAGATATTTTGACGATATATACATGAATAACGTATATGAATAGTACCTGCTACCAATGGTAAGATAAAGGCTACAAATGATGTATTCTTCTTCCTCAGAGAAGCCACCATGCTTGATGTTTGGTCTAAGATAGTTAAGCCACCTCAGCCTGCAACTCTTCCCACATCTCTTCAACCCTTAATTAAACCAACCAAGAAATGATTATATAAACAAAAAGCCTCTTTAATTTAATTATCAATTATTCTTTACTAAAGAGAGATAGATCAGAATCATCAAAGATACTACTATGAACTTAAAAATAGTTAGAAAAGTATTAATACCAATCTTGTGAGGCAAAGCGATCCAATTGCCTCCTGTGCCATTCTTTTCAATGTAGGATTTGAGCTTTGCATCTTCCTCAGGAGACCAAGGCCCTTTCTTCACGTTCGCTTTGTCACAGCATGGTGCTCTTCCCATTCTCCTTCTCCTAGTGAAGTCTTGTTCTTGATCTTGGTATTGTTCTTGATATCTGCCTTTGTTTATCCCTCTCTATGACAAAGATTATATATGTTGGTGGGTATGATGGTGCGTAAGCTATATAGGGAAAATATTATGTGAATGCAGAAAAGAAAAAAGGAGGCTATATAATAGCTGGAGGAGATGTCAAAAAGTCTTTGTAAGAAATTATGTCAAAAAGTAGGGAAGTTTTAATAAAATTAAAATAAAATTAAATTAAAAACCAAAAAGTAACTTTTGGGAATTTTTAATGTTATTATTGTAATCCAACAAAATTAAATACTTATACAATAGTGAGAAATGGCAGAAAAGATAAGGAAGACTATTGCACACGCAAGTCGTCAAAGAAATTTCTCTTCATTTCTTCCTAAATATATCGATACGTTCAAACTCAATTATTTTGTCTTTCAAATCATGAAAAACAGTTACATGGTTTTGACAGCATCTGCTTTAGGCCACATGTTATATTGTAGTTTTTTGGAGTAGTTATTAAAGAATTTCTCTTAGCAAGATGGTTATGTAGGCTCAAAATGCATTCAAGTTAGTGGGTTCGAACCCCAAATAGGCATTATTTTTATTTTATCTTTTGTTTTTAACTTTTAAAATTATATAATTTATAGTTCATAAATTTAGAAAACACTACGTATAAAAATTGCTTTAGGCCACTATTTTCACTACGTATAAAAATTGACAGCACTTTAGTCTTTACACTAAAGTTACTTATGATAAAGTAAATATATATATATACATTTTTTTTTTGGTCAAAATATATATACATTATGAGGGTCTTTTAACTACGTCTTTGCGGTTGAAAATGAAACGATGGGTACCAAAATTGGCTAGATCAACAAAATTCGTTATGGTAGGTCAACAAAATTGCCAAACCGAAGAAATTCTACCCCATATCAGGTAAACTAATTTATCCTAGTTTAAAACAATAATAAAGAATACAGTTACTGTTTATAGATTATAGAGTACTTATCAAATTAGACTGTTTAACTGAAATATATGAATTAACTACACAGTTACTTACTAATCATCATCACGTAGCATTTTGTTTATTTATTTCCGTTGCATGTTACAATTAACTTTCTATTGTATTAGAAATGGTGTGATTTTAACAATCACGACGAACATTTCCACGTATAACTCCATAATGAAAAACATGATATATGGTTGTTCTTGGATACATCCAAAAATAATTTACAGAATTTAATAATTTTCCTCTATAAAAAGTAGTCAAAAGTATTCAGGACTCAGAAGGCTGATATACCGGTGTGGTATACATTCTGAAAAATTTTAAGTTCTAATTATGAAATTAGAAAACATCCGAGGTTGGAAATATTAATATCTAACTATGCAATATACAACATGCACATTTGGCTGGTTGGATTAATGATACTTACAAAAAAAAATTTGGGGGGAGTGATGTTTGATTTGTAATATTTTCTTTTCTCTAATTTTCATGATTATTCTAAGGTTTGCAAAAATATGAAGTTTATTGTTTTACTAGCATATTTTACTTGTGCATCATATAGAAAATCTTCGTCAAACTCAAAAACAATCTCTTTCCAATTGGATTTTTGTGAGTGATTTTGCAATAGAGTGAACTCAAAATTCTAGAGATGGAATTCAAATCGTTTCCGTTCAATCTGGCATCGTTGCTGAAAAACAATTGCAATTAATCAGTTTTTATATTTGTTTACAAAATAGTAATGATTTGTTTACTCACTCGTTTAATAATAATGATTTGTACTGACTAAGCTCAAAAGGGTGGATCTTTATATATTATTGGGTGTTTCAAAGTCTATGTGTCACGTCAAAACTATATGTAAAATATAGATATGTGATACAAATATAATATATTAATAATTAGTAGTAAATTGTTTTTTATGTGATAATTGTTATTAGGACTTACGAGTGTTCATCCATAATTAAAGAAAAAAAAACAGATTTGAATTGAATATACTCATTTTATCTATATCCAAAAACTCAGAATATCATAAAACCAAACCAAATATGAAAAAACAAAGTATACTATCATGCAGTTCGTACTGATGGCGAGATTCCGTTTCCACACTATAAATGGAGGCTTGATAAGTGTCTTTCCTTCATCAACTAAAAAAATCAAAGAAATTTAGTACTTGCACCTATCCTCTTCCGTTAATGAAGTAGATGAAATAAATCAGAAAATAGATTTTATTTAAGAATGAAATTTTATTGGAACTGTCCATATCCGGTTCATCTTTCGGAACCATATCAAATCCCAGATTTGATAAAATATGATGAATTGAGACGGTATTTTGTAAATACTAATTAACTAATTTACTGTCTTTCTTAGTTAAACTTAATAACCGACTCTTCTCGAGGAACATAAAAGGTTGACTTACGTTGAGATTTGACATAAAAGTTTTAAAAGTCAAAAAAACACTTTGGACAAATAATGTCATAAGTGGTTTATTGAGATTTTTTTTCCACTTTATATATGTCATTTTTATATAGAACTATAAAGTTTATCACTGAAAAAGTAAATAAAGTTTTGAGCTTTATAAAGTTAAGGGAAATTTTGTGAAGATTTCAAACCATTACCCATTGGTAGGAATTGGTCTCGTTTCGTAGGCCATCTCTTTTTTCCAATTTTCATATAATATATAAAACACACAAAAATCATAAGAACTCTGCTTTTATCAGGATTCTGCCTTCTCCAACCAATTCTACAGGTCTTACTTTCCACAAATAAAACATGAGATACTTGCTGTTAAAGGCCGGTTGTACGGGCATCCTTAACGCTACATCAGTTGTAATGGTATTAGGGAAGTTAAAATATTTAAATAATAGTCTACACTTAAGAACACACCATTCAACAGTTTTTGCAGAAGACCAATTTTCTATTTCTTAAGAACAGTTGTACCCACTATTCAAAAATTTTATTATTTTAAAACCCTTAAGAACACACCATGTGTTGTAGCGATGAGAATGGTCTAAGGGTGTGTTGGGTGTGTCAGTTTGCCCTGGGCGTTCGGCGGATTCGGGTTATTCGGGTCGGTTTGTTCGGTTTTGAGAAAACTCGGTTTTTGGAAAATTCTGCCGAATTGAACCGAAATTAAATTCAGTTCGGGTCAATCGGTACTCGGTTTGTTCGGGTCGGTTATTAGGTTTTAAATCAGTTCCGAATTTAAACTGAATTTTTTTCTAATTCGGTTAATTTGAACCGAATAAACAAAAAAAAAATTAAGATAATGGACAAAATTAATAAAAAAATTTACAACCCACCAAAATAACAATAGACCTCATATACCCGGTCCAAAAACAAACTAAGTCCAATAGTTACAAGTCCAAATGGACAGATCCATTAGGGTTTTCCAAAAATGATGATCTGCAGCGGCGAACTATGACGGCGAGCTGAGCTGAGACGGCAAAGCTGGAGAGATCTTGGGCATGCATTTTTCCCCTACCATCATGAAAATCGATTACATCAACCAGTAGAACTAAAATCATCAAACAGCAAAGAACAATAATTTCGATTTTATAACAACGAAAATAGAAAAGTTTAATAAAGGATGGATATATCTAACTTACAACGACAAGAACACAAACACAACAAAGTTAAAAAGATCCATAAGATTAAAAGTTGAAACTCAAACCCTAGAGTTCTCCAAATCGGATAAGAAGTTATCAATACATAGGAAGAAATTACAGAACAAAGAATCAAACATATAATCAATTAAATACCTAGAAGAAGAGTTTACCTTTAAGAAATTTTACAGGTTGAATCTCTGATAAAAATGTTCTTTCTTAACTGCGAAAGAGATTTGAGAGAATGAAAGAGGATGTAGAAGAGATGAATTGATAAAACAGAAAGAGATGTGATGATTATTGATTAGATCGGAGAATAATGAACTTGTGAAGCTTTTCTCAAAACAAAACTAGGGTTAATGGTTTATGGTTAGGCTTATATATGGCTGCAGATTCTAATAAAACCGATCGGTCCGATTACCAAACCGAACCGAAATCTGATTACCCAAAACAGTTGCGCCGAACGGTTTGATTTACTCTCTTTGGTTTGTCCAGGTAACCAAAATTTTCGGGTTGTCCGGTTCGGTTTTTTCGGTTTTGACCGAACGTCCAGGATGAATGTCAGTACACTGGTCCTGTTTTTTTTTTTTTTTTATCTTTTTTTCTTTACATTTTAGAGTCTTAAAATTTTAGATAATTGTAAAATATAGTCTATTTTTTTAATTATTAAATATCTAAGTCTATAATTTTTTAAACCTTCAATATAGCATAGGGCGCCCAATAATTATTTGATTCGAGCCTGGCGTTGACAGACACCTTTTATAAGGCTCAGTTCGGATTGCATGTGTTAGTTCTACATAATCTCTATTGCTTGGTAATCTACAAAAGCCTCGCTTGCATTGCATATGTTTGTGTTTCTGTTGCTTTGTTGTTGACTTGAAAAGTCATCTGACTCTTTTTCAGGTTGACTGAGATGTTGCTTTGTTGGATTCTTCTTTTGTGACTCACTACACTATCAACATCCTTATATCATACCTTTCTAGCAAGACGCCATCGGAGGTTAAACAATTCTTTATTGAGCTTTACCTTTCAAGGGACAACCTCAACAAATTCAGGCCAGTACACGGTAAAATCAGGGTACTCTATTTTCATACAACACAACCTTGGTAAAAAACTGAATCAAGCATAACTAAGTTGAAAAGCCAGGTCTAGAAAGTAAAAGCTTCAAGAAAAAAATAAATGTTTCTTGTAGCAAACTCTATGAGGTTGTGTGGCTGCAAACAGTCGGCTCGTGGACCACCTTTTTCAAATTTGATTAATAATATATGGAGTTTTTGAAGTAAAAAAATAAAAATAATATAAACATCTACCTTATAGCCTATTGATTTGTAATAATGATATAATTAGATTACTAATCAAGTTTAAACAAGCATATATGCATGTTGTTGACCAAAAAATAATAATATGAATATTAATAATCTTAGAACGATAGGATGATTATAGCTTTTTATTATTATTAATACGAATATTAACCCAACAAAAAAAAAATCCAAAGGCTACGTGAAGAGGTTTGAATATATTGAGTAGGCATATTTTTAAAAAACAATCTGCAATAATTTGGTCTTTTTGGCTACTTTTATAATTTTATTAAGGACCCAATAAAAGTCTTTTGGAAGTACTCTAATGGTTATAAAAAAAAATTGTTCCCATGAAAAAAACACACCATCTCTTTTCCTTTTCTATTTAACTACTACATTATAAGACTTCAGTAATTCAAGTCATCCTCACTACTTTTTATATTTAGTCTGTCTAGTAGATAAGACATGTTATCATCTCGTAATCATGAGATAATCATGACATCTTTTCAAGTCATACCAAGTCCAAGTCCACGCTGCTAATTAGAGACTTTAAGATTAAGGCTTGTTATTATTTCCTTTACTTTTTGCTTACTGATAAGTTCTGGTTTAAATCTGATGTTAGATATCAATTATGTCTCAGAAATAGTGCTGTAGACTTGAGGAAAACCATTGGATGTTAACATGTAATCAGAAACAAATATATGTAAACATGTAATCAAAAACAAATATGTAAATATAAGATTATTTGTAATGAGGTAACAACATCTACAGATATTGAACCATCTAAGTCGTAAGATCTGAAGTATTAGATAAACCAGATTCTAAACAATCCCAACTTATAGTTCTCACGAATCAGAATCACAGACCATAGGAAATGAAAAGCAAAACCAAGAAGCCGAACTGACAATTGCACTTTGCCTAGCTTAACTCAGATTCACAGTCCAATTCATGTTGTCTTCAATCAGACCCATCTGCAAGCTTGTCAGGACGGTGTAGAGTTGCTTCGACACAGTTCCAAAGGTACCTTCTCCGTAAGACACTCTGCGTTTCAGAAAAACAAAAAAAAGCTCTTATGACATACAAAAAAAAAAAAAAAAAGGCGAAAGCTTTACCGCTTTTTAAGTTTAGCTTTTGATTAATATGGGAGATACAAAGAAATAAAGGCTTTACCTTTTGCCTTTGTAGGTAACACTTCCAACTGGAGAGACAACCACAGCAGTCCCTGTGCAGAAAACCTCGTCTGCTTCTAATAATTCATCCACTGTCACATTCCGTTCCTCCACCTGATACCAAATAAACATGCACCGTGATCACAAGCCAGTAGTGTAGTGCTATGATCCACTTTAAAGATGCGAGTATTGTTGAGAATCTGAAGAAGGGGAGAGAGATTACCTGAAACCCTTGCGTTCGAGCCACGTCGATTATACTTTTTCTTGTAATCCCCGGTAAAATGGTTCCTTTTATTTCAGGAGTAGCAATCACATTATCCTGAGAAAGAAAAATGTTGGTAAATAATCTCATCTCCTACGCCTTAGAAATTTAGACTGCTAAAGGGATAGACATCTTATAGACTTTACAAGGCATCATCAGATTCCGAAAGATTCGTTTTTTTCCTTACCTTTACGATGAATATATTGCAAGACGAGACCTCTTCAAGAAATCTTTTGTAAACGCAATCAAGATACAATACATCAGAATATCCTTTAGCTTTTGCAATCGACTGTGCCTTCAGTACCTAAATTATGAGTTGTATGTGTTAGTTACAAAACCTGGTAATCAATATATTCAAAAAATCAGCTTTTACTTACTGCAGCATAATTGCCGATGGTTTTAACACCTCCGGTACCACCAGGAGTTGCACGGTGAAAATCATTTTCCACAATCAAATTGATCGGTGCGACACCTTCCTGACAGCATAATATAAATCCGTATCATCATTTAGAGAAAAGGAGAAACATACAACAAATCTTATCTTAGATATATGGAATTGATCTAAAGAGGAACTCTGAAAGACCTTGAAGTAGTTCCCGACAGGCGAAACATAGATAATGAAAGTATATTCTGGTGCAGGTGCAAGACCAAGAACAGCTCCTGTACCCATAAGCAACGGTCTCACATATAAAGAACCTTTACCTAGAGGTGGAACCTAAAAACAAGACATCAACACACATGTTACAGTCATAACATCAAACAAAGATATAGATAATTTCCTCTGCATATCGGGACAAAAACATAAAACTGTGTGATTCATTACCCAACGTTTGTTTGCTAATACAGTTTCTTTCACAGCTTCGACAAACTGCTCAATGGATGGAGCAGGCATACACATCCTCTCAGCACCATTTCTCATACGGTTTGCATTCTCCTCAGGACGAAAGAGGAGGATATTATTACCATCTTCCTTTCTGTAAGCTTTTAGCCCTTCAAACAATCCCTACAAACAAACAAAAGAAGAACTTGAACTAATAAGACTCATGTAATCCTAAATTCCAACCAGCACACAAACACTCTTGGCATCTCTCATCATCAAATCCTCATTATATGCAACTAACATAGCAACTACGAGATCAGACTCGTTGACAGATTGTGTAACCATGTCAAAAAATCTGACATATCCTTACCTCAACCTCCTAAATTTGTCTCGACTAACATAGATTAAAACTCTTTTCATTGAACTAATTACAGTAAAGTAAAGGACAGGACTTTAAGAAACTATGAAACAAAATCGACAAAATTTCTCACATATTTTCAATTACTTAACCTTAACCACAGAGATTAAGCTCGTTAAACAGTAAAGGAGATGACTTTGAAGAAGAAAACTATAAAAGAAAGAAACCTGTCCATAGTTGAGTACACCAGCAGAAGGGCTGACTTCAATGTTCCCAAAACGTTGCAATTCACCTTTTGAGAACTCTCCATCGATGTTACATTTCATCACATACATGTAATCAGTCGGCTTAAGCCCAAATCCAATGTTATCCCAATCTATATCGGCTAATTCAGACACCTCCGTACTACTAATTTAGACAAAAACAACATATATAAAGTGGACCTGGATGAATTTGGAACAAATAACCCCCAAAGAGATGTTGATTCTGATTCCATAACAAACCTGGAAGAATTGGAGAGCACAGCGTTGCATCGAGTAAGAGAAGCACCACCATTGCTGACACTTGACAAAACAGAGGAAGAAGACGAAGAATGCTGAAGCTGTGGATATAATCATCGGAGAAATGGGTTTAGATAAAAAAAAAATGAAGATGGTAACATTTTGAGGAATCGATAAAACAGTAGCAAGAGAGAGAGAGAGATAGAAAAAGAGTTGACCTTGATGGAGGAAGATGACGGCGGCGATAAGTTCCGAGTAGAGGAGGAGAAAGAGTGGAGACGCGTGGAGAAGGCGCGTGAAGGACAAAGTAGGTAATTTTGATTAAGACTCGGGGAGATTACTGCTCTCTCCATTGCTTCTGAAAATGTTTGCAAGTGTTTGTTTATGTGTTTCTTCTTCTTTGATAAAGACGACAATGTGGGGGGGAGACGGAGGAGGAGGCTCTCTCTCTCTCTCGTGCGTTTCGTTTTTTTGCTTTTTTAGTCTTTACCCTAACAACACCTTATTTCAGTTTTATTTGTTGTAAATCAATTCTTTTATAAGATTTAAAAATAAAAAATAATAATAATAAGGTACAATAATTGGAGGGTATTAACAATCATCCAAATTAAAAATATTATTCCAATAGTTTATAATGATACATAAATATACTGACATTAGATTTGATTATTTTTAAATCAAAAAATATATATAACTAGATGAAGACCGTCCGATGTGTTTTAAATTTTATAAATTAATTAAATTTAACAAAAATATATTAAAATTTGTTATACGTTTTTTATAATTTTTTTTTGTTATAATACACTGATTTATATCTATTTACAAATCTTTATGTATGTTACTATTAAAAGTGTATTTTTTTTACACCTAAATATACTTTATGTTAAAAATATATTATTTATCACCACCTAGAAAATGTCGATATAAACACATTAAATCAACTATTATATGACCAAAACACCAATTTAATAATATTATTTTTCACATAATTGACCAAATCCAAATTCAGTCACCACAACACCAGTAGTAGACTCATCATCACAAGAAATCATCAATAAAACTTAGTTATTCAAATTTCAAAAGAGTTGAGATAACAACTAAATCACAACTTCAAAGCTTTGGTTAAATCACAAACTTCAAAGCCTTAGAGTAGTCTTGAATTTACATAATGAAGCAAAACTCCACAAGGGAGTAAGAGATTTTGAAGCCAGTGGCGGAGCTAGGAAATCAGTGTATCAGGGTCAAAAAAAAATTTAAGGGGTCAATTATATAGTTCAGTTTTTTTGTAAGGGTCAATTGTGCTATTTTTCTAGGGTCAATTTGATTTTTTCCCTAAAAATTCAACTAATTTTAAAAATTCACCAGGATCATTTGACCCACATGATCCTATATTGGCTCCGCCCATGTTTGAAGCTAACTATTTCTTTGCATAAATTAAATTTTTTGATATGAAATGAATCTAAGGAGGTTGCTTGAATTGCTTCAAGTACCTGAAACATATAGATCATTAAAGCATTGTAAGATCAGATTTTTGTGTGTAAGAGAGTAAGAGACCTAAGTTATTGCTTACTTGCAACTTGGAGACATTTTTGCACAACTTTTTCTTTTTTAATTTGTAAAAGTAAATTCATTAATATTCAAGCAGCAGAATGATAAAGTTCAAAACACGCTACAAAAAACAACATATTATATCACATAAATAGTATCACAAACTAAATGATATTGTTTTAAATTACATTTAATAACTGATAAAAAAAAGATATTAACATCAATTACAATAATCGATACTATTATTAATTTGTATAACATCATTCATTATAACCAATGCAAATCTAAATCATTTACATCACTTTAAAAATATTGATACAAATATATAAATTTACTTCTCTTAATAATTGATGTATTTATTAATTTATATTCACATCACTTAGAAAATGATACAAGTTTTATGTCATTTTATAAATGATGTTAGCAAATAGCAATACATATATTTTCAAGAAAAAAGTAATTGGATAAACATATGTTATTTTTGTTGTAATCAAATTTCTCCTATTAAATATTAACTTTTACACATGTCAAAATCTGATATTGATAACTTGACACATGTCAAAATTTTGTTAAGTAACTTTTACACATGTCAAAATCTCAGATTAATAACTTGAAATGTGTCAAAATCTTGTTAATGACTAACTTTCAAAACCCAACTTTATATAATATATATATACATTAAATAATATATATATATATATTATATATATGTTATTTTGATTATATAATATAATATATATATAATATATAATATAATATATATATATATTATTTTGATTACCCTTTCAAATTACATTAATTTATTATTTTGATTATCTTATTTTTCTTATATTATGTTAATCACTAATTTTAACACTTTAAACCTTTTTATACTTTAATCAGTTTTTTGTATAAATTTCTTTTTACTATATGATTATAATAAATAATAATTGCAATTAAGTTGCAAATATTTTTCTTATTAATTGCACATATTTTCCTATTGAAATTACTAATTTAATAGATAAGTTTTCTATTAGAATTAGTGATATAATATATTACTTTTGGTTTTATATACTTTTAAAAAATATTAATCCTAATCCTTTTATTTTTAAGATTTTTAATTTTCCTAATAATTATTAAATAAATTTTCTTTTTACTTATGTCAAAATATAATCGATATACTTGACACATGTCGCGACTATATGAATTACTAACTTTGAAAACTAAAGTTTATATAATAAGATTTTGGTGTCCAAATAAATTAGAATCCACACACATGAATCCATTGATATAATTTTAATAAAAAGATAACTTAATCAGTGATTCAATAAACCTTACTAGTATTTAATTTATTTACTCTATATTAATCTACTAATCGGTTTAACTGGAATTAAACTGGAATTTAGGAAGAATATTGGTGTAATTACAAACATAGAAAACAATTGTAGTCCAAATATTTACAAGGAAAAGATTGATTGTGTAAGATATTATTTTATTAGGATATTTTTTTGTAGTTGACTAAGAGAAAAATATAGTTCTTTTTTGTGGGTTTTTTTTCCTAATACTCCACTAGGAAAGACATGAATTATAAAATAGAAATCAGAAATTGTACAAAGATTAACAAAGAAAAGTGAGAGTTTTTGACAAAAAAAAAATAAAAAAGAAAGAAGAAAATGAGTGATAATACAAGAGAAAAAATAAAATAAAAATAAAGCTCAAAATTAATGTAAGACCGAAAGTGGTTTTGCAAAATACAATAAAACTAAAATGATTGATTTGCTCACCATTTTCACCAACGACTTAGATACGTTCAAAAGAACACGTGCTTCATGCGTTTTTGTCAATCCCGTCTTGAAGGTATATAATGGGCCTAACCCAAAACAATCTGGAACGAGCCTAAAACTCAACACAAAGAAGGGTGGAAGATTATCTGAACTAGTGAAACGACGTCGGGTATATCTATATTCAGAGTCCAGAGATGTGATGTTACTCTATTTTGTTTAATACTCTTTTTGGATTATTGCTCTTGTTTTGTTTCTTTGGTATGTTGAACTTTCCTTGATTTCTGAAGCGGAACGAATCTGTATTAACAGCATTTTGGATTCTCTTACCAAATGGTGTGACATAACAATGTCTTCGTAAAACCAATGTAGACTGAAGAAAGAAAACAAACGTTCCAATTCAAACACAAAACTACAAATATTCTAGTTTCTGAAACATCATCAGAGTATATATATATATATATATATATATATATATAGCTCTTCTTGTTGTTCTTTTTCTTCCCCTTCATATTCTTTGCTGCATATGTATCTAACATTCGTTTAAGTAGATCGAGTTGTGATGGACCTCGGCCCAAAAATGGTAGAAGCTTATAATACATCCAAAAAATCATTAACTAATATTCCTATTGTTCTCTTTCGTCTCTAAATTACAGTCATGGTTATCGAAGAAATTACTAGATATCAAGGAAAGCAACAACACCTAAGGATATGGTTTTTGATGGGTCAAAATCAAAGTTGAATATATGGCTTATAATTAATGAGAATGAGTTGTCATAAATGCTTCTACTAAAATTAGATTTTTGCTTCAAGACAAGGGAAGAGATTTTGGAAAAAAATCTTAGGACCATCTGAATTCATTAAGACACTACCCATACATTTTGCAATAATTCTAGAAATTGTGAGTGAGCTTTCACTTTCTCCCCCTTACCTTCAGTCCCACACACACACATTCATACCTTACTTTCCCCCTTCTCTGTGTTTTTCTTTCACATGGAATGTCTTGTTGTGACACAACAGCTTCAACGATGAGATACAATCCAAAAGGGTAATTAAAGCAAAGGTGAGAATGGAATATGTAATGTCCCAAATTCCAACATCATTTAAAGACAACGGAAACACTAAAAAACAGTGTTTGCTTGAGATTATTAAACCAAATAAAATTCTTAACTAATTAAGAATCAAACCTTAATGTACATATTACAAAATTCCTACCAAAGGATAAAACTACTCGAATACTTGTGGCAACGTTAATAGAAAGTAGAAACGATACAACCTTGAGACTTTGAGAGTTTTTAAACCACTGAGACTTGTTTGCCTTAACCGAATCAGAGAAGGAGGGGCTAAATTAAGTAGTTAACTCCAAATGTCATTAGTTGAAAATTTTTATACCGAGACGTCGGAGACAAGGAAAATCTAATTACTGAGGAGATCCGGTGGACTTCCTGAATCCGGCGAAGATTCATTCATCGCCGGAGCTTTCTCCGTCACGTCTGATTCCGTCTCCAGCTGCTTCGTTAGAGGCATCTTTGGGATCTCAGCGAGAATCTGAACGACTTCGCGCATCGTCGGCCTCTCCACCGCTTGTTCTTCAACGCATAGCAACGCAACGTAGAAGACGTGCGTTACTTCGTGAACTGGTACGGAAGAGAGTCTAAGATCGATTACTTTGAGCACACAGTCTTTATTTGAATCCGTCATGCTTCTAACCCACTGAACGATATCGACGCCGGCGCCAAACTCTCCGACTGGTTTTCTCCCGGTGATGAGTTCTAGAAGAACAACACCGAAACTGTACACATCACTCTTCTCATCTACCTTCAATGTATACGCGTACTCTGCAAGTCAAGGAACAAAATAGTTTCAGAGATTTTTTTACATTCACCAAGTGTTTGATTAAATACTAATGTGAGTACCTGGAGCGATGTAGCCATAGGAGCCGGCAATGGCGGACATACATTCAGAAGTGCCGGAGTCTTGTAAGAACTTGGCGAGACCAAAGTCAGCGACGTGAGCTTCAAAGTTGGAATCGAGGAGGATGTTGTTGGATTTGACATCTCTATGAACGATCAACGGGGAACAATCGTGATGGAGATAGCAGAGACCTTTGGCTGCTTCAAGAGCGATCTTGTAACGTGTGTCCCAATGTAAATGACCTCCTTTTTTGCCATGAAGAACCTCTCCTAGGCTACCATTAGGCATGTACTCATACACTAGGAGATTCGTTTCGTGGTTAGAGCAAAAACCAAGCAATCTCACTATGTGTCTGTGTCTGATCCTTCCTAGCGTCTGAATCTCGGCGTTGAACCCGTGATCGTGGGAAGATCCATGGGACATTGTAGCTAATCTCTTGACAGCGACTAAGTCACCGTTAGGCATAGTGCCTTTATAGACAATCCCAGCACCGCCTTTACCGATGATGTTATCTTCCTTGAGGGAGTCCAAGACATCGTCACAAGTGAAGTCTAGTCTCTGGAAAGCAGTCAATCTCCATGCCTTGGCTTCACTCGCATTTCTTAAGGACCGAGCTTTGATTATGGCCACTATAGCAAACACCATTGAACAAAAGAGCAATCCTAGGACGAGTAACAGTTTCGTAGTGGCAGATAAAGGTTTAACATGAGAGTGGTGAGTTCCTTTGCCGCAAGGACCCAAATACGGACCACAAAGATCAGAATTACCCAAGAACGATGTGTAGTTGAAGTAACTGAACTGCCCAGTGCTTGGAACTAAACCAGAGAGATTGTTGTAAGAGAAATCAACAGATGTCAAACTCTGCATTGATGCTATCGACACAGGTATCGAACCAACGAGATGGTTTCTCGAAAGATTCAAGTAATTCAAGATCCTCATACCAGTGATCTCGTTAGGAATATCACCTGATAGCTCATTACGACTCAGATCAACAAACGTTAGCAGCTTACAACGACTGATGTCCGGTGCGATCCTACCCGAAAACAGATTGTGGCTAAAATCCAACTTAGATAACTGCTGAAGCCTCCCAATCTCCGGCGGAATAGGACCAGCGAACTTGTTACCATCAAGGAGTAGTTTTTGAACACCGGAGAAGTTTCCAATAGCTGTAGGTAATGAACCAGAGAGCTGGTTATTAGACAGACTAACCTGACCAAGGTCACTAGACACGCCTCCGCTTACTGGTAACTCTCCGGTGAGGTAATTGTCTTGGAGCTCCACTTGAGATAATTTAGGTAACCCGAAAAGCCCCTTAGGAATCGACCCGTTGAGAAAATTCTGACCCATCCGGATCCGGGTCAGAGACTCACATTTGCCAAGCGAATCCGGGATAGAACCAAACAAGAAGTTGCCGAGAGTGATTAAAGTCATTAACCTGTTACCGGCGCACATATTCGGCGGCAAAGTTCCGGTGAGTTTGTTGGATGAGAGATCAAGAATCACTAATCTACCATTATCCCCTAGCTTCTGAGGGATACCACCGGTGAAATTGTTCTCCCAAAGCTGTAACACTTCAAGCTCCGGCAGTTCACCGATGAACTCAGGTATAGCACCGTAGAGCTTGTTCCTGAAGAGATTCAAAAGCGTTAAGTTCTTCAGCTCTGAAAAACTCGTCGGAATCTCGCCGGTGAACATATTGTTAGACAAATCCATCGATTTCAAGCTTGAAATCAATCCCAGCTCTGAAGTTAACGGTCCCGAAAACGCGTTCACTTGAAGAAACAACGTATCTAGGTTCTGAAGCTTTCCAAACTCCGGCGGAATCGCTCCGGTTAAACCGCAATTAGCGGCGTCGAACCGTAGGAGCTCCGATAAATTCCCAATCTCCGGTGGAAGACCGTCTTCAAAAGCGTTGTAATACCCGATGTAGAGCTCGCGAAGAGTCGTTAGGTTTCCGATCTCCGGAGGGATTTTTCCGGTCAGCTCGTTTCCGGAAACGGCTAAGTACTCGAGAACAGGCCAGGTTCCGTACGTCGCCGGGATTTTGCCGGAGAAGTAATTACCACCGAGGTGAAGGTGCCGGAGTTGCGTCAGGTTCGTGATTGAGAGCGGCAAGTGTCCGGTTAAGTTGTTGTTATACAAATCGAGAACACGGAGGTTCACCAATCCAGAGGAGAGTTCATCGGGATACGAACCGTTGAAGACATTATTGGAGAGATTGAGAAGACGAAGCTCGTAGAGGTTTGAGAATTCCGGCGGGATAGGACCTGAGATCTGATTAGCAGCGAGCGATAGATTCTGCAAGAGAGGTAAGTGAGATACGTCGGAGGAGAGAGTACCGGAGAGGTTGAGACCAGAGAGGTCGAGAGAGGTCACGTGACGGCGAGATACGTCGCACGTGACACCGGTCCATGAACAGAAGGTTGTTGTTGAGAGGTTCCATGAGGAGAGGAGTGGTGAGTGGTCGTCGCCGGTGAGAGAGGATTTGAGTGAGAGAAGAGCGTTGAGTTCTGTGATTGGTTTAGCGACGGTGAAGGTATGAGAAATGTGGAGGAGGAGGAGAAGTAGAAGAAGCTTCATGGCTCTTTTTTTTGATTTTTCTCTTTCTGTGTAAGTTAGGGTTTGGTTTAAAAAGGGTGATAGTGTGGTGAGGGTAAGTGAGGAAGATGATGAAGATGGCGTGATTTTTTTATTTTATTTTATTTTTGTATATTTTTATGTTGTAAATTATTTCATTTTTTGGATTTTTCTTGGAGGGAGATTTTTTTAAAGAATATAAACCATTATTTAATTGCATAAAGTTTCTGAAAATAGAGTAGGACACACTAATTATAAATAAAATCTTGAAAATCATTTATTTTACATAAATAGAAACATATGCATGTAATGGATTTTTAATGAAACATGGGATTAGAAAGGAATGATAAAACGATAATTACATGAGAGAATGTTACAACTAATTTTCGTTTTTTGGAGCTTTGTTGTTTTGAAACGTGATGTTACCATATCTTGACAAGTTCCTCCAATATAGGAGTAGTATTTTAATACGTCACATATGTAATAATGCAATTATCAAGGCGAACTATAAAATCATAAAGTTGTTTTAAGAAATTTTTTTAAAAAAACCATAATAAAATAATTAATGAATAATGATGAACGGTCCTGATGTTATAATTTGACGGAAAAAAATATACTCTTTCCCTTTTTAAATATAAGATATTTTAATTAAAGCACTTTGATTAAGAAGTTTTTACTTTTAACAAGTTTAATCAATCATAAACAATACTGTATGATATAAAATATTAAACTAATCTAAAAGTTACATAAAAATTGAAAACATCATATATTATGAAACAAAAAACTTATCTAAAACATCTTATATTTTGAAACGGGGGGAGTATGAGCCTACCACTCGGATTCACAAAATTACAGATTTATCGAGAGACCCGCTAATTAACGAAATGGAGTACTATTCCAAAACATTTAAAATTGGATAATTAGTTTAAATGACCAGAATTACCGTTGAACGGTATTGGGTAAATCACATTTCTACCATGAAGGACCACAACAAGGCATGATCGACACAAAAACCAGAGAGCCAGCCAGTCTCTGAAAAAGACGAGAACAACCCTGAGTCCTGAGCTGAGATGATGATGACGCACGGGACCTGTTAAGAGTCTCGAGAGATGGGTAGGGATACGATCGTGATTTTGTATTTGTGGAAGATGATGAGTCAGTAAAAACAGTCCTATGTGCATCATTTTCATCTTTTTGCCAGTTTACCACTGTCTTCACTGATCAACAATAATGGTTTCCTTTGTCTACTGAACAAAACATATGGCTTTCCATATACATTATTTCTATTTTTTCCCCTCATTGTATTATACTATCTCACAAATTAATTTAATTTAAATTTAGGAACTAAAAAAAAAAAGTAGTACTTATTTTGATTTATTGGAATGAGAATGGATAGCTTAAATATGGAATACCAAAAATTAGATAACCAATTGGTTTTTTTTTTCCTTTGTCACTAGACGAGTTTAGGTATAAAACTATAGGCACTGGAATAAGTCGTACTCATATTAGGTGAATATTTGTTTTCTTCTTCATGGACCCGGACCAATAGAATAATTTTTTCATCTGCAACGCACTTCCTTGCACTAGATAATAAACTAAAATTAGTGAAAATTTTATAATAAAGGTCCCTTACAATAATGAAGGCACTTTCGAATGATAAGAATGGTCTACTTTTTTTGTGTGTGTGTAAAATTGGGAAGATGTATATACTTTTGGATGGGTGTGTATTTAAAGAGTCATTTGTTAAGCTTGATTTCATATTTGGTACCAAATCAAATATACTTTATCTAACTAATAGATTACGTTAGCACTTAATCTTAACAATTCTTGTTTGCTATGACAAAAGTATTAACAAACTATAACTAAGACATACGAACTTAATAAATTTTACATAATCTCGAGTTACATAATGAGTCATTTTGACCAAAATAGTGTTGAACAATCGAATAACATTGGATTTATTCATTTAAGAGAAGGGAGGAGATGAACATATTACTAGGGTTACATTCCTCTGCTCTCCCCAATGTCTTATCCTCTTATACAAGATTGTGACTAATCGACTATCACATTCATGAGTTCAATCTTTACTCATTTTAAGTTTTCTTTTTATTTTTTATTTCAAGAATTTTTACACAAAGAACCAAAGCAAAATTTTGAATCTTTGTATGTTTTGGGAGAGACAACAAACAAGACTCAGTCCTTAGGAACTGTTGCTTTCTGTTGGTTTGAATCATGCAAACAGAAAGACACGCTGTAAAAGCAACCCACTGTTGTAGCTAAAAGACAGAACAAAGGTCACAAAGTCATCTTTTTGTTTTTTTGGTTTCGAAATTGAAATTATAAAGAGTGGGTTCAATTTTTCAGGTGGTCCTTTCAAAATTTGTAGGGATAAAAAAAACTTTACGATAAAAGTGAAAAATGAAAAAAAAAATACATATATGGGACAGGACCAAAGGGACCATAAGCTTCATCATCATGTTCATGGCCCAACCAACTACCATACATTATCTACATTTAGTCATATATGTGTACTTTGACCCATGAACTACCCATCAATACGATTCGTATGAACAATTTTTCCAACCCTGAAATAGTTTAAGACCAATAGAGTTGTAGGAAACACAGAAGCATGGCATCAGCTTAATACATAAAATGTTTGAAAAGAGAAAACCTGCTATTGAAGTGTTTTGCTCGCTCTCTCAAGTCCCTTTGGACTTGCAGGATTCAAGGGGTTTCTCTTTGCCTTTAGACTTGCCTAAATAGTTCAGAGTCACACAGGGAACTATTACAACGGTCTCACATTTCTTGTGTAAACTATTACAACGGTCTCGACACGAACCAAAAATTGGACTTTTACATAATGAGGCAAGAATCAATCTAACAAGATCAGTGAGCAAAAGATGATTACAGCTTTGACGTAGGAGGCATGTATGAAGAGATAGTGTTGTTTCATTCTTTCTTCTGTGTCCAAATTTTTACAGACTTGTCAAGTGAGCCTGATGCGATCAAATTCTCTGTCGGGTGGCAAGCTACAGTCATAACAGGCTCAGTATGGCCCTCAAGTTTCTGAAGCAGTTTCCTGGAGTTTAACTCCCACATGTATACACAATTATCCTCGGATCCACTGACTATCCGCTTTCCATTTGTGACAGAGAACGCAGAGGAAACACAATACTGTGAGTTTACGTGGCCAGTGTATGTTTTGAGAAATTTCGCAGACGAAATGTTCCACAACCTCTGCACATTTAAATATCGTGAAGAGATCAGTGCATTAATAACGTTGCATGAGAATTTATCCTCCAATGTCCTCTTATAGATGCAAATAAATCAAACACCAAAAGAAGATATATCTTAGAAGCCACAACCCTCTAGAATCAATAACAGAACTATACTAAAGCTACCAACTTTTTGCTTAAAAGAGAAATAATATCCTTAACTAGAAAACACTATTGCAAATACCTTTGGATTGGCTTCTCTCCTAAATCAAACTTCTATAAACACCTAGAATCTAACGCTCTACTCAAATCTTCATGCTTTTCTCTGAGATAAATTCAGCAAAATCTTACAATATGGAGAAGAAGTTACTCACCAGGGTATTGTCCAGTGTGCCAACGAGGATGAACTTGCCATTGGGAGAGAATCTAACAAAGGAAACAGGAGGATTCTCATCATCAATCAAAGTTTTAATACAATGCCCAGTGCCAGCATCCCATATACGACACAACCCATCATAGCTACTAGACACAATAAGAGACCCATCTCGATTAAAATCAACATCAGTAACAGGATCAGAATGCGCGGGAAGAACTTTCAAACACTTCCCAGTAGTAACATCCCAGATCCGAACCGTTTCATCGAACGAACCAGATACAATCATGTTCGACTGAGGATTGAAATTAACACAGAAGGCGTAATTGGTGTGTCCGATCAGCGTCTTGATCAACGAGCCGGTTTCAACGTCCCACAGCTTTAACGTTTTGTCATCGGAAGCGGAGGCTATAAACCTCGCGTCTGAAGAGAAGGCCACATCGGAGATACCGTACTCGTGGCCGGAGAATTCTCGTGCAGGCTCGGCGATGGGGTTTCCGTCGGTGTTGATTGTGTAAGTGCGGAGGCTTTTGTCGGCGGAGGCGGAAGCGAGGAGGCGACCATCGGAGGAGAATTTAACGGAGGAGACGGCGCGTTCGTGGGTTGTTAGGGTTTGGGAGTGGACGTATGGAGTGAATGATGCTGTTGCTGTTGTTGCTGGTACTTCTTCTGCCATGGGTAATAGTAAAGGAGTGTATTTTTTTTTGGGAATTAAGAAGATTGAATTTGGGAGATTTAGGGTTTTTGGGAAAGGGAGGCTTTGGTCCAAGGAGAGAGACGATCCAGTGTTCTTTGATAAACCCTGATTGATTTAAACCAAAATTGTGGGGTGTTTTTTGAAATAATTGGATAGTATAGGGGTATCTTTTGAGTTTTACGTAAATTAAAGTAGTTTCACGAGCAGCTCACGTGCGCGATTTCTATGCTCAAACTCTCAGACTGGTTCAGAGTCTTTAGAATCTTTTATTCTTTACTTTACTTCCTCTGAACACAAAAGCTTCATTTTTAATATTTTTGTTTAGGTTAATGATACTACTTTCCTCTAATTTTTCACTTATGAATTTTTATAAAACAAGAAGAAAACTCAAAAAAAAAAAAAAAACTAAGAAAAGAGAGATTAAAGTTTTTGCAGCTTTTCCTTAAGTTTATAGCTTTAATTAATCTTAAGTTATCATACTCAGAACCATATTTATATTTAATGAGATTAAATCTCTTCGACCCGAACAAATTAATTAGTTTTCATTTATGTTGTGGTGTTTTCAACTTGTAATTGGACAGAACAAGCTATATACTAGATTTTAGTGTTTATTATCGACCAAACAAATCAATATCGAAATGATATTAAATTTTGATTTAAGTCTTTATTATCGAGCAAACAAATCACGAACACAACTAACAAGACTTGCAACTACCACCACTGCTCATTTTTTGTGTTTTTTTTCTGTAGTAGTATTTCGTTGGAACGATCGAATCTGAACTTCACAAAGTAAAAAATTTATGATTTTATTATACGAAACGATTTGTAAAATGTAAACTCGCACGAACACATGGAGAAAAAACAAATCTCGTTGCCTCGTTAAACCCAAAAAGCTTACATAACAAAATAATTAATACTCCTATAATTCAGTTTTCATTTTTTGGTATTTATTTATTTATTTATTTCACTTTATAGCATATGATTATATAATCGATCGCGGTTTGCTTATTATGTTGAACAATTGTTACGTTATCGTACATACGTTATAAATGAAAAGTTAGCCATGAAACGAGCTCCTTGATAATTTATGGTACATTGATGAACCGGATCGAGTCTTCGGTGAGATAGATAATAAAACTTCAAGTTATACAGAACATGCATATTAAATTATAGATAAATTTGGTGTGAGTGAGTACCCATACTTCTATGGGTGGGTAGTAGTAGTAATGCATTAATAAAATAAGGAAAATATTTGTGTCATAGTATAAAATTATGCATTCGTTGGTAATGTGCATGATGGCTGAAGTAACACAAAAGAAATAATGTTTTATTGATTTGTATGATTTTGGAAGATAATCTAGCTAAACGTTAGTACGAACGTTGTCGGTTAAATTCACATTGTGAGAACACGCCTTGTAATCAAGATTTTTTTTTTTTGTCAAACAACGAAAACATATTTTAATGAAATTATTTGTTTTAGCAAATAAGTTGTAAAACGTCACGTCAGCTTATCTCTCGTATAAACATATGGTATTAGATAGCACGTCGTGTACACAGTTCACAAAAACTTCGTCAAATTAAATTAGTTAAAAAAATCAATTTGATAACAAAAATCCAAATTGAAAAGCTGTTCGACGAAGAATTAAAATGGCTATTAATCAATTAATTGGATATGTAATAAAAAAACTTATAAGTTAAATAATAATACCCGATCCACAAAAACCACTCTACTTCTATATGTGAAAGCTCGCTCAATCGTTACCGTTCAGATACAAAAATCAACGGCGATGATGACATTACCACATCTTAAACAAAATACACCGTCACACATGTGACTCCTTTCTTTAATATCCCTCTCGCACGATCTTTTTATTTTTTCCCTCTTCTTACACAAAAATAAAAAAATGTTTATTAGAAATCTCTGAAGCAAAGAGCATTAATTGAATTTTAATTTTTCCAGCTTAAATTTTGAAACGGTGAAAATTTTACAGAGAGAGAGAGAGAGAGAATCTTGAAACTATCAAACATTTATTTGAATTAATTCTTATCCTTTTTAGCTCAGCTGAAATTTTCATTCTTCTTCTTCGCTTCACATTTTTTATTTTATTTTTTTCAATTCTTCGCATATTTTTAGGAGTGAGTTTGTTGTTCGTCTCTCTCTGATCGTTGTGTGAGAGAGAGAGAGACTCTGTTTAGTTTTCCCGGAAAATTTTAACCTCGCATTGGGGAAATTCTCGCTTTATACGGACGAAAAATGCCAAGCATTAGAGCTCCAGCTGCGAAGAAGACAACTACACTCACGGTTAGCTCTGTCACCTCCTCGTCGTAGATAATTTCCGGTTTAATCCGTCTGAATTTTATTAAACCGGTTTGATTTCTCTGTGTGTTTTCCGGGTAGGTCGCTGTGAAATGTAGACCGTTAATGGAGAAAGAACGTGGTAGAGACATTGTTCGTGTGAATAACTCTAAGGTCTCTTTCTGAATTTTTGTTTATTTGATTTCTTCACTCAGTTCCTAATTTTTTTTTTTTTTTTCCACAGTTGATGATTCTAGCTCGCTCTTTATATTTTGGAAAATCTCGACCTAATTTTTGTTTTGTTTTTCGATTTTTCAGGAAGTGATTGTGTTAGACCCTGACTTATCGAAAGATTACCTTGATCGGATTCAGAATCGGACTAAAGAGAAGAAGTATTGTTTTGATCATGCGTTTGGCCCTGAGAGCACGAACAAGGTTTTTGAATTTCTTGGATCTGTGTCTTCTTGTTTATGTATTTGAGAATTTTTTTTTTCTGGAAACTGTTTAGGTTCGTAGTGCGTGTGTATGTGACTCTTTTTTTTTTGAAGTAAGTGAATGAAGTTGTGGGTTTATTTTTAGACTTGTGGTTTAAGGTTTGTGTGTTGTTTTTCAGAATGTCTATACGAGTATGTCTTCTGTGATCTCTGGTGTTGTCCATGGACTCAATGCTACAGTGTTTGCTTATGGTTCAACTGGAAGGTATGTAGTTATGTAAATGATCTCCAATAGTATTCTTTAGCATATTCGAGTTGCAAAAGCTACAAGAACATTCATGTTTTGTTATCTGACTCAATGATGCAATTTTGTTTAGTGGCAAAACATATACAATGGTTGGAACTCGAAGTGATCCTGGATTGATGGTTCTCAGCTTGAATACCATTTTTGATATGATCAAGAGTGACAAGAGCTCAGATGATTTTGAAGTGACTTGCTCATATCTTGAAGTCTACAATGAAGTAAGGCTAGCTTAGTAGTCTGAAAACTTGGTTATTGTTGTTTGTTGTGTAGTGTGCTTTCCATTATGTGGTATTACTCTTTCTCTTATAATAATTAATCTCGACTGCAACTCAGGTTATATACGATCTGCTTGAGAAGTCATCTGGTCATTTGGAGCTCAGAGAGGATCCAGAGCAGGGGATAGTAGTAGCTGGCCTGCGATCAATCAAGGTCCATATGCTTTTCTGATCTCTGTTAAACCTGATTTGGAGAGATCACTTTAAAACCTGATTCTAATCATGTTGTGTAGCAGAATATATAGTGTAGTAGTATGGTTTAGATTAAGAGAGCTTTCTCTGCCTTCCAGTTTGTATCAGTTAGTATTTCTATTAGAATTCTCTGCCGATGACGAGGAAAACCAGCCTTTTATCCTTGTTTCATTTGCTCCATTGAAACCTTTTCGGCATTTGCATCTTGGGTCCTTAGTCAAAATGTTTATTTTGTAGGTCTTTTCTGCAGACCGAATCCTTGAACTGCTGAACTTAGGGAACAGTAGACGGAAAACTGAGAGCACGGAGATGAATGGAACGTCATCAAGGTGAGTGGATGCCACCTTCTGAATAAGCTGTTAATGTTGGAAGCTTCTCGCTTGTAAATCTCTAGATCTCACAGCCAAATGGTTTATTTCCTTGAGTAATTTCCTGCATCGAAATGGAAACATTCTTGAATTTTTCTTGAAAATGAACTCGTGGTGGCCCATTACCTATATGTACTTCCCTGTCAATTACCAGATCCCACGCAGTTCTGGAGATTGCAGTAAAAAGAAGGCAAAAGAATCAAAATCAAGTCATGAGAGGGAAACTCGCCCTTGTAGATCTTGCTGGCAGTGAAAGAGCTGCTGAGACGAACAATGGAGGTCAAAAACTGAGGGATGGAGCTAATATTAATCGCTCACTCCTTGCACTAGCAAATTGCATAAACGCTTTGGGGAAGCAACACAAAAAGGGCCTTGCTTATGTCCCATACAGAAACAGGTATGAGTGGATATGTGATCTTTTCTATCTTAGATTAGTAATCTTTTTCTGGCTGATAAAAACTTGTCTAATTTTCAGCAAACTTACACGGATTCTTAAAGATGGTCTGAGTGGGAACTCCCAGACAGTGATGGTTGCAACCATATCACCTGCTGATAGTCAGTATCATCATACTGTGAACACATTGAAATATGCTGACCGAGCAAAGGAGATTAAAACACACATTCAGGTGACAATAAATTTCATCTGAATAATTCTAGTCGACGAGATAATTGCTTCACAAGTACTTACTATTCACTTTTCATGCATTTTAGAAAAATATTGGTACCATCGACACTCATATGTCAGACTACCAACGAATGATCGATAATCTTCAAGTAAGTTAATACTTCTGTCTACTTTTGTTACAAAATGAATATAGTAGCAGTAAATAACTCAGATATTTGGTTTCATAGAAAGAGGTTTCTCAGCTGAAAACACAACTAGCAGAAAAAGAGTCCCAGCTAAGCATCAAACCTTTTGAAAGAGGTGTCGAACGTGAACTTTCGTGGTTGGATGGTTTAAGCCACCAGATAAGTGAAAATGTTCAGGACCGTATAAACTTACAGAAGGCTTTATTTGAGCTTGAGGAAACTAACCTGAGAAATCGCACTGAACTTCAGCATCTTGATGATGCTATTGCGAAACAGGTTTGGTGATAAAGCTTCTCCTAATTCAAAAGTCAATATATTGCATTACTGTAACTTCTTCTCTGTTTTATAGGCGACAGAAAAAGATGTAGTCGAAGCTCTAAGTAGCAGACGACAAGTAATACTTGATAATATCCGCGACAATGATGAAGCCGGTGTTAACTACCAGAGAGTAAACCTTTTTCTTTATCATATGTTTCAACTCTACACTTCATCATTGTCATTGCAAATCATCCTTATATCTTCATTTTTACAGGAAATTGAAGAAAATGAAAGACATCGCTGCAAACTACAGGATATGCTCAACGAAGCAATAAATAACAACGGAAACAAAACTTATCTGCATATTCTCAATCAGTATAAGCTCCTGGTGAGTGAAGTAAACAAAGCAAATTCTCATTATCTTGACCCTGAAGTTCTTACACAACTGATTCAACATTTATTGTTGTTTCTTTTTATAAATGTAGGGGATGGGTAATACCGAACTACAGTTTGAAATGGCAATGAGAGACCAAATCATTTACAACCAAAGGGAAGCCCAAAGAAACCTATGGAATTTGCTAATGGGTTTAGGAGTTGAAGAGAAACAAGTGTTTGACCTCGCTGCAAAACAAGGAATCACAATTGAAGACTGGAGTAGTATGGCGTCGTTTCCAGGACTTCCTTATCGGAAACAAACACCGAGTTTCATACCTGCAAACATCCCTTTCATGGGCCACTCATATTCTAAATCCTCCTGCACTTTCCAGAGTTATCAAGACCCTTCTTCGAAAGGTCAACAATGGGCTCCAACTCCTACTTTATGCAGAGAGGAACACCACAGCTCTTACTACTTCATGGGACAGGAGCCACCTGCATTTGTCAATGTCAGGAAAAGCCACGATGGTTGGGTTGGTGGCAGCAGACCAGCTTCACGAATCGACACAGGAGGCAATCATCGCCGAGTCTCTTATCCACAAACTGTGAACAATTCTTCTCCTCGGATGGTCTCTTCCCATATAGGTCCCAACTTTTACCAGGCTCCTCAAAGGGTACGTATCATAACACTTCATTTTTTCTTCAGATGCGATGAGGTTAATTTCAATCTCACTTATTCGGCTTGTAAAACTAACATTCTATATGTTTTGATTGCAACCAGGAAATGTTGGCTAACACAACAAGTCCTTATGGTAGCCCGCGAGCTGGACTCATCAACGTGGCCACCACCCCAACTGTGCAACCTTTCTATGGAAGTCCCCGTGCTGTCACTGTGAGAAACGGTTCATACAACAACAGTCCACGCGCCCCCAATGCAGTTTCATCCAATGGTGCAAGAAACCAGCAGCAACGATCGTATGGAACGAGCCCGCTCTCAGGAACCAAAGGCGTCAAAACCTCTTCGTACGGACAGGACAGCCACACAAAGTTGTACAGAGGAGGAGGAGGCACCAAAGGTCACAGTAAAGGAAACAAAACTCAACGCCAACAACAATGACATCTCTAAAACCAACACACACTTGAGTTCGATAAGGAGTCAGTTTCGAGGCTCAGTTTTTTAAACGCCTCACGCTCTCAGTCACATGACTCTTTTTTGTTTGTTTTGTTTGTACAGCAAATTCCACGGTATTGATTTCTTCCTGATACGATTGATGTGTGTATATATATGGCGAAAAGGTTATAAAGAAGAGAGAAAAAAAACAATTTGTCCATTTTGACCCCAAAAAAAGGCTCACCGAACCATTGTTCTATCGACAACGAATAACTTAATTAATAGCAGAGGGACAAAGAGCTTAACCTAAACGACGTCACTTTGCCAAAATCTTTAAATTGGGTCGAGTCAAAATCTAAAAAACCCCTAATCGACCTCCTCTTCTCCGCCATCTGCACCGCCGGAATCGACCTTCTCCGGCGTCACTTCGGCTTCCTCCGAGCTTCGCCGGCGTCGTCTACCAAAATTCCGTCCGTCTCTCGTTTTCTCTCCTGGAGAATCGAACTCTGGTTCATATTTTATCTCTCTCTCTTTGTTTTCTTGGTGGATTGGTTTGTGATTAGTTCAATAACGTTACAGTTCCGATTAACTCAGTCTTAGTAGATCATTGCGGTTAGGGGTGTCAAAATAGTTCCAAATTTATGGATCAACCCAAACCAAACCAATCCAATAAGTGGGTTTTAACAGATTAATGAATCAAAATGGTTTATGGGTTTAATGGATTGGATTGAAATGGATTAAAATAAAATGGTTGATGAGTTAATTAAAACCAAACCAAACATAGTTGAATTGATTTTAAATACCAAATTAAGCCCATTTTTCTTTTAATTAAATGAGTAAACCGAATTGAACCAACCAAATTGAACAAAACCAAAATATCTCCTTTCTTCTACGATCTCAATTCACACTTCTTCTTGACGTATTCAAGCTTCTTCGACGGTTATGAATGATTTTTCTTCTTGGTTTCCCTACATTTTTGGGTTTGATCGATTTCATTAGATCAATTTAGTGTCTGATGAGATTATGTGAACTGGGTTTTGGTATATGGATTTGTTTCGGTTAGGTGTTTACAGTTTGTTGTGTGATTGAGATTTCTGAGTATTGGTTTTGGTGATTATGTGTATCTTAAGGTGTTGTTCTGTATATTGGTTTCAGATTATGTATGTATCTTAAGATGTTGTTGAGTTAAGACTTTTGAGTAATGGGTTTTGATGAGTAATTGAGTATGGATCTTAAGATATTGCTGAACTGTGATTCTGAGTATTGGTATCAGTCTATTAGATTAGTGTGTATCTTAAGATGTTATTGCTAATTTTACATTGTGAGTATTGGTATCAGATTAGTGTGTGACTTAAAACCACCATCATTCGGAGGTGAAAGTTTTCAAATTCTGTGGATACTTACTTCTCTTTGTGTTAAACTTTTCTGGTTTCAAATGTGTGTTGCAGAACTTCTATAATTTTAGGATACTTACTTCTCTTGTGTTGGTGATCGTTTGTAATTTTAGGATCTTGATTGATTCTAGCGAGTGTGAACCAGAAAGGCAGAAACACACTCTTTCTTCTCTCTTACGCTTTTGTCTTGTTAGATTCTCTAAAGACTGAATTTGTAATTATTGATACAAATTGGAACTTTGCTGTTTGTGTCGTGATTGCAGAGCCTAGCTGAAATTGTATAAAATTTGCGGTATTGGATTACCGAAGCTTCTCCTGTTTGAATTTCCGACTGAAGAATTCATACTTGGGCATGCATATGCTTAGTTAGCGAATGTTTTCTCTGAATTTTTTTTCTTGTGGTTTTAGCTTTGACACGATGTTACATGTGTTCTTCTAGAATGAAAGACAAAGAAATGGATACAAGAAGCGAACAGAAGAAGAAAATTTACGAAATTTTCAAAGACTTTATGACGGGGTAAAAATTGTTATGCTTTGGATCTCTTACATTTATGTGCTTTCAACTTCAAGTACGTGCTATGTCTCCACTCTGAATCTTGAGATCTTGGTTATTGTGATGATAATTAGAATCACACAGCTTGAGGAACTAGAGAATGCTGCAAAGACCTTTCTTCTACGGTTTCAACAATCACTCAGTACGTTTTCTTTTGTATAACCTTCACTGTGGATTTGCAGTCTTTCTATGACATTTGTTTCTTATGACATTTACTATTTCAGGTTTTCTTCAGCGCCCTCCAATGGTTACTACCTCCAAGTTGGTCGAGAACATCATCAGTAAGAATGAAACAAGACGGCTTAAATCATATTTAGAAGCAGGATGTATTAACATCCATGATGCTGCAGAAAGCACTAGAGCTTGTAAGTTACTTTCTCAACTCGTCTGATTTAGTAAGTCCCAAGAGGTATGTGAATAGTTTCATGTTTTAGGAACATTCATCTTTTCGTTTCCGCTTACACATTGCTCCTTTTTTTTTTCTTGCACTTCGTTTTCCTGACTTGGTCTTCCGTTTCTTATCTGAAAACAAAAATACCGGAATAAGCAGTGCATATATCCCTATCAGGAATTTCTGACCACGCAATCAAAGGTAATGTATTACCATCTATTGCCATTAGTTACTCTGTCTCTATAACTTGTTTTGTCATTAGTTACTATTTCATGTCTTCACTCACTCCCACATAATTACTATGCCTTTTTGATCTTAAAGACGTGAAAATTGCAGCCAAAAGCTTGTTAATTGAACTCGAGCATCTCACCGATGAAGCAGCCCTTGCGATTGAGACTGCCACAAAGTTTTCCGTACAGCCAGATTTAAAGACTCAAATGATGATGAATTGCAACAAGTAACAAGTGATGAGGTAAGATGTCAACAGAATCTGTTCTCGGGTAAACTAACTTACATCTTTCAAAACGTTTTCAGAGAATAACAATGTAGTTTGGGTGTGTTTGTTTTAGGAGAACGAGACTGAACATTTCTCTCAAGAACCTGAGGTTACAGAGTACGCTACACTTATTGCAGTAGTTTACAGTATGATGAAGCAGAACTATACGATGCAGGTGTGTGCAATTTGAACCCTTCTTCTCTTCATGTTTGATCTTTAAAACCTTAAAAAAACTCACTGAAGAGAAAGAAATGTGTCTGATTTCAGGAAAAGATTGTGCGATCGCTTAGTTTGAAGTCATCATCAGATGAGCTAGAGACTTATAGTCTGATGTGGTCATTGCGTCCGTTTGTAGAAGATGAGATTGTGAACAGAGCTTGGGAATGGATTTACTAAAAACAAACTCTTTTCATCCAATTACCAATTTTGTTTGATTCATTGGGGACAATGAGCTTATACCATGTGATTTACTTGTGTTTTACACTGTCATAAACCATCACACCTTTGTTCAAAAAAAAAAAAAAAAAAAAAAAACCATCACACAAGTAATTATAATGGGCCTATTTGGATCCATTTACTAAGATAAGCCCATCAGAAAGGGATTCTGTTTTTTTTTTTGTCCCTGAAGCAAAACAAACAAGTTCGTGTGCGGAGATCTAGCCGGCGGCGGCGTCTTCGAATTTTTCCGTGGCTGCGTTTGACGTTGCCACGAAGACGACGAAGATGGATTACCAGAACAAGCTTGTTCTTGCTCCCATGGTTCGAGTGGTAAGTCTAAATTGTGAAATTTGTTCCTCTTTTTTTTTTTTTTTTTTTTTTTTTTTTTTTTTTTTATTAATTCGTTGTTCTCGCTTTCGTCTTTGCTTATTCCGAGAGGTGTTATTTGGTTTAGGGAACGTTGTCGTTTAGGATGTTGGCAGCTGAGTACAGCGCTGATATTACCTACGGTGAAGAGATCATTGATCATAAGCTTGTTAAGTGCGAACGCCGAACTAATGGTAAACTCTTTGGTGTCTTCTTTCGTGGTGTAGTTGTGAATTTTTTTGAATTGATTCATTTGGCTCTCAGATTCTCTGCTAGATAGCTTATTTGGTATGTTATGGTCGCTACATTATACTTCAATAAGCTTATTTTAGTACTGTTGGGGTTGTGTATATTAACGTTATCTATCTCACTTTCTCTTATTGTTGAAGAGAAAGCTGAGAGAGATCAAACTACTGCGTTTATTCGTTCCGAACTAAGAAAGGATGAACAGAAGTATCTAGGTTTTGATAAACTCTGTGTATGGCTCAGTATGGACTGTTTTGTATGATAATGCCTTCAACTTTATATTGAAAGCTGGCTTCATTAGCGCATCTCTTTGGCAGATATTTTATACAAGTTTCTTGGGAGAGACTTAAGCAAGAGATATTCTTCTTTGGTTTTTCTCTCTTTATCTTCATGATACATATAAGGTGGCTGCTATTGTGGTTCTTCCTGATTCTCGAATTCTTATTGTAGTTCTCCCTCTGCAGTTGCTTTTGGGACAACTGAGTTTGTGGAGAAAGGAACAGATAATGTCGTCTTTAGCACATGTGAGGAAGAAAAAAATAGGGTTGTTTTTCAGATGGGAACTTCTGATGCTGTTAGAGCACTAAAGGCTGCTGAGATTGTGTAAGTTTAGTCGTATTCGTCACATTGGTTGCAAAGAGTCAATGCTCCGTGTGTGTTATACCAATTTTGAAATTGATTGTTTTTGTTTCATCATTTAGGTGCAACGACGTTGCAACTGTTGATATTAATATGGGTTGCCCCAAGGCCTTTTCTATTCAAGGAGGAATGGGTGCTGCTTTATTAAGTAAACCCGAACTAATTCATGATGTAATACTCTGTTGATTCTTTTGCATATTTGCGCATTTGTTTTTTACTGATTGATTGCTCATGTGGTTTCTTCTTCATCCCAGATTTTGGCAACACTTAAGAGGAACTTAGACGTGCCGGTTACTTGCAAGATTCGATTATTAAAATCACCAGCAGATACTATTGAACTGGCTAGGAGAATTGAGAAACTTGGTGTACCAGCTCTTGCCGTACATGGGAGGTAATGTACACCACTATTAGTTGGTTCTCAATCCTTTAAGCTGTTTTTATAAAAGTTGTTCATCGATTTCTCCATCATCAACAAATACAGGAAAATTGCAGACAGGCCAAGAGATCCAGCTAAATGGGATGAAATTGCAGATGTTGTGGCAGCTTTATCCATTCCTGTCATTGCAAATGGTGATGTTCTAGAATACGATGATTTTTCTCGCATTCAAGCTGCAACAGGTACATATGATAAGACTTATTGAGTTCAGATTCAGAAGATTGATTAGCAAATATCACATAACAAGTATCTGCCATGTACTAATGATTAACCCTTCGATATTGCTGGTTTTTTTTTTTTGGTTCACATAAAGGCGCTGCATCAGTGATGGTTGCAAGAGGAGCTATGTGGAATGCTTCAATTTTCTCTCCAAAAGGAAAATCTCACTGGGAAGATGTGAAAAAGAAATACCTTAGAAAGGTAACAAAGAAAAAAGAGTAAATGATAAATTTTCCTGGGTATGATATGATTTTTAGATTTCGAGATATTGTGTTGCAGAGTATCTTGTGGAATAACGATGTTAAAAGCACAAAATACACGATAAAGGAGATGATAGCGCATCATTCTTGTCTTGAACTACCCGAAGGGAAGTCTATCAACAAAGCGGACACTTTAGAAGATCTAGCGTAAGTTAACAAACTTCTTACTTAATCTTGCTTTATACAAATTAGACAAGCTCTAATTGGGTTTTACTAGAGAAGGAATCTGATATCTAACCAAATTGAAACTGTAGTCCACCGGGATCTTAAGGATCATATATAGTGACTTGAGCCTTGAGTCTCTCAACCAATTTCGTTTAGTTTTCAAGTCAAATATTGTTGTGGTGGGTGTGGATATTTCAGGCGGCTTTACGATTTGGAAGATTACTTTTGGACAGTGAAGAATGTTGGTCCCCTGACACATGACTTGCTTCATGTTTTGTGATACTGAAAGAATACGCCATATCTTTTTGTAATCTCTTTTGAATTCTATATATATATAGGAATCCCATTGTCTTTACTAAAACTAGCCGATTGGTAAACAAACTTAAGTTTTTTCTGAAGTATAGAAATCAATTTATTTTTATTATTTTTTGTTTCATTTGATTATATGAAATCCAAAGTACATGTGAAACGATATGACCATCCATAGTCCAACCCAACCACATAATTAATTAACTGTGCTCTACTAAATTTGAAAAGGTGGTCAGGATTTTAGAACCAGATACTCTCCATAGGCAACTCTTTCGAAACTCGGGATGTTCCTTTTCCTGGGTGCTTCTCTTTGAAGATATCCAATGGCTCTACCGCTGCGTTGAAGTTAGTCTGTTTGAACATGATCTAATTAATTAAAACCATGACATGTTTCCAAATTTCCAAAGCCGAATGAGGAAAAATGCTAAAGTTTATTTTACCTCGTAGAAGAATCCGACGCAAACACGGTATCGAGGAGAATTATTGATCACTCTATGAAGTGTGGATTCGTAAACCCCGTTAGAAAGAATCTACATATACATATATGATTCAAACATGTTTTTTAGGAATCATGAAAGAAATATTAGAAAGAGATGAGAAGAAACAGAAGTAAACCTTTAGCATGTCACCGATGTTGCAGACAAATGATCCAGGGATCGGAATCACTGGTATCCAATCGCCGGCCAAGTCTCTCACCTTTTCAAGGTAACTCTTTACCATTTTTCATACAAATATATAAATAAGATCATATAGGCAAATTAAATTATATTCTCTTATATATTACCTGAAGAGCAGTTTTGTCATCATCTTGATTTATAAGCGACAACAAGCCTGCCAAGTTATGAGTTTGTTTTGGGATTTAATATTTTGAAAAAAAACTTATGAATATATATTCAACTTTGATTTGACTACAAGCTTACTTACCATAGTCAGTGTGAGCTCCACTCTAAGTGAAAAAAGAGGAGACGAGTTATTACTTTACTACGTACAACTAAATATATGATGATAAAGTGAAGTGAAAGTTTTGTCCAAGTAAAATAAGAGCAATGAGAAAAGTTACATTCCGATAACGTTTTCTTGGTTGTTAACACCTGGATAACCAAGAACACGCATAATCCAAAAAGGGTCTCTCATCATCTTTCCTTCAAACTCATAAGGTGATCCACCAAGGGCTAAAGAGATTCCCCTTAAGATATTTCTAGAAAGATCTATAAACACGACGATGACATAAATATTAACAACTTAATTGGATGCATAAAAGAAACGTACGTAAAAATTAAGGGTAAATCACCTGTGCACAGCTTAATATACTCCTCCATCAACGTTTTGTACTCTTGGGGATTCTCTGGCCTTCAACCAGGTGAAAAAAAAAGACGAAGATAAATTAATTAGCCTGAATAAGACGAAAACTCAGTAACAAATTAAAATAGTACTATGATATGATTGGTATAATATTTTTACATTTTTCATGTTTTTAAACGTGATTTTGCTATTTTACCATTCAGACTTTTCATTTAGTTTTGCCATACCACTGGTTTGGCCCTTCCATAAATTTTCCAATGTCCCCGTACTTCCCATCCTTAAACTCTTTGTAACACTGTAAGAGAATAAAACCATATCATCATGAGTTTGTCAGAATCACTACTTGGCTTACATCAATGGCTTCGTGCATATCTTGTTTCCCACTCGTTAAATTTAGTCCGATACTCTGATATCCTCTGCATAACTCAACATCCATGAATGATCTTCGTTTTTTACCCGAATGGAACAACATCTCTTATTTTTTCTTACGTACTAGTTACGTACTACTTCGAGAGCTTTAATTGATAACCATAATTTTAGAAAATATATGTATATATTAAGTTATTAACTACTAGGACCATTTGACCCTTTGTACAAGGTGCTTGAATCGAACTCCGATGATGAAGATACGTAGAAAGTAGACTTTAACCATGCATTGACTTTTAAATAATGACATTAATTCGTTATGATATTAATTATTTCGTTCGTTATATATAACAACTTTAGTGATCATATTTTGAGAACAATGGAACGTAACAAACCTGTATCCAGCCGCTGGAGTAATCTCGATCTTAAGTTTTTCTTCATAAGGAAGCTCGAAAAATTGATGCGACATCACTCTCACTTTCTTTATAAGATCCTACGAGATTCCATGACCAATCTGTTCAACATTCTTCGACCAAAATCAAACCCTTTTAATATATATAAAACCCAAATAAAGAAAAGTATTTCATTAACGAATTTTTTTTTAAAAATTATATACCACGTAGAAGAATCCGGCGTCCCGACAGGCACTGTCCAGTTTTCTCACAGCCTCCGCCATGCGGGCATCCTCCGCCATGTTGAAGTCATCGCATTTGACCATTAAAGGACTGATATCTGCAAAAACATTATTGTCTCAAGCATTTTAGTTAGTTTCCTTGAGATCTTATATGAAAACTTTGATGATGATGATGAGAGCGATCACATTTGCTGAAAAATAGTCAATTCACGGTTTCGTATCCATACCTATAACTTGTAGTACGGATTCGTAGTTCGTCGCCATTTCGGATGCTACTTACACAATGACGGAAATTGCTTTGTACTAACAACATATATGAAGATCGTAATAAAACTCTCTGCTCTTTGCAATCATTTTATAGTGCAACTAGTTTTTGAACCCATAATTTTCATAGTGCAAACGGGCCCCTCCCACGTGAGGATATGCATGTTTGTGATTTTGTTTATTTTCTAGCTAGACCTAATTAGGTAGCTAGTAATAAATTATAGCTCAAAATTAGAACGAACAAAACAAGTTGCAAAACTAATTAGGTAGCTAGTCAAATTCTAGCTCAAAAATAGATAGAAATATATATTCTAGGTAACACACTAATTAGGTAGCTAGAAAAAAAAATCTAGCTCAAAACTAATTAGGTAGCTAGTCAAATTCTAGCTCAAAATTAGATATAATTTTTCTTTCTAATTTTAGTGGCAAATCTGTACATAATAGATGATTTAGCGGGGATAATTTAAAAACAGCGTCATTTAAAAAAAACAGTGTTTTAATTATCTAAAAAAATTTCTGAAACTTTTCTGGCAATTATTGATTTGAGATTTGAATAGAGTTTTAAAAACTTTAAATATTATGTAAAATATGTTGTTATTAGATCAAAATTTTATTAAAGTCCGCTAAAGTTTAGTGTTATTAGTTTGTGATTTGTAAAAACTCATTTAAAATTTTAATAAATTTGGGTTATTGGATTCAGACTTTTATAAAGTCATTAAAAGTTTTGTATTATTTAATTAAAATAAAATAATCTAGGATTGTTAATGAATTTAATTATTATGTTATTGGTTCATGATTTTATACACTTTCTTTACAAAATAAAGTCATAGAAATTATCATAAAAATACAAGATTGTTTGGATTTAGCATGTTGGATACAAATACTAAGATTGAGCAACCATCTTTTGTTATGTCGTTAATAAAAAAACAATTGGTAAATCCAATCCCTTGGGAAAAGTAGGAACTTGTTTTGTTTCCTAAATCTAGCCCTGGGCATATTATCCGAACCCGAATCCCGAACCCGTATCCGATCCAAAGTAGATGGTTCAGTTCGGGTTCGAATATTGTATAAAACCCGATCGGATTCAGTACCTCTGAGATTCGGATACCCGATCGGCCGATCGGGTTTGGGTAATATCCAAACCTGAATGTCCACCCGAACTAATTCGAATTAAATGTAAATACATCTAAAGGGACTTGAACCCAGAACCTTGAGCATTTAAGGATGTATCTTTAACTATTTTGCCATCTTAGTTTCCCTGTCCTAACATGAAACATTAAATATTTATATTTATACAAGTGTTCTAAAATTTATATATAAATAAAATTAGTTTTTTTTTTCTTGGTTCATGGTTTGTTTGAGTTCGGGTATACTTGAATTACCCAAATCCGAACGGGTAATACCCGAACCCGACCCAATAGTATAAAAAATCCGAACAGATTCTATATGTCTAAACCCATAAACCCGAACCCGATAAGGACTACCTAAATCACTCAGGAATTTGTTAACAAATGACTAAAATGAGTTTTCTTATATTTCACAAATCTAAAGTTTAGAATTCTAATTTCTGGTTTGATTTGCAAGAGCACTGTAATCGCAAAGATTTGCACTTAACAACTGATGGAAAGGCACCTATCCCAATTTTTAGACTACAACCAGAAGCAAAGGCAGTATTTTTACGATGGCTTCAAAAGGATGTTAAATTTTAAGATGGATATTCATCAAGTTTATCTAATTGTGTTGATCTAGCTAGAGCAAAATTAACAAGAATGAAAAGTCATGATTGCCATGTTTTAATGCAACGATTACTTCCAATTGCGTTTGCTGAGCTTATGGATAAATCTGTACAAGATGCATTATCTGGTAAGTTTTCAATTTTGTTTATTATGTGTCTGTGTTCTCAACTTGATGTAGCACATCCTTTTCGTATCACATAAGCTTCTAAAGTTCTCTGTTTTCTTTATTGTTTTTGTTAGTTTTCAATTTTGTTGTTGATATTTCTTTGTCTCAAATTTTTATTTCTTTTAGATTTTTCTTTTTAGTTTGACTTAGCTGCTCTATAAATAAAACCTCTAATACTTGTAAAGAGGATCATCCTAGAATTGAATTAATAAAGAGTTATCTTACAAATCTGAGTTTTGCAAAGAAGCGTATTCTTTCAAGTCACAAACCTCTGTTTTTGTGTAGCAAAACAGAGTTTTTCCTCTGCTTTTCATGAAGAAAACAGAGAACCCTTGTTTCTTTAGCTTCCCGGGAACGTAAGAAACAAGTCATTTTTTTCTTTCTTGCTTCCGCTCCATCACAACTTCTACGGTTACGTTAACGCAAAAATGACATGTTAATCGTAATGGAGCGGAAGTGTTGTGTATGTTTTAGCACTTTACGTTATATTATAGTTCTTGTGTCGTTGTTGGTGGTGGGTATGTTTTAGCAATTTTTTATGTGACGGTGTGTTAATCATCCGGTTGGTTGTGTTTGTAGGTGTTAGCTTTTTTTTTACGACCATAGTTCTTTGTTTGTTATTGTAATTCTCTTTGTTTACGTGTCAAGTGTTCTTTATTAGCTTATTATAACACTATAGTTCTTTGTGTTTTTTTATCTCTTTGTTTATGAGTCAAGTGGTCTACGTCTAAAGCTGTGATATACTTCTCCACTAATCTGTTTAATTTTCTATGGTTAGAACTTTATTCATCTAATGATCTTTTTTTGTAGGTGCTAGCTTATTTTTTCGAGATATATGCGCAAAAACTATACACAAAGATGGTGTTGCGATGCTGCAAAATAATATATGTATGGTTCTTTGTAATTTGGAAAAGATATTTCCTCCATCCTTTTTTGATGTTATGGAGCATTTGGTGATTCACTTGCCACATGAAGTTAGTCTTGGCGGACCTGTGCAGTTTAGATGGATGTATTGTTTTGAACGATACATGGGCCATCTAAAGAAAAAAGTAAAAAATAAGACAAAAGTAGAAGGATCAATTGTTGAACAATACATCAACGAAGAAATTTCTACTTTTTGTATTATTACTTTGAACCACACATAAAGACAAAACATCAAACAGGAGATCGACACTATGATGGAGGTAATCAAGACGATACTCATGAGTTTGATGGAATTCCAGATATATTTTTTCAGACAGGAAGGGGCAGTGGTAAAGAAATACAGATATGGCTCCAAGATAAAGATTACCATATTGCACATACATATATTTTGCAGAACTGCGATCAATTAAGATCATTTGAAAGGTATGTAAAAATAATATACACATATGTACTTTAATTTATATACTAGTAGATTGAGTGTAATAAATCATAATTTTTTTTCATGAATTTATATTTATATAGGTTATTTGATGAGAGCATGATTGCGGCTATTCCTGGGATTACTGAAAACAATTTAACCGAGCTTAGAGAAAAAACATATTCAAGCTGGTTACAAAAACATGTAAGTGTTTTTTTTAAATAAAATAAAATATGTGCATATATGTTTGATAAGCTTATATTATACATGATTTTTTTTTGTAAGCTTAAAATGTGTGCATGTATCGTGGTTGTTGAATATACATGATTTTTTTAAAACAGGTGGAAGATACCTTGAACAATAATTCATATCCAAAGTGGTTGTTGAGTCTCGTTCATGGTCCAATGGTTCAAGTTACTTGTTGGCCAATGTATTTTTGTCGTGGATATATATTTCACACATATCATGGGAAAGACAAAAAGAATGCCAATTATGGAGTTTGTGTGAAAGGTGTAACATCTTCCGGCTCAAGTGAAGAAGCTGCTGAGTTTTATGGAGTATTGAAAGAGATTTATGAGTTGCATTATCCAGGACCAGTTGATCTTAAAGTCGTGGTTTTCAAATGTGATTGGTATGATTCAACCATTGGGAAAGGTATACGAAAAAACAAGTCAGGGATCATTGATATTAATGTTAAAAGGCATTATCAAAAGTACGATCCTTTTGTTTTGGCTTCACAAGCAGATATCCAAGAATGACTCAACCGAAAAAAGATCAACAATGGGAAGCAGCAATTATGATACAGCCAAGAGGAAAAGTATTGGTTGACCAAAATCTGGATTTCACTGCACTGCAACATGATAACACTAATTCTGTTGTCCAATCTGATTCATTGCACGTTGAGACACTATTATATCCAGATGGTCAACCAGAAGATCTTGATGATCCAATACTAGAAGAAGAAGTTGGATCAGATGCTGAAGATGGGAATTCTGATATCGAATTAACTACTGACGACGAATGTGAGTAATAATTTTCAGATTGTTTTTTTGTCATTTGAACTCTTTTGAAAAAATTGTATTTTCAGCTCTCTTTTTTTTCCATTATTGAAACTATTTTATTATTTAATTGGAGTAACAAAAGTGGTAAAAACTATGTCACAATTTATGACTAACACACAAAGGTAACTAATATAGTGACTAATTTTGACCAGGTAGTTACAAAATATTTGTAACTAAAAGTGACGTAAATATAGTCACAAAAACCGTATAATTTAGTTACCTTATTTAGTAACAAATCCGTATTTATATTTGTGACTAAATATTTTGTAACAAATTCGACACAATTAGTGACCAAAATTAGTTACCTTTTAGTCGGTCATAATATTATAACTAAATAGTGACATAGATATGACCGTTTTAAATATGTCACATTTTCGTATCTAAATCGTCGTAATATTATGACGGAACAAACGGTCACAATTTTTCAAGGTATGGCAAGCTGCTAATCTAGAAAAGAGTCAGAGTGTGTTTTCTCCTGATGGTGTTGGTGGTGAGCTTAGGTTGAGTAGAGTCTCTGAATCTGTGGTTAGGGAAGCTTCAAATGAGTTGTTGGTTTTGGCTGAACTGCCATTATTTTTTATAGAGTGCCTAGCTTGGAGACATTTCTGTGCTAAAGTCCAGTTGTATAAACCTCACTCTCAGAGAACAGCAACAAGAGATATTGTGGAGTTGTTTGTTAAGAGGAAACCAGCTATGAAGAAGGTTCTTGGAGAGAATAAACAGAGGTTGTCTTGACAACCGATATTTGGGTTACACTGTATATTGGAAATAGTTATATGGTCATAACAACTCATTATATCGATGCTTGGTGGAAGTTAAAGAAGCTAATCATTGGTTTCAAGAATGTTCCAGATCATAAAGAGTCAACCATTTCGAAGGTTCTTATGGATTGTATGGAAGAGTGGGACATCAAGAAAGTCTTCTGCATCACAGTAGACAATGCCACTGCTAACAGTTCAGCAATAAGGATATTCAAGGAAGCATTTACACAGCTTAATGGGAATGATGCATTTATTCTGAAAGGTGATTATTTGCATCTAAGGTGAGCCACTCATATATTGAACTTGATTGTTAAGGAAAGTCTGCAAGAGGTAGATGACAGTGTGGCTGCCATCAGGAATGGAATTAATTTTCTGAGAGCTTCAACGAACAGATTGAAAGCATTTGATCTTCGAGTGGAAACAACAAAAGTTAAACGGGGAAGCATACCTTTAGATGTCAAGACCAGATGGAACTCTACTTACCTCATGTTAGAACAAGCTTTGAGGTTTAGAGTGGCATTTGAAAAGATGGAGGCTGAAGACAAAGTTTACAATGACTACTTTGAGGAAAAGGTGGATGGGACAAAAAGGGTTGGACCAGCAATCAAAAAGGATTTCGATGCAGTTGAGAGGTTGGTTCAGTTTCTTGTTATCTTTTACAAGTCTAGACTAGTACTATCAGCTTCAACTTCTGTGTGTTCCCATAAAATATACAATGAGATAGTTACCATCCTAAAAAACATTACTGCGCTAACTACAAGTACTGGTCCTGATGCCAATTTAAGATGGAAAGCATTGGTTATGTTAGAGAAATTAGAGAAGTATTGGGATCCTTTTGGAGAGAAGGTTGATATGAATAAGTTGTTGATAGTAGCAAGTATATTCAACCCAAGAAAGAAGATGAAGTTTGCTCAGCTTTGTTTTGACACACTTTATGGTAAGAATAGTGTCGAGGCTACTCATCTTCATGATTAAGTCTTGCAAATCCTTAAGGATATGTTTGCAGAGTATAGTGTGTTAGTCAATAGAAGTGGCAGTGGTGGATCAGAGACATCTACTCAGTCCCAAAGGGCAACTTCTCAGTCTCAAGAGCAAGTTGGAAGTGATTATTGTGAGAAAACCGTTGGTTATGAAATCATGGAGAGTATCTACAAAGAGGTGGTTAAAGAACTAGGAATTAAAGATTCATCAAATGAGTTGGATTTGTATTTGAAAGAAACTGTGGAGAATCCGAACCTTCTAAATGGTGTTGAGTATGATGTGTTATCTTGGTGGAGGATCAATAGCCCAAAGTTCATGGTTTTATCACTTATTGCTAGAGACATACTTGCAATGCAAGTGTCTTTAGTAGCATCGGAATCTGCATTTAGCACTAGTGGGAGAATATTAAACCCACAAAGAAGCTGCTTAACCCACTACATGATTGAAGTCTTGATGTGCACAGGGCAATGGATGAAATGTGAGATTCATGTCAATGAAATGGGAGTGATAACAATCCAGCAACTGCTTGTGGATGTGGAGTTGCAAGATGATCTCATGAGAGGTAATATCTTCTCTTAAACTCTTTTAACTCGTATGTGCTTTATACTTTCTATTTTTGACAATTGATCTTTTGCTTTGTTATGTAGAGTTTGATCCTGAATTCAACTTGCAAGGACTGTACAGTGAGTTCCAATTTCAAATCAAATTTTAAGTTTGATGTCTTTGATGAAACACTTTCAATTTCTTACCACTGAACTAATAATCTTTTGTTTTGATATGTAGAGTTTGATATGCTGAAATGAATCAACTCGCAAGGAGCCAAGCCAAGGAGTCAAGGACGGTTTCAAGTAGCTTTAAATTTTTAAGTTTTAAGTTTCAAGTTTCAAGTTTTATCTTTGATGTCTGAAGTTGAACTTCAAGTCTTTGATAGTTTGATGTCAGAATTGGTCTTTGATGTTTGATGTCTGAACTTTGAGAGTGTGACTTTTGTTGATCTTTGATGTTTGATGTTTGAACTTAGAAGTTTTAAACTTGTCTCAGTTTTTTTTTTCCTTTTCGGGTATTATGCTACATTTCGGGTATTATGCTACATGTCGGGTACAAATGGGTCCATTTTACCGAAACAAAGTTTGGGTATTCGAGTTTCGGATACGATTTGGTTCCAAAAATTACAGAACCGAACCGACCCGGAACCGAGAAGAACCGAACCGAATCTTCTCGGTTCTTAAATGGATAAAAAATTTGCATAACCAAAAAACCCAGACCCGGTCGGTTCCTATCCAGATCCGACCTGAGGATCCGAATGCCCAGGGCAAGGCTACACACCAATATAGGCACAATTCATGGTTCAGACCAAATAAGCCCATATGAAACAAACATTTACAACATGGTTCGTCGTATTCAGCTGGGAAATCGATCTCGAAGCTGACTAGCCGTAAGCAGGCGGATCTGTATTTTGAAGGATAGAGTATGCTGCTGTGAAACTGTGATATCTCTCTGAATATAGCTCTGTTTGAAACGAAATTGAGTTCTACGGAAAGCTGGTTTTTGGGGCAATCCGTAGATGGGTTATTTATCTTCCAGTTCGTCGGGAGCTGTCGGGAAATCGCCTTGCAAGGTGGTCGTTCGGATGGTTGAACTTTTTGTTGATTTTCTGTTTTGTCTTAGCTTTGGGAAAAAGGAAAAACGTAGAACTCTTGTGTAAGGTTCCCCACAGATGGCGTCAATTGTAGAAACTGGGTTTCACACAATGAATTTGTTCGAAAGGGGGAAACAAATTCACTTAAGAACTCTCGCAAGAACCGAATCAAAGCTAGAAATTAAAAGGGGATTAAGATCTCTTGGAAAACAAGCTAGGGTTTTGCTCAAGAACCAAGAAGAATTAGGGTTTTCTATTGATTGCTCGATGTTTTACAAGGAGGGGGTACCCATCTATTTATATGAATGCATTGATTACAATATAAGTATATGTTTCCTTAAATCTCGGATTGAAGATATGGTAAATTTCTTTTTCTGATGATTAGATCGGATTTAGGAGGCGGTCTCGGAGGTCGGTCGAGTGACTTCGCCGGACTTCTGCTCTTTTAGCTGGCCCAAAAGGGGTTCTCCGGTTTAGTTAATATACAAGATTACTCGGTTTACCTTCGGTATGTCATGGGTCCTAAATCATGCACTAACATTGATGCAGCTCGCCCTGTGATCAATTAAAGGTACACGTATTCACACTGTATTACAACGTAGTTTTGTGTAATGAGGTTAGCTCAAAGGCATGGCAACGTCAGATCATTGAGATGAGACACACATATGTCGAAATGCTTCTCAAACCCCTAAGTGATGATGTAAATTAATAATGCAGTTACTGCACTGCAGTATGATGTAATGAATACAAATGCCAATGCAAGCAGAAGTGTATCTTCTATTTAACACAATACATCTATCTTAATATTTTTGAAGTACATTTTTGTGTCATCCTCTCTTATCTTTGTATCCAAATAAGTCTCAACTAAATTATCTACAATCCTTACAACCAAACACAATCATTTCCTTATTTGATAATATTAATTTCTTAAAATATATCTATCTAATTTAAATCAATATGTTAGATTAAAATATAATTCTCCTTTCATTTTTATTTAATCTTATATTTTAATTACATTAATTACTATTTAATACATAAAGTTAATAAAATTTTAGATTTTTTTAGCATATAATGTGATTTGAATTTTATAAACGGATATATATTAAAACTTATCTTAGGATATTTGTAACCAAACAAGTATATCCACATATAGAGCTCAGAATACATTTTTGGAGTACAATAGGGTGCCGTCACTTTTTGCCAATTTTGGGTCGGGTTTTTAATTAAAATTATAACCGATTCAATTATTCGGATCCTCCTTAAGATTGCCGAATATTTTGGGCCGGTTTTTAATCCATAGCATACTTATTGACATCCAGTTAATGCCAGTTAATGCCCATTGTATCTTAGGAAAGATATAATTTGCATGCCGAATTTTTAGGACCGAGTTTGACAAAAAGAATTGATAACCCAAATTATGTAATCACATCCTCTTATTCACATCCCTATAATATAGCAACTAATTCAAGATGAATACATCTTAGGAAATATCTAATTTGCGTTTAATAAACGATTACATATTTGGTAAGATCTTATTAGATTTTAAATGTACACTATTAATCCAATAATATCAATTGAGAATCATAATAAGAATATGTCAGATCATCATTCCTAAATCATAACTAACAAATCGTAAAATGTATATTCTCAACTTGCGAATCAAGAGTTTCTGCAAAACTCTACTTACAACCGTTAACAGTATATATATCAACAAAATAATAGACCCGTGGTGTGCCACGGGGTAAAACCTAGTTGATATTAAAAAAAGAGCACAATGTAAAACAGAAGAAAACAGAACAAGTTGCCTAGACTTTGCTATTAATGGTCAATACGGTTCTTCAACAATGCAATAAAAAGTTTCAACAAGTATAGAGGTGGTGAAGAACTCAAACCGGAAAGAGACAATGATGAAAGACCCGTTATCACAGCTGTCTAGTCAAGAGGTATATTTTGTCAGCTCTATAAAGACATAAACATTTCATTTCAATCTCCTTAAAAGAATTAAGGACATACCCTCAGCAGGATCAGGATGCAAGTCATCTTTCAAATAGAAACTAACAGCGAGTCCTAAAACACCTTGAACAAAATACACCATAGCTAAAGCAACATTGTCCGGTGATATAATTCAACACCATAAAACATGGTTCTGCTACTAATACTTCTTCCTTTATTATAAACGAGGCTGTGTTCTGTGTTCTAATAATACTATTGTAGTATCTCTGTCTCCTTATACATTCGTATTCCACACATCTCCTTGAGCTACACCTACACACATTTCTCACATTAGAAACCAGACAAGAACCACAAACAAATAAAAGAGCCTGCAAATAAAAAATAAGGATTCCAGTTCACTGAACTGCTCGAATACCAGACAAGCCGAATGAAGAAACACACAGTACATCCAAAAGCACTAGTTAAGTTATAATACTTGTTGAGAATCGCAGACCCCGATTCACCTCTGTAGTGAACCACATACCGCGACTCTGCCCCTATTCCTCTTCTACTTCACATATCAGTTTGCATAACATAAACATAACACAGAGATTTAACGAGTTCCCCTCATGCAGAAGGTACATCTCGTGTGGGAACCTTCTCCCACAAACATTCACTATCAATCAACCAAGGTTTACACTAGTGTTACATATACAAAGCTTAGAGAGTAACTACAAAGAAACCTGAAGAAGAAAACACATAGTATATGCTTTTCTTCTTCCCCTCTCATTGTCTCTGATTCAGCTCTCCCCTCCATGTATAACCCTGAAACACCTCTAGAATCCCAAAGAAGCAGCTCCACCTTCGTCTCTCATCAGAGTGTCCTGAAAACACCTTAAACCTAGACAAGGTTATGCCTGCCTCTCAGCCCTTCGACCCCAGCCGAGCTTCTACTCTTTTATCATGGTTCTGCGCACAACTTCAAGCTCCATGTACGATGCCCTGCGCATGCTCTCTGCACTGCACCCTGCGTCTCTGCATCTGCCCTGCACAGCGCCCTGCGTTGTGTCCTACAGCCGCCACCAATGTACCACCAGCTTCTTTAGTGCGTCTTTGTGCTTACCACGTTCTTCTTCAACCCTAGCTTCCCTTATATAGTGAAACCCTAGAGCTTATGTCGGTTTAGCCCTGCAGGCCACACAATCCGGATCTTGTATGGGCTTCACATCAATATAGGCCCAGTTCATGGTTCAGACCAAATAAGCCCATATGAAGCAAACATTTACAACAAACTCCACCTTTTGCTTCATTTTGTCCAACTCACAAAATCCCCTTTATGTTGATTCTTTCCTAAGAAGAAAAAACAAAACTTTCCTTCTCTGTAGAACCTGCAACTTCCAATGATCTCTATCTTCGTCAACCTTAGGAATTTTTCAACTCCATCTTCAGAAACTTCAAGAGATTCACTACTCTCCCTCAAGCTTCATTCTCCTGATGACTGTAATCGCACTTGCAAAAGAACTCTGACCACTGAACCGACATCCTTGAAGAAACCTTCACAACCCTTATCATTGATAATCAATACAGAACACAACCAACGTTGATTGTTCTTTGTGTCCTCCAATGTCATCCTCTGACATTGCTCTGAAATTCTCAGCACCTATCGAATCCTTAGACTATCTCATGACTGTCACTAAATTTGAACTTTCTGAAGTTTCAGTCTGTTAAGCCATACAACTTCACCCTTGTTCTTGACAGCTTCTCTGAATCACTTACGATGCTCTTCAGCTGTTCCAAAAAGTTTGTGTAACTCCTTACACGAATCATCTTCTTCAACCTTGTTTGTCCTGGTCTTAGAAACACTTATGAAGACCTTTACTTGATTCCCCTGTTACTCACAACAGCTCCACCTAGAACCAGAACTTCTGATTCACCCACAGGTAACACCTGACTTGTAGAACTTTGGTCTTGAAAACCCTTAGAACAATTAAAGCCTGAGATATCAACCTCTCAGCACAAATCATCACAACCTTTTCCATGCCTTCAGATAAGTACCACAGACCTGTTATCATGATTGTATATCATTTGTATCCGTCTGCAACCTGATTCACTTGGTCGACCTTTGATTCCTCTCATGTGCACTGAGCTTGAACCAAATTTCCTTGAATCCAATGAAGAACACATGAATCATACATGCTTCAAACCTGAAACAATCTTTAATTCATCATGTAAACAATCTCAACTCAATGCATTACTCCTGAGATTGAGTTTACATCCCATCTGTTTAACCAACTGAATTTTGAACCCAGCCTGTATGATCTGACAATACAACCTCTTGCTCAACCTCATGTTAAAACGGATGTCCGACCAACAACTTTTGAACCTCTGCTAGTCTCTCTGTAACAGCCTTTAGTGCTTCAATCTAGAATCCTTGAAGCCACACCTGCTGTAACATAACCCTGCAATAGTTCTTCATAATTGCAGACCTAACCAAGAAGAAACTTGGTACCAACATCATACTTTTTCTCACCATTCATCAATACAACTTGACATGTCTTCACCCTTGATGAATCCTCACTTAACCTCTATATAAGTGACTCTTGAGAAACTTAATGATGTTACTAGACCCACTAGTCTTCTACTAGTCTTGTCTATCATAACCTGCATCTTTAACCAACAGAGATCTACTTGAATCTTCCCTTTATACTCACAAGCTTCCTTATTGAGTGTTATTTACAGAACACTTAAACTTCCTACAAGTGATACCTTCAGAAGATTCATCCACCAGATCATCTCCGTAGATGCAAACAGGCGAACCAAAACTTTTTGTTGATGATTCTCTTCTCAATGCAAAACCTAACCCCAGTCACGTTGCGCCAGCCTTGTAGATTCTTGCACTTACTTGCAAACTCTTGCACAGTCCTGCAACGTCTACAAAAGTCTTCTAGAGATTTTAAGTCACCTTGAAGAGAAAACTCCACCTTGACAAAGAAAATCTCACTGACTGCAGCTTTGACTCTTGGTACTCTTCTGCATTCCCATTCACGGTAAACGTACCTAGATTGTAGTCCTTTCAAATATCTCACAACCTAATCCATTCCTGAGACTGAACCATTCACCCAATACCTCTCAAAACTGACCACTTCAACATAAATTGTCTGGTCCATCTTCATACTCATCTGAATCTTCGACACAACTTGCTGAACTAACAACCCTCTTACACACAGATTCACCTCTGAAGGCGTCCCTTTAATAAATCTGTGACTCCTATAGTTGTACCTTCAACCAATTCCCGAACACCACTACACAAACTTTCAACAACCGAAAACTGACTTTTCAATAGTTGAATACGTCTACATCCTTGTGTTCTCCTAGTGTCTAGATTCCCTAAACTGAAACAGTTTTGAGTATTCAGAAGCTTCAAAACAGAACATCACAAGTACCTTGTGACCACAACGGAAACTGAACTCCTGTTTCGATAAGTTTGAGCCTTTTGGATGATGCTTTGATTCCCCCTTCACAGCCATGTGAAAATCACCTTCACATACCCATCCATGAACCTGAATCAAACACTACAGATAACTCCACCTTAAACTAACCCCATAATTGATTTAACCTTTGATCAAGAACACCTTCAAGATCATGAGTCTTCTGCAACAGTCTCTGGATCCTCCTTGTATGCTTACAACGTCATGCCTGAGTCTGTGAATTCCTGAGCCTGAGCTCTGATACCACTTGTTGAGAATCGCAGACCCCGATTCACCTCTGTAGTGAACCGTATATCGCGACTCTGCCCCTACTCCTCTTCTACTTCATAGATCAGTTTGCATAACATAAACATAACACAGAGATTTAACAGAGTTCCCCTCATGCAGAAGGTACATCTCATGTGGGAACCTTCTCCCATAAACATTCACTATCAATCAACCAAGGTTTACACTAGTGTTACATATACAAAGCTTAGAGAGTAACTACAAAGAAACCTCAATAGGAAAACACATAGTATATGCTTTTCTTCTTCCCCTCTCTTTGTCTCTGATTCAGCTCTCCCCTCCATGTATAACCCTGAAACACCTCCAGAACCCCAAAGAAGCAGTTCCACCTTCGTCTCTCATCAGTGTGTCCTGAAGAAACCTTAAACCTAGACAAGGTTATGCCCGCCTCTCAGCCCTTCGACCCCAGCCGAGCTTCTACTCTGTTATCATGGTTCTGCACACAGCTTCAACTCCATGTACGACGCCCTGTGCATGCTCTCTGCACTGCACCCTGCGTCTCTGCATCTGCCCTGCACAGCTCCATGCGCTGTGCCCTACAGCCGCCACCAATGTACCACCAACTTCTTTAGTGCGTCTTTGTGCTTACCACGTTCTTCTTCAACTCTAGCTTTCCTTATATAGTGAAACCCTAGAGCTTATGTCGGTTTAGACCTGCAAGCCACACAATCCGGATCTTGTATGATCTTCACATCAATATAGGCCCAGTTCATGGTTCAGACCAAATAAGCCCATATGAAGCAAACATTTACAACAATACTAATAGATGAAGCAACTACGAAGAATTGGGGAAGAAACCCAATCCAGAAACGACGTGAGAGTCACAGAAAGATAAATCATTAATGACCCAACTACTTCCATTCCATTTAAGCAAATTGACACAGGTCTCCAAAAAAGAATGCTAGAACAAAAAACACTACGGTGATCATTGAACTACACAACACGCATGCAAGGACCGAAAAAAATTAGACAAATTCGGTCTCTAACCCTCTATTGAGATAAAAGTACAACCAAACCTTCTCTTCTCTTACGAGTGGACGAAAAGGGAAGTAATAGACACTAAACAGTTTTGAAATAACATATCAATTCGAAATTCTCGCAGTTTTTTTTTGTATCACAAAATCAATATGCTATTGGAAACAAACAAATATTGATTGAAGCAAATCGATTGAAGCAAACTTGGAAATCGATAATCTAATTGTGTATTTTTGTTCTTGAATTTAGTTATCCTAAATAGTAGTGAAAACTTGTATAAAGTTCAAGAGAGCAGAGAAAATTATGAGTTATGATCTCTAATATTGTTAATAGAAAAATAAGAAACGGAAAATTATGTATGTTTCAGGCAAATAAAAAAAAGTTCATGTATTTTTCTGGCAAAAATAAATAGTTTGTGTTTTTTTTGGAATTTTTCTTTAAAATAATAACGACGTCATAATGCCGTTAACGGTCGTAACGGAGACGAGGAGAAATTGGAAAAAGATAATAGTTCGTGTATTTTTTATCACCTAAAAAATAGTCTGTGTATTTTTCTGATAATGAAAAAAGTTCATGTTTTTTCTGCCAAATATTAAATAGTTGGCGTTTTTTTTTGAGAATTTTCCCATTATTTCTTATTTATTAATTTTATTTTTGTTGTCGCCTAGAACAGCTTTTATTTATTGTATTAAAAAAAGAAAAATGATTGCCAGTTACTTGAAGTATAGGCCAACTAATGGCCACACATACAAACAATATAAATGTCTTGTTAACTACGTGAATTATTGTCATCACATAAGGACATCCATAAACAAACATAGGTTATGTGTACAATACCATAAATATTCAACTCCGGTATTTAGTTGGCTAGAATCCGGCATTGACCAGTGTTAACCGGTGTTGATCAGTATTGACCGGCGTTGACCAGTATTGACCGGCATTGACCAGAAAAAATATTTAAATATATTTTTTTTCCTAAAAATAATAATTGTTTTGCTTTTATGTAATTTTGATAAATAAATAAAAAATATAAATGATTTGTATAATTTGTAAAAACAAAATATAACAACAAAAAAATACTAGATAATTATATACCAAAAAAAATTAAAAGTTTTATGAGAAACAAAATTTGTGGTATCTAGTAACTAATTTTGTTAATACATAAAATATACCAAAACAATATAATATAACTATACCACTAAGATTTTATGTGTAGTAGATATTTTCATAAAACTATAACAAACATATACATTTTTCTTTTAAATTCATTTTTTATTTTGTAATTTCAAAGGTAGGGGTTTTAAATATTTTTTTCCTTTTTACTTATTTATAAGATTATGTCATTTGAAATATATCCAAGGCATTGCCAACTATTTCTTTGATTTTACAAAACCAACCTTTGATTTTACAAAACCAACCTTTGATTTTACAAAATCAACTTTTTTTTAATTATGTCTTTCATGTAAATAAATATAATTTTTATTATTTCCTTCCTTTCTTTTTCTTATTAAAAAAATAAATAGTTGGCAATGTCTTGGATATATTTCAAATGATATAATCTTATAAATAAGTAAAAAGATAAAAAATATTTAAAACCCCCACCTATGAAAATACAAAATAAAAAATGATTTTCAGAGGAAAAGATATATATTTGTTATAGATTTATGAAAAAATCTACTACAAATAAAAATTTTGGTGGTATAGTTTTATTATATTATTTTTGGTATATTTTCTGTATTAACAAAATTAATTACTAGATGAACCACACATTTTGTTTGTCATATAATTTTTCATTTTTTGGGTATATAATTTTTTTTCATATAACTTTTTGTTGTTATATTTTTTTGTGTAATTTATACAAATCATTTATCTTTTTATTTATTTATCAAAAATACATAATAACAAAAAATAATATTTTTAAGAAAAAAGAAAAAAATTTGAATATTTTTTTCTGGTCAACGCCGGTCAACACTGGTCAATGCCGGTTAACACTGGTCAATACCGGATTCTGGCCAACTAAACACCGAAGTTGAATGTTTATGGTTTTGTACACATAACCTATGTTTGTTTATGAATGTCGTTATGTGTTGACAATCATTTTTTCTATTAAAAACTCGAAATCCAAACTCCAAAGCCCAACCAACCATGTTTAACTGTTTTCCACTAGATTTGCAAAAGTGGCCTGGACCTTGTTAATGAGATTTTGTCCATAGACAACTCTTTTGGCAATTTGAGATGTTACTAATTTTCTCGGATACTTCTCTTTGAAGATATCCAGTGGCTCCACCTCCGCGTCGAAGTTAGTCTGATTCATTCAAGATATATTGGAGATAAACATGATTCCAAATCCAGTTGAGGAGAATACAAATGAGTGTTCACAAGTTTTTCAGTACCTCGTAGAAGAATGCAACACAAACACGGAATTTAGGAGAGTTATTGATCACTTTATGAAGTGTGGATTCGTAAACTCCGTTTGTAAGTATCTGCATATACACATGTGTACGTTTCCCAAATGTTTTCAAGTATTGTTCAAACAAAAAAGCAAGAGAGGTCAAAGAGGGAGAGAGAAGAAACGAACCGTTAACATGTCACCGATGTTGCAAATGAACGATCCAGGGATCGGAATAGCTGGTATCCAATCACCGTCCACGTTTTTCTTTATGTTTTTTTTACCAATTTTGAAATAATAACAAAGTTTGGCTATCATCAAATAAGTCCCAAATATACCTGAAGAGCAGTTTTATCATCATCTTGATTTATAAGCGTCAACAAGCCTGTAGATTTTTTTTTATCATCAGCTATGAAGAGAGTGAACTTGATTCGAGCTCAGGATTACTTACCATAATCAGTGTGAGCTCCACTGTAAGTTGAAGAAAAAGAACAGAGAAGACGAGTAACTACAAAGTGATCAAGCTGATCATAAAGTTAAAATGAAAAGTGTTCGTAGTATATAACATTACCATCCAATAACATCTCCTTGGTTAACACCTGGATAACCAATTATACGCATTACCCAAAAAGGGTCTCTAAGCATCTTTCCCCCAAACTCATAAGGTAATCCACCAAGTGCTAAGGAGATTCCCCTTAATATATATCTAGAAAGATCTGTAGAAAAAAACCATGAAATGAAGTTATAAACTTTTAAATTTTACTGAGATTTTTAACAGAAAAAAAAACTTTTACTGAGATCCAAAAAGGGCTAAAATTAAACACACCTGTGCATAGCTTAATGTACTCCTCCATCACATCTTTGTACTCTTGAGGATTCCTTAGCCTTCAGAAAAGTGGTCACAAATATACACATAGAGAAATATATATAGTTAGAAGAAGATGAAAACTCATTACCAAATTAAAATACTACGATTTGACTTGTACATTGAGTTCTAATAATATTTTAAACGTAATAATATTTCACATTTTTATTAAGTGAAAACTCCCCGAAACTTTTCTCCCAGACACTATAATCGAGGAACCCTTACCGCAGCTCTCCTCCGACGCCGGCGAAGAAAATCTTTACCGGCGTCGGGATTTAATCCGAATCTCTCCTCTTTGTTTTCAATCTCGTAGTCTAACTTTCTTCTTCCGTTTGTTTAAGCTTTTGTTCCCCTTTTATCTCTCTTTAATCCTTTTCATCCACTTACCTCCTTTAGACGATTTTCAATCCAAAGAAGACAGTTGCCGGCCGGAGTCTCCCAACTCTGTACCACTTCAAAACTTTTTCTCGGAGATGAGATCTGAAGACCCAAACTTTGCCAGATCTGGATTTCTGTTTAACCAAGAGGAGATCTTAAACCAGGTTCCTTTGATGGAAGGAGTAGATCCGCTAGGACCATCAAATGTGCCTTGCCTGGTGGAGTTGTCGACGGCGCACGACGGTCTCCTCATTTTGGTATCGAATTCCTGTACCGGAGAACTTAAACTCCTAGGGCCCCCTTCGGATGCATCAAGCCTCGCTTTAAACCCCCAATCACCTTCCCTCCCCTCAATGGAGATGTTTGAGCCCCTGAATCAGACATCCACTCAACCCCGCCGCTGCGTGAACCCTCCGATGCCCCCGACCGTGAAACTAGGTTTTCTGCTGTTGGGCCCAATCTTCTCTGCCCGTTAAGGTTCTTGAGCCCCATTACCAAAAGATGGCTTCCTCGATCTTCCTTTGCTGTTATCCAGGTTTGAGCGGAATTCCAATCTTTTCCATTCTAGTCATTATGTGTGTGGATTTATGGAACCATTTGTTCGAAGACTGCATTTGGAAGGTAAACCACCATTGTTGCTAGTTTGGCTAAGGAATTGTATAGGAAACCTGCTTTTAGATCGACATATTGATTCTACTCTTGAGGCTAGAAGCTTGAATGAACTCGGCATTATGATCCATACCATATGGCGCTGTGATTACCGATGGTTCTTCAGGCCCCCTTATTCCTCACCCCGTATGCTTATCGAGACCTCTAAACTGCTTTGTATCAACTTGTTGAAGTGTCCTCCTAAAAACCTGAAGTTCAATGGCATTATGACCTCATCTCCATTACAACTATCAGCGTTTTACACCGAAGCATAATATCTTCAGAACCATCACCACCACCTGGGTTATAACCCACCGAATCTCTGCCAAGGCAATGCTGTTGTTTCTGTCTCTCTCATCGGAGAGCTTGTTGGCCCTGATTCACCTCTCAACGTCACAAAGTCGTATGACCGTGACTACTTTGTCAGCTATCGGATTCTTCGATGTTGATCAGTCTTGCAACCTTGATCTCACATGTCTCAGCTTGCTTCTTAACGACTACCTCACAGCTCTCTTGGATTATTGCTTGATGTTTTCTATCTTCTTGTTTATGACTTTGGGGAAAGTTTATCTTTGTAATCTTTTTATCCTTCTGAACTCTGGAATTCCAATTCCTTTCTTTTGTACTATTTCTATTTGAATGAATGGAAACCTATGTCAAAAAAAAAAAAAAAAAAAAATTATTAAGTGATTTCCTATATGCCAATAGTTTTCACATTATTATTAAGTGGTCTACTATAAGCTGGGCAAAAAACATAATTACAAAAATCGAAACGTCGCTCTACTCTATTAAAATCACGGCTTATTAATATTATAATTACTAGGCAATCGACTAAAACATTCAAAGTATTAAACTTTCGTTCAACAAATAAACTGAGCTAAGTTTCTCAGCATGGGAACCTATGAATTCTTCTTATGTTTCTTCCTGCTCTCTCTTTCACTCTATTTCAAAGATGCATCTTTATCTGATGTACTCTTTTCAATGCCTCACTTTCTCTAGACTATTGTTCCTCGGTAACATGTTTGAAATGGGTATCTACAAACAAAGTTATCTCCCTTACATTATTATATTGTATGGTTGTCCACGTGATGCATGATGTATTTTTAGTTATTTATATAATTTTATTGATTTGTGATTATTGATTTTATTGTTTGATACATAAATCGAGTATAGTTTTCATTCAATTTTATATAAAAAATAATTTATAGGTGTGATTCTTTATATATGGCAGCAAATTAATCATTTTTTTTGGTTCTTTGAAATGTTGGAACAAAAAGGTTATTATTTATAATAAAATTTTGTTCATCTTGTTATAAGAAACATTTTTTTTCTCCAAAAGAATGGACGAAGAGAACAAATTCCATGTTACTAAAAATTCATAAAAATATCCATTAAAATTTACATATTTAGTATCTAATTAATACCACAATTCTCGAGAAAAATTCTCAAACGGTTTCTAACATCATAAAACTGAACACATATTACATATAATTATATATTTTCTAACTAACTTCACTGATAAGATTTTGCATTTACATATATTTATAATATGAAAAAGTAAATTAACTATAAAAAAAATAAGCAAAACATAAGTAAAATATTTTTACATATGTGTTTTTATAACAAATAAAATAGACTTTTAGATGTCATACCATCTTTTTATTGCGACGTTATCATTTTATTAGTTCATTAAATTTTCATATAAATTTTAAATACAAGTTTTCAAGTTTCACATGGTTATTCATCTTCCTTTCAAACATCAAATATATTATATAATACTCTATTAATAAAAATAAAAGATTAAAAAATATGAAATTGGATTAGTATTTTATACTGTATAATTGCTTTATGTGTCTTAAAATATATCCTTAGTGAAACTAATAAAATTTATATATTACAATTTAATAAAATGGAACATGTCAAAAGATTATGAAACTGAAACAAATATCAGCTTCTCATATATTGGATTTTGTGAAAACCTTACTTTATTATATAAGATGTTGTATAAAAATTACCTTATCAGTTTAGTCGCCTATAAAAGTATCTCGTTTTAAAGATAGTATAAATTCTCTATTTGTTTTGAAGATATCAAACCATAATTTAGTTTTGTGTGATAATTACACGGACTAGATCATTTTGGTCCACCTGCCTTCCTTATAATGGAACCAGAAGAAGAAGCAGCCAAGTTTATGCAATTCTTCTCAAAAATGGGAATCTTGTACTTAGAAATTCTTTTAGAAATGTATTCTGGCAGAGCTTCGACAACCCGTCAAATACATGACTGCCCGGAGCTAAGATAAGGTTTGAAACGTGAAGAAGCGTCAGTATTCAAGGATGTAGAAGTGCAAGGCAAAATATTGAAGATTGTGGATATTTTTTTTTCTTTTGGTATAAGAAAAAAATATAAAATATGTATCTAAGCTGAAAATTTGAAAAACAAAACTTTAAAAAGGATTGAAAATCAAAAAGCCTTATATTGACCACTAAAAAGGTAAAATAGTGTGGAATATTAAAATAGTTTCTATAAATTGTGGCCTAGAAATTTATTTTATTTAGTGTGAATTGGCTTTAGACACTTGCCTTTTTTCTATAAGGATAGACATGGCTCTGGACACACGTTTCACCAGTTGGAAAAGTAAAACAGATCCATCAGCGGGTCAATACACTCTCAGTATTGAGCCTCAGCCTAGCACAAGAAATTCCTTCATCATGGTTTGGAATAATTGAAAGCCCATACTGGAGGAGTGACGTATTGGTTAGCATAAAAAGAAAATTTCACGTTACTTATGAAATCGAACATCTGGGTTTGTTTGATTTGGCGATAACCAAACCTAACTGAACTGGTTTGTTTGGTTATCGGTTAGTTAAAGTATTTCTAAATAGTTGTCAAAAAGAAACTCGTAAGGTTCTCGAGTCAAAACCAAAATTCGGAATCGATTATTTTTAGTTACATTTGGGTATTTTTGATTAATTTGATTCGGTTAAATTAGGTATTGGTGAAACATCTAAACAATTCCCCGAACCGAAAGCAAACAAATCCAAATTAAACATGTTTTGATTGGTTTAACCGAGAGAACCGAAACGGTTAAACAAAAAATCTCAGTTTGAGTCAAAATCTCACCATTAAATAAATGAATCAGCTGTGGTCGGTCGGTATTTCGGGTGATTGCAAGTTGCAACTGTGATCTGCCATTAGTTTAGCTTAAGTTTAACCAGTAAAAATTTTAAGCATCGCGTGAATAAATCGGTTTCAATTATTCTTACTTCTTTAGATTGGTTTTAAAAATAATTAGAACTCAGACCCCAGCGATATCGCGAAAGAAATATTTAAAACAAGTTAAATTAAATTTCAAATTTAGATTTATATCTTATAAATTCGTTTGAAAATATATTATAAATAACAAAATTAAAAATTATCTCAATAGAAAAAAAATAATAAGTAGGGTTAAAACTTTATAAATATTAAACATATATAACTGTGAGTTTAAAAAACACATCCATCAAAATAAAAACTTATAATAAAAAAATAATATGGTAAAAAGACTCAACTCTAGTTAAAAATTATTAAATAAAAAATTTATAATGAATCGAGTCAACTCTACTTATATTAAGAAAAATTATTAAATAATTTGTATGTATTATAAGTATAAGATATTGTATGAAAAATTATTGTAAAGAGTAACAACTATCATAACAGTTATTGATATTTATATTACTCATAAACAAATAATATGACGAAGTAATCCTAAGTGAGAATATCAAACCAACGATTATAATAAGTAAATGTATTTCTGTTAAAATATATTTTTTAAAAAATAAATGTCATCTCGAGTGAAAATTTATCAACCAATAATTATAATAAAATACATAACTTCTAAAAATAAAAGATGAAATAGTTAAATCTTAAAAAACACATATTTTATGAAAATTTACGATAAGAAATGCAATTGTAAGTTACATAACTAAAGCTGACTAAATTTCTATATGACTAAAATCTTTAGTTAGATTATTGAATAATAGTGAATATTAAATATTAAAATTCATCTTATTTAAATTCAACATAAAACGAAAAAAATTGTGTCAGCGAACAATGATTCATTGATTTGTTAGTTATCTAAGAAGAGACATAAACATTTTAGATAAACATAACTATTGGAACAAAAAGACGTAAATAAGATATGGTGAAAAGACATAACTCTACAATGAACAGAAGCAACCATATGATTTTCTTTTATGATAAAAGACACAACTCTACAATGAACAGACGCAACCGTTTGATTTTGTTTTTAAAAGAAAAAAAATATTTAATGAAAAGATACGACGAAAAATCGCAACTGTTAATGTCATTTATTCAGATTGTTATTATTATATAGTTTTTTATTGTAAAATACACAATTCTACAATAAACAGACACAACCGTATAATTTTTTAAAAATAAATATATTATATAGATATTTTATGGTGAAGGACACAACTCTACAATGAACAGACGCAACTGTATGATTTTTTTAAATATATATATATATATATAATATTTAACGTAAATATCCTCCTTTTATATTTAAGTGACGAATCAGAATCATTGCTTTTCTTCTAACAGTTGAAATTTTATCTGGAAAAGAATACCATTTAAAATGATTCATTTCACATTTACTACAATTAAAGCGTCCAACACAAATGAAAAATATACAAGATAACCATATAGCTTGAGGATATCTTTTCATATCTGGACTTTGTAGTAATGTTAATGCAACATCCAATTCCGATGTATGCAACCCATATAAACTGTTTTTAAATAGAAGGCATATTCATTTAATCCAAAAGTCAAATCCAAAAACTCACTATATAATCCACCTATCTCTTGGAAAAAATCCTAAGTATTTTCATTAAATTTTTATATTGAAAATTACCTAAAAGTTGTAAATTAGATTCACCATTTCAAAAATCTTTTGTTAAATCAAGAATTAGAGGAATTTCTTTACTTTTAAAAGAATAAATGCTAGAGAATAATTTAGAAAGCTGTAAAAACTGTTAAGGTTGAAACTTTATTTTATTTTGTGTTATGGCAAAATGAAAACAGTTCGAATAGACAAATATATATAGATGTCAAAAGATACGAATATTCGAATAAACACAACTCTATAATGAACAGTTGCAATTTTACAAAAAGAAAACATTACAATGAACAGTTGCAACTTTTCGTAATGAACAACTGCAACTTTTCCTAGAACACACAATTGAAACTTTTAGCAATTTTGAAAAATTATCTAAAATGTACAATTGAAAAAACACAACTTTTGATGGCATTTATTTGGATTGCTATTATATATAGATTATGTGGGTATTCTTTTGAAGAAAAATATGCCTCTATTCTAACAGTTTGCTATTCATATATAGTATGTATCTACGATTAATAAACACAAGTTTTTGGCACTTTCGTTTTAAGATTTCTTTCAACACAAACGTATATGCAAAAATGGAGAAGAAAAATTCAATCAATCACTTACCACTGGTTTTGCCCTTCTAAGACCTTTCCGATGTCCCCAAACTTCCCTTGCTTCAACTCTCTGTAACACTGTCTTCGTCGCGGTCCATAAGAGAATAAAACCATATATCCGTTATATAACATCACTACTTATAACACATCACTCAAGCCAAAAGCTAGTCGTAAGACAAACTTACATCAATGGCTTCGTGCATATCTTGTATTCCACTCGTAAAGTTTACTCCAATTCTCTGATATCCCCTGTGCAACAACAACACATATGAGTGATTCTATAGTCGGAAAGACCTTTTGTTTTCTGACGTGTTCAATTCGTAAATCTTCAGTTTGTGTTTTTTTTTTCTTTTCCGGAAACTAGTACGTTAGTAATGTAAAAACAAATCTACCAATGTTATTTCTAGATATTTAGAGACGATAATAAAACCATTTTAACACATAATTGTTATGTATAATAGGATTAGAATATTAGGTACATAATAAAAATGTTTTTTCGATAATACAATCATAATCGCATGTGCTGTATGTAGATTGATTATTATGTATAGTAGGATTAAATCAATAATAATAATTTAGTAGACGACAAGAAAAATAACCGTCTTCCAGTCAATTTATCAAATTCAAACATCACTTTTGCTTATGAACATTCGGTGTAATGCGGATTCAGTTGAATTTTGAGTTTAAAAAATAGATTATACTACTTTTTATATAAAATTGCAGAGGCCAGGAAATATCTTGTTAATTAATTGTACCAGGCTAGCAGCCTGTTAGATCCTTTTTGTTTAAAGTAAACAATTTCACCAGCTGAGAACAACTTGTTGATATTATGATGATAATCTTATAATGTCTCGTTCGTTATCAAACATTGAACAAAATAGCAACGATCGGTGGTACCAAGTTATACCAACATTGCTTCATATAATATGGAGAGATGTGGAAACAAACCTGTATCCACCAGCTGGAGTAATCTTGATCTTAAGTTTCTCCTCGTAAGGAAGCTGGAAGAACTGATGCGTCATCTCTTTCACCTTATTTATAAGAGCCTCCGATATTGCATGACCAATCTGAACCACATTCACCAACCCAAAAATCACTCTTTAATATTATTAATTAAACACTATAAAGTAAACTCAAATTTCGAAAGTTTTTAATACCACGTAGAAGAATCCGACGTCCCGAAATGCCTTGTCCAGTTTTTGGACAACTTCCACCACCCCGGTATCCTCCGCCATGTCGGAATCGTCACATTTGGCCACTAAAGGACTGATGTCTGCAACAACATTATCGCATTAATTTAGTTTCACTGGCATTGGCATATTTTATATATATGACGAGACGAAATTGAAGATATTATTATATATTTGCTGAAAATAATGAGTATATTTACTGTTTCGTACGTACCGATAAGTGGTAGTAGGGATTTGAAGTCTGTCACCATTTCGATATCAAAGGAAATGTTAGAACACGTTTTGCTCTTCTTACGTACGTACGTATGTAAAGACTGTTTCAATTCACGATGATATATTACCATAAACACTTAAACAGCTATGTCATTAGTTTAAATACCCACTGATTAGTTGTCCCCTAGGATTTCTAAAGGCCCGATCTGGAGCAGCCCAAGTGGCGAATGTATATTTGTGATCTGTAAAAAATATATATACACTTATACAGTATATCTATCTAATATATAATAGTATGAAAAGGTTTTTTCTAACTTTTATTCACGTTGCAACATTTGACATTCTCTTTTAGTGACACATGTCATCTTTTATTAATATTTTATTCTTTTAAAACAAATTTATATCATTTCTAATTCCAAATAATCATATTTCTCTTCTTAATGTTGGTATAATTTACATATATTTTTAAATCCATTTTTATATCTTAAGTTCTTTTGTTAAACAAAATCAGATTATTTTATAATAAAATCTCATATTATATATATGATACAAAATATAATATTTTATAACATTTACTAATAAATAACTGATATTTGATACATCTATTTTACACATTTTCCTTACATTTTATTTAATTTGTCTTTCATCCTTTAAAGTAAAAAAAACACACACACTATTTTATAATAAAAGAAAATATCATAATAAAAACCATATCTTGGATAAGAAATGAAATAGTTTAAATACATGACTATGATTAAGCTTTTATGTAAGTTTATAAACCTTAATTTTTACATGTTTTAGAATCATATAATATTTTCTTTCGTTAATTGAGTAGGCAATAAAGTTAGTCAGCTACACACTTCAACTAAAATCCTATTAAATTACGATAAATTACACAACAATAGCTTTTCCTTTTATATCAATACACATATCAACATAAAAGCGATCTTGTCAAGAGCATTTCAGAATTGTTGTCATGTTTAAATCATATATATATATAAGAAGATTTTCATATATGTTGACTTCCTTGATTTTCTATCTATTTATTTCATTAGAAAATTGTAAGTGACATATTTAAAATAGTATTAATTAAATCATTAAGTTTGATTATTTCTTATATGGAAAATCTATTAAAATTTTATATTTAATATCATGTAGTGGGTTACAACTTGCTTTTACTATGCATTAAAGAGAGTTATAATTTCAATAACCATGCATTGAAATGTATTTAGTCTATGCAGATATTTATGTTACAAAAGTTATGACACCAAATTCCATAATTCCCAAATTTGTAACTGTTAATAAAATATTTTGAACCTAAGAGTAACATCTATCTAACATTCAAATAGCGTACGTACATATAGCTATAGGTAGACATTTACTTAAATACTTAGACTCATATTTACTTTCAAATTCTATACATGTTATAACATATATCATCAACATTGCAAGAGAAAAAAAAATCGTCATGTTTCTTGATTATGATGGTACCCTTCTCCAATCCTTGATGATCCAAACAGAGGTCTGATGTCTAGCATTATAAAAAGGAAGAATAAAAGGAGAGGTTATTTAGACCCCTTCTACCTTAAGTTAGTGAACGATTTAGATCTGTGTAAGATCTATCTGTGGGGTACTCTGTCATTTAATTACTGCTTAGAGATTCTCGAAGACAAGATGGCAAAGCGTTCCGAGCGTCCCGAGCATTCCTTGGATAGTTGGGCTTTACCCTGCTTCATTACTTCGTTAGAGGTTTCTTTCTGACTTAATTATAGGGGTACTGTGTTAAAGAATGCTCGGGACGCTCGGAACGCTTTGCCATCTTGTCTTCGAGAATCTCTAAACAGCAATTAAATGACAGAATACCCCACGGATAGGTCTTACACAGATCTAAATCGTTCACTAACTTAAGGTAGAAGGGGTCTAAATAACCTCTCCGTTCTCAATATCTTCATTATCCTCACCCATCCCCTCTAGTATCTTATATTATATTTGGAAAAACAAAAAATTACAATTTGCTAGTAGCTTAAATACTTTATGACGGGGTTAATTTGATGAATACGAAAAGGTTTATTCGTGTTCAAATAAAGAAAAACTTACCCAATACTATAAAAATCATCACGTGTAATTTAGGTTAGATGATAATACTATAAATTTTTCAAAAAGCAATGGGCTCATAAATCAATCCCTTGATAAGAGAGCCAGAGCACACTGCGGGTAAAAAGAAAACGCATAAACTCAACTAACGCTGGCAGCTAGCACATATTCTAAGAATACGGCCGCCTGCGTTAGCTTGCCACTAGATAGCTCTTAGATCTCTCTCGTATCAAACTATTGACCAACTTGTCGAGAGATCAGATTTTTTAAAACAATATAAACTTAAATGAGTATGAAATGCACGAGTAAAAAAATAAACAAAGCATGTACATCTTGGATATCTAGGGACTAGGATAACTAAGCTAATTTCTTACTTAGTATGCTTTTTTAACTTATAGCTAGCACGACACTATGTGGATTTTTTCGTAGATAACAAATTTTCTTGCTAAGAAAACCCAAATTTTAATCCGCGAGGAAGTTAAGGACTATAGTGGCCGCTAGCTGAAATATCATACCAATTTGGTTTTGTTTTAAGTCTAATGTTGTTGTGTGCGGTGGATGTTTCAGGCAGCTTTACAGATTGAAAGAATAGTGTGTAAACTTTAATAGTTCGTTTAATTCAATAAAAGAGCTAGAGTTCGAAACTGCGGAAAAAAGAAAACGCATAAACTAATTAATTCGCTAAACAAGTTCGTTTAATTCAACAAACGGTCAAAGCGTAAGGTACACGGCACTTCCCACGTAGTAAGAATGACACGCTGGCAGCTATAACACTTATTCCTAAGATACGGCTACCGGCATTAGCTTGCCACTAGTTAGATCAAAACTATTGACCAATTTGTCCAGAGATCAGTTTTAATATATATATATATATATATATATATATATATATATATATATATATATATATATATATATATATATAATTAATTGAAATGCACGAGTAAAATCAACAAAGCATGAACACAGAACACCTTGGATGATCTAGCATAATTAAGTTAATTTCTTACTTAGTATGCTTTTTTACTTACTAATTAAGAAAACCATCCGCGAGAAAGTTAAGGAGTTATAGTGGCTAGCTGAAGTATCATAGCAGTTTGGTTATGTTTTAAGTCTAATTAATGTTGTTGTTTGTAGATGTTTCGGAATGGGTGCTGCTTTGTTACCTCCCATGTACGAAAAAAGCTGGTACACCAAGTTTCTAATTAATGTTTTAAGTCTAATTAATGTTATGTTTTAAACCTAATTAATGTTGTTGTGTGTAGATTCATGATGTATGGCTCTGTGAATTCTTCTTGCATATTTTTGCATTTGTTTCTTACTGATTGATTCCTCATGTGGTATTTTCTGCATTCCAGATTTTGGCAACACTTAAGAGGAACTTAGATGTGCCGGTTACTTGCAAGATTCGATTATTAAAATCACCAGCAGATACTGTTGAATTGGCTAGGAGAATCGAGAAACTTGGTGTACCAGCTTTTTTCGTACATGGGAGGTAATGTACACCACTATTAGTTGGTTCTCAATCCTTTAAGCTGTTTTTATAAAATTTGGTCATCGATTTCTCCATCCTTAAATACAGGAAAATTGCAGACAGGCCAAGAGATCCAGCTAAATGGGATGAACATTTCAGATGTTGTGGCAGCTTTATCCATTCCTGTCATTGCAAATGGTGATGTTCTAGAATACGATGATTTTTCTCGAATCAAAACTGCAATAGATACACGATGTACTTATAGAGTTCAGATTCAGGAGATCTATAAGCAAATATCTCATAACAAGTATCTGCCATGTACTAATGATTAACTCTTCGATATTGCTGTCTTTTTGGTTCACATAAAGGCGATGCGTCAGTGATGGTTGCAAGAGGGGCAAGGTGGAATGCTTCAGTTTTCTCTCCAAAAGGAAAATCACACTGGGAAGATGTGAAAAAGAAATACCTTAGAAAGGTAACAAATAAAACCCTTTAAGAGTAAAAAGATAAATTCCCCTGGTTAAACTATGACTCACAGATTTTGAGATATTGTGTTGCAGAGCATCTTGTGGAATAACGATGTTAAGAGCACAAAATACACGATAAAGGAGATGATAGCGCATCATTCATGTCTTGAACCACCCGAAGGGAAGTCTATCAACAAAGCAGACACTTTAGAAGATCTACCGTAAGTCATTCTTGATTAGTCTTGATTTATACTACTGACACAAACTAGAGAACGTATCTGATATAACCAAACCGAACTGTAATCCAACTGGTTCAGCTTCAAGTCTAATGTTGTTTGTTGGGTGTGGATAGTTCAGGCGTGTTTACGAGTTGGTGATTACTATTGGAGAGTGAAGAACATTGGTCCACTGACACATGACTTGAATCATGTGTTATGATACTAAATGCAAATCTTCTTGTAATCTTATTTGAATTCTTTTATATAGAGGAACCCCATTGTTTTTACTCAAAATTAGTAAATTACTGAAACTAGTCGAATGATAAAACAGTACACACACTATATAGTAGAATTTTATTTATTATAGACTTAGAGTACATAAATCACATTACAATTGCTGTATTATTTTTTTATTATCGCCGACAATTTTATTTCGTCATTTTATTGAAACTCGAAATCCAGCTTAGGTTGAACAACGTCCAACCAACCATTTTAAGTTTTTAACTGCTGTCCACTAAATTCGCAAAAGTGGCTTGAACCTTGTTAATCAGATGCTGTCCATAGACAACTCTTTTGGCAATTTGAGATGTTACTTTTCTCGGATACTTCTCTTTGAAGACATCCAGTGGCTCCACCTCCGCGTCGAAGTTAGTCTGATTCATTCAAGATATGTTTAAAAGCATGACTCCAAATCCAATTGAGGAGAATACAAAAGAGTGTCACAATTTTGTTTTAGTACCTCGTAGAAGAATGCAACACAAACACGGTATCTAGGAGAGTTGTTGATCACTTTATGAAGTGTGGATTCGTACACTCCATTTGTAAGTATCTGCATATACATATACGTTTCCCAAATGTTTTCAAGTATTGTCGAAACGAAAGAAAGAGAGGTTAAAGAGGGAGAGAAGAAGAAGAAACAAACCGTTAACATGTCGCCGATGTTGCAAATAAATGATCCAGGGATCGGAATAGCTGGTATCCAATCACCGTCCACACTTTTCACCTATTAGAAGTTGCAAAAGTTACACTCTTACGGTTTTGCTTTATTTTTCTTACCAATTTAAAAGAATAAGCCCAATAAATACCTGAAGAGCAGTTTTATCATCATCTTGATTTATAAGCGTCAACAAGCCTGTAAAATAATACTTTTTTTTAGACCAAACAAAAGAAACCTAAACTATGAAGAGAGTGATCTTGATCCGAGTTCAGAATTACTTACCATAATCAGTGTGAGCTCCACTGAAAGTTGAAGAAAATCAAAAGAGAAGACGAGTTACTACAAAGAGATCAAGCTGATCATAAAATAATAGTGGTCGTAGTATATAACATTACCATCCAATAACATCTTCTTGGTTAACACCTGGATAACCAATGATACGCATCACCCAAAATGGGTCTCTAAGCATCTTTCCCTCAAACTCATAAGGTGATCCACCAAGTGCTAAGGAGATTCCCCTTAATATGTTTCTAGAAAGATCTACAAAAAACCATTAAATGAAGTTAGAAACTTATAACTTTAACTGAGATCCAAAAAGGGCTAAAAGTAAACACACCTGTGCATAGCTTAATGTACTCCTCCATCACATCTTTGTACTCTTGAGGATTCCCTGGCCTTCAGAAAAGAGGTGACAAAAATACACAAAGAGAAATATAGTCACAAGAAGATGAAAATACTATGGTTTAGACTTGTACATTTTTTTCTAATTATGTTTTTAAAACGTAATTCTGCAATTTATTTAGTTTTCACATTTTTGATAAGTGATTTCCTATATATAGTTTTCACGTTTTTATTAAGTGGTCTACTATAAGCTCGACAAAAAAAACATAATTACAAAAATTGAGTCACTCTACTCTCTAAAAATCACGGTTTAAACGTTTTATAATTATTCTGTGAGAATTCTTTAGAAGAAAAATATGCCTCTATTCGAAAATTTTCCTATCCATTCATATATAGCATGTATCTAAATTAATAAAACACAAATTTTTTTTGGCCTTTTTGTTCTGATGTTTTTTTCCAACACAAACGTAATGAAAAAATAGAGAGAAATAAAAATCAATCAATCGCTTACCACTGGTTTTGCCCTTCCAAGACCTTTCCGATGTCCCCGTGCTTGCCTTGCTTGAACTCTCTGTAACACTGTATTCGTCGCAGTCAATAAGAGAATACAACCATATCAGTTAGTTAGAATCATGATTCATATCACTCAAGCCAAAGACTAGAGTAAGACAAAAACTTACATCAATGGCTTCGTGCATATCTTGTTTCCCACTCGTAAAATTTACTCCAATTCTTTGATATCCTCTGTGTAACAAAAACGCCGCCTATGAGTGATTCCGAAATATAGTTTTCGTTTTCTAACGTGTTCATCATTCATGATTCTTCGGTTTGTGTTTTTTCTTTTCCGGAATTAGGCAAGTAAAAACACAAACCTACCTTTGTTTGTGTTTCTAGATATTTAATAGACCTATCTATATATAATACTAGAAAGTAGCCCACGCGATGCATGGTTTATGTATGCATTAATAATTTTAAATATAAAATGAAGTTTTTATTCAATTATATATAAAATGTACAGATATAATTGTTAATATATATCGTAAAAAATAATATTCATAATACTACGGTTCAACTACAATTTATAATTTATATATGTTATATAGTATTTTATAGAAGGGTCATGAAAAAGAGGAAAGTTAAAGTACATATTACTAAATATTTTTGATTACAATATATTGTTGAAATTATTAAACAGTATGTTACTATAGTAATAAGATCATTACTTATAGCAAAGTCAACTATATATGGTATTTTCTTAAAGTAGTTAAGATAAATTATTTTTTTTTTTTACTTTTTTGGAAAATAAAAACTGATAAATAATCTAGAAAGAAAAATGTAAGATCTTACTTAATTATTTTGATAGATAATTTTATGTTGTCTTATATATTAATTTTATTGTCATCATCTAAAAGTAATAGTTAACAAAAAATAGTTTTATATATGATAAGTAAATTTTAAAATAATTTATTAAAACGATATCACAAAACAAATATCTTATACAATAAGTTTAACCAGTTTTTATAAAAAAAATCTTGAAAAGAAAAATGTGTGAAATTTAATATATATTTTTTTATTTTCTATATATTGTCTCTATTTCTAATCATTTTAATATAAATAGTATAATTAACAATAAATTAATTTTTGAAATTATTGTTTTCTGTTATATCATAGGGTGATAAAACAATTATGTTATGATACCATTAAGTTTTTTAGTATATATGTTTTAAATACAATCAAACTGTAACTTATAAATTACTATTAAATACAAATTTAAGTTGTGTATTTAATACAATATATATGATTATTGAATATAATGTGAGTTTTTTATATATTAGCAAATATTTAAAATTTTTAAATTATTCTATCATAAATTAATTTGGTTTCAGTTTTTTACTTTTAAATGTATGAAACCACTTTATAGTAGTAGGACAATTAGTTACAGCAAAGTTAATTAAATTTTGTATGTTCGTTAAATACTTAAGATAAATTTATTTATTTATAGTTTGTTTTTTTTGAGAAAAAAAAAACTGATAAGTATTCTAAGAAAAAAAGGTGTAAGACCTTACTTTGATAGATAAATTATATTATCTTATATATTAATTTTATTTTCATATATAAAAGTAATAGTTAACAACAAATAATTTTATAATATGATAAGTCAAATTTTAAAATAATTTATTGAAAAGATATCACAAAACAAATATCTTAAACTCTAAGTGTAACGAATTTTTTATAAAATTCATGAAAATAATGTGTATCAAATTTAATATAAATATGTTTTTTCTATAAATTGTCTCTATTTCTAATAATTTTAAAATAAATAGTATAATTAACAATAAATTAATTTTGAAACTATTGTTTTCTGTTATTTCATGGGGGGGGGGGGGGGATAAAACAATTATGTTATGATACTATTTTTTAGGACATATGTTTTAAAGATAGTCAAACTGTCACTTACAGAATACTATTAAATAAAAATTTGAGTTGTGTCTTTAATACATTATATATGATTATTGAATATAGTGTGATATATATATATATATATATATATTAGAAAATCTTCTATATTTTTTAATTAGCCTATCGTAAATTATTTTTGTTTCATTTTTTACTTTAAAAGTATGAAACCATTTTCTATTTCTATTTGGTTTCAGTTTGTTTATATTTTTTTAGTTGGGTTGATCAGTATTTTTTTTATAGGTTTTATGGTGTATGATTTCATTATGAAATATATTAGATGCTAAAACCAAAAAATGGAAGGAATATATTTTTGTAACAATGTTAAAAAAAATTCAAAAAACAAACTACACAACAATTATCTTTTTTTAACAAACTATACACCGCATAAGATACAAATAAAATAAAGTCAAATAAAAAATAGAATGTGAATTTTAAAATTAATGATGAAAATGACATACGTCATAAAAATAGAGTGCCAAATGTCATCTTGTTAGACAAAGTTAGAAAAAAACTTTTCTTATTATATAAGATTGCACTAGCTAGCCAGGAATATTTTGTTACTTATTGCACCAGCCAGGAATCTATAGTTTCCTTTTTGTTAAAGTGAATAATTTCACCAGGTGAGAATAACTTGTTGATAATATAGGGGCTATTATTGGAAAGGTGATTTCTAAATTCATATGGAATTGTAAATTCTAAAAATCAAAACACATGGATTTTGAAATAACATGTTTTATCCTTGGATTTGAATCCTTCTATTTTACACTTTCAAGTCCATACAAATCCATGTAAAACATATTGTGGATTTTGAAATCCAAAAACAAATCATTAAATGAATAACATGAGATTTTAATAAGTATTTGTAAATCATAGAACCAATAACACATAATTTTGACAAGTATTTTAAAATCAATGATTGAATAACAAATAATAATTATTTGTTTGGATTTCCAAATCCATTAAAATCATAAAACCAATAACTCCCTCATAATGTCTCGTTCGTTGCGAAACACATAGAACAAGAACAACGATCAGTGGACCGTGGTAACAAGTTACCAACATTAGTTCATATTTTGAGATATATATGGAAACAAACCTGTATCCACCAGCTGAGGTAATCTTGATCTTAAGTTTCTCCTCGTAAGGAAGCTGGAAGAACTGATGCGTCATTTCTTTCACCTTATTTATAAGATCCTCCGATATCCCATGACCAGTCTGATCCACCACATTCACAAACCAAAACCAGACTCTTTAATATTATAAAACACTAAAAGAGTATAAATTCAAATTGCGAAAGTTTTTATACCACGTAGAAGAACCCGACGTCCCGACATGCCCTGTCCAGTTTTCGGACAACTTGCGCCACCCCAGCATCATCCGCCATGTCGGAATCATCACATTTGGCCAGTAAAGGACCAATGTCTGCAACAACATAATCACATTAATTTCGTTTCCATGGAATATTATATGAAAGTGAAGATTTGCTGAAAATAATGAATATAATTACGGTTTATGAGTACGTACCGATAACTGGTAGTAGGGATTTGTAGTCTGTCACCATTTTCGATATTATGGAAATGAAAGAATCGTTTTGCTCTTATGTATGTTTATGGTAAAGACTGTTCTGCGATGATATATTACCATAAACGGTATGTCACTTGTTTATATACCCACTGATTGATTGCCCCTTAGGATTTTCTAAAGGCTAGACATGAAGCAGCCCACGTGCGAATGCAATTTTTATTTTTTTTGTGATCTGGTTTTGTCATTAAAATAAAATTGTAGTGATAATTAATATTCTGTTTTACAACTTATTTAGAATAAATTACAATTCTTTTTAGTAGCTTTAATATTTTAGATAAAAAAATAATTACTCAAATCTTATTATCACGTGTAACTTAGCTTAGATGATAATATAAAGAAAAATAAAGACAATGGGATAATCTAATCTCAGTCACTTGATAAGAGCTTGAGCATCTTGTGGAAAAAAGAAACCGCATATACTCAATTGACTAACACAAGTTCGTTTACTCAACAAACATGATGAAAGCATAAAGTACACGGCACTTCCAACGAAGTAAGAATAACACGTTGGCAGCAAACACAAATTCCAAGAATACGGCCGTCGGCGTTTAGCTTGCCACTAGGTCTTGGATCAAACTATCGATCGAGCAATTTATCCGGAGATTAGATTTTTGTTATATAAAAAAATAAATTCAGGAGTATGAAATGCACGATGAAATATATGATAATGATACGCATAGCGAATTAATCATTATTGTCTCGATGAACTATCGTAAGCTACGGGCTATTAACAGAGTAAGCATATACACCCTTGATGATCTAGCATAAGCTAATTTCTTACTTCATTTATAATTAGTATGATGATTTTTTTTACTATTCGCACGATGTGGATTTTTTTGGTAAATGACAAATCTTCTTGCTAAGAAAATCCTAATCGTAATCTGTGGGGAAGTTAAGGACTATAGTGGCTGGAGTATCATGCCAATTTGGTTTTGTTTCAAGTGTGATGTTGGTTATGTCTGGTGGATGCATGCATGTATGAGGACTCAGCGGTATTTAATAAAAACAAAGATTAGTATTGGACAGTGAAGAATATTCGTCTCCTGAGTACCCATGTGATTTGCATTAACTTTTTTTTGATACTTAAACAAATTAAAAGGCTAGAATAAGGAATATTCCACTAGCTAGACTCGAGTTAGCTAGTTTAGCAGAGTTCCACTTGAATTTTTCAATTGTTTCGAAACAAAGATGGGCTACTCAAGCTGATTAAGTCGTCATAGTAAAACAAAATGAGAAAGAATTTTCTCGTATACTATTCAAGATGGGATATTTTTGTTAATAGACGCATTATTATTTTGTTGGACCCAATTGAAAATCCAAGTCTCTTGGCTAAAGTCAATATTGGTGCTTGTGGCAACTTGCAAGTAGCTCCTTAAGCACGGGACAGTGATCAAATGCACTTCCAAATTTACAAAAAAATAGTCAAAAATTAAGTGCGTAGAATATGCTTTCTACTTTTTTTTTTTTTTTAAAACAAAAATAGAATAACCCTATCTGAGAAAAAAAAACTGAAATGTTTAGGATAAAATCAAATTGAATACCCCTAAAATTAAAATAAAATCATTAACTGTATTGGACCTAAGCCCATATGATTAATAAATATATCAGGGGTCGAGAGTTTTTATAAGATTGATTAAAGAGTTTGCTTGGCACGTTCCAAGTGTGTTATTTTGTGTGTGGTGTCTCTATACCTTATTAATTGGTATCAAAGTAGACACTTGATAAAAAGTTCTGGTATCTTTTTCAACAAGTGAGATCTTGCGACTAGGGTATGGAGAAATCAATGGAGTTTGTTGCGTTACAAGGACCATTGAAACTGGATCCGAAATGCTTTGGTTACTGGAAAGTTTCGATCAAGCAGGCCATCTCGAGCCTCGACATGGAAGCTTGGTTTGCAGTGGAGGACGGCTGGTCACATCCTACTGAGAAGGATGAACAAGGTGAACTGGTGACAAAACACAGGAAGAAGTGGACAGCTGAAGAAAAGGCAGAGTCCAAGCACAATTCACATGCGCTGACAGTCATCTTCAAATCTCTGCCAAGAGACATCTTCAATCAAGTTCAAGGATGTGTGTCAGCCAAGGAGGCGTGGGACATTCTGATCGTCACGTTTGAAGGCACATGAAGAGTTAGGCGCACAAGGCTGGACAATCTTGCATATGACTTTGAAAACTTATAGATGACTGAAACCGAATCTGTGGCTGATTATAGCAGTCGTTTGAGTGGTATTGCACAAGAATCTGTTGTTTTGGGAAAACGATACAAGGACAAGAAGTTGGTCAAGAAGTTCCTCAAAAGTTTACCTGACAAGTTCCAACCTCATAGATCTGCTATTGATGTGTCTCTGAATTCTGATGAGCTCAAGTACAATCAAGTCGTTGAGATGATGCAGGCGTTTGAGATGCAACTAAAGAAGAAAGAGAAGATGAACGCAAAATCATTTGTTCTGAAAGCTATAGAAGAACAGAAACTTGCTGAATCTCAGGAGGTCGCAGACGAAGAAAAAGTGGGTCTGTTGGTGAAGAAGTACTTTCGTAAGATGGAGAGAGGTCAGCAAAAGGGAACAACGTCACTCACAAACGCTGATTCTTATAAGGGGTTCAGGAAAGGTGATAAGCAGGAGCGTTAATGTGCTGAGTGTGAAGGGTATGGGCATTACAAGGTTGAATGTCCAAACAACAAACGTAAGAACTCTCTGCAATGCTATGGGTGTAAGGGTTATGGTCATACCAAGACTGGCTGTCTGTCACAAGGGAACAAGCAGAAGTCTTACATCACATGGAGTGAAAGTGATTCAGATGAAGAAGATAACAAAGGTGAAATTCTGAACAATTTCGTGGCTCTGCTGGGGGTCGTTGAGGAAGATAAAGAATATGAAGCCTTGTTGTTAGAAGAAGACTTAGACAAGAAGGTTGAATCTGATTCAGATGGAGAGGAGGCTGACTTGTCAATGGAAGATCAGATAAGGCTCCTTATCAAGACTGTGTTGCAAAAGACTCAACACATCAGTGAGTTGACTGCCGAGAGAGATACTCTTCAGATGAATGTTGCAATGCTTTCTAAAGAACTGAGTAAAGAAAAAGCCAAGTCTCTGCGTCTTGAAATGCAATTGGAGGAACAACTGAAGACCATCAGGATGCTAAGTAAGGGTACCAAAGATCTGGATACTTTACTCAGTACTGGACAACCAAGCACCGTAAAGTGGGGTCTGGGTTATCAAGGAACCAACTCAGACAAGTCTACTCAATTTGTTAGAGGGCAGAATTCTGAGCCGAAACTGAAGGAACAGTTTCATGTTACATCAACCGGTCAATATAATCAGTTCCCTAAAGTGAATCTGAATCACAGGCGGATGAGTGTGCAGCATAGGTTTCTGAGAAGATAGTCGTATGACTCACATGGTTATCAACAGCCTGCTCAGCGCCCTGTTCACCTCAGCAGAAGGAGAGGATGTTGGTATTGTGGTCATCTAAATCATTATAAGGCTCAATGCTACAAGTTTCAGAATCGTTTATCAAATCTGGTGCAGCATGACAACTTTTATCCAGCTGTTAGAAGAGTTAGACAAGGGTATGCTAGAAAAGATGATCTCTACTGTAATGTTGCATATACAGCCGATAGAACTGAGGTTGATCAGGCCAAATGGTTCTTTGATAGTGGGTGCTCCAGACACATGACAAGTGCTCTTGACAACCTGTCTCATATAGAAGATGTTGCTGGTGGAAGAGTCACGTCCGTAGATGGAGGAAAGGATACTATCCGAGGAAAGGGTGCAACTAGTGGTGACACTCAACCACATCTGAAGGATGTATTCTTGGTTGATGTTTTGAAGGCTAATTTGATCAGTGTCAGTCAGTTGTGTGATGAAGGCTAGGATGTTACCTTTACCAAGAAGGACTGTAAAACGGTTGATCAACAAGGGTCTGTAAAACTCAGAGGAAAATGATCTGGGAATAATTGTTATATGTGGAAATCTGAAATGCTATACTTTAATGCAACCGCTGAGTTGAACACAGAATTGTGGCATCAGAAACTTGGTCATCTGAATGTTCGCACAATGCTGAAGTTGGCAAACCAAGAAGTTATAGTGGACTGCCTAAGCTAAAGAGCGACCCACATTTCACATGCGGTCCATGCAACAAGGGCAAGCAGATCAAGGCATCTCATGGTCCTTTAACAGATATTCGCACAAGCCATGCTCTTCAGTTGGTTCACATGGATCTGATTGGTCCTATCCAAGTTCAAAGTATATATGGCCGACGATACATCTTTGTGATGGTTGATGACTTCACTCGCTACACCTGGGTAAGATTTCTTCGTGATAAATCTGATACACTTAAGTGCTTTCGTATACTTCCTTTGCAGATCAAAAGTGAAAAGTATTCAATCGAAACCATTCGGAGCGATCATGTGGGTGAGTTTCAAAACGACAAGTTTGAACAATTCTGTGGGCATCAAGGCATTACTCATCAATACTCTGCACCAAGAACAACAAAACATAATGGAGTTCTTGAATGTAAGAACAGGATGCTGCATGGAAATCAGGTTCCTCATCGGTTCTGGGATGAAGCGGTGAACACTGCTTGTTATATCATCAATAGTGTATGTTCGTCCCGGGACCACTAAGACTCCCTATGAGCTATGGAAAGGGAAGTCGCCAACCGTACATTACTCCCATGTGTTTGGATGCCTGTGCTATATTCTGAATGATAAAGATCAATTGGGTAAATTTGACTCCAAAAGTGATGAAGGCATCTTTTGGGCTATTCTGGACATAGCACTGCCTTTCGGGTTTACAACAAACGCATGCGATCTGTTCAGGAGACTGTCTATGTTGTGTTTGATGATACTTCCTTCCTACAGATTGCAGTGGTGCCTATCGTCTCCGACAAAGACCTGGTAACTGATGATGAGAAGTCTGAGCCAGAATCTACCAGTCCTATTGTCTCTGACAGGCCTGTGTTATCTTCGGATTTGGTCCCTGTATCTTCTCAGGTTCATCGTAATCACTCCTCTACTGATGTTATAGGTACGATTCAGAGGGTAGAGTTACCAGAGGAAAGCAAATTGACTTTGCTCAGCTAGCTGGAAAGAAACAAAAGGCTGTTGTTTTGGAGGTTGTTTCTCAGGACTCTGAAGTAGTGCAATTTGTATGTTTTGTTTCTACCATTGAGGCCAAAAATATCAAGGAGGCGCTTCGTGATGAGTTCTAGGTTGCTGCTATGCAAGATGAGCTAGAACAATTTGAACGGAGTGATGTATGGGAACTCACTCAGTGTCCTGCTGATGTCAATGTAGTAGTGGCTGCATTGTGAGGAACAAAGCAAGGTTGGTAGCCCAAGTTTATTCTCAAATCGAGGGAATTGACTTTGATGAAACTTTTGTTTCGGTAGCAAGATTGGAGTCAATCAGATTTCTGTTTGGTATGACAAGCGATCTTAAGTTCACTTTGCATCAGATGGATGTTAAAATTGCCTTTCTAAACGGAATACTACAAGAGGAGGTTTATGTGGAACAACCAAAAGGCTTTGAGAACTCTCAGCATCCTGAACATGTTTACCGTCTGAAGAAAGCCCTGTATGGTCTAAAGCAGGCACCACAAGCGTGGTATGAGAGGCTGACTACGTTCCTTATGGACCAGGGATACAATCGTGGAAGTGTGGACAAAACGTTGTTTGTTCTTAACAGCAACAACGATCTGATGTTTGTTCAGATCTATGTAGATGACATTGTCTTTGGTTCCATATGTCAACCTCTGGTAAAATAGTTTATGGAAAGCATATCTTAGGAGTTTGAAATGAGGATGGTGGGAGAGCTGAGATATTTTCTGGGATTGCAAGTTGAACAATCGGCTGATGGGATCTTTGTATCTCAGAGCACATATGCTAAAGAGTTAGTGGAGCAATTTGGATTAGGAAAGAGTAAAGAAGCAAAGATTCCTATGGGCACGAATGACAAACTCTCAAAGGATGAAGAAGGAGAATATGTAGATGAGAGATTATACAGAGGAATTATTGGAAGCCTGCTGTATCTGACTGCTAGCCGTCCAGACATATGTCTGTCAGTAGGGATCTGTGCACGCTATCAAGCCAAGCCCAAGATGTCACATCTACTAGGTGTAAAGAAGATCATCAAGTACATCAAAGGGACTGTAGACTTTGGTATTTTCTATACCAAGGATACCAACACCGCTCTGAGTGGATATTGTGATGATGATTGGGCAGGATCTGTGGATGATCGTCGTAGTACAAGTGGAGGATGCTTCTTCATGGGCAATAATCTGATATCCTGGCACAACAAGAAGCAAAACAGTGTTTCATTATCAACTGTTGATGCTGAGTACATTGCGTTAGGAAGCTGTTGCACACAGCTCATGTGGATGCGTCAAATGGCTTCTGACTATGGTATGGATTCTGATACTCTTTTAATTCATTGTGATAATTTGAGTGCAATAAATATTTCCAAGAATCCGGTTCAGTATTCAGAAACCAAACACATTGATATTAGACACCACTTTGTTCGTGAATTAGTTGAGGCGAAACTGATTGAAATTGACCATGTGAGCATTGATTTGCAGTTAGCTGATTTATTTACCAAGTCTTTCGACTTCAACAGATTTGTGAATCTAAGGAAGTCCATTGGTGTTTGTGAATTCTAACTTATTTGCCTGAGCTGTGTTGATCTGAGACAGGAACGTGAGCTATGACAGATCATGGAAATCCTAGAATATATAGAAGATCAGCACTTTGAAAGCAACTGTAGTAAATAGCTGCCTGTCATGCCGGTCTGTCCGTTCTGTCAAATGTTGTCATGATTTATGGAGGTTAAAGAGCTGTGAAGAGACATGCACATACATTCTCAGAATTAATGATCTGATTGGATGACAAGTCTGGAATCAGTGATTGAAAAATCAAGTGATGTCACTGATATTCAAGATGGTGAAACAGCTATCAGAAGGCTGAGTTAAATATACAAATATATATATATATATATATATATATATGCTCTTCAAAGAGAGAATCTCCAGCTGCCTTAACATGTTGGATTGGACTGCAGACTAAAGGCATGCCAGTGTGAAAGACTACCCACATGCAACAAATCCCTGATTTTCAATAATTCAAGAGGTTGTGATAGCTCCTGACAAAGGTTCTGAACAAGTGGTTGACACAGCAAAGGTATGTGTAGTGTATTGTTCTGTCTTATAATATATATATATATATATATATATATATATATATATATATATATATATATATATATATATATATATATATATATATATATATAAATTGTTTTTGCTCACATGTGTTCTTCTCGATCTGGGTGTTTTCACGTTCATCCTTAGTGGATGTGTGTATCAGATGTTTTAGTTCATGGACTGATTAAGTTTCCTTTAAAGGGGTGAAGAATGTGATTTATTAAGGTCCTGTGATTAATGCAATTGAGATGAAAAAGGAAAAATTCGATGTACATTAACAGATTCATTGAGTGTTTTCAGGGTTGAGATGTTTATTGGGCCGAGTCACTACAGCCCATTAGGTCACGAGGGTGTATAAAAGGAGGGGCTAGGGTTTTGAGTTTTCCTCATCATCCTTGCGATTTCAATTCTTTGTCGATTAAGCTTCTAACCTCTCTTCTTTCTTGATTTTGTGCTCTAACCCTTGATCATCATGAAATCTGTCTTTAGTGGCTTCCACTATGATTCTAGTTCGGATGAGGAGCTCCACACCCCTCCGTCAACCTTACCTCCGCCGTCTCCTCATGTTCTGATCGATCCTACCACGGTGATGGTCATCTACGAGCCTCAAGACGAGTCGACTTCGGCAACCCCGGCACCGAAGAATCCGCTGCCCATGCCTGCTTTCATCGATGCCGATCACGAGACATGCAACTCTTCGTCTTCTCCGTCAAGGAAGAGGCCATCTCGGTTTCCGGTGGTTGATCTCACTGATGATGCTCTTGTGCCTGCTCTGTCGAATCAGGGGATCTCGTCTCGTCTGCGCAAGAGACAAATGACTGTTGATGCTGACAGCCGCGACTCCAAGCGTTCGTCTCTTGGCAAGGACAAGGGTATTTCCACCTCTCGCGGCGCTCCCTCTAGGGAGTTTGATTCAAAATGGTTCATATCCTCTGACGCTGCTCATAGGTATGGTTTCTTTGCCTCTCGAACCCTTGCCTCTGAAGTTTGCTACTCTTTGGAAGTGAATGATCAAGCTAGAGAGCTGATTGATCAAGCCGGTCTGTTGCGAACCGTCACTCAAGTTGGGTCTTATGATTCTGATGTGGTCTATGAGTTTTGGGCGAATCTCCGAATGGTTAAGGTTGAGGGTGAGTCGGTTGATGTGCTTGTCAGAGATTGGGTTTATAAATTTTCCCCAAGCCGCATCAATGCATTGTTCGGTCTTCAATATGTTGATGTGTGCGAACAACGACTGCAGACAACTGCTATTTTGGAGGAGGACCTCGCTCTCTTTATGTCTGGTGGTAAAGTGAAGTCCTGCAAGCTGCTTGTGTCAACGGCTATCAAGGACCCAGTCATCAAGGATCTGCATAAGATATGTTGTAGCAACTGGTCTCCCACGGTGAATACTGGGTACTTTTCGACAAACAGAGCAATGGTGAGCTACATGATCATGCATCGCATTCCTTTTGACTTTGGGAGGATGATCTATGATCAGATTATCCAGTTGGAACTTCAAGCTTAATCAGGTTTCCAGTTGTCGTTTCCCAGTATCATTCATCAGCTCTTGGAAGCTCAACGACCTGTTCCGAGTCTTCAGCCACATGACACGAAGAAGACCAAGGAGAAGAAAACCGCTTTTGGTCCTACGGAGTTTGTTCTTCAGAGTGGTTTATCTGCAGAGCACAAAGCCATCCGGTTGGCAATCAAAATCCTGCAAGACGCCTTGGAAGCTGGTAAGTAGTCACTTCTATGTGTGCACTTCTCTGTTGTTATTGATATTTTTGACTAATCTATGCCAAACAAGCAGGGGGAGATGAGTCTGATTCAGATGCTTGAGGGGGAGTTTGAGCTGAGAGGGAGCTGTTTGAGCTGTTTTTATTTTTGCTGCTCCCTGTAGTTTTATTTTTCAGACTTGTGTCGTTTTGGAGTGTGAGACTTTTTCGGATTTGTCTGACAATTTGATAGGTCTTAATGTTTATTCGGTGATTGTTTAACTGTCTGTTGCCTTTGAGAGATGTGATGCATTGTTGGTACAGTTGTGTCTGCTTTTGGTTGTTGTTGGTTGTTCGTGTTTCGACAGGGTAACTGCAATGGATGCTTGTTTGATAAGTTCAGTAAAAAAAGGGGAGATTAAAAGTGCATCAGAGCTCTGAAGGTAACAATAGGCTGTGAAGTGTCTCAGAGGTCTGATATGCTGACGTGGTGTGACGTGCTGATGTGGAGAAAGATTGTGGGACGCGATGACAAGATGCGTAAGAAGGAGGGAAGAAGAGATCAAGATATACTCAAAGATATTGAGAGTATATTTGATTAGAAGAGATAAGAAAGAATATTTTCATAGGAATAAGGAATATTTTCTTTTATTTAGGATACACAAAGATCTAGGTTAGAGATCGTTTGTGTGGGTATAAGTAGACTAGGGCTACCGCAAAAAGAGCTAGCACTCGTGGGATAAACTTTGTGAGATTTATAAACCTTCAAGCAATCACAAAAAGGCTTTGAAAGTGAGTGTGTTTTTTTAACTCTTTTAGATCTACACAGGGTGTTGTGTTAGATAGATAAGAGAGTGATCTTAGTTTCAGGTCTTGTAAGAAACTAGAGTTTTTATAAGATTGATTAAAGTGTTTGCTTGGCGCGTTCCAACTGTGTTATTTTGTGTGTGGTGTTCTCTATACCTTATCAAAGCTTGTTGATCAGGGTTATTCGGATGCTGAGATTGCTCAGAAGCTTGAGGAGGCTAGGGTGAATCTTGAAGTTGTTGCTGCTGCTGATGAAGAGAGTGTCGTATGACCCGAAGATCTTTGATAACACCCATTAGGTTTCTGCAAAGGAAAGTGAAACAGATGGAGGCTTTTGGAGCTGCACTAGGTTTAGCGTGATTAACATTGTGCTATAAACAAAAAAAGTTGGTGTATAATTTTCAAACATGTAATTAGGGTTTCTGTTTCAAATAAGTTAGTATTATGGCGAAAATAAAGAGCAAACGGTAACCTAATCTCTATCAAGGATTGAGCAAAGTATTAATTAACTTACGCACGCTCTAAATACTCGGAGAACTTGTATGGTTTAGCTGTTATTCTTTGTTATCGTGTGATGATATTTTTTTTTTATCTGATGTAGAAAAAAAAATCATATAAACTTGACTCCCTGATTATAAAATCAGTACATAATTCCATTTAAACTTTTAAAAAATTGAATTGAGATTTTTGAAAGAGGATGAGTTTTAAGTCGTCGTAGTGATCCAACATGAGAAAATACAGTCAATTACCATCCCGATGATAGTCCATCATTAATGTATTGAACTATTCGGAGAAGATAAGCTTATCAACACTTTAGATTGTGTTGAATCTAGAATTCACACAATGAATTTGTTGGAGTAGGGAACAAATTCACTTAAGATCTCTTTTCAAAACTGGATTAAAGCTAAAAAATAAATAGGGGTTTTGATCTCTTGAGGAAAAAGTTAGAGTTTCTCTCAAGAACAATGAAGAATTAGGTTTTTTGCATTAATTGCTGGATGTTCTTTACAAGTAGGACGTATCCCTCTATTTATATGAATTCATTGATTACAAGATAAGTCTATTTTCCTTAAATCTCGGATTGAAGATATGGTAAATTCCTTCTTTTGATGATCAAGCCGGGCTCAGAGAGGCGGTTGAATGACTTCGTCGTGCTTCTGCTTATAGGCCCGTTTAGCTGTCCCAAAAGAGGGGGTTCCTCGGTTTAGTTGGTGTGCAGAGTTACTCGGTTTACCTTCGGTTTAGGTTGGTATGTCGTGGGTACTAAATCCCGCACCAACAATTAGTCCCCCCAGTTCGGTAGATTCGATTATCCATTCGAGTTTCTAAACTATAGGAACAAATATTCGATCTAAACTTTAGGAAAACTGAATTCCGAGTATGTGCACCATTGCAGTTGCTAATCCAACTTGAGACGTGTCGTAGATCATGATGACTTTTTGTAAGTTGGTCGCTCTCTTCATTGCTGACCAGCTAGCTCGCAATTCCGGACTGGAATCTCGGAGGTCGGAAGTGGAAGCTCAGTCTTCGCAGGCCATTAGGTTTGTGATCTCTGAAATGAATGATGATTCAGATCGGGATGGTAATTGAAACTAGATGACCTCATGCTGACATTGTTGAAGATATTTCACTTTCGTGCAATGGTTTCAGTTCGGATTCCCGATAATTATTATATTTGGAACTTACAAGCTGCGAGACGTCTCTCGGCTTACATCAAGTAATCTTACGTTTGCTAATAATTTGGACATAACTCTGGGCTCCGTAGGTGGGTGGTTTTGTCCCAAGCAGTGTGTGCTTTTGCGGGGAGCGAGATACTGGGCTCGGCTTATCCTCTTTTGCGGTTTGACGCGAGTCCAGCATCTGAAGACGAGCTGAAACTGAAGCTGTCTCAGGATGACATGAAAGTGAGGTGTCTGAGGACGAGCTGACACTGAAGTGTCTGACGACGACTTGACACTGAGGCGACAATGGACGACCTGAAAGTGAGGTGTCTGAGGATGACCTGACACTAAGGCGTTAGAGGACGACCTGAAACTGAAGTTGTCCGAACACGAACTGAAAAATTGTCTGAAGGATGAACTGAGAAGTTTTCTGAAGACAAACTAAGAAGTTGTCTGAACGACGAACTGAAACTCAAACTGTCTGAAGACGAACTGAAAAGTTGTCCGAACGACAAAATGAGAAGTTTTCCGAAGACGAACTGAGATGTTGTCTGAAGGATGAACTGAAAAGTTTTCTGAAGGACGAACTGAAAAGTTATCTGAAGGACGAACTGAAAAGTTGTCCGAAGACAAACTGAGAAGTTGTCTGAAGGACGAACTGAAACTCAAGTTGTCTGAAGGACGAACTGAAAAGTTGTCTGAGGACGATCTGAAAAGTTGTCCGAGGACGAACTGAGAAGTTGTCTGAAGGACAAACTGAGAAGAACTGAAAAGTTGTCTGAAGACGAACTGAAAAGTTGTCTGAAGACGAACTGAAAAGTTGTCCGAAGAGGAACTGAGAAGTTGTCTGAAGGACGAACTGAGACAAATTGAAACTCAAGTTATCTGAAGGACGAACTGAAAAGTTGTCCGAAGACAAACTGAAAAGTTGTCCGAAGACGAACTGAGAAGTTCTCTAAACGACGAACTGAGACGAACTGAAACTCAAGTTGTCTGAAGGACGAACTGAAAAGTTATCTCAAGGATGAACTGAAAAGTTGTCCGAAGACGAACTGAGAAGTTGTCTGAAGGACGAACTGAGACGAACTGAAACTCAAGATGTCTGAAAGACGAACTGAAAAGTTGTCCGAAGGACGAACTGAAAAGTTGTCCGAAGGAGGAACAAAAAAGTTGTCCGAAGGACGAACTGAAAAGTTGTCCGAAGACGAACTGGGAAGTTGTTCTGAAGATGAACTGAAATCGAAGTTGTCTGCAGATGAGCTTCGGGGCTTTTGCAAGAAATAAAATTTTTATTTTTATTTGGAACTTTACACGAGGCGGGAAGTCTCCCGGCTTACACCGAGTAATCCTTATTAGGTAATTTAACCCAAGCGTAAATGCGCTTTTGCGGAGGGCGAAGTGCTGGACTTCGGCTTCCTTTGTTCCAGCTCGGAAGTTGGACAGCAAAACAAAAAGACTCTGGGTTTGGCTTACATATCCGTCCGAGCTGGAACTTGCGAAACAAAAAATACTCTGGATTCGGTTTATCTCTCGACTAAGAGTTAATGCGTTGTGACGCAAATCGATCATCTGGCCAGGATGTCGATGAAAAGTCAGTTCGGTTCCGAACTGTTGAACATACATATATATACGTAGTAGTTTTTTTTTTTTTTTTAAACTCGCACGTTTTCGATGCGTAACTGCAGCATTAAATGCGAAAGCGGTTTCGCAATACAATCTGATTGGCGAAAGAGACCTCGAGACTCAGCGAATATGCCCTTGCAATCTAATTGGTGCAAAAATCTCGGGACTCAGCGACTATCTCCCCTCCCCTTGCAATAAATAGGATGAGAAAGGGTTCGCTGAGCATTTCACATCCAATTTTTCAGAAAAACAAAGTGCAAGATATGCCGATAACAACTCGATCCGCATGGTTGAGGGAAATTTGTGATAAGTTTCGTGAAACAACTCAGATTTAGGCGAGATCGGCCGTGTTGGCACGATAAGCCTCACGGCTTCACACTGATATGCAGATCGCCTACTGGTTCTATCGGGATCGCTGGGACGATGTGAGACGATCTGGTAATTGCGGATAAGCTGCATTTGCTCTGGAAAATTGGTCATAAGTTGAGATAGAGAGAACTGATTGAGACGTGGTAAATCTTTCTAGAACGATAAGTCTTGGGGCTTCAAACTCATATGTAGATCAGCGTCTGGTTCCTCTTATAACGCCAGAAAGTTGTCTTCAAAATTTGATCTTTTTTGACGGATCGGATCTGTGATTTAGGGTTTCGACAGATCACACCAGTTGAGAGAGATGTGTGATAAATTTGTTAAGACAGCTCGGATTGAGGCGATCTCGATCCATTAGAGACATAAGCCTCAGGGCTTCAGATGGATATGTAATACGGCACCTGGTTCTCCCTAGATCGATGGGAAAAATCGTTAAAAGTCGGAATGACGAGCTGACAGCTATAGTTTCGAACAGGATGTGTCTGTTCCTCAGATAGAGTGATATCTTCTGTGAAACACTGCTGATTGAGACGAGGTCGGTCTCATTATAAAGATAACCCTCGGGTCTTCAAATTTATATGCATATCGACTCTAGGTTCCTTCTAGATAGGTGGAAAGCTGCTCTCTAATTTGTGTGCGAGCTGATAGCTTGGTGCTAGACCATTATTGGAAGATAGGCGATCTAGGAGAGAAACTAGAGAGGTAAGTGACAAGCTGGGTGACCTGGTGAGGTAGGGGACAAGCTAGATGACCTGGTGAAGTCGGCGACAAGCTGGACGACTTGGCTAGGTCGGTGACAAATTGGACGACTTGGCGAAATAGTCGACAAGTTGGGCGACCTAGAGAGGAAGGCAACAAGCTGGGCGACCTGACGAGGTAGGCAGACTGCTCGCAAACTGTTAGTTAGGGTCTTAGACACACTGAACGAAACATGCAATAACTCTTAACTCATAACGGTGGATTCAACCAAGGTCAGACTTTCCAAAAAGCTGACTCCAAGGGCTATCCGTGGATAGGTTATTCGTAACCTGGTTTATAGTACTTTGTCAGGAAATCGATCCCGAAGGCTGACTGGTGCGATGAAGGCGGATCTGTGTATCAACAGATTGTGTATGCTGCAGAGAAACGGCGATATCTTTCGACAGACATGTCCGATCAATATGAAACCGGTTTCTATGGAAATATGACTCTCGAGGTGATCTATGAGTAGGTTATTCATAGACTAGTTTGGCGGAGTCGTCTGGTAAATCAGCCCCGAGGTTGACTGGTCGGAACCCGACAGATCTATATTAATTTCAACATATAGAATATGTGGTAGTGAAAAGGCGACATCTTTCTGAAGAAAACTCCGATTGAAACGAGGTTGAGTTCTGTGGAAAGTTTATTTTCAGGGCAATCCATAGATAGGTTATTCACGACTTGATTCGTTGTACTCAGCCGAGAAATCGATCCTGAGGCTGGCTGGTCGAAAACAGATGGATCTTTATTTGAAGGATAGAGTATGTTGCAGAGAAACTGCGATATCTTTCAGAGCAGAGCTTGGATTGAAACGAAATTTAGTTTCACGGAAAGCTACTGTTCGGGGAAATCCATAGATAGGTTACCCGTCTTCCAGTTCATTGGGAGCTGCCGGAAATTCGCCTTGCAAGGTGGCGGTTCGGATGGTTAAACTTTTTGTTGATTTTCTGTTTTGTCTTAGCTTTGGTAGAAAGGAAAAATGTAGAACTCTTGTACAAGGATCCCCACAGACGACGCCAATTGTTAATCTAGAATTCACACAATGAATTTGTTGGAGTGGGGAACAAATTCACTTAAGATCTCTCTCTAAAAACTGGATTAAAGCTAAAAAATAAAGAGGGGTTTTGATCTCTTGAGGAAAAAGTTAGGGTTTCTCTCAAGAACAATGAAGAATTAAGTTTTTTGTATTAATTGCTGGATGTTCTTTACAAGGAGGAGGTATCCCTCTATTTATATGAATGCATTGATTACAAGATAAGTCTATTTTCCTTAAATCTCGGATTGAAGATATGGTAAATTCCTTCTTTTGATGATCAAGCTGGGCTCATGGAGGCGGTTGAGTGACTTCTTTGGGCTTCTGCTTATAGGCCCGTTTAGCTGTCCCAAAAGAGGGGATTCCTTGGTTTAGTTGGTGTGCAAAGTTACTCGGTTTACCTTCGGTTTAGGTTGGTATGTCGTGGGTGCTAAATCCCGCCCCAACAAATTGGAAGATATACACTAAAAGAAAACATAGCAGTTTCCGACGGTAAAATCAGTTGGGGAAACGGTCGGGAAGAGGCATTTCCAATCATTTACTGACAACGGTAAATCGGTCAGAAATCGCTGGTCGGAAATTGTTTTGGTTAGAAATTGGTCGGAAATTTCCGACCGAAACGTTGGTTGGATTTTCGTTGGATAAAATCGGTCGGATTTCGGTTAGGAAAATACCGACTGATTTCCAACGGTATAAATCGGTCGAGACTATATTACCGACCGTTATACAACCGTTTTAGTTTCCAAGTGATATTCCGACCAAATATTTTCCATGCGATTACCAAAAATATTCAAACCAAAATTTTATCAAATTAAATTAAAATACAAATAATGAAAATTAATTAAAAATAAAAATAAACTAAATTAATTAAAATCCGAAAATACTAAAAATATATATATAAGTTATTGTTTATAAAATCACATTAAAAGATTCTTAATAAAGCGTTAAATCCATTTTTTTGACATCTTACAACAAAAAACTAGTTAACATAAAACACTCAACTCTAATTTTGAGTTTCATCATCATCTTCATCTTCATGTGGACGACACTCTGGGAACTTGTTGAGAAGCTTCTCAGTAACATCCTTCAAGTATTGAATTGTCTTGGTATTCTCCTCTTCCTCCTTAACTAACTCAGAAATTTGGGTGTATGTTTCTTCTAACTTCTTGTCTTTATCCAAGTTGGGTAGGAAGGGAGCATCTAACTCTTCATGGTCTGGAAGAGATCCAAATCCAAATCGGTGTCCTTTTTTTTGGGTATTGCCTGAGAATCAACCATGCATAATGTAAAAAATAGGGAAACATCATGTTAAAAATCAAATAGTTAAGAAGTTTCAAGGATCCAAGTATTGATGTAAGATAGTAAAAAGCATGTTAAGAGTGAAAAAGAAATCCCCGCACCTTGCCAACCAAATCGTTTATCTTAGAACAAGAGAGCTTGATAGGCTAAACCGATCCATCTTCAAGTGGCTCTTTAGATTGGAGGTCATGCACCTGTTCTTCTAAATTCTCCACAATCTGCTTAGCCTTCTTGTAGACAACCTTGCCAGTTTTTTTACTTTTATAAACATCCTCAATGAAAGCCAGCATATTAGGCTCTACTCCACCATTTTCGAGAGTCTTATATACATGGAAAAAGAACATGATTAATATGCATTGGAATGATAATTCTTAAGAAATGTAAAGAAATTAAAACTTACCATCTCATCTTTACGCCTATAGAATGATTTAGCTCCATTGAAGTGCATTGGAATTCCTTCATCATCTGAGTTGCTTCTCCTTTTTTGTGAGTTTGTTGCTGCCAATCCTGCAACTTTCTCATCACGCCAAAGAGTAATGTACTCCTTCCATAAATCATCTGACATATGTATAGGTTTCTCTTTATTGCATTTCCATTTGTCTTTCCACTCAGCTAAGTTCTTAGAGAAAGAATAGGCAGCTTGTTGGCCACTCTGATTCTTGCCTCTTCCACCCCTCGCGACTCCATCTGTTCGTTCTGCGGCACGTGTTTCAGGTTACGATTCATAGTATCTGGCGGGAACATAATGCTCGTCACCATGGTGAAGCCCCCACCTCAACCTCCAACTTATTCCGCTTCATTGACAAAACGGTCCGCAATCGGCTACTCACGTTAACGACCACCGGCTACGAGAGTGGTCTGCAGTATTGGTTTCACACCCATCCCATCTAATCAGTTCAACTTTTATCCCTTTTGATGTATTTTGTTTTGTTTCAACAACTTTTTTGAAGAATTTTGTATAACGGTTTTTTTGGTGAATATAATTTAACATTCATACAAGAAAAAAAAAATAGGCAGCTTATTTCTCAAACCCCCTCTCAACTATTTTTCTTATGCTGGGATCCCAGTTAAACTCTTGCTGAACAAAAAAAAAAACACATGAAGTAAATAACAAGAGAAAAACATTATGTGAATCAAACATATATTATAGAAGGAGTCTTACCGCAAAAGCTTTAAACCACCGTTCTTTAGTCTTAGGGGAAGAGAACGATATGTCAAGAAAGCATGTTTGACATCCGTTTTTTGCATTCTCAAGATAGACTTTGTAATTACACCATATGGATCACGCTTAAACCTACATAAAACCAGTTAATGACATCAATGGGCTAACCTAATCTATACTAAGAAATCTTACATATAGGTTTAACTTTTAATTTACCAAATAGCAAGGAGCTGCACTTTGGGATGAAGATACTTGACAGTTTCACGTCCTGGAGCAATGAGAAGGTCCTCCACCGAAGCTGGTGGAACAGAACCGTTTGCAGCGGCTGCAGGAGGAACATTGGTTTCAGAATCTGGAATACTACATCCCGATTCTTCACTTGTGAAAGGCCTAAAAAAAGTGTCGAACTCTGGTGTTGAGCTACTAAATTGTTGTGACACATATTGGAGAAATGCATCACGGTTGAAGTTCTACAATGAGAAAACAAAGCTGTTAGTCAAAAATAATTAAAAATACAACAATTAGACATTGAATAAGAGAAGTGAAAATTATGAGAAGTCTAAGTTCCATCATTGCCTTATACATTGAATAAGAGAAGTGAAAATTATGAGAAGTCTAAGTTCCATCATTGCCTTATAAAGAACAAATAACCTTTACATCGGCTTATAAAGAACAAATAACCTTTACAACGACATTCAATTACTAAGGTTTCTTTAAGAGTTATCGAAGTAATCTCTTGGATGTAAAGATGAACAAGATGATAAGTGGAGCCTAACTCTAAATATATGATGATGGGAAGCCTAATAAGGGTTTATTGATCTCTGAAGAAACGGAAAACTAACCGGTGGTGGGATTGGTGGGTTCGTCATGGAGGAGCGGCGCCAACTAAACAGTGAACCGGCGGCAAGCAAACGCTGAGTACACGGTAAGCAACGGTGGATCTGAGAAGAGGCAAGAAAAGAACGTCTTTCCAACCGATTACCAACGGATTTAATGGTCGGTAGTTTAGTCGGTAATTTCCAACCGATATCCAACTATATGTATGTGTCGCTAATTTCCAACTGATTTCCAACCATTTTTTATTTGCGTTACTTAACGGTTGGAAAATGGTCGTATTATAAGCCGACCAATATATCGTTCGGAATTTGGTCAGGATTGGTGATGTTTTCTTGTAGTGATAGAGTAAAACTATATAATTAGATACTTAAATTAGTTTGACTCATTATTGTAGTATAATTATCCTCTTTAAAATGAAATATAAATATATAAATTAAACTAGACTAGTTTATTTAGATAGATCCTATGAGATTTTCTATGATTTATCATCAAAAAGATTTAAGGGATAGATATGTTATAAAATCTGAATAACCTTTATATATCAATACTTCGTAGTTCGTACATATCATTTTAATTAGATGTTGAAGAAGAATCTTTTCTAAATATTCAAAGGTATCTGATTACTCAGTTATAATAACTCTAGCTAGTTTATCCACCAATGTATTTAAATTGAAAATGAGATACAATTAGTTACTGATCACCGTGAATATCACTAAAACAAAAAAAAATTATATAAACCAAAAACCCTAGGGCAAAGAGAGGTAATATCATTTCTTCTCTTTCTCTCAGTTTCTTTTTCTCTATTTCGGTTCAATCACACCGCTGCGGGGAAGGAGATGACTGATGCTTTCGAAAATTTGCTGGCTGCAGTGGGTATAATATGTGACGCAAAGGAACATCGTCGTCTTGCAGAGAAAGCAAATGATGACTCTGAGGAAGAAGTAGAAGAAAGCGAGAAAACTGTATTCCGGAGAGAAACAAGGTCGTCGTCTTTGGTTTAGAAGATGAAGAAGAAAATTGTGATTCCGAGTGAAACAAAGTCGTCGCTTTTCTATCGTTTGGAGGAGCTGGCACGCATATCATGTGAAGAAGATAAACGTCGTCTTCTTGCAAATAGCGAGGAGAGCCTCTTGGATCATCTCCCACAAAAACCAAGGTCTTCGCTGAATACATTTTTGGTAAGAGTTACATACGAAACCATGAAAAACTTACTAGGGTTTCTACTTGTTTATCATCGCTCCTCCTCGACACGGCTGAGTCGGAGAATACGGAGAACAGAAAGCGCAAGAAGCGTGCCGTGCCACTACAGAGTCTTGTTAGATCCAAGATAGCAAAGGTTGCGTCTTCTCCACGGCAGGAGAGAGAGACGCCAGAGTGGCTTCTCGATGTGATGAGAGAGATGAGGGGAGCCCAAGGACCGATCCGGCTGATCTATGTGAAGCCTCTGACCCCGAGTGACGTCAAGCCAGGACCGAGCCGTCTCTTAATACCTTTCCAGCAGTTAATAAGAAACGACTTCTTGACTCATGCAGAGTCTCAAGCCATATGGAATGGTCTCGGAACGATTCTCGTGAATCAAAGGTCGGAACAGTGGGATTTACGTATTAAGATATGGGTGATGAAGAAGAAGAAAGACTCTCTAAAAGGAACCTTGAACTACTGTTTGAATCATGGCTGGAACGACGTTGTCAAGGGTAACAGATTGAAAGCCGGAGACAAGATTTGTCTTTGGACTTTCAGGTGCCGTAGAGTTCTCTGCTTTGCACTTGATACAGAGTAGCTCGTTCCTTTTTAAATCCGTGATATGTTTCATTACAATGTTTGAAACCATTTTAACTTGGTTGATTTGATTCCTTTTCCTTAGACAGAGTAGAGGATTTTGGTCTAGTAGTAGTATTAACATTCTTGCAAGTCTTATTTAAGGTGTTTTGATTTTCCTTTTTCTCATTAGTAACTTAGCCTTCTCTGGTTTGGTCTACTTTAGGGCCATAGGCATGTGCAACAAGTGCATTTGCACTGGGACTATACTAAATTTACATGTATTTGAAGGCCCAAAAATATATTTTTTTTAAATTTTTTATATGTAATTAAGGCCTATTTTGCTGATGACATAGTGTAAGAACATAGGACTCACTCACCTATGTTTTGCTGATGACTTGATGGTCTTTGTGGATGGTCAACAAAGGTCGATAGAGGGGATCATTCAAATCTTCGAGGAGTTTGCGAGACAGTCGGGGCTCCGAATTAGTCTGGAGAAGTCCACACTCTACCTAGCCGGAATGACGGATGAACAGCGGGATCAGGTCTCTGCTAGTTTTCCCTTTGCCACTAGCCAACTGTTGGTTCGATATTTAGGCCTCCCGCTTTTAACCAAGCAAATGACAACATCTGATTATGCTCCACTCCTGGATAAAATTCGACTGAAAATCAGTTCCTAGACTGCTCGTTCTCTGTCATATGCGGGCCGTCTCACCCTTCTCTCCTCTGTTCTTATGAGTATTACCAACTTTTGGCTATATCCATATCGTTTGCCTGCAGGGTGCCTTCGGGAAATTGAGAAATTGTGTGCTACTTTCTTGTGGTCTGGTCCGGACCTTAACCCCAAGAAAGCAAAGATTGCTTGGGCAGACATTTGCAAGCCGAAACATGAGGGAGGGTTGGGTCTGAAATCACTTGTGGAGGTAAATAAGGTCAGTTGTTTGAAGTTAATTTGGCGGATCCTCTCAAGGAAAGATTCCCTCTGGGTGAAATGGATTTGGACGTATTTACTACCAAGGGGATCCTTTTGGTTGGTTACGGAAGGTTCTACTGCAGGGTCCTGGATGTGGAAGAAACTTCTCAAGTACCGGGAAGTGGCTAAGGCACAATATAAGGTGGAGGTTAATAATGGTGCTTCAACATCCTTCTGGTATGATGTTTGTTCGCCATTAGGACGGTTGATTGACGTTGTGGGAACGAGAGGGTTCATAGACCTAGGGATTCTACAAGAGGCAACGGTCCAAGATGCCTTGCGCACACACAGGTCTCGACACCATCGACTAGCTATTCTAAATGATATTGAACGCACACTTCATGCAACTAACCACCGCAACACTCGATTACCACTTGCTCCTGATATTCCATTATGACGATCTCAGGGCGACCGGTTCTCCAAAACCTTCTCCTCTCGGCATACTTGGCATAATATTCGCAATCCACAAATGCGTGTCGACTGGTATAAGGGGGTCTGGTACACCTATTCCACCCCCAAATAATCCTTCCTACTCTGGCGTGCGGTCCATAATCGGTTAGACACTGGGGATCATATCAAACACTGGTCTTCGGGGCAACAAGTTAACTGTGTCCTCTATTCCGGCATGGAAGAGACAAGGGATCACTTGTTCTTCTCTTGTTCTTACGCTGCTGCCATTTGGAAAGATCTCACACAACCTCTGCTTTTGACTCATTACTCAACGGCCTGGAGCTGTCTGCTCCCACTGCTAACCTCTCAAACTCTTCCATTCCTCCGACGGTTCATACTAAAATATGTCTTCCAAGCAACTATATATCATTTGTGGCGCGAGAGGAATGCTCGGCGACATGGTGAGACCCCTTCTCCGCAAGCTCGGCTCATCCAATACATTGACAAGAATGAACGCAACCGTCTCAGATCAATCCTCGATCACCGTTATGACGACGGCTTACAATTCTGGTTCTCTACAAGAGCATATGCTCGATCCTCCATTCCCATTTAAGCTCTAATTCTTCTTTTATTTTCCAGCTTTGTTTGGCAATTATTTAAAAACTGAAGCATTCATTGTACAAACGTTTTTTTTTACATTCTTTCACAAAAAAAAAAAAAATTAAGGCCTATTTTTCAAAATTGAACACAGCTATAAATTTTTTTTGCAATTTTTACACCGGCCTGCATCAATAACGTGTAAGTGTTTTAGGTAGATTCCTTCAATTTCATACGATAAAAAATCAGGAACAATTTTTTGTTGCCAAACGCCTTATACATGCATTTTCAAAAAGTGTCTAATACACTAATAACTCAAGTTGTAATGTGTAATCCAATCTCTCCAGTTCTATAGACTTCTAGAGATAAAAAAAAACTCTAAATAGCTACCAAATTAAAATAGCTATAACCGTATTGAGCCTAAGCCCATATGAAACCTAAGCCCATATTTGGGTAGAGAAATAGTTAAACCTCTCCGCCCGTTTTGATCTGAGAGACACTCTCTCTATCATCATCGTTCGTCGTCTTCGTCTGCGTCTCTGGAGCACGCATCGGCGGACGATTATCATCTTCTCTCATACACAACACTTGGTAAGATCTGTTCTCTTTTAGATTTTGTTTGGTATTACCAAGTGTTTGGTATTATACACAACACTTGGTAAGATCTGTTCTCTTTTAGATTTTGTTTGGTATTATGCTGTGATTAGTTTCGATTTAGGGTTACTTCGTATCGATAGATCTTTCGATTTGAATCTGAAACCCAAATTATCTTCGCGTTTATTTTTTTCGTTTTAGGGTTCGCAAAGGTGATTTGATTTTAGAATTCGAGGATGTACAACGGAATAGGGTTACAGACCGCAAGAGGATCAGGAACCAATGGTTATGTTCAGACGAACAAGTTCTTTGTGAGGCCTAGAACTGGTGGTAAGCCTGTTAATGGTGGTAAAGGGTTTGAGGATGACCAAGGTACTGCTGGTTTATCTAAGAAACCCAATAAAGCTATCCTTGAGCATGACCGTAAGCGTCAGATTCATCTTAAGCTTGCTATTCTTGAAGATAAGCTTGCTGATCAGGGTTATTCGGATGCTGAGATTGCTCAGAAGCTTGAGGAAGCTAGGTTGAATCTTGAAGCTGCTGCTGCTTCTAATGAAGAGAGTGATGGGACTGGTGACTCGAAGATTTCTGATACTCAGACTCATCAGGTTGCTGCGAGGAAAGAGAAGCAGATGGAAGCGTTTCGAGCTGCGTTGGGTTTGCCTGATCAGCAACAGGTGGCTGAAGAGGGTATTATTGATGATGAGCCAGCACCTGAGGCTTATCAAGGTAGATTGAAAGAGAGGCGGGAACATTCGTTTTTGGACCGAGATAGTGGGAGGAAGAAGCTTGATGAGGATTTAGATGTGAAAGATGATGGCAAGGTTAAGGAAAGCAAGAAGCAGCGGGGTGATGATGAGATGGTTGAAGTGAAGCGTCACAAGAAAAAGGAGAGCAAGAGGAGAAGACATGGTGATTCATCAGATGAGTCTGATGAACATGAACGTGACCGTAGAAGGCGCTCTAAGAAGAAGGCTAAGGGTCGTCAACAAGAAAGTGATAGTGAAAGTGACTCTAGCAGCTCTGATTCTGATTCTGAGTCTGACTCTGACAGTGATGATGGAAAGAAGAGAAGAAGGAAGAAGGCTACAAAGAAACGCAGTAGAAGCCAAAGAAGTGTTTCTTCTGATTCTGAAGAAGTTGAGAGTGATGACAGCAAGAAACTTAGAAAGTCTCACAAAAAGAGTCGACCCTCCAACCGATCCGGTTCTAAAGAAGTAAGGGATAAAATTGATGAACAAAGCAGAGCTGGACGAAAGAGGCATGATTCTGATGTTAGTGAGCCTGAGTCAGAGGATGATAAACAACCACTGCGAAAGAAAAAAGAAGCTTACCGTGGAGGACAAAAGCAGAAAAGAGATGAGGAAGACTTGGAGTTCAGTCGTTCAAAAGACAGTTATAGAGATGGTACTAGTGGCAAGAAAGCTGCAAGAGACTCTGATGACAGTGAGACTGAGTATGAGAACAAGAAACAGTTGCGCAGTAAAGTAGAAGCTTACAGTGCAGGAATGAGCCAGAAAAAAGATGAGGAAGAGGCTGTGTCAAAGCATGGCAACGACGAGTCCATAAGTGATTCACGTGGCAAGAAAGTTGCTAAAGACTCTGATGACAGTGAGGCTGAGTATGAAAACAGGAGGAAGCTAAAGGATGAAAGTTACCAACGAGGAAGGAGACACATAAGAGAGGAGGATGATGACTACAATAACAATGGGAGGGACAGGTATAGAAGTGATGATGCTGTTAAGAGACATGGAACAATTGAAAAAGAGGATAGGTATAGAGGTCGAGCCATGGAGGAAGAAGACAGCGATAAAGGAGATGATGACAGGGGTAGATACAGACAGAGACGTGAGGAGGATGAGGAAGACTATAAGCGTGGCAGAGATAGGTACAGAGGTGATAAGGAGGACAGGTTTAGAGGTGACGGAAGGCGTGCGAAGGAAGATGAAGATGATGATAGAGTAAGCAGAGAGCGTGAATACTCGAACAGGGGTCGAAGTCGTTATGATGATGACAGATCAAGTGGCAGCAAGAGATCCTCCTATGGTGATAAAGCTTGATGATTCTGTTTCATCTCATATGTGTCTTTAAAGTTTCTTAAATGTTTGTTGTATTTTTATGGGTTTGTCACAACTCACAAACATAATCCTTGTTTTTTTTTTTGCTTGCAAGACGTTAATTAAGGGTTACATGTTGGTCAAATGTTCGATCTCTGAGACGTTAATTAAGGTTTACATGTTGTTGATCAAAAGGGTGTCGCACAGATTTGGATGAGCCAAATCTCACACACAACACCTGGCTCGTTCTGGGTTAATTTTGGTCAATTTAGAGTTATTAGGACATTAAATGCACATATCTAAGTTTAGCTTGAGAGTTTTTATGGTATGAAATCTCATGAATATGGGATATAAAATCTACCATAATTGTAATATAAATCTTAGTTAATTGATGAGTTTTAGCTTTTTTTTTTCATTAACATGTATAATCTGAAATAAGAGAGCGCGGGACGAGAGAAACACAACTGGGGGGAACCAAAAAAAAGTGAAATAGAATTAAAGAGGAAAAAAAAAAATAGAATTCGCTGAGGGAGAGAAGACGAAGGAGTTGAAGAAGACGGAGAAGCTTGAGCTCTGGTGAGAGAAGCTCTCTACTTTGCTAATCAACTCGTTGAATTCTCAGGTACTTTCCTCTTCTTCGCTCTCGCTCTCTCTCTTTCTTCGTTGTTGTTGTAAATTCTTGGGTGATTATAATTTAATCACTGTTCCTTTATCGATCTGGGTTTCGACCTGAATCGTTTTAACCCTAGATGCGATTCTCATCTCCTGGAGTTTGCATTTTTGATTTAGGGTTTTTTTTTATTTTCTTGAAACGCCGAGATGAATTTCTTGTTCTTGTTTCGAATTTCTCGTTGAATTGGAAATCGAATGGTGTTGTTTTAACAAATGTTTGCTGTGATATTCGTTTTTCTAGGGTTTTCGATTGTTACTGGGTGGTGATACAATGAGTAGACCTAACACCCGAAACAAAAACAAAAGACAAAGACCATCAGACGCCGTTGATCCTTCTTCTCAGATTCTCCGGTACAATTATATAACACAACCACCACACCTTCTTCAACATTAAGCCTCTTCGTAAAAGCTTGCATTTTACCTTGTTTCTTTTTCATAAAAATATGTTTTTTTTTTTTGGTACAGGAAAATTCACGAGGCAAATGATGTGACTGATGATGACATTAACCAACTTTTCATGATATGGAAGCCAGTTTGTCAAGGTTGTCGTGTTAACACTCGTGACAATCCCAACTGCTTCTGTGGGCTGGTTCCACCGGTTAATGGAAGCAGGAAATCGGGTTTGTGGCAGAAAACGTCTGAAATCATTCAGTCTCTTGGTCCAGATCCGACCTTTGATCTCCGTGATTCTGACTCTACACCGGCTGGTCTCACCAATTTGGGTGCTACTTGCTATGCCAACAGTATACTCCAGTGTCTGTACATGAATACTGCTTTTCGGGAAGGTGTTTTTTCTGTCGAGGTTGATGTCTTGAAGCAGTACCCTGTCTTGGATCAGATTGCTCGGCTTTTTGCGCAGTTGCATGCTAGCAAAAAGGCTTTTGTTGATTCAGATGCTTTTGTGAAGACGTTGGAGTTGGATAATGGGGTTCAACAGGACACCCATGAGTTCTTGACATTGCTTCTTTCTTTGCTTGAGCGTTGCTTACGCCATTCTGGAGTTTTCAAGGCCCAAACAATAGTTCAAGATCTCTTCCGTGGTAGTGTCTCGCATGTGACCACGTAAGATTGAGCTTTTTTATATATTTTTAAGAAGATTTATATGGTTTTAAAGCAAATTAGTATTTTTTATCTGAGTTATGTAAGTGCAAATGTGATGAATCATATTTGATTTTTCTGGTGTCATTGTCATTTGTTGTTTCTTGTCATGCAGGTGCTCAAAATGTGGAAGGGATTCCGAAGCTTCGTCAAAAGTGGAAGATTTTTATGCCCTTGAGTTAAATATTAAGGGCCTCAAAACTTTGGATGCTAGTTTGAATGATTACCTTAGCTTGGAGCACCTCAATGGCGATAATCAATATTTTTGTGGAAGCTGCAATGCTAGAGTAGATGCCACACGATGCATTAAGCTGCGGACACTACCTCCAGTTATCACTTTTCAGCTTAAACGATGTGTTTTCCTTCCTAAGGTGGTTTCCTCGATCTTAATATGCCTTGGTTCATGAATCAATTTTAAAGAGAAAATTATCTGCACTTGTTTACTTAATAGTCAATTCTTGTGATTTGCATAAAAATCCAATCATATTCCTGCATACTTTTTATCAACGAGAAGCATCTTTACATCTTGTATGTCTTTGTGTGTTACAAGTGCTGAGGTGATTTTCTTGTATGTTATCGTTGGCTGACTGAGTTATCGAAATTTTACTCATGGTCAATTCTCATTCATTTTCCTTCTCTTGATACAGGCTTGCATGTTTTTATGCTTGTCTCTAATCATCATTTCTGTCCTATTTAATCTTAGATAAACTTACTAAACTTCTCATTTTCTTTGCCTTGATCATCTCAACAGACAACAGCTAAGAAGAAAATTACTTCCTCATTTTCCTTTCCTCAAGTGCTGGATATGGAATCGAGATTGACAGAGTCTTTGCAAAATGAGTTGATATACGATCTCTCTGCTGTGTTAATCCACAAAGGAAGCGCTGTGAACAGCGGACATTATGTTGCACACATAAAAGATGAAAAGACTGGCTTGTGGTGGGAATTTGATGATGAACATGTGTCAGAACTGGGTAAGCGTCCATTCAATGAAGCTTCTTCTTCCACTCCACAACCCGAGAGTAATGGTGGGACTAGTAGTGGGAATACCACAGATCTCATTCAGTCAGAGGTTTTCTCATCCAGTGATGCTTATATGCTGATGTATAGTTTAAGAAGCGGTAAACAGGAAAATCAGGGAGGACAAAGGGAAAATCCTATTGACATAAGTAAAGGAGAAATTGGTAGTGTTCAACAGCTTGAAGGTCTTCCGTTACATCTTTATGAATGGATCAATACCATGAATGCAGTATTCCTTGAGAGTTGCAAGCAGTTTACTTTAAGAAAAGAAAAAGAATTGAATGCTTTGACTGAAAGAAGGCAAGAAGTACGGACAATACTTTCAGAAGCTGCTGTTCAGTCACTTGAAGAACAATATTTTTGGATCTCCACAGATTGGCTTCGTCTATGGGCTGATACCACTTTGCCTCCGTAAGTAAAGCTTTCTCGTACATGTATTTGTTGTTATTCTCTACATGCATGTGCCATGGCACTGCTTTCAACAGACGATGCATTTATGTCTACAACAAAATATTACATCGTTCAGCTGCATCATCTAAGATTTATTAGAATATGATAGCGACTTTTGTACCTCACACCAAATAAGTTAGCTAACTGGTTTATCTGATTTTCTATTTAGCAAATCAGATCACATCCACACCTTTAATTGTTCTTGATTATATTTGTTCTTGTATGATGTAGCGCTTTGGACAACACCCCTTTACTGTGTTCCCATGGGAAAGTTCTTGCCTCAAAAGTGAACTGCATGAAGCGAATATCTGAACTTGCATGGGCCAAGTTAGAATCAAAGGTATGCAATAATAAACTTTGTGTGACTCATGGGTTAGTTTCATAGCTTTTTTCAGGACAGAAATTTTCTTGTTTTTAATTTTTGCATAGCAGCCATCGTTAACCAGTTTTTAGAAAATTTCATAGAATCTAGATTCCAGTGGACAGATTTCTGTTCAAGTATCATGTGCAAGAACTCTTTGCTGGATTTTTCGACACTCTTATCTCAACACTTTACTGATGCGATCATCTTCTATTACGTTTAGTTCAATGGTGGACCAAAGTTAGGGAAAGGGGATTACTGCAGGGACTGCCTTATGGATGGTGCTCGCATGGTTGTCTCGTCTGACAGTTATAGGGATCGGAGAACATTCATGAAAAGCATAGCAAGTGATGTTCTTTCGGGAAAGTGTGAGGACGGAATGTATTATATCTCTAAAGCATGGTATGTATCCCAGTGTCCTGTAAGTTATAGGTTTCTGATAATACCATTTTGCTTCTTTGTGCGTATTGACAGCTTGATGTATATGCAGATGACCCTTTAATTTATGTACCACTTAATTAATATTATTTTGTGGGGTGTTTCCACAATTAGCTTGTTCTTCAATAGATGCTATTGAGACTAACGCTAACCTACTACACTAAATCTAAGTTTTAAAATATCTAGCTCCTAAAGCGTAATAGCATGTTTCCAGGTTGCAGCAATGGGTAAAAAGGAAAAACTTTGATGCTCCCACTGAAGCAGATGCGGGGCCCACAAATGCAATTACGTGCAATCATGGAAAGCTAATGCCAGAACAAGCGCCAGGGGGCAAAAGAGTTCTAGTTCCAGAGAATTTCTGGTCATTCCTCGTGGAAGATGCTCTAAAACTGATGCCAGAAGATACGGCAGATTGTACTTGTTTCCATTTGGACTCCAGCCAATGTTGTCACTGCACAGAAGAACTTTCTGAGACTGCCTGTTTCGAGGATTCACTAAGGTAAACCATGATTAGTTATTATTTTTGTTGGTCGTGATACTCTTTTAAGTATTTTTTTTACCTTCTATCTGATGCAACAGAACATTAAAGATGAAGCAGCGCCAAAATCACGAGAAGTTAGCCACGGGAAAGGGTATACCATTAACGCCGCAATGCCGATATTTCTTGTTACCATCTCCGTGGCTAGTGCAATGGAGAATCTATATTAACATGACTGGAAAAAATAGTTCGTCAGCTCCTGAGCCTGAACGTCTTGATGGAGTCATTAACACTCTCAAATGCAAGAAGGTAAGATTTATTTCTCGGCAGTGAGTAGGTTTCCAATTTCTGGCAGTTGAATTTTGTGGGGTAAAGCTCTATATGGACAGAAAAGCTTAAATCTAAATCGGTTACCCTGACCGCTTTCTCTGTTTCCCCTCATAAAACTATTTTAATATGTGTTAGTAAACGCGGGTAAATATAAGCTGTCATGTATCAGCAGTCCTTATATCACCTTCGCACTTCCAGTTTTGAGCATAAAACTAATGGTTTGTTCCTATGGTTGTTTGTTTCAGCACACACGCCTCCTTGAAAGGCTCCCTGAACTTATCTGCAAACGTGGCTCATTTTTTCAGAAAAATCCATCTGTAAGTGCATCATATACCGTGAGATAATTCCCAATCTATTTTGAAACCGTTTGAAACAGTAAGCCAATATCGGAATGGGGAACTGATAAGTGTTCATCAAAAACAGAGAGAGGCTTCAACAAACACTTGTCATGAACATAAATAACTTGTTTCTGTAGAAGTAAGGTTAGTATAAATAAGAGGTTAATCAAGTGTGGAGAGGTGTCGGAGTGTTTTGGGACTGGTTTTGGAGCTTGGGAGAATGTACCCTTGTTACTGGTTCTGATGGTTTGGTTCCGTGGTTCTGTGGTGTGATTGCTGTTTCACTGAGAGAAATAAAAGAAATCATGTTCTGAGTTCAACAAATTTGTATTTTGATTGTCAATTCAGTTTACATCCGCTCTCGTGTTCTGTGGCTGTTTTTAGTCTCAATCAGAGACTTGAGATAGAGAATGCTGACGTTGATCTAATCCTAGTATTCTTGCACCTCTTTTCTAGACTGACAAGCTGACAATCATCTCTGAGCTTGATTGGAAATATTTCTGTGAGGAGTGGGGAGGGCTCATGGAGGATGGAGTATCTGCTCTTATTGAGGTTGGTGACAATACAGAGCAAAGTTCATCCCCAAACGTCATTGATCTTGAGAAGCATTCTTCTCCTGATGATAATATGGACATCGATGCTCGACAGCTTATTCTAAGGGCATCTCCAGAGGTATTTGCATTATTGTGTTCCAATACATGTAGCAGACTATCAGTTATATTTACCTCGAGCCTTTTGTTTTTGTCAACATCTTGAGCTTGTGAAATATTATTGAATGGCAATGTTGGCTTAGCATTTCACATTGGTCTAGATGCGTTACGTTATGCTGTTTTTTACAAAAGCAGTTGTGATCAGTTGCATTCGCATTGATTATCGTATGACTTACATGAATAGATTCACATTTAACAGGATCTTTTGTTTTCGCTAGATTTGTGAGGAATGCATAGGAGACAGAGAAAGCTGTGAGTTGATGCAGAAACTTAGTTACTCTGAGGGAGATGTATTTGTCTGCCTTGTGCGTGGAAAAGAAGCTCCAAAAGCAATGTTAGAGGTATCTGACACCAGCTTTGAGGTGGATCGGCGTACTTCAAAGCGATCTCGGAGAACAAATTATGGAAACCTGACAAGTCTGAAAGTGTCTGCAACAACGACTGTGTACCAATTAAAGATGATGATATGGGAATTACTTGGGGTAAGATTCTTTTAGACGTAGTGTTTTTTTCGTTTCAGTAGATTACTTGCAGATACACAACAGAACGGGGGTTATATAATATATGCAGGTGATGAAGGAAAACCAGGAACTTTACAAAGGCACAAAAGTGATTGATCAGGAATCTGCAACCCTTGCAGACATGAACATATTCCCTGGTGACAAGCTTTGGGTGAGAGATTCTGAGATGCATGAACACCGCGATATTGCTGGTAACCAAATTTACCATTATTTTGCTGTCTGGTCAGTGAGATGTCCATGAAAAATAATGTTCATCTTGATGTTTCAACAGATGAGTTATGCGATAAGAAAACGGGAGGTCAAGATATCGAAGAAGGGTTTCGAGGGACGCTATTGACTGGGGATATCTCTTCTAAAGCCTGTTAGGAATTGTATTTTAAGATCAAAGTGTAAAAACAGAATGTGTGAGAAAGAGTCATTGGACCATCTAGAGGAGGTAAAAAAACTCATAAGAGCTACTTTTGATCGAAACTATAATCTATTCATATCTGCGGTGTCTTATGTTTTTGTGTTTCTCAGTAGTTGTGCAGGAGACAGAAGAGACATTTTTTGGGTCAGTTTTTTGTGAAGGCAAGCAGGGCTTTGGAGCTTTGTTTTGTGTGTAAAAAACAAACGCAAAGATTTGGGGAAAGCTTGCACTAGCTGAATTTGTGTAGATTCAAAGGCTTATTGTGGATGGCTATTCGAAGCTGACTTTGTGTGTGTGTTTAGGTGTATACTTTATCTAAATGAGCATTGCGTTTTAAACTCTCTCTCTCTCGTTGAAGCTAAAGAGTAACCGTGTGTGTTACTCATCTAGTGACTTTTTGCCCTAATAATCTAATATGTATATATATGAACCAAACTCATGAATCCGGACGTTAGTGTTTTTGTTCACTTGATTATAGATGAACTCTGCAATGTCACAAAACGAGTAATTCTCCGGTGAGCTCGGTTTACAGCATTTTTGGTATTTCATGTTTCATCCTTAAGCAGGTGTCACTGACGAGAAAAGTAAGGATTTCTCTGATCAATCAGCAACAACAACAAAAAAAAACTGTACAAATCTCACTACTTTACAGTGAAAAGATTCAAGTTTTATTTTATGTGCATATTCAAAAGCAAGTTCTCTCACAGAAATTAAAACGTGATTGCTCTTTGGGAATATACAACAGAGTTACGTTATTCGTCATCAAATCCATATTTACAAACATACATTCGAAATTTTCTTGATCGCTATTTGGTTTGGCTCAGTGGACACGAGTTGATCCAGATCCACTCTTGGATTTTGATAGAAGCAAATCTTTGAGCTGCTTGTAGTTTCTCAGCTCCTCTAGTGCATCTGATGTGCTTCGAGCCATCGAAAATTCAGATTCAGTACCTGACACTGACACTGATACTGAACCTTCTCTCTGAACCCCAGACATTGATGCCATGTAAGTGCTTGAATCTTGTCGCAATGGTGGTGCTGTCTTTAGCATGTGAACCAGAACACCAACCGCTGCGTCCTGTGATGACTTTCTCCCTATAGGTAGCGACTGTGATATAGAGCTTGAAGCTTTCCTCCTGTCAAGACTTTGGCTGCACCGAGAAATTTGCAAAATTTATGTCATTATGTATTACCAAAGACTAATATTCCTAAATTGACAGACAAAAAATGATAAAGAGACGAAAGTAAGAGAAAGGCCAGGTACAGATTGTCAATGTCAACCAATTTCACATTACACTAGACATCTAACATACGAGTGTTTTCGTGATGACATCTTGTCATTGACCAGCTCTCTATGTAAAGATTTCAGAAAACTAATCCACGTACCTGTACTGAAGTCCTGACTCATCAACATCATCGAAATCAAAAGGGCATGAACAGTCAGGGTCATCCAAGTCGTCTTGGGACGATAATCTACTGGGGCTCCTAGAAAACCCGAATCTTGGTGAGCCACTTGAAGACAGAAGCCCTGAGAAGCGGCCGGAATCGTATTTGCTGTCCTTTGACAGCTGAAGAGTATATTAAAAAACATATCAGATAAGGCAATGCAAAACATTGTGATCAGGTTCTTCTATTAAGAAAGACACAAAAAAAGAGAGAAGCATAACCTTCTGGGCAGGGTACTGGTTCATTAATCCAGAAGGAGACTCTCCGCTTCTCGAACTCCTGTACAATGCAATCCCAGGCAAAGAATCCTGCGAGGAAGGGGAGCGCCTTGTGCTTTTGGGGGAAAAGGGAGGAAGTGGATTCCTACTTGGCTCAGAGAAGTTAGATGAAACGTATCTGTTGAAAGTGGCTGAAGAAGGAATGGTCACTGGAGCAGTCCCTGGCCTCACATTAATCCGTGGACTGTTACTCCCAGAAATGTATCTTGGAGTAGAGGGAGAACCCGATGGCGAAAAAGGAGGTGAAAGCTGGTGACTGTCACCAAAACCATCTGTACGTGACCAGTGGAAATCGTGTAAACCAGGTGAAAACTGATGTGACTGAGCAGGCGAAAAAGATTGGTTTGGTGTTGGGAATTGAGCAGGAGGTCTGTGAAAGCCGCTGGTCCAGCTATGTGGACGTTCAGCAGATGAACCAGTCAAAGGAGGACGACCAGCTCTACCAATAAAAGATGTGCCTTCAATACTTTTCCCTGGAGACGGGAAAAACCTCATGGGATCAGTAGCAGGACTTCCAACATAATCGGTTATAATTCTTGGAGGCAATGTGATGTGAGTATCAAGATTGAAATCAGATAAGTCAGAACGGTAAGTAACAGAGGCACAAAGCCGACCAGGAGGCACATCAACAGGAGCAAAACGAAACTCTTTCATAGTTTCAGTCACAGGACCAGAGAAAATATCACTGAAAGACGAAACCTTGTAAACCAGATCATAACCAGAAGAGGCAAGAGAAGAACTAAGCTGCCTAGAGACACGATAAGCAGGGAGAAGCCGAGTCTGAGCATAAAGAGAACGCAACATAATGATAGATTTCTTGTAAACCTTCTGATAACGAGTCACAGAGTCAGAACTCTGAGGAGACATAATCAAAGGATTCTCATACTGAACAACCCACCTCTCAATCACAGTCTCAGCTGGTCTAACAACAGAACCATCACCATCATCATCATCAGTGGGGATGGTGGTGGGATGAACAAGTATGATATCAATAATCATAGAATCCAAGATATTCCTATGCCAAGAATGCAACTTCTCTAACGCAGCGGGACGATCTCCCATAACAAGATTGAACCATTTATCACTTTTCCTAACGTTATTATTAAGACCTGCTCCTGATGATGATGATAAACAACGATCACGAGTACGACCACGAGATTGCAACGAAGGGATTCTGGAATTCAGAACTATGTGTAATGCCTTTGGGAAGAAATGAGATACGATCTGCTCTAATCTCCCTACATCCGATGGCAAATTCTCTGGGAAATCCATTTCCACTACCAGAAATTTCTAAAAATAATCAAAACCAAATCCCTAACAAATCTACAAGTGATCTACGAGAATGGAGATCACGGAATCGTTTTTTTTTTTTTGTTTGGGGAGAAGGATCTAGAATAACTAAAGCTTTCAGGAGAATGTGTAGTAGAAACTGAAGGAAATCAAAAACACAGATGAAGAAACTGAAGAGCAGATTCGAAAGAGTTAGGGTTACCGTGAGGAAGATTTATTAGAAAGATCTGAGACGTCAACCAAACCAACGATGGCGTGAATGTGTTTTACACGCAGATGATTATGATTTGATTGATGAATGAACAAAATATACCAAAAAAAAAAAACACATTATACGATTATTTTAGAAGAATATACTCTGTGGAAATTAGATTACTAATATAATTAAATTCGACTTTCGTGAACGCAAAACCAATGAAGAGTAGCCACGTCTTTTATTCTCTTCATTTGAAAAGTTATGACTTTACCCTTCTCTTATCAACTTAATTACAAAGAGACGATAGGGTCGTTTAACTCTAGAGGTGTCAATCGGGCTGGCCTGGCTCGGTCCGGTCCGAAACCCGTAAAGCCCACATATGTTTGAGCCCAGTCCAACCTGAAATATTTCCGAGCCTATATTTCAAAGCCCGAGCCTGGTTCTAACAGGACTACAGGGTTTTTCGCGCTTATCTTACCGATCAAAAAATTAAACTTATAAGCCTTAAAAAGTAGTGTTTGAAGGTGTACTATAAAACAAATCAATCAACAATTTAATAATTCATCTATATTCACTACAACCAACTTAATTTAATAGAAAAAATTTAAAGCTAAACAAAATTTCGATACTTTAACCAAATAAACCAATATATAATTCATATAAAACATCATAGATAAAAATTTTAAAAGTATTAAGTATGGTAATAAAGTAAATATGAAAACTAGGATTAGAGTTTACAACTTTATTTACAATAAATTATTAATCAAATATTGCAATCAAACAAAAAGGTACAAAAATTTTTGTTTAAAGACTTTTCGGGCTAGCCCGAGTCCAATCGGACTAAGCCTGAAAAATCCTATTGCCCAAACGGACTGAACTCAAAAAGCCCAATTTTTTTTGAATATATATATTTAAGTCCGAACCCAGTGTTTTTCAAAACCGGGCCGGGCCAGCCTGCGGGTTCTTGCCCTAATTGACATGCCTATTTAACTCTTTACACTTTACACTTATGTGGTTGAAGACGGTGAAGTATACGCACCAAGTCTGCTAACTGTTATTTTATGGGCTTAATGTTTTGACTTTAGGCCCAACATTTCTGAATAATCGTATCAAAATTTAAATATTTAAAATATTTAAAATATTTTAGGGTATTTAAATCTTTTATTTGGTTTGAATGGTAACTGCGGTCAGGGCGTCCAAATCCGTCTGCGGTCTAGACCGCTCTATTTTTGGAGTGGACTATAGACCGTTGCGGACCAATTCTATTTGTATGTAAAAATGGTCCGCACTTAGTCCACAGCGGTTTTGTCTCTGCTTTATTTGGACCGCATCACTGCAAACTACATTTGCTGAATGGTAAATAAAAAGTGGCCTAGTCTGCAGACGGATTTGTCTGTCCCAACCGCTGCAACCATTCACGCCCATAGATTGCAATATATTTCTTAGCATAATGGTGTTTTTTCAAATTGAATTTTCTTATGTGTTGTTGTTTTATTATAAAATAAATTCGATTATATTTAGCTATATAGTTTTGTATTTTGTGCTAATATTGTTGTTGTGTAAATATGTAACAAAGGGTAATGTCACATATATGCATCCGATCCATTATCTTTTTATTTGTGCAAAATATATACGGTACATTAAATTTTCCGTTTAATAGTGGTTGTGTAGATGTTGGTATACGGTATATTTGGTCTTGAGACCATCACCGTTCTAATTCGATCATAACAAGCTATATACCAACAGGTAACATAATAATATTAAGGGGATTTTCTTTTCAAATTAATAAACTTTAAATATTTTGAAACAAATTTTCTTATCACAATAAAGTGAGAAAACTATAGTGATTGGCTTTAGACGTCACTCAAAGCCCTACTTATTCAATAATGTAATCGATAAAGGTCCACATACACATATCAGACTCTGATGATTAGACCAACATATATTTTTTTTTCTATGACAAGATAAATTTGTACATGTTTGTGTAATTGTAAACCACGGGACGTAATTGATTGCATACTATGTTATGTTTATAAATTAACCTTACATATATTAATTTTCAAACTAGTGAACCACATGCATGGATAATTAAGAACTGGAAATTTTCGTAATAAATTGTGTACATCTGATTAATATTTGAATTGGAACCTAAACCTTAAATTCAAATAGATTTTTTTTTTGAAGATTCTTAAAACATACAAATTATTTTCTGGTAGGTGTATGTCTTCAAAACTTGACTTATGTTTATTATTTCCCATAATAGTTACATTCAGAAGCCATGACGACTATGTACATAAGTTTTAAACTTTTAATTAAGTTAAGGAGAAGGAGAACATATACATTGACCCAAATAAAATACTTAAAGAGGAGATACATTGAACCTAGACATACTAAAGCTACACAAAACGCCTATTAAAGAACATCATCAAACCCTAACACTCTACAAAGATACAAGTAAAAAAAAAACCACCATACAGAAACTATACAATTAAAATTAACTAATGGCGAATAGAGGAAGCTACGTGACCGTGTCAGCGGAAGAGATGGAGGCGCTACGGAGGAGAAACATGGAGCTCCAGAGAGAAGTGGAGGAGATGAAGACGCAAATGATTCAGCTGTGGCAGCGGACGGTGGTGACTGAGGAGGCGGAAGAGCGGCTCTGCTCGCAGCTAGCGGAGTTGGAAGTCGAGTCTTTAGATCAGGCACGTGACTATCAGGATCTCATGGACCAAATCTCTCGTCTCTCTTCTTCTTCTTCTTTCGTTTCTTCATCATAGATTTACTTCCATTTATGTATCGTTGTGTATGTGTACAGATACGTTTGGTATAAATTATATATGTATGTATATTAATGTATTATTATTATTATTTATAAACTATAAAGATCGAATGGATACATGTTATGTTTTTAACATGAATATATGAAACGGTGCTATCCATGTCTAGTGAATAAGTATTTCTGATAATTTCATAATTTGTCTTGACTTTTTGACAATCACAAAAGATGTCTATGGGACCAAATAATATTTTGGCAATGATGTCATGCATGGTTTCGTAATGATTACGGCTAATACTAATTCCATGGAATTTTACATAACCATGAACTTCAAAGGAATCGTCGAGGAGTTCATTATATTGAAAATTGAGTTTTGTCATTTTTCATTTGAGTGTAAACACAGACTTTCATTTAAAATGAATCGTCACATACATATCACAGCAAATAATATTAATAAACAGACTCGGATTTATTTTTTAATTGGTCAATGGAGACCGTAATAGTTTTTACGGGACGTAAAACGTGAAATTGTGTAAGGGTTCCATTGGTTGAGGCCTTGAGGGTCATATAACTCATATTATTTTTCTACTTAATTTGTAATATAAAAATCTACTGCAATATATAAAGATAGTAAAGAGGCAAGTGTTGACGTTCGATTTTGACGTGCTGTTTTGTTTTGCTATTGATAAAAATAACTTAATAAGTAAGTAGATGAGTTTTATCTTGCTATATTAACAGGAAAGTAGAAATATGAAAGTAACCTTAAAATGTGTAAAAAATTACATTCAATTGTCACTAAAAAATTTAATTAAAATGAATAAATTAATTAAATAAATATAATTAATTTCAAACGAAAATTGGGGACACATAAAATAAAATAAATTATAGAAAAGTAAAAAAAATCTATTAGAATCAAAACTAATTCGTATTTAAAAAAAATAACAGTTAAGATTTTAAAAATCTAATCGAATAAAATCTATATAACTACAAATTTTATCAAAAAGATTTTAATTTCCAGCACAGGTTAAAATTTTTATCAAAGATTAAATCTAATAAAATATATAACAGTTTCGTTTAACAGCTTAGATTTTAAAATTTATAAATAAAAAATAAAAGATATAGATATAGTATTGTTTAAAAAAGTTATATTTTTATTTTAGTCACCGTTCTTTAAGAAAATAAAACTAAGTTGAGATTTGAATATATTTAATGCTTGAAGTGCTTATTACAAATAAGAAAGGGAAATCACAGAAAAAATAAAAAACAATGAATATTGTTTTCAAAGAGGTTTTTTAGAATCTTCACTAGCTATATTTGGTTGTTCTTTTTACATGTTAGTTATATCTTTTTGCTTATTTCACAACTATAGCAAGGATTACGTTTAATTGACAAACGTTTAAACAATTTTATTCATTACATGCAATATATATATTTTTTACAATAGAGTACAAGATTGGCTCAAATAAGCCAATGTAAATATTTTATTGACAGGTTTTCAATAAACATTTTTAAAATGCAAAAATTTTAATATAAGCAAACTGAATTTTTAATCACAAATCTTTATAAATAACATAATAATAAAATAAATTATTAAAAAATTTCATCAAAAAAAAGGTTTAGTGTGCGTGTTTCATGAGTTAGTACATAGTTTTTGATTAATTTAGATGACGAGATTGTAGTAGTCCTTAACAAATAGCTCTATCCGACAAGAATATTCCATTCGTAGACTTAAATTGTTAACTTATCTATATTTTTAGTCAAAAAAATGAATTGACTCGATAACTTATCTATATTTGTTTTGTTTTTTGTTTTTTTTTTTCTTTTTCTTTTCTTTGTTTTGTTTTATTTTATTTTATTTTCTTTTCTTTCTTTTTTTCTTTCAGTTTCTCCTATTATCAAAAGCTCTCCCCACCACTATGAACTTCTATTTGTCTGGTGTATATGGACATCCTGTCCAAAGTGAACGCTATTTTTTCTGTGAACAATTGGAAGGGTTGGGGAGAACAAGAGTAGAGCCTTGATTACTTGTAGGGGATTTCAATGAGATACTCAATAATTCAGAAAAACAGGGAGGGCCTCTTAGAGATGATTGGAGTTTTCGTGATTTTAGACATATGGTCTCATCTTGTAACTTGAAAGATTTACAATCAAAGGGGGATCGCTTCTCTTGGGTTGGAGACAAAACCATATTATTAAGTGTTGTTTAGATCGATCTATGGCGAATTCTCGATGGTGAGCTGAACATCCTAATGCTGAAGCAGAATTTTTGGAGTTTAATAGTTCTGATTATAAACCGATCTTAACAAGTATAACTACCACCTCTGCTCCAATCTTCAAACCCTTTCGTTTTGATAAACGATTACTACAAATTGATGATTTTGGCAAAGTTGTGGAACAAGGGTGGAATTCATGCAAACATAACAACTGGTCTTCTATAACTGATCAAATAGCAAACTGTCGACGAGCTATGGCCAAAGGAAAACACAATGCCAATTTAAATGCATCAGTCCGCATTGATACCTTTCAGGCAGCTTTGAACAAGGCAATGGAAAGTCTGGATTTAAGACAGAGACGGAAAATACCAGAGATACAACTAAATCTCCTCCAAGCATATCGTGATGAAGAGTACTACTAGCATCTAAAGAGCAGAGACAATTGGTTGAATTATGGTGCTCATAACACTGCATATTTTCATGCAAGTACTAAAACTCGGTATGCAAAAAACTACATAACCTCAATCAAAGACGATCTCAACAACATATTCCAAGGTGATCAAGAAGTAAGACAACATGCTCAAGATTTCTTCACAAAAACATACACTTCAAGTGGTATCCCTGTTTCTCCTATTGACTTTGGAGACTTCATTCCTACGGTAACTGCAAGCATTAACGAAGATTTAACCAGAGATTTCACTTCCAATGAAATTTTCGAAGCAATCAGTTCCATTGGAGATGATAGAGCACCAGGCCCAGATGGACTTACTGGCCGTTTTTATAAACATTATTGGCCACTTCTTGGCGAGGACATTATTAAAGAGGTCAAGGAATTTTTTGCAACATCTTACATGAAACCAGGTATCAACCATACAAATATTTGCATGATACCAAAATTTGAGCAATCCAATACCCTATCGAATTACAGACCTATTGCCTTGTGCAATGTCTTATACAAAATCATTTCAAAATGCCTTGTGAACCGCCTTAAGAAATATTTAGATGCTATTATATCAGACACTCAAGCTGCTTTCATTCCTGGTAGATTGATTACTGATAACATTATGATAGCTCATGAGGTTATGCATTCATTAAAAACTAGATAACGAGTATCTACAAGTTATATGGCGGTAAAAACAGATGTAAGCAAGGCTTATGATAGGGTTGAGTGGAACTTTCTTCAAGTAGCTTTACAACTTTTTGGTTTTTCGGATCAATGGATTAGTTGGATCATGTCAACTGTACGATCAGTTTGATATTCAATTCTTATAAATGGCAATCCACATGGCTTAGTCATTCCTGAACGAGGGATTCAACAAGGAGACCCTCTCTCACCTTATCTTTTCATCATCTGTGCTGATATGATGAGCCATTTAATCAATTCCAAAGTTAAATCTGGTGACATTCGAGGTGTTCGCATCGGCAATGGAGTGCTTGCAGTTACTCATCTGCAATTTGTCGATGACTCGTTATTTTTCATTCAAGCAAATCAAAGGAACTATCAAGCATTGAGGGATGTCTTTGATGTATACAAATATTACTCATGCCAACAGATCAACAAAAGTAAATCTTTAATTACCTTCGGAGCAAAAGTCAATGGCCAACTACATAACCGTCTTAAGCACATTCTTCGAATACCAAACCATGGAGGTGGAGGAAAATACTTGGGCTTGCCAGAACAATTCAGGAAGAAAAAAAAAAGAAATGTTTAACTATGTCATTGAAAGAGTCAAAAACAGAACAAGCTCTTGGAAAGCAAAATATTTATCCCCTACAGGAAAAGAGATTTTAATTAAATCTGTGGCCATCTCAATGCCAGTTTATTCCATGTCATGTTTCAAACTACCAAAAGGCATCACTGATGAACTTGAATCGATCCTAATGCGTTTCTGGTGGGCTAAAGGAAATCAAGAAACTGGTATACCATGGATTGCATGGGAAAGGCTTCAATATTCAAAAAAAGAAGGGGGTCTTGGATTCAAAAATTTGGAAAAGTTTAATGATGCTCTACTTGCAAAACAAGTATGGAGAATCATAAAATATCCAAACTGTCTCTTTGCACGTATAATGAAAGCTCGTTATTTCCATGATGAATCAATCTTAGACGCAAAACAGAGAAGTAAACAGTCCTACGGCTGGGCATCCTTACTGGCTGGACTAGATGTTATTAAAAAACGTACACGTCACATTGTGGATGAAGGGAATACAATCCGGATTGGACTAGACAATTTGACTGATACTCATCCTCCTCGACCGATCAACGGTATCCAAGATAATATGTATGGGTGTCTTCAAGATTTGATTACTACCAATGGCACTTATCGTCAATGGGATGATGGCAAACTTCAGACCCTAGTATCTCATCTTGATCATGAAGTGGCATTATAACAAAACGGGAGAATACTCTGTCCGCTCGGGATATTGGTTGTCCACACATGATCCTACCTCAAACGATGTACGACCTTTAATACCACACGGTTCTATCCGGTTGAAAAACATTTAATGGACCTTACCAATATTGCCAAAGATAAAACATTTTTTATGGCGCCTATTATCAAAAGGTCTCCCCACCATTACACGGCGGAATACCAGAGGATGGATACTCAGAGATAACTCAGGTGCTTCACTTGGATGGGGAGCTTCAAGACCACCAAATGCAAATTCACTATTGGAAGCAGAAGGAAAAGCTCTTCTCATAGCCCTACAACAAACGTGGATTCGCGGTTTAACTTCCGTCTTTTTTGAAGGAGATTGCGAACAACTTACTAACATTCTGAATGGATTATCTTTCGATATATCAATTGATGGTCTTTGTCAAGACATTTTGATTTGGGCTTCTAAATTTCATAATGTTGAATTTATCTTCAAGAAAAGATCATGTAACAAAGCAGCTCATCTTTTGGCCAAATTTAGTTGTAGTAATTGTAATTTTTATTTAGATTGTTTTCAATCGTCTGCTTGGCTATATGAACAAATGTGTATTGATTTTCAGCATTCATAAATAAAATTCTATTTTGATGAAAAAATAAAATAAATAAATTGACTCGAATCTTCATTTTTTTGTTTCAAGATGTTTTTCTTATTCCCAAACAAAGTTGAACCAAATTAGCATGGATTAAACCGAAGTGAACCGAAATGAATATTGATAAAACCGGAAAAGAAAGCAGATACATTGAACCTGGACCATATAGGAACACAATCAAGTTGTGTCGTGTTAAAATGTAATCATCCCACGACCCACGCTTCGAATTTTATTCATGTCGTTACTATTTTTGGCATTTTTTGATAATTGGATTTGGGGGAAATCATATTCTTGATTTTTTTCTTTCTTTGGCTTTTTCCCGTATGATATTTTTATTTTATCCAATGTTCATGATTTTGATCTCTCTTAAAAAGATGAATCTGCCATTCTAGTTGGATTAATCTGTCTCCGATATCGACCGTCGAGTTTGACAGTTTACCTAGCTATATAATTTTTTATATATATGTTGGGTGACCAAAACTGCAATAAACTATATGCTTTCCTATACAATTTAATCCTAATAGGTCCAGAAAATAAATAATCTATTATTTGTGACCATATATAGTTTGAGTCTATAAGATGGTTATAAACGTTGGCCAAAATTAATGGGTTTAACGAAGGTATGAACTATATTGGTACTTGGTAGATTCAAATAGTAATTGAGTATAGCACAGACGTATTTGATTGTGTGGCGGCCATTGACTTTGGAGAACTAGCTGTGGTCCAGTGTGGAGGCACATCGACGTGATTGATGATGTCACCTATCATTTTGTATACTCTAATGATATAATACTACTACTCCACACGACGTTCACAGGTTTTCTATAATTTGAATACAAAAGGACATTTTGTTCAAAAAAAAAAAAAAAAATACAAAAGGACATCAACATTGGTTTACAACTTTTCATTGATATTTTTTAACACTAAAATAGTATATCTAATTATCATCGTTAGTCTTTATACCTATGTTGGTCACCCATCTATCCTTATAAGGATAATACTGAATAGTATATCTAATTATCATCATTAGTCTGATATATCTATGTATATTTGATTAATTGGTTTATATAGAAAAATAATTTTCTAATTTTGTGTGTTTACACTGTGATAATTCATATCTAAATTACGTATTTTCTGATAACAGTATCTAATTTCTATCTAAAAAAAATCGAGTTTCGAAAGGGAAAAATTGTAGTCACAAAATATCCTAAACAGTTGCGAAAAAAATCGAGTGATCGTAAATACATGTTCCATGCAATTTACAAATACAAGTCTTCAAAATAAATTTTACAAGAAAAATGGAGAACCGCTGGTTCCCTGTTGGTCGTGCTTCCGCCCTGAGTCCCAAGCCTCCCACCGCTGGTGGTAGTCCGCTCCCACCTTCCCCACCACCCGTTTCCCCTGACCCTCCAGACCATTCACCCTCTTGTACCCTCTCCAACTTCCCTCCATTGTCCTCTTTTCTTGCTTCGAGCCACAAGTCGAAACTTCTCTCGCCTACTGCTAATCCTCAAAGGCCGGCTTCGAAAGTTTCCTCTGCACTGGGAGCGTCTTCTGCCTCCCAAATCACTACCGATGTTGTGATGCAACCGGTTGAAGACTCAATTGCTAATCTGCCTCGATCTAACCCTAGATCTGATGCTACTGTTCAAACTCAACACACTGCTCCCAACCAAATTACTGAGAATGAGAAATTCACTGTCCTCACCCCCAAATCCACATCCCCTTTACTCACAAACAAAGCTACTACTCGCCCCACTGCTACACCCCAACAAACCACACCCACCCCCTCCAACCACCCCCAAACCCTCTTGTGCCACACAATACTGTTCCCCCTGAACAACCTCTACCTCGAACTGGTACCCCTTCTCCTGAATCAGGGCTGCCCCAAATCCCTACTGTCGCCACTCAGTCGGGCGCCTCAACACTTGTTGACAAACTCCGCAGAACAGCTGACAAGAAACTTAAGCGATTGACCCCAGTGTCTTACACATCTACTGGTCGTCCCACTACCCACATCCCTGAGTCGGTTTTCCTGAAAGGAGCAGAGGCCCATAAGGATTTCATCATCTGTGTCTTCAATGGTAGACCCCCTCTATTTCACCAAATCCAAAGTGTTCTAAACCATATGTGGGGAAAAGGGCGCCGGCTTGAAATCCATGTGAATCATCTGTCCAATTCGGTTTTAGTCAGAATACCTAATGAGTTCATCAGGGAAAAGGTTCTAGAGAAAGGCATTTGGTATATTGGTGACTCCATGTTCCAAACTGCTCCTTGGGCCCCTCATTACTCCTCTGCTACTCCACCGTTAGACTCCATTCCTCTTTGGATCCACTTGCATGACGTCCCCTTGGACCTGAGAACAATAGAGGGCATAAGCATTGTAGCTGGGTTAGTGGGAGAACCAAAAGAGACGGATGACTTTACCATCAATCTAGTCAGCCTCAAAGTGTCCCATGCCAAAGTCTTGGTCGACCTTACTAAAAAATTACCTGATGTTGTTGAATACACTAGGGATAATGGTGAAGTCGTAGAAGTAGCCATCACTTATCCTTGGCTTCCTCCCTCGTGTTCTCATTGCCATGAAATAGGACACACTGCTAAGAACTGTCTTCAACTACCTCCCCCACCTTGTGCTCCGCCTACAACTAAAGCTAACTCTATCCGACTAGAGAAGCGGGTGACGACGGATGCTTCCACTTCACTAGTTATAGCAGCTCCTACTAATGCTTCCTCCTCTATGCGCACAAAGGATAATACACGCAAGAATAAAATTACTGGCAAGAACAACAGTCGTGCCACTGAGAGTGCCCCCCCCTCCAACTCCTTTGCTCCCCTGTCGTTGGACCCAACTACTGTTCCCATCCCGGAACCAACTACAGCCCCTGCTGCTACTCAAACCTCCATCCAACCTCCTATAGGTCCAAACCTTCTTCCCTCTTTGCCCTCTTCGCCCCAAGCTCCCATACATACCAAACCCTTAGTTGCTCCGAGCATGTTGCCAGCAAAAGCACCAGACCCATCTCTTAACCTCCCTATGATTATTGGCCTCCCTGCAATCACTACACCCTCCGGACTCCCTTACCCCTTCTCTCCTCCACCAGATAAACAACCACCTCAATCCCTGAAGCGCTCTCGTTCTCACCCGTCCCTTATTAGCCCTACGCATTCCCCCCCCCTCTTTTACCCCCAGCCACCAACCCTCTTTTGTCCACTAACCCTCTTTTGTCCTCAGCCACTAACCCCTATACCATCTCTATTCCCCCTATGACTAAGCTACTGTTGGAAACATCACACCAATCAGGTGTGCCTCGTACTTGTAATTAATGAATACTAAACACTTTTTTTGGAATATCCGAGGTTTAAATGATCTGGATAAGCATAAGCCTTTTAGTAGTTGGCTTCGGAGTTACCAGCCGCTTTTTGGAGCTATTTTGGAAACACATGTAAAAGAACTTAATCTGAACCGAGTAATGACATCGGTTTGCCCTGGATGGAACTATACTACGAACCACTCGTCTGATGAGGATGGTCGCATCATCGTTATCTGGAAGGACCCTGCGTTGGTAAGAGTGTTGCATCAGTCAAGACAATCCTTAACTTGTGAAGTCAATATTGCCAATAAACTTCAGTTTGTCTATACATCGGTCTATGCTTCAAATTTAAGGGAAGAAAGAACGAACCTCTGGGTTGAGCTCTTACGTATTCAGCAGTCTTTCTCTCTTGACACCTGTCCTTGAATTGTTGGAGGAGACTTCAACCAGATCATTCATCACAATGAGCATTCTTCTCCCTCAGTCAACAGCCTATCCCCACCAATGTCGGAGCTGAAAGACTGCATGTCTCAAATGGACCTATTTGATCTTCGTTTCCAAGGCCCTCGTTTTTCTTGGAGCAACAACCAGCCCTCTAACCCCATTGCCAAGAAGCTTGACCGTGTCCTTGTCAACAACCACTGGATCACCCTCTTTCCAGATAGCGTTGTTACTTTCCTTCCCCCTCTACCATCAGACCATTGTCCAAGCCTAGTTGACCTCACGTATCAACTCCCCAAAGCAGGCACCCGCCCTTCCAAGTTCTTTAACTACCTCACTAAACACCCTAACTTCCTCCAGCTGGTACATGAAGCTTGGACTCAGGCCGGAAGCTTTGCTCTCAATCTTACTGATCTCTGCTGGAAGCAAAAGACCATTAAGGGAGACCTAAAAACCATAAATCGAGAGAATTTTTCAAAAATACAAGAGCGAGTGAGTGAAACTAACCGTTTGTTGCAAGATGTGCAGGTACATGCCTTAAATCAACCATCACAACAAACTTTCCAGCTTGAAAAGGACCTCCACGACAAATGGACGTTTCTGAGGGACATTGAGGAAAGTTACTTCAAGCAGAAATCACGAGTGAATTGGCTCAAGGAGGGAGATCTCAATACCTCTTACTTCCAAAAAATTTGTCAGGCTAGAGCAAGTTACAACACCATCCGGTCTTTCCTCCTGGAATCTGGTGACTTATTACTGGATCCATGTGAAATGAGTGACCACGCCATAGCTCACTTTACTTCAATCCTGTCGCCAAACCACTCTGTTTCACCTCCGTTTTGGTCTTCCCAGGAAGTGTTACAATCATTAAACCCTTACCGCTGTTATAACGCCCACTCTCAAATGATGATATCCATTCCCACTCTTGAGGAGATAGCAAAGGTGATGATGAAGATCAATCCGAACAAAGCCCCGGGTCCCGATGGTCTCTCTTCCGGCTTTTACACATCCACCTGGGGAATCCTAGGCCTTGAAGTCACTGCAGCAGTCACCAACTTTTTTCACACTTCCTTTTTGTCGGCTACCACAAACGCAGCTATCATGACACTAGTCCCTAAACACCCTGGTGCTTCCAAGATTGTGGAGTACCGTCCCATCTCCTGCCTCAACACGCTCTACAAAGTGATATCCAAGTTGCTAGTGGCCAGACTCAAACCTATCCTCCCTGATCTGATACTCCCTAACCAAACAGCATTTGTGCAGGACAGGCTTCTGCTGGAGAACACCATTTTAGCAGCTGAACTAGTCAATGGATATCATAAGGCTGCAGGTCCCAAGCGCCTAGTAATCAAGGTAGACATCGCCAAGGCTTTTGACACCATCTCATGGGACTTCCTGTTCAACTGTCTCAAGGGGATCTCTCTCCCTGACCAATACTTACGGTGGCTTCAAGCATGCGTCTGTACCACAAACTTCACCATCGGGTATAACGGAATGGTTCATGGCTACTTTAAGGGTAAGCGTGGACTCCGACAAGGGGATCCATTGTCTCTTTACCTGTTTTGTCATAGCAATGAACACCTTATCATTAATGCTGAACAAGGCAGCGGAGGAGGGAAATTTTAAATACCATCATAACTGTGACCAGGCAAAGCTAACTCACCTTTGTTTCGCTGATGATCTTCTTATCTTCTCTGATGGCTCGCTCTCCTCGGTCCAAAATATCCTGCAGGTCCTTAAGGAGTTTGAGAACAGATCTGGTCTGGCCATTAGCCTCCACAAAACTTCCTTCTTTGCGGGCGGGCTATCAGAGCTAGAGATTGACACCATTAAACTCTCAACGGGTCTAACTCATGGCTGCTTACCAGTGCGCTACCTTGGAGTCCCTTTCTGCACCAAAAAATTGACACTACAAGACTGTGAGCCCCTTTTGCAGCAAGTGAAAGGAAAAATCAATAATTGGTGTTCTAAGGACTTATCTTTTGCAGGACGCCTGTTATTGATCAACACAGTTATTGCAGGACTATCTAACTTATGGTGCTCCTCTTTCGTACTCCCCAAGAAGTGCATCTCCAAAATCCACTCTCTCTGCAGTGCTTATCTCTGGAAAGGTTGTGCCGAGGGACATCACACTGCTCGTGTTGCCTAAAATACTGTCACCAAACCAAAAGACCAAGGAGGCCTAGGGATACGGGATCTTTTCTTCTGGAACAGAGCTTGCTCCATCAAGTTAATCTGGCTTCTTTTCTTCCGATCAGGGTTAGTGTGGGTTGCGTGGTTCAAACTCTATTTCCTCAAGGGTCCGGTGAACAAGTTCTGGACACTGAAGAAGCGCCAAAACTACTCCTGGATGGCGAATAAGCTACTCAAGTTCAGGGATGATGTTTATAGCTGGATAAAGTTAAGGGTGGGCAATGGTGTTACCTGTCGATTCTGGTCTGATAACTGGTCTCCATATGGGAAACTCTCTGACTATCTGTGCTCGGGAAGGGACTCACGACTGGGGATCCCATCAACTGCAACACTCCAACAGCTCTTCCTTCGTGGTCAATGGTTGCTCCCTCATGCACGGACTTATAATCAGGTTTCTCTCCTAACCCACCTTACAACACTTACCTTAACAGATGAAGAGGATCGATTTGAATGGGAAGTAGAAGGCAAGGTGTATACACGATACTCAACTGGGCTGGTTTATGGTCTCCTTCGGTCTGCTTCCCCTCTTGTACCATGGGCTAAAGCAGTCTGGTTCGCCGGCGGGATCCCGAAGTACAAGTTCCACACTTGGCTACTCACCTTAAACCGTTGTCCTACTCGCGATCGTCTCCTGGGATGGAGACTACAAACAGACCCACTTTGCCTTCTATGCAACGCTTCGCCTGAAAGCAGAGACCACCTGTTCTTCAACTGCACCTACGCCTTCGCTATCTGGACTCAAATCGCCACTAGATGCCAATGCTAATCCTATCCTTCCTGGGATACGACACTGGAACGCATGCAATCTTTAAGGGGACCCGAAAGCTTTGACTCGTCTAACACTATTAGCCTGGCAGTGTACATTGTATCTTCTTTGGGAGGAACGCAATCGTCGCCTACATCATCGTCAATTCCGATCAATTGACGCCTTGCTCCGACAGGTGGACTCTATCATCCGTAACAAGATTAAAAAGATTAGGGAATCAAACCCTTCCTTATCATCGTCGATGTTCGATCTCTGGTTCTCAAGTTAAGACGTTGTACACCCTACGACGTTTCACTATTCCATCGGCTACAAACCCTATCTCTAGGTTCTTACTAAGCTCTTTTGACTATTGTGTTGTATTATTGGGCTCATCTTTTACTAGATTCCCTAATCTAAACTCTAAAACGCTGGACTTTTGTAACATTTTATTTCTCTTTGCATTTAAATAAAAACCTCTTTCAAAAAAAAAAAAAGTCTTCAAAATAAAAATAATTGTAATAGTCATTGCATGTGTTATGCACCACGTGTTGTTACTTCTCTAAGACAGGAAAATGATGTCGACAAAACAATGAAGAAAATAACAGATACATTGAACCTGGACACTTTAAAATTCCAAAGACCAAAACAAAAAAAATGGCTATTAAAAGGATCTTCACAACACAGAGGGATAACAGTTTAACACAGAAACAGCAAACACCACAGAAAACACTTTTATTCTTTAAACCACAAAGCAAAAAACAAAAAAACTATTCAATTTAATGGGGAAAGGTGGAAATTATGCGACGGTGGCGACGGAAGAGGTTGAGGAGTTACGGAGGAGGAACGGAGAGTTGGAGAGAGAAATGGAGGAGATGAAGAAACAGATGGTTCAGCTGTGGCGGCGGACTGTGGTGGCGGAAGAGGCCGAGGAGAGACTCTGCTCGCAATTGGCTGAGCTTGAGGTCGAGTCTCTAGATCAGGCGCGTGACTATCAGTCTCGTATTCTCTTCCTCATGGAGCAAATCTCCCGTCTCTCTGCTTCCTCCCTTGAAGTCGTTGTTACTAATTCATAGATTGATGGATATGTCACTGACCTGACTTCGTGCATCAAACTATATTTTAACAAGATTGATTGAGACTTTTTTGATTAACGATAATATAATTAAAAGTAAATGAGAGCTTCACAACAGCAACATAAATTAGGTAGAAAGAGCATCAAACTATATTTTAACAAGAGTTTATCCAATGCCTTTTTTGATGATTGGCGAGTAAATTTGTATGAACCAACTATATATATATATATATATAATCATCTTATTCTCATACAGAGCATAAATGTGTTCTCATTATTCTGAACCTATATAATCCATTTCGATTGATGATGAGAGTATTTTAAAATTTTAAAGAGAATCAAACATTGCTAGAGTAGTAGCCGAAGAATCCAACAAGAGTTCTTCTTCTTAGCATGAGCATCTAAAAGTAAAAAGACATTACATTTTGTCTTTAATAGATTCTGGTGATGACCATCTAAGACAAAAGCCTCAGTGACTACTTTCGTTTGCCCTTTATCTCCGGGTCCCTGTACTCCAAACAACAGAGAATAATGATAGCTCGATCAAATTCAAGAATTCTACAGATTCCTCCTATATTTGATCGATGGAATAGCAGAGAAATCGGATTCAAACCTCTGGATATGGTCTAGAATCATAAGTCTTGGCCCTGGTGGTATGCTCACATCTCTTAGCGCGCTGGATACAAAATTCACCAACTTGAATAGCTGCTGCTACATAAACAAAATCTTGAATAGGATAATTCTGATTATACCTATCAGTGAGCAATGGCAATGTGGGATCAGTTAAAAGTCCTTTCTTGAAGTTCTTCTCGTATTTTTCTAGACCAAGCTGAAGAAGCATAGTTCTTCCTCGTGTGTAAAACGGGTCTTCAACGCTCGGTTTAGAGAATCTTTCTCCCAACTAGAGACAGAGAAGGGAAAAACAGAGTTAAGAGCAAATGCTAATAATATACAGTTTCATGAGTAGCATTGGTGTCAAGTCTCAAAATTTTGAAAACTTGCCTTAAAAAATATCCCTTGGAAAACAGCAAAACCAGCAGCGGTGGTGATTGCGTTCATAGGTTGTCCTTGCAAGCCTTGGCTCACCAAAGAGTATGCAAATCCAGATCCTAATGCTGCCACTACGCTGCAAAATTTAAATCATTACTGTCTTTAACACTCTTCACTCACAATGATAACCAAACTCTTAAGACTAATCCCAAATTACAAAACCTTATCAAGACATCTACACACAGAGATTACAAATATTAGTGACTGAAGCAGCTCACAGGAGTTGAAACTTACGCAGATTCAATATCCTCTTTGCCTCGAATCCGCTTCATGACTGAAGCAATTCCAGCATTAACACCGGTAATGGCAGCAAAATTACGAGCCTGAACCCAAGGTCCACCCACAAGTGCCTACAGATTCATTCACAGATCTCTCAATTCACTCATACCTCAATTTACAACATTAACTTTATTTTGAAAGATGGGGATAAGGGTTTATATATGGGAGTGTATTAAAACCTGAGCTTGTTTCATTGAAGCTATGGCTTGAGGGTCAACGCCGCCAGCCTGAGGCATTTCAGGAGAGAGTGTTCCCATGAGACCACCAATGAAAGCTCCTTGGACACCGCTCATGGTTGATACGACGGCGGCTTCCACTGGTATTGATTGTTTCGATAGCCAAGTCTTGAAACCAGTTTCTACTTCCTTGAATTTGACCTGGAACTGCTGAATTGGATTCTGCTGATCGTTGAATAGACTCGCCATCGCCATCATTTCTCCGCCGCTTCTTCTCTGACTCTGATCTCCTCCTCCTCCGCCGCCGCTTACCCCCATATCTATTTCTCTCGTTTCGTTTCTGTTGCGATTTCTGGAGTTTTTTTTTCTTTTTTTTTTCTTTCGGTTCTCTGCTTCTCGTCTTATCTCCCTCCTTCCTTCTCATATTTCCCATTGGGTTATATACGATTACTTGGGCCTATTAAGGCCCATTTATCGTCTTTGCTATTTTTTTCTTTTTCTTTTTACTCAGTTCTGATATCTAAAAATGCTCAATTTCTCCGTTACTTTGTCAATGGTAATATGTGCACAGATTTATGAAAAGCTGAAGAAATGTGCATGGTAGCAGATTGTAAGGTACAGAAGACTGTCTCTATATTAGATGTTGGATTTGAAAGAAAAGACAACTTCAGAATTTGGAATACTATCATTTGATCTCTTCATATACCAAAATGCTGATCTGGACCTTTTGCCTATTTCACACAAGTCGAAATGTGACAGTAGTCTAAACCATACCTAAAGATTTTGATGTCTTAACAATGAGTACTAACTAAGGAAACATCATTCATATTCAAAAATGGATATATTAAGTAAAGAAAGTAGTAATTGTAAGTATATGCTACTACAGTAGTATACGTACCAGAATCATCCTTTTTGGAATGCAAAGAAGAGCACCACCTGTTGAGGGGGAAGTCTCCCCCTACGTTAAATACTACGAAAACAAAAACGTCCAGAAGAGAGTGGCAGAACTATGAAGTCTCTCTCTACGTTAAATACTACATAGATAGTTCAACAATACTAAGATAAAGTACTTCTTCAGACAGAGAAGCTAAGCCTAGTCTCTCTGGAAGAGCGCATAAATATTGTCTCTTATTGCATAGTTGAGATATAGAAAAAAAGTAAGTTATTCTAGGTGAGATAAAAGAAGATAAGCAAAAGACCAACAAAGATTTAGTTCATCTCCATTCCATCTCCAGCTTGACTGCAGATTGGGCTCACAGCAGCAAAAGACCTCTCGAAAGGAGAAGAAAGAAACTGGACATCACGCCGAACACGCTTAACGCAGCTTTCAGAGGGCTGACTCTCATCATCAAGCTTCCTCCGGACTCCTCTAACCGCGTGCTCCTCATCGGAAGAAAGTGGGAATATCCGACCACTAGCTCGGCACAAAGAGTTATGGTTATCATACAAAATCCTTTGGTTGCAGTTCTTGTCACAGACGTGACTCAACCCAGTTAGTCTGCAACGGTACATATTCCCACAAACATTCTCATTCTCGCATTTCCAATCACATTTATGACACGGATCGGGTCCATCGATACCAAGTATAGCAGACAAGTAAATAACATTGGCCGCAGAACCAACCACTGAAGATTTTCCAAATACCTCCATTGTACTTCACTTCTCAAACCGTCTTCACACTCTACATAACCCCCCAAAAAAATCGAATAAACGATTAATATCTCTAATTGTCTATACACAATCAATTTCGTATTAGATAAGCTCAAAATCACATGTGCTACATATAAATATGTTAATCCTAATAGGTTTAGGAAAATTTCATAAAGTCTTAAGTTTGTAATATGTTAATCCTAATAGGTTTAGGAAAAGATAAAACATATAAATATAGGAGTCTATGGAGAGGTGTTCCATAAGACTTGAGAAAAGAGAGATTTAGTTTTTGAGAGAGTTTTCTAAATCATTATTAAGAAAAGGTGTTCTTATATTCTTCAAGTTTATCTTTTAGAAACAACATCGTTCTCAACACGTGTTACCATACCAATGGGCTCATATGGATTTCGATGCGCAGTTACATCTGGACACGAAGGGATTTCAACCCATTGTTGTAAAGCTGGATTACCCACGAAGGATAGATATTTGAAATTCTTAGTGTAGCCACAATAGAGACTAAGCCAAATCAATCCATTGGAGGAACCTGCCCAGAAGCAATCATTCGTAGAGAGATTCGGATGCGGTCGAAAAGGCGCGATATAAGAAACTATGGATTTGGGAAGACCCAAGCCAATAACTTCTGTGATGGGATGATGATACTCTAGTACGAGCATGAGCGACCAAGAGGACAAGGAGTACAATGGGTGCAACGAGACAAAGAGACTACGAAAATACGTCGAGTCTATTACCGATTTCAATGTTTTACATACCAATTTGCATTTGGCGATGCTTTTCAATGGCAATCGAGCAATTACGTATATACCTCCACCAACATCGATACTGGGAGTGTTGTTCTTCTTCCCGTCTCCGTTGGGATTGTGCTAACTCTCATCATAGGGTTAGGGTTTCCCATGGCCAACTATTTGCGCATTCTTAATTTTTTTTTTTTTTTTGGAGGAGTATTGCTAACCTTTTTATATGGGAAAAGCGATCTGTAACCCCTTCGTAAGTTTCATATAGCACCACAACTACACAAAATTTAAACCTCGATCTCGGTCCACACAAATCGGAAGTTCGAAACCTCATAACACATAAAATCAAAATTCATAACCTAAAGACACATAAACACGGTTTATGTTCGGTTTACTACTACCTAGACAATCCACATTAGGACTAAAAAAACCGGATTTAACCTCAGTACAACCCGAATTTAAGATCGAAATCTCTAAATCTCAGAATTGAAGAACCCAAGATTTTGAGAACCAATAAATCTAATTGATTGGTTTGTTGATGGCGATATTCATGATGATGAAGTCGAATCATCCAACCACGTTGCAAATCATCTCAGTCACCACTCACCACCACACGATGAATCTGATAGTAAGGAGAGCCTTCTCAAGGCATTGTCTTTCAAGTAAAATTGTCTCAAGGCACTTTTAGTCAAGGATGAATGAGATTAGAAGAGACAACAGGTCTGTTTATTATTCTCTTGTATGATTCGGTTTGCTCAATCTCTGTAACTATTTTTCTATGTTTTATATTGCTTTTTGTGTTCTCTCCAATTATTTAAATGATAATGCACCATCTTCTCAACCTGCAAATTCTTTGTTATAAGCTAAGCAATGATAATGATTCACCAAAATGAGACAACATTGAGACTCTACATCACTAAGTTTGTCTCTTCTGCGAACGATGTCATGCTTTCCCCCAGGATCAATGCGGGAAATCCTCTGCTGCAATCGTTTTCACTTACAACAACACTAATCCAACTTCTTATTGAGTTTTACAGAAAAAGTGGACCAAAATTGAGATTGACTTAAATCCAACTTCATATATCCGCAATTCTCTTTCAAATAACGTGTTCTCAGAAGGTTTTTTCTCCACAAAACAACGGGAAAAATTCTTCAATTTCTTCTCTCGACAACGAAACAGAGAATTTCAATTTCATAATCGATACTTCTCTTCACGCCAATTTCAATTCTGACGGTCTTTGCCGGTGATTCAACATCATGTTCACTAACAGCTCTTCTCATCCTCAGATTTTACGGCAGAGCCGCCGCAAATACATCACTGTTCCTCGCTCCTCCTCCTATAAGCTTCTCGTTCAAAACGCCAGCAGCGGAGACGTATCTCTTTGTTTTGTGATCCGGAGATGAAGAAAGAGGAAAAGGAGATGGTTCAGGCTTTAATTTTGGTTTAGTATTGGTTTTAAGTGGTCAGGTGTTTAATTTTGGTTTAGTGTTGGTTTTAAGTGGTTTAGTATTAGTTTAAGTCATAAACCAATAAATTCATTGTTCGTGTGTTATGAGGTTTTTAACTTTCAAATTATGTGGAAACTGGACTAGAACTTCTGATTTGTGTGGCCAGAGATCCAGATATGAATTCTGTATAGTTATGGTACTATATGAAACTTTCGAGGGGGATACAAATCGTTTTTCCTTTTATATGCGTAGTTAGGATTTTATGGGCTAATAATTTATTGGGCTTTTTACGTTGCATTTATGATTTCACGTTAAATTGAAATCTTATTGATCATTTAGATTTTTTTTATTCATTTCTTTGACGACAAATTGTAAGAATTTTAGTTAGTTAGTTAGTTTTTTTTTTTTTTTTTTTTTTTAACAATAACACTGCTGATCACGTTAACTGTACAAGGAAGGAGCAGGACTTACACAGCTAGCTAGATTTAGTCTCCAGGGGGATTTGCATCTTTCAATTTGTTGAATTATATGTTTCAGAGAAACATAAAGCAGATCGAGATCTTAATTCACACACGATAGCAGATGGGCATGCATATCGACTTAAGAAACGTTGGTTAGCAAATTTCATTTAGCAAAACTGATTTATATTTAATTGAATTAAAGAAGAATCATTGTGAAATACAAAGAACAAACAAAGCCAAACCAATCTGGTAGTAACAAATCAAATCAAATATAGGTGACATACAACAATGACATTCAAATTACTTTCACAAATTTAATTATATCATTAAGCGGTGACAACAGCTTCTTTCTCTTCTTGTTTACTCTCCTCCTTTACTGGTTCAGCCTCAACAGTTTTCACGGCTTCCGCCTCAACCTCAACCTTTTCTGGTGCAGCTACCACAACCTCATCGACCTTTTCTGTTGCGGCCGCTACGTTCTCCACTTTCTCAGGTGCTGCTGCTTCACCAGAAGAGGAAGACTCTTCCACGGCTGCAACCTCTGGTTCAGAAGCAGGAGTTGTTTCCTTGGTCTGCTCGACCTCAGATGTCTCCTTAGCTTCGACGGAAGTTGTTTCGGTGGTTTCAGTCTCTGTCTGGTTCTGTTTCTCACCGCTTTCTGTGTTGTTCTCCTGTGTTAACATACCAAAAAGATCATAACCTGTTAAAGCGGTTCTGTGACAAAACCTAAATTTTCATATTTAAAACCTAGATTTACCTTGGCTATTACGGTTTCAGAGACAGGCTTAGGAACAGAGCCTTCTTCGTTGTTGTTCATGTCTGATTCCTTGGGTCTACTCGCACAGCCACCCATTATTATATTTTTTTTATTGTTTTTGTGATTTTTGGTTGGGTGTAGGCTGTGGAGTTTTATTTTTCTCTTCGGTTTATTATTGTTGACCCGAGGATTGAGAAAATGAAGTGAACATGATCAGGGTTATATAGATGTGAAGATGCATGATTCCGAATTTTATGGAGAGCCTCTGGTATTTTTTTTGTGTATCTGTGGTGTGTTGAATAATTCATATGGCTAAGAATAGAGTTATTTACAGATCGGGTAGGAACTTATATTAAGAGTTATGCGGAGAGTTAAGCGTAAATTTAGAGATTTCTGTGTTTAAAAAGCTTCATTGGTATGGTCAAAGGTATGTAAGTTTCGTGGACCTCTCATCTATTGTGCTCTATTTTTAGTCGGTCGACTCGATATATACATATACATACTACTACGCACAATATTAATTCGGGTTTCTTTGATTCTAGTAAATTGGAAAGAAAATATTATTTTGCCATATGCCACGATGGAATATGAAAACGATAAGCAGTTTTTTTTTTGCTATAGCATAGTTTTGCTGAATTACGTTTCATATCGACTTACATTATGTAACCTTTTTTTGTCGAGTGAGGAACCTTTCTTTCTTTTTTCTTTATCTTGTTTGTGTTTGTAATACGTTAAGAATGGAGCTAATTAATTAAGTAAATGACAGTGAAGAAGATAAAACTTAAGTAAATAACAATAATGTGACTTATAACGTTTAACAAGAACAAAAAATGTGACTCTCAAATAAATATATATTCAAAAACGTATTCAGTTTAACCAATTTGGTAAAATTCATCAACTCGTTAGTAACTTCAGATGCACATATAGAAAATCACATGTTGTAGAAAAATAACACATCTCAGTATTTGAACGACAATTTTATTCTTATTCATCGAATGTATAAAATAGTCTGACAACGTGCTTGTTGCAAGTGAATCGTACATATACATTAGAATCGGGGACAATGCACGAAAAAAAAAAATTACTAACGTAGGATAGTGTGCTCCATGATCGTGTTTACGAGTTCGAGCAAACGAGAAACATTCAAAATCCAAAAAAAAAAACCCAAAATGCTCAGAGAAATAAATATAAAAAGATTGTGCTTGTCGCTATTGGCTCGTTGGTAGCATTCAAGCATGGGTCAGTGCTTGTGACTACGAGCCCGAGCGATCGACCACATATACCAAACCAAAACAAAAAGAAAAAAAAATATAGGGTAATTGTCATAAATATCATTAAAATAAGTTTTTATTCTAAAAATGCTATAATTTAGTTTTTTTTTTCAAAAATATCATTAAAATATATTTTTTTCCAAAAATACCACATAATTGAACTAAAATTCTAATACTAAAAACTAATTTCTAAATTCTAAATACTAAACCATACTCCTAAAAACTATACCTTAAAACTAAATGTGTCAACCCAAACCTAAAAAAAAAATTCTACATCCTTAAAAATCAATTTTTTGTATTTGTGGTAATTTTGGAAAAAAAACTTTTGTGATATTTTTGGAAAAAAAAAACTAAAATGTAATATTTTTGGAAATTTTTTTTTTAATGGTATTTAAAAGAATTTCTCAAAAATATACTGTATATATATATAAAGACATTTCCAAAAAAAGTCAAGAAAAGCGAAACTTCCCACAGAACTCACAAACAAAGTGACATGCACCGAAGCTTCCTTTCCCGCTTCATCCACATGTCATTATTTCATTCGTTTTATGACATTTTTTTTTAATATGGCAACCACTTTCTCAACTTTACCCCTTCCTCTTGCGTTAATATCCCAAAGTCCCAAAAAGGGCAAAATCGTACATCAACACCACTAAAACGCGTAACGTACTTGGTATAGCGCGTGTAACACACTAAACCTCTCCACGCGCTGTTATCACCACCACCCTCTCTCTTTATAATTTCTTCACAAAAGGAAAAAATCAAAGTTCACATCTTCTTCTCTTCTTCCTCACTTTACCAAAATCACCGATTCGAGTTTTAGGGTTTTTGTTTTCTGATATTTTTTAAATTGTTATCTTCTTCTTCGTGATACCTTCGAATCGTATCTCTGAGATATATATAAACAATAATTCTGATTCGTAGTATCTGGGAATCTTCTTCAATCTTGGGTGTTCGATTCGTTCAAAAAAAAACAAAAAAAAAAAGCCGATTCAATGAATCAGAATCTTGAATTTCTATCAATGGATTCATTACCAGTTGGATTAAGATTCCGTCCCACTGACGAGGAGCTGATCCGTTACTATCTCCGTAAAAAGATCAACGGTCACGATGGCGACGTCAAAGCTATCCGTGAGATCGATATTTGCAAATGGGAGCCTTGGGATTTACCTGGTAACCCCTTCTTCTTCTTCTTCTTCTTAGAAATGCTGTAACTTTACGAAATCTTGAATTAGTTTCGATGTTTTTTTGATAAAGTCAGTAACTTTAGGAGTTTTAATCTGTTTGATATAAGTTTAGTTTGTGTCGCTGAGAGATATGATTAAAAAGATGTGATTTTGGTTGTTTGTTTGTTTGTAGATTTTTCTGTGATCAAAACAAAAGACTCAGAGTGGCTCTTCTTCTGTCCATTGGATCGGAAGTATCCTAACGGAAGTAGACAGAACCGAGCAACTGTGGCAGGTTACTGGAAGGCGACAGGGAAAGACCGGAAGATAAAAAACGGTAAGACTAAGATTATCGGTGTGAAGAGAACTCTTGTTTTCCACGCTGGTCGTGCTCCTAAAGGAACAAGAACCAATTGGGTTATTCATGAGTATCGTGCCACGGAGAATGATCTTAGCGGTACTAATCCTGGCCAGGTAAATGATAATGCACACTCTGTAGATGTGTAACCATTTGGAAAACTGATTTGGTTATGGAATCTTGATCATTGTGATTGTGGTGATATATGCAGAGTCCGTTTGTGATATGCAAGTTGTTCAAGAAACAAGAACTGAATTTAGCAGAAGAAGATTCCAAATCGGATGAAGCTGAACCTGCTGTCTCGTCTCCAACTGTTGAAGTATCTGAGGTCAGTAAAACAGAAGACGTGAAGCCTTATGACATTGCAGAGTCTTCTCTTGTAATCTCCGGAGATTCTCATAGTGACGCTTGTGATGAGGCTACAACTGCCGAGGTGAAGACATTGTCTTTAGTTGTTTCTTCTTAGATGATTGTCTTAGTGTCGGTTTGAAAACTAAATACTTTTTGTTTTGACATGCAGCTTGTAGATTTTGATTGGTATCCGGAATTGGAGTCCCTGGATTGCAAGCTGTTCTCCCCATTACACTCTCAATTCCAATGCGAGCTTGGTGGATCCACATTTCAGCCTGGCTCAAGTAATTTTTCAGGGAATGAGACCAACAACTTCCAAGTTCAGACTCAGTATGGTACAAATGAAGTAGATACATATATATCCGAGTTTCTTGATTCTATTCTTCAGAGCCCAGACGAGGATCCAGAGAAGCACAAGTATGTTTTGCAGAGTGGCTTTGATGCCGCAACACCAGATCAGGTACATGAAGTTTCCTCAAAACTCATAATATCATTGGTGTATTCATTAAGAAAACTGAATTACATAGTTAACTCTTATTAATCTACTTGATTGCAGATTGCGCCAGCTTATCAGCAGGGCTCAGCAGTTGGCATGAGCAACGATGTTTCAGTAACGGGGATCCAGATTAGGAGTCGGCAGGCACACCTCTCAGGTTGCACCAATGAGTATATAGCGCAGGGAAATGGCCCAAGAAGGCTGCGTCTGCAAACTAACCTTAATGGCATTGACTCGAAGAGAGACAGAGAGGTGAGAATCACACCCACCTTCTTCATAAATTACTTTTATTTCTTGGTTTCTTTCAGTGGGATGTGGTTTCACGTAGCAAATTGGAATCGAACTGTGACATTAATATTAATCTTAATGCTACGCAGGCTGAGGACACAGTTGGAGAAACTATGAAGAAAGGCTGCGGAAAGCTAATGAGAACAAAGAACAAAACCGGTTTTGCGTTTAAAAGGATTATGCCCCTGAAATGTTCTTACGCTGGGCTTCTTAGGGCGGCGGTAGTTGCAGTTGTGTTCTTGATGTCAGTCTGCAGTCTAACCGTTGACTTCAGAGCATCCGCAATGCCATGAGAACTGGAACTTGCATCTGCTTACCCTGAGAATTGAAACTTTCTTCTGTATATATAGTGCTCGAACCTGGATTTTGCTTTTGTTGTTGGTTTCAGGCTTTCGCTTTAACCGGTACCAGTTTGTAGTTTTACATGTAGTTTTAGGCTTGTAAACGTCATGAACTTATGCTATGAAGAGACCAAGAACCTCTAGTTGTACTTGTTTGACTTATTAGAGTTGTTACATAATTAAAGGTTATGCTTAATCCTATTTTCCTTTCGACTCTTTGACAATGAAATAAATAGCAATGATGATATATTACGTACATGGCAGGCCAATAAAAAACTTACTCGGGAAGGCAAACAATGATGATGATACCTTCAATATAAAAAGATCTTCAAACTGAACCAAGATTTCAAAATGGAACTTTGAAGTTCAAAACATTACACTTGAAAAAAAGCTAGTGAAAATGAAAAGGACTAAACTTGCAGTTGCACTAAACTTGGAACATAAGATGAGCACACAAGTTTGCCTGGACTCCCCTGGGAAATCGTAACTTCTCCGATATTGACAGATTTGAATCCATCATCTCCAACGATGTAAGCCATTTGATAGCGACAGGTCTTGGTCCCACTGTTATTAAAAAACACTGCTACTTTCTTCTCCTCGTCAATGAAGAAGCTCGTAGGCAAGTAAGTCCAAAGACAAAAGACTAGTGACATATCGAGTGTCAAAAAAGTCCTCCAAGATACCACCTTAGGCTCAATCTTAGTGGAAATTCAAATTTTGTATGTCCTAATTGTGTCCAAGTGGTTGTATAACATAGCGAGCTTCTCATCTCTAACCCAAGAGAGAGTCATAAATTTAAAACTAGGAGAGGGAGGGCCAAACGGCGTAGGCAGACGTGGTCCAAATCGCTCTGTAGTGAAATCAAAACATAGTAAATAATCTTTAATGTATGTTATTTCTGTTACCTTTTGACCTAAAAAGTAAGTGTTTCCCTTCAAAGACACGCCAGTGCCATAAAACGGCGCGTCCCCGTCGGGATTGACTTCAAGAACCCTCCATGAATCAGAACTAAAATCGTAGACATCAATGTCCCTTCTTTTACCATGTCTGCTTCTCTTGTCATCATAGAAAAACCTCAAGATTTTGTGGTTACGGTTGTTGTTGTCGTATCCGAGAGCAAAAATGTCACGTCTGTTGAATTTGTTTCTGAGTTGAATCCATTTGGTTTGCCCTAAGTACGGATTCCATACAACGAGGCTCCAGTTGTGTGAAAACGCATATTTGTGGCAAAGTCTAGTTAGGATCTGTTTGTATGAGCATAAAGTAAATAACACACAAGCTTTGTTAACGGGGTTCGGTTTTTCCTACATCCCCGGGACCTAATCCAGAACAAATTCACTAGAACAAGATAGCAATTACAACTGCATATGATACAAGCACTACTATGCCTATCGTTCTTTTCTAGATGAATAAACCATCAAAAGATCTATCTATCTTATTGATGGGGCGACACCACACATCTTGTGTGCATCTCTCAAAACTACCTTGAAGCGCGCAAGTCTTCATGAAGCGCCTTCTCGGTATTTATATCAATTGCCCAACCCCTAGGGTTGGCAACTTTCTGATACTAAGATTTTTGTGTGTCTCATAGTAGGTTCAATTAACCTTATGCAGTTGTAATACTTAAGGTGTCAATCCAGTTGGGAATCTTTACTATCACTCAAAATGAAATCAAGAAATCACAAGTTAAGCCAATTCAAAAAGAGTGTTTTTATGTCTAACAATCCTAGAGTGATCAGAATGCAAAACGGAAATGAGTCACATAACTAGAAACGAAAATGTATGACAAGAAGCGAACAAGAATAAGTGGAACCGAAAACGATTCTAAGCATGAACAAACGAAACAGTCTCAAGAATGTAATATCAATCAAAAAGATAAAAGTCCTATGGATGGGAGTAATTGATGTCGGTGGAGTCTCCTAGTCTACAGAGTGTTTAACATACGACAAGCAAACTATCCCTAAACAATGAACATCACAACTTAGCTAATCCAATCTCTTGACAAAAGCTACTCAAACTCAACCACTTCCAAACCTAGCTCTCGCTAGAGAAACATGATCAAGCATGGCATGAAAAACAAGTTCATTCACGTCAACAAACATCCTAGACAACTAATCTCTTAGGCTAGGAACGTATGTCTCTGGCACTAGTTGGTCAGACATTTCATCAAACACCTTTTGGGTGTGGAAATGTCTCGAACCTAGTTCCAATTGATCAGAGAGAAACTAGTAATTCTAACACTAGTCCAGAAGGGAATCATACAAATCATGCTTAAACACTCTACATCCTAAGATCCTCCACCTAATCTATCCCTTCCCCAAGAACTCTAGCACTACTCAGATCCGGAAATCATCACCAAAGACATAAATCCAGAAAATATTGAACAAAGCATAATAAGATAGACAAGAATGAGATGAACAACTTTGCAGAAGAAATCAAATGCAAAAACTAAATGGATTAAAAGATATCTGGATACAAAGTCTCAAACGTTTTAGGTGGCTAGGTAGAACCTTAAGAACAAAACAAGAATAAAAGATAAGATGTCCTAAACCAAGACTTAACAAAATGTATATATAGTAAAAACGTGTGAATCCCTAAAACTTAAAACGACAAGATAGAGCGTCGGTTCGGGAGTCTCCTGAAGCGTGTCAGACGGAGCGTCTTCCTGGCATGCGTGATTACGTCTGTGTGCGTCCAGTGGCTCGATTGGTGTGAGTTGGAGTGGTTCGAGCCGTGCGAGTGAAAATGGCTCGAGCATGGTCGGTGAAAGTGGCTCGAGCGTGGTCGGTGAAAGTGGCTCGAGCTGAGTGTATACGCATCTACTAAAACGATGATAACTATTGAACCACACCTCCGATTGGCTTGAAATAAACAGCATTGGAAAGATGACTCAATTATCTACAACTTTGATGAAGACGTCAAAAGCTGAATCCCTAGACCGGTTGCTCGAGTGATGGCTCGACTGAGTGGTCCGACTGGTGCCCTGAGAGTGGCTCGATTGCGTAGGTTGAGAGTGGCTCGATTGTGGAGGTTGAGAGTGGCTCGATTGTGGAGGTTGAAAGTGGCTCGATTGTGGCCGCTGAGAGTGGCTCGATCGTGTGCATCTCCGACGTCTCCTAAACATCTGAAATACTTCGAAATGCACAATGCATGCAAGGATGATGCAAAAACTTCCTAAACATGCAAAGTGTATAAAAGAGGTTCTAAAATGATGCAAAATGACTAGTTATCCTAGCTAAATGTATGACAAATGCATGCTAAGGAGATGCAAAATATTGACATATCAACTCCCCCAAACTTATTCTTTGCTTGCCCTCAAGCAAACAATCAAGAACAAAGTATGGAAGAGAAGTGTGAAGATGGGGTCTCAGAACCTAAAACATGCTGGATAGAGTAGTTAGAATCAAGGTCCTTGTTTTTAGTTCTATGATGCATGGTGAAAAAACTTTAATTCTTTAATCTACACATTCAATCCTATCAATCATTCCCTTTAACATTCATTAACAGAGAACCGTGAATCAATCTAAGCAATGTCATTGAACTCATTTGGCTAGGGCGAAAGGTCAGAGACATAGATGGTCTCCTTCTCAAGTGGTTTTATCAATACAGAACAAGGTTCTCTCACGAAAAGGAGTTGAGCTTAAAAGAAGGCTAAAGGTTGAAACCAACTGATGCATACAAGAGCAGCACCCTGTCTACCCAAAGAACATTCCAAATCGAAGTTGGTCCTATCTCTACCCTTCATCAGAAACTTCATCTCAAACCCATTCTTTCATTTTTTAGACTCGGTCTTAAGAGGAGCTCAATTCTTATCATTCTAGCGGATTGGGAAATCTTTATTATCAGTAAGGTTCTTTTTTTTTTCTTTTCTTCTAAGGACTCTAGACATCTTAAACATTTTACTTTCTTTTCTTTGTCTAATCTTTTCATTTTATGCCCAGAACCAGTAACTCATTATTTTGCTCAACCCAAATCCTTTACTAGACTTGTAAACCTTGAAAACACATCCCCCTCCTAAAGACTTTCTACCCTTTACTTTCTTTTTACTCTTCACTTTTCTGCACAAATCCATACCCAATGCCCAAGATCGAGTTCTCACCTAGTCCTACTAGTCCGGATAATACGAACTAGAACTACACAGGATTCTACTCTTGTCGGTTAAAACCTAACACTTTCTAACAAGCTCAACTCGGAAAAAGGCCTGACACTCAAGAATACAATTGGCTTGAAAGAAGGGTTGGTTAAGGGTGCGGGGAACTGTTCCAAAGATGGGAATCAGCTACTTGGATTAACAAGGGTGGTAAAAAGGAGAAAGATAATCCAAGTATGTATGTGGTATCCATGAGTTCAATTTCAATGCATAATAGGATAATTGCAAGTCAGGATTAGGTTCAGGTAGATAAAGAATGATATCAATTCAAAACATGCTTCAATCTTACAATTTCAAGTTCAATCAACGTGCATCAAAGAACTAATAACAAGGGGCTTGATCCTATCCTATTGAATCCAACATGCTACCAAGGTTACAATCATCATCAACCCCTATGCTAAATGCAACAACCCTATATGAATGATACTAGACTCAGTCCTAATATGCAAGTGCAAACTACATGAACACTCTGTTTTTGTGGAAATTTTCGAAATTTTTCAATTTTTTTTTTTTGGTTTTTCTAATGCAAATATATAGATGCAGACTTAAACATGATATGATGCAAAAAATTTGAAATAAGAATCACAAGACACAACATAAGATACATCATCTCAAACCCTCCCCCAAACTTAAATTACACAGTCTCTTGTGTAAGAAAAATTTGCAGAAGGATTTAAGAATCACAACAGAAACAATGCAGGAATGAAGTGGTATATACAAGGGAAGGTAGGAGTACCTCAATAGTAGAAGAATGAGTCGGAGCTCGCCCAAGGAGTGGGTGCGTGATACTGGCTCTGTCCTTCACCGTGTTCGGGATCCGCGGGAGTGACCTCAGCTGGTTGGCCGAGTTGCTGTTCAACCGCTTGCGTGTTCTGATACATGTTCGGCTGCTCGTCACACTGCATGTCATCGACTCTGGACTCTCCATGGTCCGATTCTAGCACAACTACCTCGGTAGGTGGATAATCGCCTTGATGTTCGACCTGCTGCTCAACCTCTTGCTCACCTTGAGCTGCGGAGCGACGCGCTGATCGACGACTTGAAGAGGCTCTAGAACCACGCGAACCTTGTCTCTTTCTCTCCCGAGATTCATGTGACAAGTGGCGTGAAGGGGTGGGTGTAGGTTGACGCTCCCTAGGCACATAGGAAGATTGACGTGCTGGGGAGGGAACCGGAGAGAGTGTTCTCTGATGAGTTAGCTCGAGTGTCACGGAGGCTTGTCCCGGCATGGGTCTGGTGTCCTCGGAGATAGACCTAGGGACGGCGGTAGTGGAAGTCGAGCAGCTAAACTTGCGCATGAAGTTTGTCATTGTCTTGGTGAAGCTGCTGAACGCCTTGTCTCTGATCTTCCCCATCGCTGAAGCTTGTTGAGGCGTTCATGAGCTGCTCTGACTCCCTTAGCTATTCTCGGGTCTGAGTACTCTTCGAAGTGAAACTGCTCAGGGCGGTACTCAACTTCGTCTTCCTCCATCGGTTCTGCTCCTGCTTCTACAATCTCGACCCGCGGCATCTCATCCCCAGGCTCGTAAAGAGTGTCCGTGGGAGGTATGAACCCTACATTTTCACCCCTCAAGATAGTAGTCAGCTCGATGCAAGGCAGGAGTAATCTCGAGTTGCCGACCTCCGGATGCACAAACTTGTCAATCAACCGTCCCTGCCTCAAACCCCGCTCCAGAGTGCGCTACTGTCGCAGGTTGTTCACGTCGATCCAACGTGGTGGGTGTGGCTCAGATAGTAATGGAACACCAGCTGCCTCGAGAAACCATGTTGCCACGCCGCCCATACACATCACTTCGGGAGAGTGTTTGCTGTTGAGTCGCGAGACCCAAGTCTTGTATGACATCATGTAGTTGAGGAGGTAGAGCGAGACGGAAGTGTCGGACGTGTCACCTTGCAGCTCGGTGCCGTCCATTGCCTTGAATGAGAGTCCTTTGAGTGCTAGATCAATCATCTCGAGCTCGCCGTTCGTGATGTATCCCTTAATCTCCTTGGCATAGAATGCATTGGCCACCGCCTTCTGGACGTAACGCAACACTGGGCTTCTCAGGTTTAGCGCCTTCATTTTTGACGAAGTGAATGTAGACATGCTTCCAATCGTCACCTAGAGTGCTGATAATTCGTGCCTATCGAACTGCGGCGTAGTCCCCGTTCTGCCGGGAAATCCAAAGATCTCTTCGATGGTTCTAAAAGTAAGGGTGTAGAACTGACCATGAACGCAAAATGCAATGTACCCCATCCCTCCATCAGACATCATGCCTGGCTCATCCGCGTATAAGTGCATCTCCAAAGTAGAAAGGAACTGGATAGTCTCCTCTTTGTATCCATTCTTAGGGGTGTTCATGAGTCGCTCCAAATGGCATCGCCTAAATAGGTACTGAACATCCTCCCCAATCCCTAATAGCTCCATCGTCTCAGGATGCGGATATCTCGTTCCACTAAATTCACACTGTTGGAACAGCTTGTAATACTCGTTGGGAGTCAACTTCGTCTCGGTAGATTTCCATCTTACAGATTTCCTGGGAGCTTGTTCTGAATGCAGCTCAAGTTCCTCCTGTTCATAATCACTGCCTTCCTCTCTTGAGTTAGAAGCTTGTGCCGGTCTCTTCCCGCGACTCTTGCTCTTAATGAGCGGATTGGCAAGTCTGCTTGATCCCGCTGCTTGGCCTGAATCCCCAACAACGACGCCGACCATGTTTTTCATTTCTAGGAAACGCCTCGTCATAGACTTAGGCGATGAGCGCTCTCCTGCCTTACGACCATAGGCATCTCTCATTTCCTCTATTATCTCAGCACTCTTTCTGCTCCGCTGAGACATCATAAACTCAAAACTAAGCAATAATATGTTAGTGCACAAATGATAAAAGGAAATATGAAGTTTAAAACTTGAATGTGCAAAGAGAGATCCGATCGAGTGGGTGACAAGGTTGATTTGTTGACTTGATCAGGATGGTGGTCGGCTCGATTGGTGTGATTGAAGACGGCTCGATTCGTACGTGGAGATGCGGGTATGAGGACGACGGTTCGACTGATGTCTCGAGTGATGCTTGTTCGTCAGGTCGAGTGGACTGGTCCTGATGCGAGTAGTGACGAACGACAACGACGACGAGAACACGTTGGTGGGGCGGGTCTTCGACGATGGCTCGATTTAGGGAGTTCAAGATGGCTCGATTGACGCTATTCGGATTGGTGTGCAGCGGACGCGTCGAGTGGTCACGAGAATGGCTCGATTGACAAAGTGTGGTGACGGCTCGATTGATGCTTCACGGGTGTGAATTGAGCGAGGGTGTGTTGTGCAGGTCGAGTCGTGTGTTGCAGCGAATAGAGGGCGACTCGATTGAGGACTCGATTGACGACGTGAGGGGCAGCAATAACGACGGCTTGATTGGTGTGGTTGGGAACGTGCTGATTGCTGAACTCACCGGTTCGAGTAAACACGCGGAGACTCGAGCAAGGCGGATCCGAGTTGTGCGGCATCGACTCGAGTGACAGTGTGGTGAAGAGAGAGCAGCGGCGGTGATGATGTTGCTTGAGGCGGTGTGACCTTGTTTCTTCTTCAAAACGGGTAAGGAGAGACTAAGAATGAAAGAGTGATGAAGCGGAGTGAATGTCGTGGTTGGTGAGAAGAGAGAGTAGTGGGAGATTAAATAAAGGGATGGTGAAGATGAATAATTGTGATATGTCGTGCAAGTGGTGCAAGGGAGAGTGGTGGTGGAATACTGTTGGAGATGATGGGACACAAAGAAGGAGGTGATGTGTTTTGAAGGAGGAGACAAGAATCAAAGGGGGAAGCTTTCACGTGGAAAAAAGAAGAAATTCGTGGGTGGTTGAGAAACAAAGAGTGTGGGGTCGCCCAATTGTAAAGATTCCTCTCTAGATATTTTTCTGTTTTCACATGACCAATACACTTTGTCTGACTCTTCCTTTCCTGTATTTTCTTTGTGTCCTCTATCTCTTCTGTCACCATACTTGACTTGACTCTGAACTCACTCATTTAACTACAAATTTTTTTCTGTTGCTTACACTCCCTTCTGTAGATTCCTGAACACTAGAAAACCAAAAACAAAAATTAAAAACACCAGAATCCTAAAAGATAATAATTACAGTGATACCTTTGGGACTTCCTCCCAAATGAGCTTGTTTAAAGTCTCTAGCTTGACTTTTCAGCTTTTTATGCCTTTTGGGGTTCATAGAGGAGCACAGAAGACCCCTCTGGTCGGACTTGATCAGCTAAATAATTCTTGACTCCTTTACCATTTACAGTGAACTCGCTACCATCCTTGTTCAGAAGAGTGATGGCTCTGAATGGCAGAACTTCCTTGACGTCAAAAGGTCCAGACCACCTTGACTTAAGCTTTCCAGGAAATGACTTAAGTTTGGAGTTGAAAAGCAAAACCTGATCTTCAGTCTTGAGCTCCTTGACAACAATTTTCTTATCATGAAAATTCTTGGTTCTTTCTTTGTAAATCTTCGAGCTCTCATAGGCATCAAGTCGGATTTCTTCCAACTCATGTAGATCAAGAGTTCTCTTAGTTTGAGCTGTATCATTATCCAAGTTCAGCAACTTGATTGCCCAAAGCGCCTTGTACTCAACCTCCACAGGGAGATGAAATGCTTTACCATATACCAACTGGAATGGTGTTCTGCCTATTGGTTTCTTGAACGCTGTTCTGTACGCCCAGAGAGTCTCGTCCAGCTTGACAGACCAATCTTTCTTCGAAACCCCGACAATCCTTGACAGAATACCCTTGATTTGTTTGTTCGAAACTTCAACATGTCCGCTGGTCTGAGGGTGATACGCAGTAGACACCTTGTGTTTGACACCGTATTTCTTCAGCATGCTTTCAAACACCTTGTTGATGAAGTGAGTTCCACCGTCACTGATCACTGCTCTGGGTATCCCATACCTTGGAAATTATACTTTTGAACAGCTTCAGAACAACCTTGTGATCATTGGTAGGACTGGCAATGGCTTCAACCCACTTAGAAACATAATCAACTGCCACCAAAATATAGACATTACCATTTGATGGAGGGTTGAAAGGTCCCATGAAGTCTATGCCCCAAACATCAAATATCTCTACTTCCATGATCGGATTCTGAGGCATCTCGTTCCTCCTTGTGATGTTGCCCATCCTCTGACAAGCATCACACTTGGTGATGAAGCTATGAGCGTCCTTGAATAAGGTTGGCCACCAGAGACCCGATTGAAGAACTTTCTGAGCTATCTTGAACGTGGCAAAGTGACCTCCATAGGTGGAGTCGTGACAGTGCTCAAGCACTCCCTGTACTTCTCCTTATGCTATGCATCTTCTGAACATACCGTCATAACCTCTCTTGTACAGATAAGGTTCATCCTAGAAGTAGTGGTTGACCTCTCTGAAAAACTTTTTCTTCCTGTAGGGATCCATGTCATCAGGAACTTCTCCACAAACCTTGTAATTCACGACATCTGCATACCATGGTGCAGTCTTAGAAGTGATCGACATGCATCTGATTCTGAGGTTCTCAACCCCTGTGTCATGCATTCGCTCACAAACCTGGGCGACCAGAAGTTGTTCCTCAGGCATTGAGTCGTCAATTGGAACAGCATCTTCAATCCTCATTCTTGACAAGTGATCTGCAACTTCTTTCTCTATGCCTTTCTTGTCAACTATCTCCATGTCAAACTCCTGAAGTAGCAGAATCCATCTCAGCAGTCTCGGCTTGGTATCCTTCTTTGAATAGATGTGTCTCAAAGCAGCATGGTCGGTATACACTATGACCTTCGAACCCACAAGGTAACTCCTTAATTTTTTGAATGCAAACACAACTGCTAGGAGCTCCTTCTCTGTGGTAGCATACCTTCCTTGAGTCTCGTCCAAGGTGCGACTTGCGTAGTAGATGACATGAAGCTTCTTGTCAATACGCTGTCCGATAACTGCTCCAACTGCAAAGTCTGAAGCATCACACATAATCTCAAATGGGTGATCCCAATTCGGAGCTTGCACTATGGGTGCTGAAACCAAGGCCTCCTTGATTTTGCTGAAAGCTTCCAGACAAGCTGCATCAAATTCAAACTCAACCTCCTTGCACAGCAACCTTGTCAAAGGTCTTGCATTTTTTGAGAGGTCCTTAATGAATCTCCTGTAAAACCCAGCGTGTCCCAGAAAACTTCTGATGTCTTTCACTGTCTTAAGAGGTTGAAGCTGAACCATGACCTCAATCTTAGCTTTATCAACCTCAATTCCTTTCTCAGAAATCTTGTGTCCCAGAACGATCCCTTCTTCAACCATGAAATGACACTTTTCCCAGTTCAGCACCAGGTTCGTCTCCTCACATCGCGTCAATACCCTGCACAAATTTAACAAACAAGAGGAGAAAGTGGAACCGTATACAGAGAAGTTATCCATAAACACTTCCACTGACTCCTCAATCAAATCTGAGAAAATTGAAGTCATGCACCTCTGAAAGGTGGCAGGAGCATTGCACAAACCGAATGGCATGCGTCTGTAGGCAAAAGTGCCATAAGGACAAGTAAATGTTGTCTTTTCCTGATCATTTGGGTGGATTGGGATTTGGAAGAATCCACTATACCCATCAAGGAAACAATAATAAGGATGACTAGCTAGTCTTTCCAACATTTGATCAATGAAAGGCAGAGGAAAATGATCTTTCCTAGAAACAACATTCAACGTCCTATAATCAATGCACATCCTATGTCATGTGATGGTCCTAGTTGGAGTTAACTCATTTTTTTCGTTTTTTATCACAGTTATGCCTCCCTTCTTAGGTACACAGTGCACTGGAGATACCCAAGTACTATCAGAGATAGGATAGATAACTCCAGCATCAAGCACTTTTAAAATTTCTTTCTTTACTACTTCCTTCAGGTTAGGATTCAATCTCCTTTGGGGTTCAATGCTAGCATAAGACTCATTTTCAAGATTGATCCTATGTGTGCAAAGACTAGGTGAGATTCCCTTGATATCATTTAAAGAATAACCTATAGCCTTTTTATATTTCTTAAGCTCAGTTACTAGCAACCCCAATTCATCATTAATTAAACTAGCATTCACTATGACAGGATAAGTAGAATTGGTTCCCAGAAAAACGTACCTGAGCCCGGAGGGGAGAGTTTTGAGTTCTACCTTTGGAGCTTTCAGTTCTGACCAATCGTCAGCATGTGAGTCTGGAATGATCACGGTCAAGTGGGAGGGGTGCGACTAGATCGAGCGGGACGTCTGTGTCTCGAGTCGGGTCTTGTCGTCGGTCGAGTGGGAGAGATCACATTCTGAACTCTCTGTCTCAACTGCATGTACCTCCTCTACGTCAGATAGCTGCTCGAGTTCCTCTGATCCATCAGTTTCTCTGTGGAAATCTAGCAGATTCTTGTAACAAGTGGTCTCCTCATGCAGGAACCCTTATTCTCCACCCTTGGTCAAAGAAGTCTTGAGATGATCCTCCTCAGCTAATTCCTCCAACAACTCATCAGCCAATTTATCCATCTCTTCAATGTAGAAGACTTGTCCTCCTATCGTTGGCTTCTTCAAGGTATCCTTGATGTCAAACTTCATAGTGAAGTCGTCGCCCAGATTGAGGTCAATCTTGCCATTTCTGACATCAATGATGGCTCCAGCAGTCGCCAGGAATGGTCTTCCTATGATCAGAGGATCTTTTGGTTCTTCATCCATCTCCAGAACCACAAAGTCGGTTGGCACTTCCACGTCTCTGATCCTGATAGGTAAGTCCTCTAAAATACCATGTGGAAGTCTCACTGATCTATTGCAAGGATAAGGGAGATGTCGCAACCCTTAAACCTTGTAAGACCCAACCTCTTAGCCATAGAGAATGGCATCAGATTAACTGAAGCGCCAAGGTCACATAGACACCTATCAAACGACATATGTCCAAGGGAGCAAGGTAGAGTGAATGATCCAGGATCCTTGAGCTTCGTGGGTACAATCTTCTTCTGGATGATTGCACTGCACTCAAGACTGAGAACCACCATGCCTTGAACTTCTTTTGATCTCTCCATTAGTAGGTCCTTGAGGAATTTCTGGTAGTGAGGAACAAATGTGAATGCATCCAGAAATAGCATCCTCACCTCAATCTCCTTAACTTGTTGTTCGAACATAGTTTTGTATTTCTCAGTAAGTTGCTTCTTAAACCTCACCGGGAATGGTAGAGGAGGCTTGTATGGTGGAGGTATGAATCTCGCAGGTTTGTCATCAGGAACAGCAGGTTCCTTAACAGCTTCAGGTTCGGGCTGCTTCACTGGCTCGATTGGATCTTTGACTGCTTCGACTGGGTTCTCCATCTGAGCATCATCCTGAACAAAATCCTCCCCATCTAATTCCTCACTATCCTCAGTGACATCGGGAACTCCCTATCTGGGAGGCAATGTTTTCTCACTTCTCAGCGTAATTGCATTTGCAAACTCCTTGGGGTTCTGAACAGCTTTTCCTGGGAATTGGCCAGACTTTGGTGTAGAAGTAGAAGCAGATTGGCCTTCCATATACCTTATCTTCGAGTTCAGAGCTTAAAATTTGGCGGTCAGATCATTGTAGGAACATTCCATCCTCTGACTAAGATCAGCAAACTTTTTAGCAGTATCCATAGATCCGCTAGCTTGACCCTGAAGAAGTTGTTCCATCATGTGCTTCATTTCTTGATCTGGGGCTGGAGTAGGCTGAACTGGTTGAGGGCAGAATCCTGGCGGTGGTCTTGATGGAGCCTGGTAACCTTGCTGGAATTGTTGTTTGGGACCGAATCCCGGATTGTAAGGCACAAAAGGTTTTTGTTGACCTTTCTGTTGTTGTTGAGGCGGATACACCTGATCTTGTGGATTGGCAACATTGTTACTTCGGTAAGACAAATTGGGGTTTGCCTTGTATTGGTTGTAACCTTTGTTGTACCCACCCTGATTCTGGACATAGCTGATCTCCTCAGCCTGCTCACCCTCCCCATCTGGAACTTGGAAAGGGTCATCCTCAGATACAAAGTGGACGCTCCTCTGCTGGCTTAGCAAGATACGGTCAAGCTTCTCATTGACATTCTTGAGGTCTTTCTTGTACTTCTCCTCAGACCCAGCGTCGCCGCGAACTGTGTGGTCATAGTCGTCATTGTAGTTGCCATCAGACTGAGCGAGATTCTCCACCAGTTGCCATCCTTCCTCAACCTCTTTGTTCAGGAAATTACCATTAGAAGCAGTGTCAAGCAGCATACGGATCTTTGGTAGTACACCACGGTAGAGAGTGCTCAGCAGTGACTCGTTGTTGAAACCATGGTGTGGACACTGGCTATGGTAACCCTTGAAACGCTCCCAGGCTTCACAAAATGATTCTGAGCTCTTCTGAGTGAAGCTGGAAATCTCATTCCTGAGACGTGCTGTTCTGGAGTTGGAGAAAAACTTGGCCAAGAATGCTTTCTTGCAACCATCCCAGGTGGTGATTGATCCCTTGGGGAGGTTTTCTCCCATTGATGAGCTTTGTCTCCCAGGGAGAATGGGAAGAGGCGCAACTTGTAACCATCCTCACTCACGCCGTTGATCTTGGTGAGACTGCACAGGCGGTCGAACTCGTCCAAGTGGTCGAGTGGATCCTCCATAGGCAACCCGTGAAACTTGTTTCCTTGGATCATGGAGATCAGACCACTCTTGATTTCGAAATTGTTGTTCTACACGGCGGGAGGGACAATTCCAGCACGCTGAGTATGAGTGTTCGGTGCATCCCCAACACCAATGTTTCGCGGTCCCGGATGTGGTCCATTCGGTTGTTCCATTGTGACGGGTGCGGGATGATCAGTGAGTTGACGAGCTTGTCGTGGTCTTTGTAACCGGTTGATATCGTCGATAGCAGGAAGGAGGTTCTGATGTCCTCTTGATTTGGTGTGCATGCAACGTTGCAATCAACAGGTTCCTGAGATGCAAAACATACAAGCAGACAACCAAAACAAGTCAGTACTCAGAATGATAAGTGGGATAGAACTTAATCTTGCAAAACTTGAAATCTTAAATATGACAAAACAATTCCCAAATGGCAACGGCGCCAAATTGATACTAAGATTTTTGTGTGTCTCCTAGTAGGTTCAATTAACCTTATGCAGTTGTAATACTTAAGGTGTTAATCCAGTTGGAATACTTTACTATCACTCAAGATGCAATCAAGAAATCACAAGTTAAGCCAATTCAAAAAGAGTGTTTTTATGTCTAACAATCCTAGAGTGATCAGAATGCAAAACGAAAATGAGTCACAGAACTAGAAACGAAAATGCATGACAAGAAGCGAACAAGAATAAGTGGAACCGAAAACGGTTCTAAGCATGAACAAACGAAACAGTCTCAGGAATGTAATATCAATCAAAAAGATAAAAGTCCTAAGGATGGGAGTAATTGATGTCAGTGGTGTCTCCTAGTCTACAGAGTGTTTAACATACGACAAGCAAACTATCCCTAAACAATGAACATCACAACTTAGCTAATCCAATCTCTTGACAAAAGCTACTCAAACTCAACCACTTCCAAACCTAGCTCTCGCTAGAGAAACATGATCAAGCATGGCATGAAAAACAAGTTCATTCACGTCAACAAACATCCTAGACAACTAATCTCTTAGGCTAGGAACGTAAGTCTCTGGCACTAGTTGGTCAGACATTTCATCAAACACCTTTTGGGTGTGGAAATGTCTCGAACCTAGTTCCAATTGATCAGAGAGAAACTAGTAATTCTAACACTAGTCCAGAAGGGAATCATACAAATCAAGCTTAAACACTCTACATCCTAAGATCCTCCACCTAATATATCCCATCCCCAAGAACTCTAGCACTACTCAGATCCGGAAATCATCACCAAAGACATAAATCCAGAAAATATTGAACAAAGCATAATAAGATAGACAAGAATGAGATGAACAACTTTGCAGAAGAAATCAAATGCAAAAACTAAACGGATTAAAAGATATTTGGATACAAAGTCTCAAACGTTTTAGGTGGCTAGGTAGAACCTTAAGAACAAAACGAGAATAAAAGATAAGATGTCCTAAACCAAGACTTAACAAAATGTATATATAGTAAAAACGTGTGAATCCTTAAAACTTAAAACAACAAGATAGAGCGTCGGTTCGGGAGTCTCCTGAAGCGTGTTAGACGGAGCGTCTTCCTGGCATGCGTGATTTCGTCCATGTGCGTCCAGTGGCTCGATTGGTGTGAGTAGGAGTGGGTCGAGCCGTGCGAGTGAAAGTGGCTCGAGCGTGGTCGGTGAAAGTGGCTCGAGCTGGGTGTATACGCATCTACTAAAACGATGATAACTCTTGAACTACACCTCCGATTGGCTTGACATAAACGGCATTGGAAAAATGACTCAATTCTCTACAACTTTGATGAAGAGTCAAAAGCTGAATTCCTAGACCGGTGGCTCGAGTGATGGCTCGTTTGAGTAGGTTGAGAGTGGCTCCATTGTGGAGGTTGAGAGTGGCTCGATTGTGGAGGTTGAGAGTGGCTCGATTGTGGCCGCTGAGAGTGGCTCGATCGTGTGCGTCACCGACGTCTTCTAAACACCTGAAATACTTCGAAATGCACAATGCATGCAAGGATGATGCAAAAACTTCCTAAACATGCAAAGTGTATAAAAGAGGTGCTAAAATGATGCAAAATGACTAGTTCTAAACCTTATAAAACTTCAGTCACTTATTAGAGATTTCACCACATGTTCTAAACCTTATAAAACTTCAGTCAACACAACATCTTCATTGTGTTCGGACGCATAACAATAAGCCATCGCAGTGATAGACTCGAGATATCTCAACTTGATCAGTATTAGGTATACTTATTTGCTTCATTGATGGATCAGCCAAGTCGTATTCGCTATGGATTCTTTGAAGATCTAATCTCAAGGAACAAACCCTAGAATCTAAAACCATGAACTCCAGAAACTGATGATGATTCTTTGATGCTGCTTTTGTACCACAGATGTGATCTTTCGTTAAAGCGTTCCACTGTTTACAAGTAGATCTCACTGCGCTTATGGATGTCAATGGAACCCTAGAAAAGATCTCACCAACTAAATCATCTGATAGATCGGATACTTGTTTCATTCTTCCTTCAATTTTTTTTTAGCTATTTTTGTCTAGAGATTTGGGCAATGTTCTTCAATCTGCTGCTGCCTTTTTTATGTGTCGATGACGAAACGCGGAACCCCAAATTCAGTTTGTAGCTCATATTAATAGGTTTGTCGTGTTTGTGTTTTAATTGGGCTTGTAATAACGTTTTGCTTCGGCTTAGGTTCGTTTAAATGGCCTATTATGTGAAAAAGACATAAAACTGGATGATAATGTACTCTCTTTGTGGTGACTTTTCATCTGCCTCCGCAGATCCATCACTTTCGAAGAAACTAAGCTTATTATTATCTACGTAAGTTGTGTCTCTTTTGTTACTAGAATCTCTGGTTTCTCTTCTGTCATTTGATTTTTGTCGTTTCATCTTTGTTTTTTCTGTTTTGGTTTTCAGTTCTGTTTCAAGGAGAGGAACACAAGATTTGCAACTTGCAGCTTCGTGTCAGTTCTTCTATTTGTTCAACTCATCGTTCTCTGTTGCAGTATCTTACGAGTATGTTTCTTCAGCTCTTCACTTCTTATTATATTCACAAAAAAAAATTTCTTTCCAATCATTCGATCTAAAATTCAGACTTTAGTAATTAAGTAAGTTTAGGTACAGGTTTTACTTTTAGTATTTGTCTGTTGAATTTTTGAATGTGTATCTACTCTTAGTTCCTAATTTATCCAATTTTTGGATTTTTCACACATATTAAAACTTGATTATAAATGTAGGGAGGGTATTTTTTTTTAATTTACAATTTTCTATAACTCTAAAGGACTCTAAACCAATAATATTAAATTGTTTTTTTTTTTTTGTGTGTGTGGAGCCTCTTGAAGTTTACAATTTATCGATTATAACTAATCAATTAATATTGCAATGAAAACTTAAAAATTGGATTTTTGAAACAAAAATATTTTCCAAAAATTGGATTAATAAGGAAATGAGGGAATATAATACTATTAACAGTGACATGTGAAAGACTCAGCGCACTTGATAAATTTGAATTTTTCAAAGTTAAGGTTCTTGAGATTTTTGGGAAATTGAATTTTTTTTGGGAAAATGGAAGATTATGATTTAATTAGCTTGCCTAGTATTAAGTGTGTTTAATTGTAAGAGACTAGCAAGTTTGGGGATTTATTTGATCATCCTTGATGAATTTTTAAGTGAGTTTTTGTGAAATGTTTTGGTTGTTTTGTGACTAGTGGTCTTGTGATTTTGCTTATTAGAAGAGTCTTTATTAGGCTTAAACTAGTTACTCCGTCCTCTAAACATTTTTTTTTATATAGTGGGTTGTGTGTCTGTGTGTAATGTTTCTTCACGATATATGACTTTTTTAATTTTTCCACTTTGATCTTTGCAGCATCTTTGATCGCTGATGAGTCGTGATATGACCCCACCACCACTTTGGAAACCGCTGTATCGCTGGAGACTTCACCTCCTCCCAGTCATCTTTAGACAAATGGTCTTCTTTGTGCGGTTGAGTATACTCAAATGCCAACGACAAGTGGATTTTCTCAAGGAAAATGGGAATCTATTTTTTGGGGTCGCGTTGACGAACTTGCTCGAGTGCGTGGAAACCATATATGGTGGTGCCATATGAATGCGCTGAACCATAACGTTCAATCTTGGCTAGAATCCACAATGCCTGCCCCCATCTCTTACGCTCTGATGACTGTGATAAAAGTCATAAATGACAAGTCTTAACACCTTTTGTACGAGTTTTGTACGAGGTGAATTGACATGTTTTTACGCTTTATTTTTCTCTCTATTGTTGTTGTCTTAACTTTCTTGTGATTTACTTCTTAGCTTCCTGTGAGGGCGTATAATTGATTGCTTTTCGTGCTGTTAGGGTTTGGTCATCCAGACGATTGTACAGCCGTAGTTTTTCGCTCTTAGCATCAGAGAAACTGCTTTGTTTTCGTGGTGCACTCAAATCCCGGGACCAAGGTCTTTGCAATCAATGAATTAGTTGAGGTTCGTTTGTTCTCAGAATATTCTTCTTTACGCTTTATCATAAGAAATACAATATATATATAAACTACTAGATCGTAAAGTGGTGGTGGTGTTTCAAAAGAGAGATCAATCATATCAACACAGTAGCATACACATTTGCAGTTTTTGGAATCTGACTTATTAACTTTCGGCTGCTGTTAAGAGAAGAAGGTTGTGTTGTTCCACAGACAATTCAGGAAGTCATAGCACATTTTGCTTTCTCTCTCATTCAATGGGTTTATAGGTGAGAACACTTTTTTTTGGTTTACTTATTCCCTAGCTAAAAAGTAATTTGAGTTCCATACAATGCTCTTGTGTCTTGTCTTTTCTGGAAAATATGTAAAATGATTTTTTTTTTTTTTTTTTTTTGTGGTGATAGGTTATTCCGCAAATCCGTATTTGGTGATGCTGATCTACTCGAGTTGAAATATATACACAGGTTCTTCTTGCATATATACATGTGTGTTTGTTTGGGATAATAAACAGTACATGTTTTATTAACATATTAGAAAGCTATCAAGACGGGTCCGTTTCTCTTCAAAGCACCTAATCTTGTGCTGGAAAGGCATTTAGTTTTATGTTTTAACGGAGATAGTTGGAATGACATTTGTTTGATGTTTTAACCGAGACAAACTGAATTATGTTCGTAAGTCTTTTCTTTTCTCACGACAGGTCATCCAGGTCAACTTGATTAAACCTAATTTATCCTTTAGAGTTAAACTTGCAGTTGCACTAAACTTGGAACATAATAAGAAGAGCACACAAGTTTGCCTGGTTCCTGTAGAGGAATCACAATTTCTCCAATGTTGACAGATTTCAATTATCCATCATCTCCAACGATGTAAGCCATTTGGTAGCGATAGGTCTTGGTCATATTATCAAAAAACACAGCTATTTTCTTGTCCTCGTCAATGAATAAGCTCGTAGGTGGAAAGTAAGTCGAAAAACCATTGACTAGTGACATATCGAGTGTCGAAAAAGTCCTCCAAGATACCGCAGTGGGCTCAATCTTAGTCGAAATCCAAATATTGTATGTCTTAAATGTGTCGTAGTGGCAGCATAACACAGCGAGCTTCTCATCTCTAACCCAAGAAAGAGTCAAACATTCAATACTAGGATAGGGAGGGTTCAACGGCATAGGCAAACACTGTCCAAATCGCTCTGTAGTGAAATCAAAACAGAGTAAATAATCTTCAATGTCTGTTATTTTTTGTTACCAAAATCTTCATCTTCTGGTTCCTCTGTTACCTCTTCACCGACAAAGTAAGTGTTTTCCTTCAAAGACACGCCACTGCGATAAAAACGGTATATCCCCATGAATCAGAGCTAAAATCGTAGACATCAATCAATGTCCCTTCTTTGACCGCGTCTGCTTCTCTTGCCATCATAAAGAACCCTCAAGATTTTGTGGTTACGGTTTTTGTTGTCGTATCCGAGAGCAAAACTGTCAAGTCTGTGGAATTTGTTTTTGGGTGGGATCCATCTAGTGTGCCTCAAATACGGATTCCATACAACGAGGCTCGAGTTGTGTTCGGCGACGCATAACAATAAGCCATCGCAGTGATAGACTCGAGATAACTCGACTTGATCAGTATTACTGTATTAGGTATACTTATTTGCTTCATTGATGGATCAGTCAAGTCGTATTCGCTATGGATTCTTTAAAGATCTAATCTCAAGGAACAAACCATAGAATCTAAAACCATGAACTCAAAACAGATGATGATTCCTTGGTGCTGTTTTTTTACCACATGTGATTTTTCGATATAGCGTTCCACGTTTTACAAGTAGATCGCACTGTGCTCAAAGATGTCAATGGAACCCTAGAAAAGATCTCTCCAACCAAATCATCTGATAGATTGGATACTTTCGTCATTCTTCCTCCAAGTTTTTAGCTTTTTTGTCGAGAAATTTGGGCAATGTTCTTCAATATTCAGTTTGTACTTTGTAGCTCTTAATAGGTTTGTCGTGTTTGTGTTTTAATTGGGCTTGTAATAACGTTTGCTTCGGCTTAGGTCGTTTAAATGGGCCTATTATGTGAAGAAGACATAAAACTGGAGGGTTAACATTCTGTTTATTCTCAACTCAAGTGCTGTACTCTCTTTGTGGTGACCGGTGACTTTTCATCTTCCTACGGAGATCGATCACTTTCGAAAAAATTAAGCTTATTATCTACGTAAGTTGTGTTTCTTTTGTTACTTGAATCTATGGTTTCTCTTCTGTCATTTAATTTTTGTAGTTTCATCTTTGTTTTTTCTTGTTTTTGTTTTCAGTTCTGTTTCAAGGAGAGGAAGAGACGAAAACACACAAGATTTGCTACTTGCAGATTCGCGTCAAATCTCCTATTTGTTCAAATCATCGTTCTCTTTTGCAGTATCTTATGAGTACGTGTTTCTTCACCACTTCACTTCTTATTAACTTGCATATTCACACATTTTTTAATTGGTTATCATCTGTTTCTCGTATATAGATTATATATATTGTTAAAGCAACGTTTACTATACATTTGTTTGCAATTTGTTTTCTTTCCAATCATTCGATCTAAGACTCAGATTTAAATAATTCAGTAATTTTTACTTGTGTATATATAGTGACTTTGACTCAGACTCAGATTGAACGTTTTAGTGTATATATAGTATTAACAGTGACTTGTGAAAGACTCAGATTCGCACTTGTTTCCTTTTGTCTAGGATGAGGCCAAGGCAAGAACCAACCCGAGAACAGTTGGCGAAGATCGAAACACTTAAACGAGAACTAAAACCGGTTGCTTTTGTGCCGCATACAACCGTGGATGTTACCGGACACAAAGAACTGTTGGAAACAGTGGGATTATGGGACTTCCTAAACCTGGATTTCAAGCAGCACATTGATCGCGACATGATAGTCGAATTTATAGTTCTTTATAGCTCGGATGGAGCTCGAAGATGCAGCTACGCCCGGGGACACAAAGTGAGTGTAAAGATCACGGAGCTAGCAGATGCTTTAAAGTTGCCTAGGGACTCGATGATAATTGAAATCCCAGAGGAGCAACGGGAACTCTTGGAAAGTGAAAGCTCCGTACAGTTCCTGGAAGAAGTAGTCTCTAAGTGGATCTTACTTCCTAATGATGGTATGGAAGCTGTGCGGGATTGTGAATATTTCAGAGGATACAAATGGAGTAGACTACTCTGGGAGAGGGTTAAAAAAGAATTGGAAGCGGATCCTCCTGGTGGCAATTTGTTCTATGCATCACACCTGCAACTCCTTGTTAACAATCAGATAGAGAGGATTTGTAAAAATAAGGACAAGAAGATGAAACAAAAGAGGGATGTGCAGAGGAGAAGTGGGTCAAAGGTAACTGAGGCTGTTGATGAAACCCAACTCAAAAGCGGGTCCATAGAGCGAAAGAAAAAGGAATCAGAAATGACTTTGAAAGCAGAAGATGGAAAAGAAACTGGAGGCAGAAATAGCTGAGAAGAAGAGACAGAGAGAAGAAGAAGAGAGAAAGTTGGAGGACGCCAAAAGACAGCTGGCTGCACTAGGTCCAGGACAACAAAGAGAGGATCATAAAAAGCTAGAAGCATTGGTCAATCGAGTACTACAATCACCAAAAGAAACCGTTCCAGGGCATTCGATTACTAGGACCCCTGATAGGATATCAAAAAGTACTGACCAGAGAGCTTCTATAGATGATTCCGAGGTATGAAACTCTTCTCATATCTCAGTGACTTGTACTACAAGTTATTTAGAGATAAGATTATTTTCTTGTACATTAATTTCTTGTTTTCTATTCTTATTTTCATTGGATTTTTGTTTTTGGTTTATAATTAAAGGCTTATCCTGATCTTCGAAACTTGGGTCGCACCCACTGCTGTATATACCGCATCTTGGTCTGGTTGAGGACTCATGTCAACCAAGCGGTGGTGTACATCATCGTGTTACATTAGTTGAGTTAACTGACGATGAATGCACAACCAATAATGGAGATGAGAGAACACATATGACACTAAATCATGAACATGATCCTATGCAAACATAAGACCCAGATAGGATGTCACAAGTTCTGATGGAAAACTCTCCAAATGCAAAGGCTAAAGATCAGTATCAACTGAAGAACGGATGGCTCTTGTTGTCAAATATGTGAGGGCAGTACCTGGTCTAGTTTCGATGACAGAGCTTTACTGGGGATCTCTTGACCTAATTGCAACAAATGATGTCGTGCGTGGTTTATTTCTTGCTCTCCCAGATGATGAGAGAAGCTACCTTTTCTGAAGCGACAAATCTACAAAGTCTCATATTGATCTTTTTGTTGATTAGCTTTGGTTTTGTTGACTTGATATTTTTTGTAACGTTGATTTACTGCAGAAGCAACAGCTTTCAGCTCACAGTTAATCATCGTCAGTTTACATTATCCATATCTACCAATGAACCTGTTGTTTATGTTGAGTGTATCTCCACTTTTTAATCTCTGAGAGCCTACCGTCGCTATGTAATTGTAGACTAACTTCTTCAACAAGACAGCAATTTGTTACTCGCTATGTGATTCTTGTGTAACTTGTAGATATAACTAAGTAAATAAGCTTAAGCATCTGCTGTATGCATGGAAGAGAAAACTCTGCATTAGAGTTTTTTTTTTGGGTAAGGAACTCTACATTAGAGTTACAACACAACATTTTGTTCTTAACTAATAAATTATAACTCAAAATTAAATTTCACTTTATACTACTTAAACACTGTCTTTTTATAAAGATACTGAAATCTCGGCTGATTTAACATATTAAATCAGAGTCTAATATTGAATTCAAGCCCATGTGTAAAATCTGATGTTTAGTTATCACTTACCATACTTCTATCAAGTATCAACTATTACTTCAAACTAAAAGCAGTCTTTTTTTTGTGCAAAGCAAGAAAGAAACAAATAAAAGTAATAAAAAAGGACTAAACTTGCAGTTGCACTAAACTTGGAACATAAGAAGAGCACGCAAGTTTGCCTGGGTTCCATATGGAATTTGAAAATTCTCCGATGTTGACAGATTTGAAGTATCCATCATCTCCAACGATGTAAGCCATTTGGTAGCGACAGGTCTTGGTCCCACTGTTATTAAAAAACACTGCTACTTTCTTCTCCTCGTCAATGAAGAAGCTCCTAGGGGGAAAGTAAGTCGACAACCCATTTAGAAAACCATTGACTGGTGACATATCCACTGTAAAAAAAGTGCTCCAAGATACCGCATTGGGCTCAATCTTAGTCGAAACACAAATATCGCATATCTGAAATGTGTCGGAGTGGCTATTTAATACAGCGAGCTTCTCATCTCTAACCCAAGATAGAGTCATATATTTAAGATTAGGAGAGGGATCATGGTCAAACGGCAGAGGCAAACGAGGTCCAAATATCTCAGTTGTGAAATCAAAACAGACTAGAAAATCTTCAATGTCTTTTACCAACAGTTCACCTGCCACTTCGGTTGTTACCTCTCGACCCAAGAAGTAAGAATTTCCCTTCAAGGATACACCAATGTAATCAAACGGTGCATCCCCGTCCGGATTGACATCAAGAACCCTCCATGAATCAGAGCTAAAATCGTAGACATGAGTGTCCCTTCTTTGATTGCGTCTGCTTCTCTCGCCATCACCAAGAAACCTCAAGATTTTGTGGTTATGATTGTTGTCGTATCCGAGAGCAAAAATGTCACGTCTGTTGAATTTGTTTCTGAGTTGAATCCATTTGGTTTGCCCCAAGTACGGATTCCATACAACGAGGCTCGAGTTGTGTTCGGCGACGCATAACAATAAGCCATCGCAGTGATAGACTTGAGATAACTCGACTTGATCAGTATTAGGTATATTAATTTGCTTCATAGATGGATCACTCAACTCGTCGTCTTCGTTGCGGATTCCTTGGACATCGAATCTCAAAGAAAAAACCCTAGAATCTGAAACCATGAACTCCAGAAACTGATGACGACTCCTTGATGCTGCTTTTTTACCAACGATGTGAATTTTTGATAAAGCTTCCCACTTCTTACAAGTAGATCGCACTGCGCTTAGAGATGTCAATGGAACCCAAGAAAAGATCTCTCCTACCAAATCTTCTGGCAGGTCGGATATGGTCGTCATTCTTCTTCCAAGTGTTTAACTTTCTCAAGAAATTTGTATTGTTCTTCTTCAATCTGTTGTGTTCAATGATAACCTTTTGCTTTGGGGCTAAGGTTGTTTAAATAGGTCTATTGCATTTGAAAAAATCCCATTAAAGAGAAATATAAATTAATATACATTTCACTCACTAACTTATTATTATCTCATTAGAATGTAGAGATTTCTTACACTGAAATTTACCTTATTTTAATGTTTATCCAAAAATATAGAGAGTTTACTTCTTATCCAATACATTTTTAGTATCTCATTAAAGTGTAGAGATTTTTTTAATTAAAATTAAAGTTTTTAATGTTTATTACTTCTTATCCAATATTTTTTTTTAGTATCTCATTAAACTGGAGATTTTTATTTAATTAAAATTACTTTTAATTTTATCCAATAAGTTAGAAAACTTACTTCTTTCCAGTAAATTATTAGCATTTCATTAAAATGTAGTGATTTGTTAAATTTAAATTACTTTAGAAACATTTTCTACCTCTCATGAAAAACTTTGTTATAAATTTATAATAATTTAATATTTTCACTTCATGGAAACACATATAGCTAACATTAAGAAAATGAAAATTAAGTTTGGTGTAAAAATTAATAATATTTTTTATAGTATCTCATTAAACTGGAGATTTTTATTTAATTAAAATTACTTTTAATTTTATCCAATAAGTTAGAAAACTTACTTCATGGAAACACATATAGCTAACATTAAGAAAATGAAAATTGAGTTTGGTGTGAAAATTAATAATTTTTTTTAAAAATGACATACAAAAATGGATATTTTTAAAAATCTCCCATAAAGAAATGTAATAAACATGTTTCAAATAAACCCATATAATAATAACAATCTAAATAAATACCAACAATAATTGCGACCTTCATCTTACATTTTCGTAAAATATACGTATATTTAAGTTATATGGTATGTCTTTATACAAAGTTGCTTCTCTTTATTGTAGAATTTTGTTTTTTCACTATATGTTATTTATATTTCATTATCATAACTTTTTGTTTGAGTAGTTGTGTCTTTTACAAAATATTATTTTATACTAAAGACTTTTTGAAATAATTATATTAATCTATAGATTTTAATTAACTTTAAATATGTAATTTAAGGTTACGCCTATATACTGTAGCTCTTCGTAATATATATATATATGTATGTCAATATTTAACTATTTAGTAATTTATTTTTAAAAGTTGTGTCTTTTTATTATAACTAGGACTCAGACCCCCGCGATGTCGCGGGGGGAAATATTTTATAAAAAAGTAAATAAAATTTAAAATTTAAAATTTAAAATTATACATTATAAAATTATTTGAATGTAATAAAATAGTTTGAATACATAAACATTAAATAGAAACTGTTACTAAAAATACAATCATCAAAATGAAAACTTATAACAAAAAATATTATGTAGAATAGACACAACTTTGCAAAAAAATATTGTTTAAAGTATTATAAATATAAGGTTTTTTATGAAGAATTATGGTAAAGCTACAATTAAAAAAATCATTATGACAAAGTGATCCTAACTCAGAATATTGAACTAATGGTTGTAATGAGTAAATATAAATTTCTATTAAATAATTATAATTAAAAGCAAAACAATATAAATTTAAATATTAAAATAGTTTTTAACGAAAAGTTACGATAAATTACTTTAGAAACATTTTCTACCTCTCATGAAAAACTTTGTTATAATAATTTAATATTCTCACTTCATGGAAACACATATAGCTAACATTAAGAAAATGAAAATTAAGTTTGGTGTGAAAATTAATGGTATTTTTAAAAAATGATATACAAAAATGGGTATTTTTTAAAATCTCCCATAAAGAAATGTAATAAACATGTTTCAAATAAACCTATATAATAATAACAATATAAATAAATACCAACAATAATTGCGACCTTCATCTTACATTTTCATAAAATATACGTATATTTAAGTTATATGGTATGTCTTTATACAAAGTTGCTTCTCTTTATTGTAGAGTTTTGTTTTTTCACTATATGTTATTTATATTTCATTATCATAACTTTTTGTTTGAGTAGTTTTGTCTTTTACAAAATGTTATTTTATACTAAAGACTTTTTGAAATAATTATATTAATCTATAGATTTTAATTAACTTTAAATCTGTAATTTAAGGTTACGCCTATATACCGTAGCTCTTCGTAATATATATATATATGTGTATGTTAATATTTAACTATTTAGTACTTTATTTTTAAAAGTTGTGTCTTTTTATTATAACTAGGACTCAAACCCCAGCGATGTCGCGGAGGGAAGAATTTTATAAAAAAGTAAATAAAATTTAAAATTTAAAATTATATATTATAAAATTATTTGAATGTAATAAAATAGTTTGAATACATAAACATTAAACATAAACTGTTACTAAAAATACAACCATCAAAATGAAAACTTATAACATAAAATATTATGTAGAATAGACGCAACTTTGCAGAAAAATATTGTTTAAAGTATTATAAATATAAGATTTTTTATGAAGAATTATGGTAAAGCTACAATTATAAAAATCGTTATGACAACGTGATCCTAACTGAGAATATTGAACTAATGGTTGTAATGAGTAAATATAATTTTCTATTAAATAATTATAATTAAAAACAAAATAATATAAATTTAAATATTAAAATAGTTTTTAACGAAAAGTTACGATAAATAGACGCAACACAACTATAAATTCTGTATTAAGTTTTATTAAACTTCTATATTGCTATAATTATTTCTAAAATTTTTGTTAGATTATAGAATAACGTTAAATATTAGATATTAATATTCAAATTATTTAGATTAAACATAAAACGGAAAATTTGTTGGAACGAATGATTTGTTAGTTATTGATGAAAAAGACAAATATATAGAAAGTTCAAAAGACATGACTATTTAAATAGACACACCTATTAGAACGAAAAGTTGTGATGAAAAAATATGAATATAATATAGTGAAAAGACACAACTCTAAAATGAACAGATACAACTGTTTGAGTTTTAAAAAAGGAATAAAAACAATTTTCTTATAAAAAAATACTAAGCATAGTCGCAACTATTGTTCGTCTTTATTCAGATATTTATTCTTATTTTAAAATATTAAACTATTTTTTTAACAAAAAGTTACGATAAAAATAGACGCAACTGTAAATTATATATTAAGTTGTATTAGATTTCTCTATTGCTATAATCATTTCTAAAATTTTAGTTAGTTTATAGAATAACTTTGAATATTATATATTTATATTTAATTATTTAGATTCAACATAAAATGGAAAATTTGTTTCAATGAACTTGTTAGTTACTGATGAAGAGACAAATATAAAGAGAGTTCAAAAGACATTACTATTTAAATAGACACACCTATTACACCGAAAAGTTGTGATGAAAAGATATAAATAAAATATAGTGAAAAGACACAACTTTACAATGAACAGATACAATTGTTTGTATTAAAAAAAAATTGTTATGAAAAGGTGCTACGAAAAATCTCAAATGTTGTTTCTGCACTTGATTTCACCTAATAACCCATATAAACTGTTTCTAAATAGAAGACATTTTTATTACCATATTGAGAAGTCAAATTCAAAAACTCACTATATAATCCATCTAACTCTTGAAAAAAAAACTCTAGGTATTTTCATGAAATTATTATATTTAAAATTAACTAAAAGTTGTAAATTAGATTCATCATTCCAAAAATCTTTTGTTCAATCAAGAATTAGAGGAATATTTTTTTACTTTTAAAAGAATGAATGCCAAATAACAATTTAGAAATCTGTAAAATCTGTTGATATTGAAATTTTATATTATTTTGTGTCATGACAAAAAAAATAAAAACAGTTCAAAAAGACAAATATATCTAAATTTCAAAAGAGACGAATATTCGAATAAACACAACTCTACAATGAGCAGTTGCAACTTTACAAAAAAACCGTTACAATGAACAATCGCAACTTTTTGTAAAACACACAATTTAATTTTTCTACAGATTTTTCATTAAACTTTTATATTTAAAATTAACTAAAAGATGTAAATTAAATTCATCATTCCAAAAAGCTTTTGTTAAATAAATAATTAGAGGAATTTCTTGACTTTTCAAAGAATGAATGCTAGAAAATAATTTTGAAAAATGTATAAACCGTTGAGATTGAAATTTTCGTTGATTTTGTGTCATGACAAAAAAAAATGAAAACAGTTCAAACATGCATATATATATAGATTTCAAAAGCTATGAATGTTCCAATCAACACAACTTTACAATGAACAGTTGTAACTTTTCATAAATAACCGTTCTAATGATCCATGACGACTTTTCAGAAAATATCCAAAAGGTACGATTGAAAAAACACAATTGTTGGTCGCATTTGCCTACAGACGTATGCCATTTGGTTTGTGCAATGCTCCTGCCACCTTTCAAAGGTGCATGACATCAATTTTTTCGGATCTGATTGAGGAGTCAGTGGAAGTGTTTATGGACGATTTCTCTGTATACGGTTCCACTTTCTCCTCCTGTTTGTTGAATCTGTGCAGGGTATTGACGCGATGTGAGGAGACAAACCTGGTGCTGAACTGGGAGAAGTGCCATTTCATGGTTGAAGAAGGGATCGTTCTGGGACACAAGATTTCTGAAAGAGGAATTGAGGTTGACAAAGCAAAGATTGAGGTCATGGTTCAGCTTCAACCGCCAAGGACAGTGAAGGACATCAGAAGTTTTCTGGGACATGCTGGGTTTTACAGAAGATTCATCAATGACTTCTCAAAAATTGCAAGACCATTTACAAGGATGTTGTGCAAGGAGGTTGAGTTTGAATTCGATGCAGCATGTCTGGAAGCTTTCAGCAAGATCAAAGAGGCGTTGGTTTCAGCACCCATAGTACAACCTCCAAATTGGGATCACCCTTTTGAGATCATGTGTGATGCTTCAGACTTCGCAGTTGGAGCAGTTCTGGGACAGTGAATTGACAAGAAGCTTCATGTAATCTACTACGCGAGTCGTACCTTGGACGAGACTCATGGAAGGTATGCTACCACAGAGAAGGAACTCCTAGCAGTTGTGTTTGCATTCGAAAAATTCAGGAGTTACCTTGTGGGTTCGAAGGTCATAGTGTATACCAACCATGCTGCTCTGAGACACATCTATTTGAAGAAGGATACCAAGCCGAGACTGTTGAGATGGATTCTGCTACTTCAGGAGTTCGACATGGAGATTGTTGACAAGAAAGGCATAGAAAATGGAGTTGCGGACCACCTGTCAAGAATGAGGATTGAAGATGTTGTTCCCATAGATGATTCAATGCCTCAGGAACAACTTCTGGTCGCCCAGGTTTGTGAGCAGATGCATGACACAGAGCTTGACAACCTTAGAATTAGATGCATGGCGATCACTTCTGAGAACGCACCATGGTATGCAGATGTCTTGAATTACAAGGTTTGTGGAGAAGTTCCTGATGACATGGGTCCCTACAGGAAGAAGAAGTTTTTCAGAGAGGTCAACCACTATTTCTAGGATGAACCCTATCTATACAAGAGAGGTTCTGATGGTCTGTTTAGAAGATGCATAGCAGAAGGGGAAGTCCAGGGAGTGCTTGAACACTGTCACGGTTCCACCTATGGAGGTCACTTCGCCACATTCAAGACAGCTCAGAAGGTTCTTCAAGCGGGTCTCTAGTGGCTAACCTTGTTCAAGGACGCTCACAGTTTCATCACCAAGTGTGATGCTTGTCAGAGGACGGGCAACATCACAAGGAGGAACGAGATGTCAGTCGATTACGTTTCTAAGTGGGTCGAAGCCATTACCAGTCCTACCAATGATCACAAGGTTGTTCTGAAACTGTTTAAAAGCATAATTTTTCCAAGGTATGGGATACCCAGAGCAGTGATCAGTGCGGTGGGACTCACTTCATCAACAAGGTGTTTGAAAGCATGCTGAAGAAATATGGTGTCAAGCACAAGGTGTCTACTGCGTATCACCCTCAGACCAGCGGACAGGTTGAAGTTTCGAACAAACAAATCAAGGCTATTCTGTCAAGGATTGTTGGGGTTTCAAAGAAAGATTGGTCTGTCAAGTTGGACGAGACTCTCTGGGCATACAAAACAGCATTCAAAACACCAATAGGGCGAACGCCATTTCAGTTGATCTATGGTAAAGCTTGTCATCTCCCTGTGGAGGTTGAGTACATGCACTTTGGGCTATCAAGTTGCTGAATTTGGATATTGACACAGCTCAGGCTAAGAGAACTCTTGACATCCACGAGTTGGAAGAAATAAGACTTGATGCTTATGAGAGCTCCAAGATTTACAAGGAAAGGACAAAGAATTTTCATGACAAGAAGATTGTTGTCAAGGAGCTCAAGGATGGAGATCAGGTTTTGCTATTCAATTCCAGACTTAAGTTATTTCCTGGAAAGCTTAAGTCTAGGTGGTTTGGACTTTTTACAGTCAAAGACGTTCTGCCATTTGGAGCCATCACTCTTCTGAACAAGGATGGCAGTGAATTCACTGTAAACGGCCAAAGAGTAAAAAAGTATTTAGCTGACCAAGTCCAACCAAAGGAGTCTTATGTGCTCTTCCATGAGCCCACAAAAGCCTAAAAGCAGCAAAGTCAAGCTAGGGACTTTAAACAAGCTCACTTGGGAGGAAGTCCCAAAGGTATCGCTGTACATATTCTTTAGGATCCTTGTGTTTTTAATTTTTATTTTTGATTTTTTTGCGTTCAGGAGTTTACAGAAGGGAGTTTAAGCAAAATAAAAAAAAAAAGCAGTTAAAGGAGTGAGTTTGGAATAAAGTTTGAATAAAGATGAGTTTTATAGAAGAAAAGAAAAGCTACAGAAGAGAGTCAGAGTCAAAGAGAGATTGTTGGTCATATAGGAATAGAAAAAATATCTAGAGAAGAATCTTCACAATTAGGTGACCCCACTCTCCTTTTCTCTCACCCACCTACGTGAATTTCTCTCTCCCATCAACTCACCCCTTCCTCTCTTGTTCCCTCTCCCAAAACACATCAACTCCATCTTTATGTCCCATCATCTCCAACATTATTCCACCACCACTCTCCCTTGCACCACTTGCACGACATATCACAATTATTCATCTTCACCATCCCTCTATTTATGTCACCTCTCCTTCACTCTCAACTCACCAACCAAAACAAACAATCATCACTCTCCCATCTCTCCCCGCTCGAGCCACCGTGCTGCCACCCTCGAGTCGACCTGCAACCACTCGAACCGCCGTGCTGCTGACTCGATCGAGCCACATCCGTCGCAACTCAACCCCTGGTCTACTGTTCATGTTCCGACTCAATCCATCCCACTCCGTACCATCGAGCCACTGTTCACACTGTTCTCACCAACTCCAGCTTCGCCGACGTCGACTCGACCCTCGCTGGACCGTCTCGTTCGAGTCGCCATCAAAGTCAAGATCGAGCCACATCCGTATCCACTCCGTATCCACATCCGTATCCACATCCGTATCCACATCCCTATCATCGAGCCAACACCGAAGTCCTCTATCGAGCTGACATCTTCCGTTCACTCGATCCGTTTCGCTCGAGCCAAACTCCACTCCATCGATCGACCCGACTTCGTCACCCACTCTCCCAAATTTTCACTCAATCCACACGACAAAGTTCCATATCCAACTTCCAAGTGAAACACTAAGTCACGCCGACGACACGACTCGACCTACTACGTGATCGGTTTACTCTCTCTTTGCACTTGTTATTTGCTCACTAACATACTAAAGTTTAGTTTTGAGTTTATTATGTCTTAGAAAAGCAGGAAGAGCACCGAGCTCATACATGAGATGAGAGAGGCGTATGGTTGTGTTACTGGAGAACGCTCATCCCTGAATCCATGGCGAAACATTTCCTGAAAATGAAGAACATGGTTGATGAAGTTATTGGGGGTTCAGAACAAGCAGCGGGGTCAAGAAGACCAGACAAACCGCTCTCTAAGAGCAAGAGTCATGGGAAGAGACCGGTACCAGCTTCTACCTCAAGACATGAGGATAATGATTACGAACAAAAGGAACATGCATTGCATTTAGAATAAGCGCCAAAGAAATTTGTACGATGGAGAGCATCTGAGACGAAGTTGACTCCCAAGGAGTAGTACGAGCTGTTCCAACAGTGTGAGTTCAGTGGAACAAGATATCCACATCCTGAGACAATGGAGCTACTATTTCGGCGGTGCCATCTGGAGAGAATTATGAACACTCCCAAGAGTGGATTCAAAGAGGAGACAATTCAGCTCCTTTCTACACTGGAGATGCACTTGTATGCGGATGAGCCAGGCATGATGTCTGATGGAGGTATGGGCTATATTGAATTTCGCGGTCATGGCCAGTTCTACACGCTTACTTTCAGAACCATCGAAGAGATCTTTGGATTTCCCAGCTGAACGGGGACTACGCTGCAGTTCGACAGAACAGAAGTATCCGCACTCTGGGCAACGATCGGAAGCGCCCCGACATTTACTTCATCGAAAACGAAGGCGGTGAACCTGAGAAGCCCAGTCTTGCGTTACTTCCAGAAGGCGGTTGCCAATTCATTCTACGCTAAGGAGATTAAGGGATACATCACGTACGGCAAGCTTGAGATGATCGATCTGGCACTAAAGGGACTCTCGTTCACTGCCATGGATTGCACCGCGCTGCAAGGTGACATCTCCAACACTTCCGTCTCGCTCTACCTTCTCAACTACATAATGTCATACATGACTTGGGTCTCGAGACTCAACAGCAACCGCACTCCAGGCGTATTGTGTATGGGAGGCATAATGACTTGGTTTCTTGAGGCAGCTGGTGTTCCCCTACAATCTAAGCCATACCCACCACACTGGATAGACATAAACAACTTGCGGCAGCTACGCACTTTGGACTGGGGCTTGAGGAATGGACGATTGCTCTACAAGTTCGTGCATCCTGCGGTCTGTCCCTCGCGATTACTCCTCCCCTGTGTCGAGTTGACTACAATCTTGGGGGGTGAGCATATCGAGTTCATCCCTCCTACGCATACATTATACAATTCTGATGTTGAGGAGCAATATGTCGACGTCGCGGAAGTAGGAGCTGATCCGTAGGAGCTGATCCGATGGAAGAAGACGCAATTGAGTACCGCCCGGAGCAGTTCCACTTTGAGGAGTACTCAGAACAAAGAATGACCAAAGGGGTCAGAACAGCTCATGAACGCCTCAACAAGCTTCAGCGATGGGGGAAGGCAAGAGACAAGGCGTTCAACAGCTTCACCAAGACCTTCACGAACTTCATGCGTAAGTTCAGCTGCTCGACTTCCACCACCGCCATCCCTAGGTCTGTCCCCGAGGACACCAGACCCACACAGAGTCGTGCTTCCGCGAGCCTCGAGCGAACTCACCAACGAACACCTTCTCCAGTACATTCTCTAGCTCGCCAATCTTCCTATATATCTCAGCAGCGTCAGCCTACACTTGTCCCTTCACGCTAGTCGTCACATGAATCTCGGGAGGGAAGGAGACAAAGTTCGCGTGGTTCCAGAGCCTCTTCAAGTAGTCGATCAGCGCGTCGTTCCGCAGCTCAAAATGAGCAAGAGGTTGAGCAGCAGGTCGAACATCAAGGCGATTATCCGCCTACCGAGGTAGTTGTGCTAGAATCGGACCATGGAGAGTCCAGAGTCGACGACATGCAGTGCGATGAGCAGCCGAACACTTATCAGAACACGCAAGTGGTTGAGCAGCAAGTCGACCAACCAACTGAGGCCATTCCCGCGGATCTCGAACAAGGTGAAGGACATAGCCAGTATCACGCACCAACTCCTTGGGCGAGTTCCGAATCCTTCTTCTACTATTGAGGTACTCCCACCTTTCCTTGTATATACCATTTCATTCCTGCATTGTTTCTGTTGTGATTCTTAAATCCTCCTGCAAATTTTTGTTACACAGGAGACTATGTAATTTAAGTTTGGGGGAGGGTTTGAGATGATGTATCTGATGTTGTCTCTTGTGATTCTTATTTCAAATTCTTGCATCATATCATGCTTGAGTTTGCATCCATCTACTTGCATAGAAAAACAAAAAAAAATTTGGAAAAAAAAAAAAAACAAAGTGTTCATGTAATTTGCAGTTGCATATTAGGATTGAGTCTAGTATTATTCATATAGGGTTGTTGTATTTAGCATAGGGGTTGATGATGATTGTAACTTTGGTAGCATGCTGAATTCAATAGGATAGGATCAATGCCCTTGTTATTAGTTCTTTGATGCTTGTTGATTAAACTTGAAATTGCATTTTAGTCTTGATTGAAGCATGTTTTGAATTGACATCATTCCCTATCTATCTGAACCTAATCATGACTTACAATTATCTTGTTATGCATTGAAGTTGAACTCATGGATACCATATACATACTTGGATTGTCTTTCACATTTTTACCACCCTTGTCAATCCAAGTAGCTGATTCCCATCTTCGGAACAGTTCTCCGCACCCTTAACCAACCTTTCTTTCAAGCCAATTGTATTTTTGAGTGTCAGGCCTTTTTCCGAGTTGAGCTTGTTAGAAAGTGTTAGGTTCTAACCGACAAGAGTAGGATCCTGTGTAGTTCTAGTTCGCGTTATCCGGACTAGTAGGACTAGGTGAGAACTCGATTTTGGGCATTGGGTTGGATTTGTGCAGAAAAGTGAAGAGTAAAAAGAAAGTAAAGGGTAGAAAATCTTTAGGAGGGGGATGTGTTTTCAAAGTTTAAAAGTCTAGTAAGGGATTTGGGTTGAGCAAAATAATGAGTTACTGGTTCTGGGAATAAAATGAAAAGATTAGACAAAGAAAAGAAAGTAAAATGTTTAAGATGTCTAGAGTACTTAGAAGAAAAGAAAAAGAACCTTACTGATAATAAAGATTTGAAATCCGCTAGAATGATAAGAAGTGAACTCCTCCTAAGACCAAGTGTAAAGAATGAAAGATTGGGTTTGAGATGATGTTTCTGATGAAGGTAGAGATAGGACCAACTCCGGTTTGGAATGTTCTTTGGATGGACAGGGCGCTGCTCTTGTATGTATCAGTTGGTTTCAACTTTTAGCCTTCTCTTAAGCTCAACTCCTCTTCGTGAGAGAACCTTGTTCTGAATTGATAAAACCACCTGAGAAGGAGACCATTTTTGTCTTTGACCTTTTACCCTAGCCAAATGAGTTCAACGACACTGCATAGCTTGATTCACGGTTCTCTGTTAATGAATGTTAAAGGGAGTGATTGATAGGATTGCATGTGTAGATTAAAGATCAGAATCATTTCAATTAAGTTAAGAAACAAAGTTCTTTCACCTTGCATCATAGAACTAAAAACAAGGATCTTGATTCTAACTACTCTATTCAGCATGTTTTAGGTTCTGAGACCCCATCTTCACACCTCTCTTCTATACTTTGTTCTTGATCGTTTGCTTGAGGGCAAGCAAAAAATAAGTTTGGGGGAGTTGATATGTTTATATTTTGCATCTCCTTAGCATGTATTTGTCATGCGTTTAGCTAGGATAACTAGTCGTTTTGCATCATCTTAGAACCTCTTTTATACACTTTGCATGTTTAGGAGGTTTTTGCATCATCCTTGCATACATTGTGCATTTCGGAGTATTTCAGGTGTCTAGGAGACATCGGAAATGCGAACGATCGAACCACGCAATCGAGCCACTCTCAGCGGCACCAATCGAGCCACTCTCATTGGAACCAATCGAGCCACTCTCAGCGACACCAATCGAGCCACTCTCAGCGGCACCAATCGAGCCACACTCAGCGGCGCCAATCGAACCACTCTCACCGAAGCAATCGAGCCACTATCGCCCACTCCGACTCGATGCACATGTCAGGAAGACGTTATGTCTTACACGCTTCAGGAGATTCCCAAACCGACGCTTCACCTTGTCGTTTTAAGTTTTAGGACTATAAATAAGTTTTGTTAAGTCTTGGCAGAGGACATTTTATCTTTTATCTCATTTTGTTCTGAAGGTTTTACCTAGCCTCCAAAATCGTTCTCAGACTTTGTATCCAGATATCTTTTAATACATTGAGTATTTGCATTTGATTTCTTCTACAAACTTGTTCTTCTCATTTCTATCTATCTACTATGCTTTGTTCAATGTTTTCTGGATTTGTATCTTTGGTGATGATTTCCGGATCTGAGCAGTGTTAGAGTTCTTGGGGATGGGATAGACTAGGTGGAGGATCTTAGGATGTAGGGTGTTTAAGCTTTGATTTGTATGATTCCCTTCTGGACTAGTGTTAGAATTACTAGTTTCTCTCTGATCAATTGGAACTAGGTTCGAGACATTTCCACACCCAAAAGGTGTTTGATGAAATGTCTGACCAACTAGTGCCAGAGACTTACGTTCCTAGCCTAAGAGATTAGTTGTCTAGGATGTTTGTTGACGTGAATGAACTTGTTTGTCATGCCTGCTCAACCATGTTTCTCTAGCGAGAGCTAGGTATGGAAGTGGTTGAGTCTGAGTAGCTTTTTCCAAGAGATTGGATTAGCTAAGTTGTGATGTTCATTGTTTAGGGATAGTTTGCTTGTCGTATGTTAAACACTCTGTAGACTAGGATACTCCACCGACATCAATTACTCCCATCCTTAGGACTTTTATATTCTTGATTGATATTACATTCCTGAGACTTTTTCGTTTCTTCATGCTTAGAATCGTTTTCGTTTTTACTTTTATCTACTTCTTGCCATACATTTTCATTTCTAGTTCTGTAGTTCATTTCCGTTTTGCTTTTTCATCATTCTAGGATTGTTAGATAAAAACACTCTCTTTGAATTGGCTTGACTTGTGAAATCCTGATTGCATCTTGAGTGATAATAAAGTTTCCCAACTGGATTGACACCTTAAGTATTACAACTGCATAAGGTTAATTGAACCTACTAGGATAAGACACACGAAAATCTTAGTATCAACACAAAAAAACCTAGAAAACAAATCAAAAGACTCAAAAAGCACACTTATATCATGGTTAAAAACCGTAAAAACCATGATATATCAAGTCCCCCAGACTTAGCCTTTGCTTGCCCTCAAGCAAAACAAAAACTTAGACCTGTGATAGAGGTTTGAAAACATAGGAACTCACTCAACTGCAGATAACTGATCTTCACACTCTTCATCGCTTTGACTCTCAAGAACTTACTTCATATACTTTGTCATTTGAAAAACATCAACATTCCTTACTCAAATCCCACAATCTTCTGGAATCTCTAGTCTCACCATTGTCATCTCATTACATAAATTAAAGCAAGTACATGTGAGTTCTTACCTTGGTGTATCGATCAGTGGTATATGGACTCTCTTCAAGCCAAGACATTCTTCATACATCTCCTTTCCTCTCCCTTTTCTCACTTTCAAAGGATTGATTGATTTTTTTTTTTCTGAATAAAATCAAAGATGTAAGCGAATAGCGGGGTCATTGGTAATTTACCTACCCCGCGCTTCCAAACTTTGTGTGATCATTTGACTCAAGAGTAGAATAATGGGGTCATAGGTAATTCACCTACCCCTCTAAACTGATCAAAATCATCTCATCTTTTATTTTCTTCTCTTTTTTTATTTTTATGTATTTTTTTAAGTACCGAAGGAAAGAGAGAGGGGAAACATACTTTGAAAAATTGCACTGTCTTGTATGGCCTGAAGAAGAAGTCTAGTCCACTGATTTCCAACCCCAAAGTAAGAGATTAAGTCCGGTTAAAATCTGGATAAAAGTTGAGACGACGTTAGTTTAACCAGATATCCTTTGAATAAGGGCTTTCAGGATTGTTGATACAGTTCATAGTCTTTTCCACACTTCAGTTCTGAGGTCAAGAGTCATTAGAGTGTTAGCCAAAGAACAGTAACCATTAGTTTGAGATCATAATTCCAAAAATTTGAAAAATTTGACTCAATAAAAACAAAAATACGGTTTTGACAAACGAAAAACCAAAACTATGTTAGTAGTTAGTACTAACCTCCCCCAGACTTAAACAACATTGTCCCCAGTGTTATCAAGCAAGGGAAAGGTAAAGAAACAAAAATATGTTGAAAAATTGTAAAGAAAAGATGAACATTCTTGGGTTACCCATCGGTGTCTACCGACATCATTGCAGTGTCTATCGACACCCTGAGCGAATGGTGACTATTGGCCGAAACTCCTTGTTAGTTGCAGTTAATTGTGGTGTTGTGTTGTTGGATCAATCCTTTGATGTTAATTCTGTTAAGAAGCACTAAAGTACAAACACAGGTTAAAAGCAACATGATAGATAGATAGTTCATAAGTTCAAACAAATTTCAAACACAAACTGACTCAATGCAAGAATAAAAATGTCTCAATCCTAAAAAGGGAAAGAGATAAAGAAAACCATGACTCAGCAGCTCTCATTTTGTTTGGTTCCATCTTGCACAGAAAAGTGGTCCCAATGGCCCGAAGAACATATCGAAGTGCGGGATGGCGAACATCTGGCTGAACACACTTCTTGGAGTCATAATCTCCATTCCCTATATAAGACCACAAAACACCAACAGCCGAATAGGTCTGAGGCAAAGCAGTACCTCTGTAAAACCGTGGCCAATCAAAAATGTCACAGAGATGAGGCAAAGTCAATGAATACGGTAACCCTCGAATAAAGAAATGCAACTCTCCCTGACGTGGTTCCGGTGCCTGTTCGTTGTCATAGACAACCCGCACAGTAGCCATAAACTGTCTCACCAAATTGGGATAACAATCATATTGTCTGGTGCAAACCGTCCCCAAATTAATCTTATCTAAAATCCTAAGACCTCATCATGAATCCCAAGTCTATGGAGAACAGCTGGATCAACAAACTTAGTCGGTTCTATTTCTACTCCTAACCAGGCATGATACAACAATGTTTCATACTCTCCTTAAACATCCAATGGTCTGTTGATAAACTCAGCCTTCTTAAGTTCTGCAAGAGGATTCTCCCATACTTGTTGAGTTGGAATTGGTTCACCTTCTTCTTTTGGCCATGGGAAACGAGATTGAATGGGAGATGGAAGTGAAAGGTCTGGGAGATTGGAAGAAGCTCTCGCCGGAGCTCGCGGAGGCGGAGCAGCAGCGGCTGAAGCTGACGGAGGCGGACGGCGGTTGGACTGGCGAGTTGGGCGAGAAGAAGAAGCTCCGCCGTCGGTGGTTCTTGCCTTCTTGTTGGGTGCCATCACTCCAAAACACAAAATTGACACTGGATCCGGGTAGAGGAGAGAAAATCGAGTGGAATAGCACTTGGAATCACTCAAAACGGATCAAAGTCGGAGAAGATATGAGGATTTGAGGGTTTATCTCGAGTTTGTGGCGAATGGAGGTAGAAGAAGAAGACTCAGGGATTTAATAGGGTGCTCCTCGGTTTTAACGGTGTCGACCGATGTCCATTAAGTGGTATCGGTCGATGCTTCTTCTGTCGGACCCGATCTAGTTGCAAATTCAGGCCCAATTCGCGCAAATCCAATCCTTAAACCCATCAACCTTTCTGCGATCCAATAGCGGTGCCGACCGATACCCAGGTGGTATCGATCGATGCTGATGCTTGATCAATGGTATCCGGAACTTTTTTTTTCATTTTTTTTTAGTTATTCTCAAACAATAAAACTCAAAACCACAAGTTAATATGTTAGTAATCTTAAAAGCAAAATTGAAAATAATTAGTTCCTACCAGTGGGTTGCCTCCCACTCAGCGCTTGTTTTAATTCATTAGCTTGACATGGCAACAGATTAGGCGGGGGGTGCTTCGTCCAAACGCACAATGTGTCCGTCCGGTATCTCGGCTTTCGCCCAATAATGTTTCACCCTTTGACCATTAAGAGTGAACTTTTCTCCTTTGAAATTCAGCAACACAATGGCTCCATATGGTATAACTTCTTGGACAGTAAAAGGACCAGACCAACAGGAACGGAGTTTTCCTGGAAACAGCTTCAAACGATAATTGTAAAGGAGTACATGGTCATTAGGCTCAAAGTGTCTGGGGATGATCTTCTTATCATGATATGCCTTGGTTCTCTTCTTGTACAGCTTTGAATTCTCAAATGCATGAAATCTCAGCTCATCCAACTCATTCAACTGCACTAACCTTCTCTCTGAAGCTGACTTGGCATAAAAATTCATCAACTTAACTGCCCAGGCTGTCTTGTGCTCTAACTCCACTGGAAGATGACATGCTTTCCCATAAAGCAGATGAAAAGGTGTGGTGCCAAGTGGTGTTTTATAAGCAGTTCTTTATGCCCAAAGTGCATCATCAAGCTTCAAAGCCCAATCCTTTCTTGTAACACCAACTGTTTTTTCAAGAATCTCCTTAATCTGCCTGTTGGAAACCTCTACTTGACCACTAGTCTGTGGGTGATATGGAGTAGCCACTCTATGTTGAACTTCATACTTTTTCAGCAGCTTGTCAAACACTTTATTGATAAAGTGCTTACCTCCATCACTGATAACAATTCGAGGCACTCAAAACCTTGGAAAGATAATGGTCTTAAACAGCTTAAGAACCACTGCAAAATCATTCTTTTGACATGCAATCGCTTCAACCCACTTTGAGACATAATCAACAACAATGCTTATACAATTAAGGTTCATCCCAATAGTATCTCCTAAGCTCTCTCATGAACCTCTTCTTGTTATAGCCAGTGAACTTCTCTGGTTCTACCTCTACAGCAAGATAATTGGCAATATCAGCATACTAGGGTTGGTTGGAGCTAGCCACAGCAGCTAAATCTCCTTCATACGACCAATCTGTCTCAGGAAAACATGGGTGTCGACCGATGCCAGTGTGGTGTCGATCGACACCATCTGTATCCGAGAACAGAGTCTTTGTTTCATCAGTCTGAAACCCTGTATCCACAAAATAGACGTGTTCTTCAGGTAGACAGTCATGTATTGGGACATCATCATCAATTCTAATCCTAGACAAGTGATCAGCAACACCATTCTCAATTCTCTTCTTATCCTTCACCTCAATGTCAAACTCTTGAAGAAGAAGAATCCATCTCAAAAGTCTAGGCTTTGCATCTTTCTTCTGCATCAAATACTTTAAAGCAGCATGATCAGTATGAACAATGACTTTGGATCCAACTAGATAAGACTGGAACTTTTCAAAAGCAAACACAAATGCCAACAACTCTTTCTCTGTTGTTGCATAATTTCTTTGTGCATCATCAAGTGTTCTGCTTGCATAGTAGATTGCATGAAGCTTCTTGTCTCTTCTTTGTCCCAACACTGCTCCCAATGCATAGTCACTAGCATCACACATAACCTCAAATGGTAGATTCCAATCTGGTGGCTGAACAATAGGAGCACTCACAAGCTCTTGCTTAATCCTTTCAAAGGTTATCCTGCACTCATCAGCGAATTCAAACTTAACATCTTTGCACAACAAAGCAGAAAGTGGTCTAGCTATCTTGCTGAAACCCTTGATGAATCTCCTATAGAACCCTGCATGCCCAAGAAAACTCCTTACTGCCTTCACATTTTCTGGCATTTGAAGACATGTTATCACCTCTATCTTAGCGCGGTCAACCTCTATTCCAGCTTCTGAAACCCTGTGGCCAAACACTATGCCATCTCTAACCATAAAATGACATTTTTCCCAATTAAGCACCAAATGCTTCTCCTCACATCTTGCATAGATTGTCTAAACAATTCTTGAATGAAGACCCATAAACTGAAAAGTCATCCATGAATACCTCCATAAAGTCTTCAATCATATCAGTAAAGATAGACATCATGCACCTCTGAAATGTCGCAGGAGCATTACAGAGACCAAAAGGCATTCTTCGGTAAGCAAAGGTACTATATGGGCAAGTGAAAGTGGTCTTCTCTTGATCATCAGGATGAATTGGAATTTGAAAGAACCCGGAATAGCCATCCAAAAAGCAGTAGTATGGATGATTAGCTAACCTCTCAAACATCTGATCAATGAAAGGAAGCGGGAAGTGATCTTTTCGGGTTGCAGCATTCAGCTTCCTGTAATCTATGCACATCCGATGACTAGTAATTGTCCTTGTAGGGATCAGATCATTCTTGTCATTCTTCACCATTGTTACTCCACCTTTCTTAGGAACAACATGTACCAGACTAACCCAATTGCTGTCAGATATTGGATAGATGATTCCAACATTCAGCAGCTTCATGATCTCTTTCTTGACAACATCTTGCAAATTCGGATTCAGCCTCCTCTGATGCTCAATAGATGTCTTAGTTCTTCCTCAAGATGAATCCTATGCATACACAAGTCTGGAGAGATTCCTGCAATATCATCAAGAGAATAGCCAAGAGCTTTGCGAAACTTGCGCAACTTGCTTAGCAATAAAGTGAGCTCTGCATTGTTCAAGGAAGTACTAACAATAACAGGATAAGAAGAATTCTCACCTAGAAATGAATACCTTAAACCTGCAAGAAGTGGCTTGAGATCAAGCTTTGGATCGTTCTCTAAACTCCAATCAGAAAAAATTTCAGCTTGTGAAGAAGTACTAACCAATTCATCTTGTGCAAACAGCTTCTTCACTTGTTCATTAGCATCAAGTAGCTTGACATACCCAGCAACAATGTCATATAGATGCTCAAATCGCATTTGTAGATCACCCACATTAAGACCAATTTGACCCTTCTTGACATCAATTATAGCTCCAGCAGTGGCTAAAAATGATCTTCCCAGAATAAGAGGGTCCTTGGGTTCCTCCTCATACTTTAATACCACAAAATCAGTGGGTATCAAGCAATTTCTTATCTTAATTGGAACATCTTCAAGAATAACATCAGGAATACGGACTGACCGGTCAGCAAGGATGAGAGTAATCTTGGTAGGCTTGAAGTCTGTCATTCCCAAGCTGAGTGCAACCGATCTTTGCATTAAGTTGACACTAGAACCAAGATCACACAAAGATCTAGCGAATTTGTCAGTGAAGATAGTACAATCAAGAACAAAACTACCTGGATCAGGAAGCTTTTCTGGGATCTGTTCTGAATAATAGCACTGACTTGAGCTGAGATCATCATGACTCCTTGCTCAGCATTCAAATCCTTGGTTACCATCCTCTTGACATATCTCCTTAGCATTGGAGAAGTCCTAACAACATCAATCAAAGGTAGCTCAAAAATAAGCTTTTCCATCATTGCTTTGCATTTAGCATCATCTAGCTCTTGTTTGGACTTCTTTGGACTCTTGGGGAAAGGAACCTTGGGTTTGTAAACTCTTTCAGCAATTGGAGTAGAAGAAATGGCATTCGGAGTTTCTGTTTGTAACGGGTGTCAACCGACACCAAGGTGGTGTCGGTCGATATCGTCTTCTGGGATTTTGTCCAAAAATTCGGATGGTACGGGTGCCGACCGATGCTCTTGTGTGTCGGTCGACACTGGATCAGCAGAAACATCATTTTCGTCTTCTATATCAATCAACTCCTGCAGATCATCAGGTTGATTCTTCTGAAGTATAGAATGGAGTTGTTTGCCACTTCTCCAAGTCACTGCATTGCATGAATGCTTGGCATTTGATTCAGTTCTCCCAGGGAGAAATCCCTCTTGCCTTTTGACGGATCCAGCTATTTGTGCAACCTGACTTTCCAGGTTCTTGACATAAATGTTCAAAGCTTCAAATTTCCCATTAAGTTCAGTGTAGACATTGTCAAGCTTCCCATTGAAAGTCACTGTCATCTGCTCCCGACCTTGCAAAAGCTGCTCAAGCATAGCTTCCATCTTACTACTTTCTGCTGTCTTCGGAGGAGGGGACTGATATGAGTTATTGCCATAAGTCCTTGTGTATCCACTGCTTTGTTGATGCTTCTGATAGTCAGGCTTGGGTGTGAAACTAGAAGAATTGCCCTGAAAGTTACTGCGCTGGCTATTTCCACCGTAAGGCCTGCTACCTTGCTGATTTCCAAACCACTATCCCTGATTCCCATAGACATAGTTCACATCCTCTTCCTCATGATTTCTTTGATCAGGTTCTGGCTCATATGTCTCAACTTCAGCAGCAAAGTGAACAGATTTCTTACCCACAAGGAGATTGTGCACTGAATCCAGCTTAGCATTAACAGAAGCTAACTGGTTTGAATCAAATCCTCCATGTAATCTCTTTCTTTCAGAATCAGCTCTCTTAGTACTATTGTTGGAGGCCAAATTCTCAATCAAAGCTTCAGCATCTTCAGGATATCTTGTCTTGAAATTTCCATGGCTTGCAGCATCCAAAGCTAACTGATACTCCCAATCACATCCTCTGAAGAAGATACTCAACAATTGAACTCTTGAGAAACCATGGTGTGGACAATCCCTTTGATAAGCCTTGAATCTCACCCAAGCTGCCTTGAAAGCTTCATCTGGTCTTTGCTTGAAAGAGGACAGCTTAACTCTCAACTCATATGACATTGCATCATCATAAAAGTAGTTGAGGAAGGCCACCTTGACGTCATGCAAATTTGTCAATGATCCAGCTGGTAACTGCTTCAACCACTGAGATGCCTCTCCTGCAAGTGAGTAAGGGAAGAGCTTGCAGAAGATGTAATCCTCAGTCACTCCATTTGCCTTGATACTGGTCACAAGATCCTCAAAATTCTCAATGTGGTCCAAAGGCTTCTCATTAGGCAGGTTAGAGAAAGTTCTCTGCCCAACTAGTTGAAAGTATGCAGGTTTCAACTCAAAATCATTCCTCTGGAATTTAGGAGGAACAATAGCAGACCGGTTCTCATACACAAGATCAGCCTGGTTGTAGTCAGCAATGGTCCTGATCAAATCTCGGTTGTGTTCCTGTCTTCGAACCGGATTGTTAACGTGGTTTGCAGCTCCACGTCCGTCTGCAGGAAGGGGGTGTCGATCGATACCCTGTTGGTGTCGATCGACACCATCGACAACAGCAGCTTGCTCGTCGCCAACAACAACTTCAGCAATAACATTCCCTTCTGCATCAAGCTTTTGGCCCTGCTCGTTGCGCAAGTGGCCCTCTTGATCCCTCAAAGCACCATCCTCATCACGCATTAGAATGATTGTGTTAACCATCTTCAAGGATTTGGCTGCTTTTCGGCTCTCACGCTCAAGTTTTCCCAACTCTTGATTTGTAAGCTTCACAGTAGGATCAGTCTTGTTGCTCCTTATGTTAGGCTTATTAGGCATGTACCTGAAACACCAAAGAGAAGAAAAACAAAAACGTGTAAGTAGAAAATAAAAATAAAAATTTAGACGAAATTAAAAACTCAAATCTAATGGTAGATCATAGAGTCACCGGCAACAGCGCCAAAATTTGATAAGCTCAAATTAATCCCTGGAGCTACTCTCTCAAACAAGAGATCATTGTAGTACTTAGGGGTCGAATTCCTTAGAGACTCAATATCAAACACAATGGATTATAGAGTTTTGTTGTTACGCTAAACAAGTTAATTAATTATTAAAAAGGCAATGCAAATATTCAAATAAAAGTGATGTAAAATAAGAAAATCAAAAGGTTAAGCCTAGGGAATTTCTCAAGAAATTATGAAATATTAAATCAGTAAATTAATTAAGGTTCAAACAATTAAAATCAGATCTAGAACTCTAAACTTTCTGTAAAATAAATCAGTTCTCACTGCAATTATTATCTAAATTTAAAACCAGAAAATCCAAATCTCTTTGTAAAATTCTAAGTTAAAAATCAGCTTTATGAACAGGTTTAGATAAGTTCACAAAATTATTAATTCAAATCTCTTTGTAAGAAATAATTTTGCTCATCAATGGTTTGATCAGGAAAACAATTATATTCTCATATCAATTTATTTCCCTAAGATAATAATTCTAGGTGATCAATCAAGAATTATTGTTAAGAACAACCAAGGATGAAGATCATAAAAGATTAAGAACCCTAAAATCTCAGATCTAATAAATCATAAAAACCCTATGAAAAACTCTAAACCTAACAAGCAAATTACTCAGACTTGTTCAATGAAGAACAAATCATAATTCTGAATAACATGCAATAGATATTGAAAAGTAAAAGAGGGAGTTTAGAAATCTTCTCTCTACAAAGAATTTAGATCCTTCTCTCCCAAAAGCTCTCAATATCTCTCTCTCAAAAATTGCTAGAAAATAACTTAGAGGTTTCTAAAACCCAAAAATAAAATATATACATCCTAAAACACGTCTAAGGGTTTATGTTGCAATTGTGGAAAACTTCGGACAAAATTGTAAAACTTCCAATTCTTGTTCTCTCGTCAGATAAAACAGGTTGTCGATCGACACCATCACTCTGTTTCGACTCCAAGTTCGTTTCTTCCGGATTAATGCTCCAAAATGGTCCAGATTGCTTCACTTCGCTCCATCCGTGCCAAAATCCTAGAAAACCAGTTATGACACAAAAACAACCTAGAAAACAAATCAAAAGACTCAAAAAGCACACTTATATCATGGTTAAAAACCGTAAAAACTATGATATATCACATGTGTAAACTATATAGGTAATATTTTGCATACAACCAATAAAGACTTCGTGATCGACGCTAATGAGAATAAAGAACAAAACCGGTTTTGTGTTTAAAAGGATTATGTCCCTGAAATGTTCTTACGGAGGGCTTCTTAGGGCGGCGGTAGTTGCAGTTGTGTTCTTGATGTCTGTCTGCAGTCTAACCGTTGAATTTAGAGCATCCGCAATGCCATGAGAACTGGAACTTGCATCTGCTTACCCTGAGAACTGGAACTTTCTTCTGTATATATAGTGGTTGAACCTGGATTTTGCTTTTGTTGTTGGTTTCAGGCTTTCGCTTTAACCGGTGCCAGTTTGTAGTTTTACATGTAGTTTTAGGCTTGTAAACGTCATGAACATATGCTATGAAGAGACCAAGAACCTCTAGTTGTACTTGTTTGACTTATTAGAGTTGTTACATAATTAAAGGTTATGCTTAATCCTATTTTCCTTTCGACTCTTTGACAATGAAATAGCAATGATGATAATGATATATTACGTACAGTGTCAGGCCAATAAAAAACAAACAATGATGATGATACCTTCAATATAAAAAGATCTTCAAACTGAACCAAGATTTCAAAATGAAACTTCAAAGTTCAAAACATTACACTTGAAATAAAGCAAGTGAAAATGAAAAGGACTAAACTTGTAGTTGCACTAAACTTGGAACATAAGAAGAGCACACAAGTTTGCCTGGACTCCCCTGGGAAATCGTAACTTCTCCGATGTTGACAGATTTGAAGTATCCATCATCTCCAACGATGTAAGCCATTTGGTAGCGATAGGTATAGGTCTTGGTCCTACTGTTATTAAAAAACACTGCTACTTTCTTCTCCTCGTCAATGAAGAAGCTCTTAGGAGGAAAGTAAGTCCAAAAACAAAAGACTAGTGACATATCGAGTGTCAAAAAAGTCCTCCAAGATACCTTATTGGGCTCAATCTTAGTGGAAATCAAAATCCTGTATGTCTTAATTGTGTCCCAGTGGTTGTATAACACAGCGAGCTTCTCATCTCTAACCCAAGAGAGAGTCAGAAATTCAATACTAGGAGAGGGAGGGTCAAACGGCATAGGCAGACGCGGTTCAAATCTCTCTGTAGTGAAATCAAAACAGAGTAAATAATCTTTAATGCCTGTTATTTCTGTTACCTCTTGACCAAAAAAGTAAGTGTTTCCCTTCAAAGACAGGCCAGTACGATAAAACGGCGCGTCCCCGTCGGGATTGACTTCAAGAACCCTCCATGAATCAGAACTAAAATCGTAGACATCAATGTCCCTTCTTTGACCATGTCTGCTACTCTCGTCATCATAGAGAAACCTCAAGATTTTGTGGTTAGGGTTGTTGTTGTCGTATCCGAGAGCAAAAATGTCACGTCTATTGAATTTGTTTCTGAGTTGAATCCCTTTGGTTTGCCCCAAGTACGGATTCCATACAACGAGGCTCGAGTTGTGTTCGGCGACGCATAACAATAAGCCATCGCAGTGATAGACTTGAGATAACTCGACTTGATCAGTATTAGGTATACTTATTTCCTTCATTGATGGATCAGTCAAGTCGTATTTGCTATGGATTCCTTGGAGATCACTACAAGAAAACAGGCATTTTGGGACTACCATTTGTGACTGATTAAATATTCGCAAATATTTGCGACGACTTTGTGATTGTTTTACTACTGATTAACGACTATGGGAAAAATGGAAGGAAAAGCGTCGCTTATTAACGACTAAACAAAACAGACGCAAATTCGTCTCAATTTAGCGACTGAATACGTATTCTTTTGTGACTGAAATTATTTCGTCACAAAAAAGATACATTTTGTGACCACTTTGCAACTGCCTATCTGGTCCGTAAGAGTCGTCGCAAATTAGTCGCAATATGGCGACAATTTGCAACAATGTTTTCGAGTATCATTTAGTCGCAAAGTAGTAGCGGCATGTCGGCAATAAACGTTGAGAATGTGAAAGGTAGATTTACCCAACTTTTGGGACTCCATGAAAAACAGTCGCAAAAGAGTTGCTCCATGTCGGCAAAAAACGTGATCAATGTGGCTTAGTGTACTGACTTGTGACTCTTTCTGAATTAGTCACAAAAGAGTCGCTCCATGTCGGCAAAAAAACGTGATCAATGTGGGTTAGTGTACTGATATTTTGTGACTCTTTCTGAATTAGTCGCAAAAGAGTGGCAAAATATCTCCTATATATATGCAACCACACTTCTTCCCTAATTCACGTCGACATCAAAGAAAAAAAAACGAGAGAAGAAGGAAAGAACAAAGAAAAAAAAAAGATTAAAAAAAAAAAGAAAAAAAAACAATGTGGAACAATCAATCAAGAGCATGGATGTACAACCGGATCGATCCATTCACTAATCATATCTCATTGGATTATTCGGCGGGTGTGGAAGAGTTCATCGCTTTTGCTAGTAGCCATGCACAAAATAGTAGAGATAGGTTTTACTGCCCTTGTGTAGTATGTGGGAATTCGAAGTCGTTGAAAGCTGTCTCAGTTTCTAGTCATTTGCTAAGTAGAGGATTTACGCCTAACTATTATGTATGGTATGAACATGGTGAAGATTATGATGTTGTTGGGGAAGGAACTAGTAGTCATTATGCTAATAATACAGATTATGCTAGTGCTAGTGAACCAATAGGATTTGATGGGGAAAATGTATATGCTGGGGAGAATGTATATGCTGGGATGGTGAATGATGCATTTCATGGTTCTGTACCATATAACGAGTATCATGAACATGAAAGTGGAAATGATCATGTTCATGAACAACCCACCCAAGAAGCAAAACGGTTTTATGATATGCTAGCTGCTGCAAACACTCCATTGTATGATGGATGTCGGGAAGGGCAGTCGCAGTTATCGTTGGCAGCTCGGTTCATGAACAATAAGGTCGACTACAATTTGTCTGAAAATTGTATGGATTCATGGACAGGACTGTTGACGGAGTATTTACCAGAGGGTAATCAGTGGTCGATGAGTTAACAGAATTATGGTCGATGAGTTAACAGAATTATGGTATAATGGAGTGGAGGCATATGATGTGTCCTTAGATCAAAATTTCAACCTTAAAGTTGTCCTTTTGTGGACTATCAGCGATTTCCTAGCATATGGCATGTTGTCAGGATGGACAACACACGGAAGATTAGCTTGCCCAATTTGTATGGACGATACAAATGCATTTCAATTGCCAGCTGGTAGGAAGACATGTTGGTTTGATTGCCACAGGAGATTTCTTCCTGCTAATCATCCAATGCGAAAGGATAAAAAACACTTTCTCAAAGGTAAACACGCAGTGAACGACTATCCACCGCAAGATTTGACGGGTGAACAGGTCTTACATGAGCGTATAAGAAATGCCGAGCCGCCAAAGACTTCTAACTGCGGAGGAAATGGGCATGAAAATAAAGTGGATGGCTATGGAAGTTGGCATAATTGGCACAAAGAAAGCATCTTGTGGAAGCTCCCGTATTGGACCGATCTTAACTTACGACATAATCTTGATGTGATGCATATTGAGAAGAATATTCTCGATAATCTCATGTACATTGTTATGAATGTGAAAGACAGATCAAAAGACAATGTGAGGTCCCGCTTGGATGTTGCAAGATTTTGTGATCGAAGTCAATTACATGTTGATGCTCGTGGGACAGCTCCTTTTCCTATTTGGAGATTGAGTGCGAAAGGGAAAAAAAAGCCTACTTCAATGGGTCAAAGAAGATGTTAAATTTCCAGATGGTTATGTAGCTGATTTAGCTAGTTGTGCAGACATCAAGGATGGGAAGTTTTCAGGAATGAAAAGCCACGATTGCCATATCTTTATGGAACGATTGCTTCCATTTGTGTTTGCAGAGTTGTTACCACGTAACGTCCATCTTGCAATATCAGGTAAAAATTTGATATATATATATATATATGGCAATTTAATTTTATATATATGTCAAATTAATTAATGATTTCATTTATTGTAGGGATCGGATCATTTTTCCGTGACTTAAGTAGTCGATCGTTGGAGCTAAGTCATGTCCAATTGGTGAAAGCGAATATTGTGATGATTTTGTGCAATTTAGAGAAAATATTCCCACCTTCGTTCTTTGATGTCAGGGAGCACCTCCCTGTACACCTACCATATGAAGCCGAACTTGGTGGTCCAGTTCAATATAGGTGGATGTATCCCTTCGAAAGGTTTTTTAAACGTTTGAAAGGGAAGGCGAAGAACAAAAGATATCCAGCGGGTTCAATCGCTCAATCATATATTAATGATGAGATATCTTACTTCTCAGAACACTACTTTGCTTCAAACATTTCTACAGCTAGTAGAAGGAGGTATTTCATACTTACAGTAATAATATATAAGGGTCTTTTAAACTAAAATAAAAAGCTAACTAAACTTTTATATATTATTCAGGTCATTGCGATATGATGCGGGAGAAGTTCTTGTGTATCCAGTACCCGTACCGGATATATTCACTCAAGTCGGTCGTCCTAGTGGCCAAATTACAGAGTTTTGGCTATCTGACAAAGATCATAAATGCGCACATGCATATGTTTTGCGGAATTGTGACTACTTTCGTCCCCTTGAGAGGTATATATTTCTGATTTATTTTTATAGCGATTTATCTTCAATATATCTTATGGATTAAAAGTCTTATATATGTTGGAAAAATAGTGTGTTAGACGCTCAAATACGGATTGAATATCCGGAACTCACCGATGATCAAGTCACATCGAAAAGAGATGAAGATTTTAGCGATTGGGTTTGCCAATATGTAAGTATATGTAAATAAATTATTATAAAACAAATATTTTACTGAATGGGTTCAATTCACTCTCTCCTTTTGTAAGTTTAGTTTAAATTGTCATTGCTGGAATCTTAAGGAGAAAGTTTGATGGGCCTTACTACAGTTGGAAGGTTACTCCACAACGCATTCAAGAGCGATACTTCAGGACATTTGCGGTAAGTCAAATTATAGTTTTGACAATGCTTTAAACACTTAACTATATATATATATATGAATTGGTCAATTTGCTAACTAAACTGTTTTGTGTTATTGTAGCGGAAGTATAATTGGGATATCGGGATTACTGAGCTCGTTAAAGAAGGTTTCTTGAAGATAGCAAAGAACAGGATGAAAGGCATTGTTAGTCAAGTTAGGAGGAGTGGTGTACAACCACCATGGATTGGTGATAAATTATGGCCTATCATGTGCGAATATTGGAACACCCCTGATGCCATTGAGAGGAGTGAGAATGCTTCACATTGCAGAAACTCGGACCGTGGAGGCCTTGGAGTGCACAAACACTTAGCTGGTCAGAAATCATATGTACAAATTCATCAAGAATGGTAACACTACTCTTTCCATCCACTTCACCTCAAAGTTTTTCTAAAATTTCCATCATTTAATGTGTTTCACTATCATTGTAGGAGGAAGAACTGGAGCGTCCTGTATCACTGGTCGAAGTGTTTCTTAAAACACACACTCGGCCCGATGGATCATTTGTGGATCAAAAAGCCAAACAAGTTGCTGAGACCTATGAGAAGACCATAGAAGAGAGACAAACTGAAACGGACGATGATGGTCCAGATGGTTCAGAGAGTTCAACACATCAAACTCTTTCCCTTGAAGAAAGAAATGAAATCTTCCTTCAGGTAATTCGTTTATGTCTTTTGTGTGTGATTTTTCTTTGTCAATTTTGGTTTCTTAATGTGAATGATGATTGATGTTGATTCTTAGATTAACAGTATCCTGGTTTTCTTAAATTGTTTAACTCACTATGCTTAGGAACCTAGAATATTTGATGTTGATTCTGCATTTGGTTTTCTGGTTTGTGCTGATTACCGAATGTTTATCTTTTGGTTTAGTGTACTCAAACAGATACCAAAGGTAACCCATTTGGCCTTGGATCACTTGCTGAGACACTAAGGAAAGGAAAAAGGAAAGAGAGTTATGCGAGCTCTTCTGCAGCAACTCTTGCGGAGCTTCAAGATCAACTTCGGCGCAAGATATCTGAACATGAGTCTGAGAATGCACGACGTGATCAGGAACACCGAGAGTCGCAAGCTGTGATCAACAAGCTTGTCCTCTTCATCTCTGAAAAAATTCCTGAATACTCAGAATTTACGGTTTCTACTCCTGCAGCCTTCCAACCAGCTACGGCGCCTACAACCACTGCACAACCCATCGATGGAGGCACCACACCAGCCTCCAGTCCAGCTGCACAACCCACCGATGGAAGCACAACACCAGATGCCAATTCCCCTACCTCTAATACTTCTTCCAACTAAACTTCTAATTCCCCTTTTCTCTATGTATGAACTTGCTTTTGAATACTGTTTCTTGGATGTTTAGGATGATCTTTTTGTTTAGGATGATAAGTTTGCTTGTGTGGTACTTTAAATCATCATTCCTTTTGATTATTAGCATTTGAAATTCCGAAATTAATCAGATTTAGGATTGCTAAAACGTATTTGTGACTAAACCAATTAAAAAATGTGATTATTTAGTGACTAAACCAATTCAAATAATGTGACTATTTAGTGACTAAACCAATTCAAATAATGTTACTATTTTGTGACTAAACCAATTCAAATAATGTGACTATTTTGTGACTAAACCAATTCACAAAGTAGTGGCACAATAGTTACTAAACACGAGCTCCTTAGCGACTACAAAAACAGAGTCTTAACATAGTCGCAAATAATAAACGACTAATTTGCGACTCAACTGCTACTAAACTAAAAACAGACTTTGCAACCCTTTTGGGACTAATAGATCGTCCTTAATCAGTCGCTAACCCAGACTCTACCGTTAATCCCAAAACGGTCGTAAACATAGGACTGTTATATATAGTCACAAAATTATCCCTAAGTAGATTTCGTTGCGGTTTAGTTGGAAATGTACAACTACCAACTCTAGTCACAGTTTCGTCGCAAATATACGACTATATAAAAGAGTCCGTAATCAGTTGCAAATAAGCGACCATGTTGCGACCAACATATTTTGCGACCGTTTTTTTGCGACCATCAGGAAGAGTCGCGAAGGAGTCACAAAACCCTTATTTGCGACTAAAGAGCGACTATAGTAGGAGTGGCAAATGACCTGTTTTCTTGTAGTGGATCTAATCTCAAGGAACAAACCCTAGAATCTAAAACCATGAACTCCAGAAACTGATGATGATTCTTTGATGCTGCTTTTGTACCAAAGATGTGATCTTTCATTAAAGCGTTCCACTTTTTACAAGTAGATCGCACTGCGCTATGGATGTCAATGGAACCCTAGAAAAGATCTCTCTAACTAAATCATCTGATAGATCGGATACTTGTTTCATTCTTCCTTCAATTTTTTTAGCTATTTTTGTCTAGAGATTTGGGCAATAGAATGTTCTTCAATTCTGCTGCCTTTTTTATGTGTCGATGACGAAACGCGGAACCCCAGTTCAGTTTGTAGCTCTTATTAATAGGTTTTGTCGTGTTTGTGTTTTAATTGGGTTTGTAATAACGTTTTGCTTCGGCTTAAGTTCGTTTAAATGGGCCTATTATGTGCAATAGGGCATAAAACTGGATGATAACATTATGTTTACTCATTTTTTTCCTTATTTTATTATCTACGTAAGTTGTGTCTCTTTTGTTACTAGAAGAATCTTTGGTTTCGCTTCTGTCATGTGAGTTTTGTCGTTTCATCTTTGTTTTTCTTGTTTTGGTTTTCAGTTCTGTTTCAAGGAGAGGAACACAAGATTTGCAACTTGCAGCTTCGTGTCAGTTCTTCTATTTGTTCAACTCATCGTTCTCTGTTGCAGTATCTACGAGTATGTGTTTCTTCCTTCAGCTCTTCACTTCTTATTATATTCACAAAAAAATAATTTCTTTCCAATCATTCGATCTAATATCTTACAGGTTTTACTTTTAGTATTTGTCTGTTGAATTTTTGAATGTTTTAGTATCTACTCTTAGTTCCTAATTTATCCCATTTTTGGATTTTTCACACATATTAAAAATTGATTATAAATGTAGAGGGTATTTTTTTTTTTTAATTTACAATTTTCTATAACTCTAAAGGACTCTAAACCAATAATACTATTAAATTGTTTTTTTTTTTTGTTTTTTGTTTTTTTTGTTGTGTGCAGCCTCTTGAAGTTTACAATTTATCAAGATGGTATCATCCAATAATATTAAATCCTAATGATAGCCTCTTGAAGTAACATCCACTTCTCACTAGGAAGTAACATCATCATTAGAAAGTGAAAGCTCCGTAAAATTCCTCGAAGTGGATGTGACTTCCTAATGATGATGGTATGGAAGCAGTGCGGGATTGTGAATATTTCAGAGGATACAACTGGGGTAGATTACTCTGGGAGAGGGTTCAAAAAGAATTGGAAGCAGTCGAAGCGGATCTCCTGGTGGCTGTTTGTTCTATGCATCACACTTGCAATTCCTTGTGAAGATTAATTAAGTTCTGGTGTCTACTCATGTGACTGAACTCACACCACATCCAATATCTAGAACTATCCTGATACTCCCAGAAGCCAAAGGCAAAACACTCAGAATCAAATTAACATAGTCCTTCACACCACCGGGAAAGGAAGTCCCGCCTCCGGGGAAACAAAAGGGGTCTCTTTCAAGCTATCCTTTTGCATGGAACGTTCTTAAACCAAGCATAGCTTCTTTGCTAGCTGAGATATGCTATATCTGTTGTAGATATTAAATAATATGCATTCTTTGATGCTTCTGTCACTTACTTACCATATGCCGTGCCAATAAATTCATCTGTTGTAACATCTTTCAATGTTAATCAGATGCAACACAGGCAGAAAAAATTCAAAAACAAAACTTGAATTAATCAAAATTTTGTCACCTAAACGAATTAACAAAACGATCAAAGACTCGATCAGTTTAGATGGGAGATTCTTTGCATAACACGATAGAGAAAACCAAATCAAATCAGAAAGATAGTATACAAGTGAAGAAAAAAAAAGAACCGAGGAGGAAGATCTCTGAGTTGTTGTTTGTTGGTGTTAGTGTTATTAATCTGCATAGCATTGATCCTAGGTGGATGGGTTAAAGAAAAATATTTCTTCTCTTCTCACCTTAGGAATATATGAAACGGTGTCAGAGTTCCCAAGAGAAGTTATCGATGAAAACTTGGTGAACACAAGGAGAATTGATTTGCGACTGGATCAGAACACACATTTAGTTTTAGCCAAAAGACGATAATAACAACGAAATTTTCCAAAAGTTGCTCAGATTAAGCAAAGTATTTCAATTAAGCTGAGTCTCTAGAAGTCTAGAACTATTAGGTTTGAGAAAGCAAGCTAACATAAATACTCATAGGTTTGAGAAAGTAAGCTAAACACAAATACAAGGATATTTTGTTTAACACAATAATAAAAGCTTAATTTATATTTAAAAATAATTAAACTTTAAAAATAAATTACTTTTAAAAATAGTTAAATTCGAAATAAATTATTTAATAAATAAAAATTATAACGAAACGTATTTATAGCATTTTAAATAATGATTACATGAATCAATTTTTGATTTTATAATTTTGAATAATAAAAAAAAGAATTTAAATCTTTTTGTTGATATTATTTAGATTTAAATTTGTTGAAAAATAAATAACTCAATATTATACAATTTATAATATATATATATATATATCAATGTTTTAGATTTATTTTAATCAATGTTGATTTATTTATAATGTCGAATTTTTGAACAATCGTTTTGTTTTTTACTTCTATTGACTTAATTATCTTCATCATCGACTTATATTTAAACAGTTGACTTATGTTATAACTAGTGGATTTTTAACATAGTCGATTTCTTTAACGGTTGACTTATTTTTTTTGTCCATCGATTTATATTTGTTTTTTGTTGATTTGTTTATTTATTATTGACTTATTACATTCTACACTGATTTATTAATAAGGTCGATATTTTGAATGGTTGACTTAAGTTTAATTTTTGTCGACTTATTTATTTTTCCATCAATTATTTTAAAACGGCCGACTTTTTTTTTGTTTGACTGTTTTTATACATAGTCGACTTTTGATGATGTTGACTTGTTTGTTTTGTTTGTTGACTTATATTTTTTTTTTCCGTTAATGTGTTTTGTCTTAGTAGACTTATTTCATTTTAATTTGACTTATTAATATGATTGACATTTTGAACTGTAGACATATATTTTATTCCTGCTGATTTATGTTTTTTCTTTGTTGACTTATACTTAAAAAGTCGATTTTTTTTTGTTAATTGATTTTTTACATAGTTGATTTTTTTGAACTGTTGATTAATTTTCTAAAAGCTCACATTTTTTTATTATTTTATTAAACTTGATAATTATTGTTGGGTAAAAATAATTCATCGACTAACCAACATGTAACAGTTGTTAAATCAGGTGACTGGTGGTTTGAAAGAGCTAAAAAGTTATTGATGATATTTAACCCGTTGTTAAGAGGACCAGTTCATTCGATGGAAGGTTCTTGTTCACATAACTTCCTTTCCAGATCTCTCCATAGACGGTAAACTAAGATTCTACGAAATTCTTGTTTTGGTAAAATGTTAAGTGTGATTCTTCAAAATTTTAAATAAAAATTTATTTGACTGCCACTAATTTGATTTTATCCTTTTTTGTGTTGTTTATGTTTTATAAGTTCTCATTTTTATATCTTTTATCTGAATTTTAATTTTAGTTATTGATTAATATTATCCATAATAAACAACTTCATCATTATCTAAATTTTTCAATATCTAACTTATAAACAGTGATTTTTTTTAAAAAAAATTCTAACATAAATTAGTTTAATTATTTTGTGTGTTTATTTTTTAATGTTTAATTAATTATTAATTAAGGGCAGATTTTATTTATTTTATCTGAATTAAATCTTTTTAGTTACTGATTATTATTATTTATAATATCAATTCATCATTTTCAAATAAAAAAATTAGCAAAAGCAAAATTCCATATATTTAGTTTACACAATGTTTTTAAAATTATTTTTTTATGAATTAACTTAATTAAATTGTAATTATATTTCATAATTTGTAATTGAGGACAAAATCATCATTTAGTGCAATACATAAGATATATTTCAATGTCTTAAAAAAATTAGTATAGATTTCAAATTTCCTATTAAGTTTAAGGTATATATTCAAATTTACTTAAAAAAAAATCATTTTACATATTTTCCAGAAAAAGACAAGACGCAAGAGCATTGTATAGAACTCAAATTACCTTTTAGCTAGGGAATAAGTAAACCAAAAAAAGTGCTCTCACCTCATAATCCCATCGAATGAGAAAGCAAGCAAAATGTGCTATGACTTCCTGAATCGTCTGTGGAACAGCACAACCTTCTTTTCTTAACAACAACTGAAAGTTAATAAGCCAGATTCCAAAAACTGCAAATGCGTATGCTACTGTGTTGATATGATTGATCTCTCTTTTGAAACACCACCACCACTTTATGATCTAGTAATTGATATATATACTATATTTCTTATGATAAAGAGTAAAGAAGAATATTCTGAGAACAAATGAACCTCAACTAATTCATTGATTGTGAAGACCCTGGTCCCGGGATTTGAGTGCACCACAGTAACAAAGCAGTTTCTCTCACGCCAAGAGCGAAAAACTACGGCTGTACAATCGTCTGGATGACCAAACCCTAACAGCTAAAAAAGCAATGCGTTATACGCCCTCACATGAAGCTAAGAAGGAAATCACAAGAAAGTTAAGACGACAACAACAGAGAGAAAAATAAAGAGTAAAAGCATGTCATCTCACATTGTACAAAACTCATACGAAAGGTGTTGAGACTTGTCATTTATGACTTTTATCACAGTCATCAGAGCGTAAGAGATGGGGGCAGGCATTATGGATTCTAGCCAAGATTGAATGTTATGGTTCATCGCATTCATATGGCACCACCATATATGGTTTCCACGCACTCGAGCAAGTTGGTCAACGCGACCCTAACCAATAGATTCCCATTTTTCTTGAGAAAATCCACTTGTCGTTGGCATTTGAGTATACTCAACCACACAAAGAAGACCATCCGTCCAAAGATGACTGGGAGTAGGTGAAGTCTCCAGCAAGACGGCGGTTTCCAAAGTGGTGGCGGGGATCATATCACGACTCATCAGAGATCAAAGACGCTGCAAAGATCAAAGTGGAAAAAGAAAAAAAAGTCATATATCGTGAGATGATAATTGATATGTCGTTGTAGCGTGAGGAGACACTCATATTCTAGGGAACGATAACCAATTTCTGACTCTACAAATGAAGTAGATACATAGACAAGTTTTTGACTCGATTTTTGAGAATCTCAAACGAGGTTCTTCGAGAGAAGCAAAGTATATTTTGTAGTGCGATTAACAAAACTTCTCAAACGAGGTATATATATATATCTACTTCATTTGTACTTGTTTGAAGGAACCTCATCACGAGTTAGCAAACTAAAAATTAACGAGTACAAAAGTTTGTATATTAATTATAATGGAATACATAATTAATTCATGTATTTTCTTAAGCATCCAAAAATTAGTGCATTTTTTTGAAAATAGATAAAGAATTGGTGTATTGTTATAAATCTTTTTTTTTTTTGATTGTTTGCTTAGACTTTTCTTATTGTTTGCTTGTTTTTTTTCTCATGTTAACGTCGTGTTATTGTTTACTATAAAAAATATATATTTAAAAGGCTTCCTGCAAATTTCTAGTTTCTATATTAAAATGCTAAAACAACTTTAATTTTCATAACAAAACAAGACTCTTTACATGACTTTTGCTCATTCCAAAAATTTGATGTGTCATGAAAGAAGAGAAACTTTCTCTCTCTTTATTGTATTGATATAATATGTTATATTATATGTAATCAGTATCACTTTAAGTTTGTGAGGCATTTCACATAAGCTTTATTTTCCATGAAATTTTTGTGATAAGCTTTTTTTTAATAGAAACTTTAACAATTTAACCTTTGATGTAATAAAAATTGGCACCTTAAATTTTTAATGATTTGAGCTTTCTTATAATCCACATAGTCTTCATTCTCAACCCCTTTGATTTAGAGACATAGTAAAATTTCACAAAAACACACCAACATTTTTCTTAATATAAAGAAATTCTTCTAATTCAACTTACCCAAATCAGGCTAATCAAGTTATCCGGATTATTCTTACAAAAACAGGTTCGAATGGGTGTGGTTCAAAATACAAAAAGGCCCAAAATTTAAAAGCCCAATTAAGAAAACGAATAGCACGTGAGCAGCACAAGCGAAGCGCTTCTTCTTCTCCAGTCTCTTTCGTTAACTGGGAGAGAGAGAGTGGGAGAAGTCAAGAATAATCATGACGCATGGTTTCACTTTCAGCTATGGCGATTTCTCCTTCCTAATTTAGCGCCTACTCACTTACTAATCTTCTCTCCGGTCTCCGCGTTGCTTCTGTTTCGTCTTCAGTATCGATTCCGTTCACTGTGTAAGTCTCGAGAGCCTGATTTGAGTATTTATTCCCGCTTGATTCCAAAAAACCTTAAATTCAATCACGAGTGTTTTTGGTTGGTCCCATCTTCAATAGCTCTTGTAGTTGGAATCATAAATTATAGCCTGTTAATTTTGATTATTTCCTTTTTCAACTACCAAACGGAGAGCAGTGGATTAGGGCTTTACGGAGAATGGGGTCAGAGGGAAACATGAAGAACTCGGTTGTGACACAAGTAAGCATTGGTGGATTTGGTGAGTCCACTACTGCAAAACAACTTACAGATTACCTCGAAGATGAAGTAGGACTTGTTTGGCGATGCAGATTAAAAAACTCTTGGACTCCCCCTGGGTCTTATCCTAATTTCGAAATCGCAGACACTTCAAAAATCCCCAAAATCAATGATTACAAGAAAGTGGAGCCTCATGCGTTTGTCCATTTCGCGCTTCCTGAATCAACAGCACGTGCCATGGATGCTGCAGGGCAATGCAAGCTCATCCTTGATGGCCAGCCTTTAAAGGTCAGCTTGGGGCCTAAGAACCCATATACACTTAACCAGAGAAGAAGAACGACTACTCCATATAAGTTGACTGGTGTTTCGGTCGAGATTGGGACTTTGGTTTCCCGGGATGAGTTTCTTGTTTCTTGGAGAGCTGAAGGGGTTGATTTCCTTGTAGATCCTTTTGACAACACTTGCAAGTTTTGTTTCAGGAAGAGCACTGCGTTCTCTTTCAAGGATGCAGTGATGCATGCTGTGATAAATTGTGATTATAAGTTGGAGTTGTTGGTGAGAGACATAAGAACAGTTAGGCAGTATAAGAATTTGCATGGCTTTGTGCTTCTTTTGCAGCTGGCTTCTTCACCCCGTGTCTGGTACAGAACTGCTGATGATGATATTTACGAGACTGTTCCTTTCGATCTCTTGGATGATGATGACCCTTGGATCCGTACCACTGATTTTACACAAGTTGGGGCGATCGGTCGATGTCTTTCTTATCGAGTGCTCATATCTCCTCGGTATGAGAAGAAGTTGACAACGGCATTAGATTATCTAAGGATGCGGAGGGTGCAAGAGGAACGTGTGAGGTGGCCTCCTCGGATCCGTGATGAGCCTTGTTTTGGGGAGCCTGTGTCAGATCATTTCTTCTGCATTCATCACAAGGAAGGAATCTCCTTTGAGATCATGTTCCTAGTAAACTCGGTATTGCACAGAGGGGTTTTTAACCAGTTTCAGTTGACTGAGCGTTTCTTTGATCTTCTCAGAAACCAATCCAGAGATGTCAATATAGCCTCTCTCAAGCATCTCTGTACCTATAAAAGACCAGTTTTTGATGCGTACAAGAGGCTGAAGCTTGTTCAGGAATGGATTCAGAAAAATCCCAAGCTTTTAGGGAGTCATGAACAATCTGAGGATATCTCTGAGATCAGAAGGTTAGTGATTACCCCAACCAGAGCCCATTGCCTACCCCCAGAAGTTGAGCTCTCCAACAGGGTACTCAGGAAATACAAAGCTGTTGCGGAAAGATTTTTGCGCGTAACATTCATGGATGAAAGTATGCAGACCATAAATTCGAATGTTCTCTCTTACTTTGTCGCTCCTATTGTGAAGGATCTGACATCAAGCTCTTTCTCTCAGAAGACTTACGTTTTCAAAAGAGTGAAGAGCATATTAACCGATGGGTTTAAACTATGTGGTAGAAAATATAGTTTTCTAGCATTCTCAGCCAATCAACTGAGAGACCGCTCTGCTTGGTTCTTTGCTGAAGACGGGAAAACAAGAGTGTCAGATATAAAAACATGGATGGGGAAGTTCAAAGACAAGAATGTGGCAAAATGTGCTGCTAGGATGGGACTGTGCTTCTCCTCCACATATGCCACTGTAGATGTCATGCTTCACGAGGTTGACACCGAGCTTCCAGACATTGAGAGAAATGGGTATGTTTTCTCTGATGGAATTGGTACAATCACACCTGACCTCGCTGACGAAGTAATGGAGAAACTTAGGTTGGATGTGCACTACACCCCTTGTGCTTATCAGATACGTTACGCAGGTTTCAAAGGAGTTGTTGCTCGTTGGCCATCAAAAGGTGATGGAATCCGGCTAGCCCTTCGAGACAGTATGAAGAAGTTCAATTCCAAACATATTATCTTAGAGATCTGTTCCTGGACGAGGTTTCAACCTGGATTCTTGAACCGGCAGATTATTACTCTCCTTTCTGTACTAGGTGTTCCGGATGAAATATTCTGGGATATGCAGGAATCCATGCTCTGTAAACTGAACCGCATCCTTGATGATACCGATGTTGCATTTGAAGTTCTAACAGCATCATGTGCTGAACAGGGGAACACTGCAGCTATCATGCTAAGTGCAGGTTTCAAACCAAAAACTGAGCCACATCTACGTGGAATGCTGTCTTCAGTCAGAATTGCACAACTCTGGGGTCTCAGAGAAAAATCTCGTATTTTTGTTACTTCAGGAAGGTGGCTGATGGGTTGCCTTGACGAAGCAGGGATACTTGAACAGGGACAATGCTTTATCCAAGTCTCAAAACCGTCTTTAGAAAATTGTTTCTCCAAACATGGGTCTCGTTTTAAGGAGACAAAGACAGATCTGCAAGTAGTTAAAGGCTATGTAGCCATTGCCAAGAATCCTTGTCTTCACCCAGGGGATGTAAGGATTTTAGAAGCTGTTGATGTACCCCAGCTGCATCACATGTATGACTGCCTTATTTTCCCTCAGAAAGGTGATAGGCCCCATACAAACGAAGCTTCTGGCAGTGATCTTGACGGGGACCTGTACTTTGTGGCTTGGGATCAGAAACTCATCCCTCCCAGCAAAAAAAGCTTTCCGGCCATGCATTATGATGCAGCTGAAGAGAAGAGTTTAGGCCGTGCTGTCAACCACCAGGTCAATATCTACTTCCCACTTTTATTCCGTTTAAGCTGAAATGATGACGCTTGAGATAAGATGGATAGGTGATTCCAGTATAACTCTCTGATTTTTCTGAAAGTGCTGGATTGTTTGTTTTTGGATGCTTGTAGTGATTATTTGTGCTTGCTTCTGAGTTCATGGATTGGATGGTATGGGTTATTAACAGCATACTGTGTCCATCCTGCAGGAGCTAAGATGATGACATATAAGAAAATTTCGTCACATATTGTTGATTCTGATTTAATTTTTCGGCATGCCTAACTGTGACTGTTTAGCTATTATCAAGTGCAGTATCATGATGCTAGCGTCTGTCAATTCTTTGTTTAATTTCTTTTCTTGTAACCTGCAAAACAAGTCTTGGCTAATTCTTTTGTTACAGGATATAATAGATTTCTTTGCAAGAAACATGGCAAATGAGCATTTGGGTACAATTTGCAATGCACACGTCGTTCATGCTGATAGAAGTGAGTATGGAGCCATGGACGAAGAATGTATGCTACTGGCAGAATTAGCTGCCACTGCAGTTGATTTCCCGAAGACAGGGAAAATTGTGTCAATGCCCTTCCACCTAAAACCAAAACTCTACCCAGATTTCATGGGGAAAGAAGACTACCAAACTTACAAGTCGAACAAAATCTTGGGTCGGCTTTACAGAAGGGTAAAGGAAGTGTATGATGAAGATGCAGAAGCTTCCTCAGAAGAAATCCCAGACCCAAGTGACATCCCTTATGACACTGATCTTGAAATACCTGGATTCGCAGATCTGATCCCCGAGGCATGGGGTCACAAATGTTCTTACGACGGGCAGCTCATTGGTCTTCTTGGGCAATACAAGGTTCAGAAAGAGGAAGAGATTGTGACGGGCCATATCTGGTCGATGCCGAAATACGCTAGTAAGAAACAAGGGGAATTGAAAGAAAGATTGAAGCATTCTTATAACTCCCTCAAAAAGGAGTTCAGAAAAGTATTCGAGGGAACAATCCCGGACCAGGAAAATCTCAGCGATGAGGAAAAAAACATCTTGTATGAGAAAAAGGCTTCAGCTTGGTATCATGTCACTTACCATCCCGAGTGGGTGAAGAAGTCTTTAGAGCTGCAAGATCCAGATGAGTCGTCTAGTCATGCGGTGATGCTGAGTTTTGCTTGGATTGCAGCTGATTATCTTGCAAGAATCAAAATCCGGTCACGGGAAATGGGAAATATCGACTCAGCCAAGCCTGTTGATTCTTTGGCCAAGTTTCTTGCTCAACGTCTCTAAAAGGTAATGTTCGAAGCCGTAAGGCCACTCTGCCATGTATCTGTGGAAATTCACAGATACTCCAATATATGTAAGCTAGTTTTGAATGTGCTATTCTGGAAACTTTGTGTGTGATGAATTCAGGATTTAAACAGCTCAACTGTTTGCCGTTGTTTGTCGTTATGTATTTTACTAAACTTTCGTTTCAATTTTATTACATGGGTTGATAATACTAGTTATCAATACATTATTATTAGTTTCTGAATATAGCAACTTTACATTCTATATAACATGAAGGCAGAGTTCTGCATTTTTCAAGAAATGTAGAATCGCTTTATGAATAGCAACTCTGGCTTCATGTTACAGAGGCTGTCCACTGATCCACCTTTGGAACATGATATAACTCTCCTCTGGTTTATACTCTGGTGTGTGTCCTCCTCCCTAATCAAAGCCCACAAATCAATTAAGAAATATAATGTCTAAACATTGAGTAAATATTCAGTAGAGGGAAAAAGACTTGCTTTGATTGTAGCAAATGTCATCTTATTGGCATAAGTCCTCGTGTATCTACAACAAAGAAAACGCGAGTCTAATGAATGAGCTCAAACAAACAGTAGATTGAGTTCATCCTATATAAATAAATACACAAATGGTAGCAATACCCCGCGATCTGATCGCCTATCATCCAAGGTCTCCAGTCATCAATGATAGAATAATTAAGAGACCTAATCCAAGCTTGCGTTCCAAGGAAAGGCACCATCATGTCGTGGTCACCACTGTCCACCCAAAAAAAACCACAAAAAAGTCTTGAACCCTGAAGCACTCTTTCAAAAGGAAGAGGTTATTATAATTAAAAATCTGACCTGAAGATGAGAGAAGGATAGCCATCGATGCTATTATTCATATGGTACGGTACACTGCTTTTAATGTCATGAGTGTATGGTATCCCCCAATTACAGCGCACCCATTCCCCTATACTCCCCTGCAATATCATAGATCCTCCTAAAGAGTTTGACACTTTGTTACCAATAACCTGAATATATTGACATTTTTCATGTATAATACCTTATTGACATGAAGAGCTCCACGCACATTCTCGTCATTGGCCCAGTAGGTTGTTAACAAAGACCGATACGCCTGTAAACGCAACCTTGTTAAATACTTTTTTTTTCTTAGTGGTTTAAAGAAGACAAGATGGATTACTTACATAGCAATCAAGAGATGTCTCTTCACAGTTTGGCGTTAGTATAAGTGGTTGGTTTATTCTGTCAATGCACTATAAATAACCACAAAATTCTGAATATTAAAGATGAGTTTTACCAGGTAGACATAACATAACTACATCAATTAAATTTTCCAAAGAGTGTGTGAGTACCTTTTCATATTCTTCCACGAGTTTCAAGCATTCTGTGTTACGTGGATCAACATTTATATATTCTCCTTTGCATATTCTCTTCACTGACTGCAAGAAAAGAAGAGTTTTGAACTGCTTGTAATCAACTTTCATTGTGGGGATGGATAAGAAACAAAAAAAAGCATGTCAGGTTTCATATATACCTCATAGAGTTCATCTGAGATCAGTGCCATTCCATGAGCATATGGGATACGATGGTTTTTATCCACTTCACTTTCTGTGCACGGGTTTCCAAGAACATAGCCCTGTTTTTGTCAGTGTACCAAGGACGACAGCTATCAAATTTTTAACGCTCCATAAAGTATATTATATAGTAGAAGCAAAATACAAACGAACCTGAAGATTTATTGGAGGTTTGCAACATAAATAATTTCCTGCATCAAAGTGCTTATACTTTGATAAAGAAACGAGCTAGATTCAAAGAAAAGGGCTTGGAGGTTGATATGCAAAAATAAGATGGCTCATACTTTTTGAGACTTCTTGAACGATTGCCGGGATGACCATACCGGAATAAGAATCTCCACTGACATAGAAAGGGTTGGAGAGAAACTCTTGATGCTTACCTAGCCACTGCACAACTACCAAAAACTAAATTATTACTTCTAAAGGTTCTATGCATAAAGAAGATATGTTTCTCAAGAAATTAACATTTGTGTTAGTCTTTTGACCTTGTAAAGAAACTCATGGATCCTCTTGGCTTCTCCTGAATCACTGGGTTTATTAACAAGTTGAGTTCTTGAGTAGGAGAAGCCAGTTCCAACGGGCTGATCCAAATATATTATACTCGAAACCTGAGAAAAAAAAGGATGCACAACTTCAACGACCAAAGCATTTTACCATTGGGTTTTGAGTTCGTAATATGAGTACGTACAAACAAATTGTACTACCTTAGTCCATGAATATGTTGTAGAGACCAAAGAAGGAAGAGTTCCATTGTAAACCTCACGCTTTACAGTCACAGGCCCTGATTCCAACATGAGGATGAAGCTTAAAGGAAACCAATCTGAACTCTAGTACTTACTTGTGAGAAAAGATTGGACCACAAACTGGAACAGCTGATTTTGTTCTTCGACCTTTTGTGATATTTCAAGGCTTAAGTTAAGGGTGTGTTTTGTAACTTTGTCTAATCTAAAAAGTAAAAACGTATGAAAGGTGGCATCTTTCGCGGTTTGAAAAAGCATACGAGATCCACTGTTGTCTACGTAAAACAAAACAGAGAGGATGTGGATGTGTGCTATTTACACGTCGTTTTGTCTGACTCTCTATGTGATCTTATCATTTCATATGGTTCTGTTTTAACACATGTGTTTATTATACTGTATCAAAAAAGAATAAGATGAGTAGAAAGAATGAAGGTTGAAGGTTGAAGATATAATAACCATTCTCATAAAGAAGACCAGAGATAGAAGAGCAGCCAGGTCCTCCACTTAACCAGAGAAGAAGAGGAACTTCTTCTGGATTCCTCTCAGATTTGATGAAATAATAAAACAGTTGCACTTCCTCTTCCTCACCGACACCAATATACCTTTTTTCATACACACACACTATTAGAGTAATCTCCAAACACTAAGATTTTATATTATTAATCACGCGAGGAAGAAGAAAAGAACAAACCCGGTTTCGAGCTCAAAGGGAAGAGGACCATCAAAACCAGGAAGAAACTTAACGATAGATGCAGAATCAGTAGGCTGACTGTAGAAAAAGATAAGGAGAGTAAGAAGAAGAAGCAGAACAGAGGAGGAAACGTAGTCGTTAGCCATTCGTTTTTTTATTTATAATAATGCCTTGAAGGACAAAATTATTGAACCTTTATAGTAGTAATCAAAACAACAAAATAACTAAAAGGCCCCTAACATTAGAATTAAGAATTGTCTAAATTAAACACATTTTCCTATGAAGAAAAAAAAGATTGCGTACCGTGTATCACTTTTGTCCTTCTGATCAGTGGTCTCTCTTGGTTTCATAATCCGTACGTCTTCCGACTCTAGGACAACATTATCAATTAGTATAGAATAATATTTGGTTGTTGTTAGTTATTGAGCTTTTTTAGGTGAAGATATTGATTTTGAAATAGAGAGACAACGCAAAAAAAAAAAAAAAAAGGGTATTTAGCGGAAGAAGACCGAAGAGGTTGTTGTTGTTTATAAGAGCATGCCCATTGGTCAAGAGTGTATATAAGGAAAGGTGACGTGTGAGAGTTGTGAGCTTGTAAACATATGGAGTATAGACCGTTAAAATTGATGAAGTGTCCCAAACATCAACATGTAAGTGTAACTTTTGACTTTTTTACCCTACTTTTTTTTTTACTAATTTACTGCAAGATAACATATAGATGTAAAATTTATAAAATGTAATTTCTTTATAAGATTAGGAATATTATATCAAATGAATATTGAACTTTTTTTTTTTTGTCAATTGGGGTTTTATTAATCAGGCCAAACATAATACAACGGCCAAATAAACGAAAACATAGACCGAAACTTTTGATAGGAAACAAATAAATAATTATCTAAATTGATATATTTTACTCATTCCGGAACTTATCTGCATTTTATATTAATCAGTGATTACGATCAATCAACTAGACTTATGTTTTTTCATTTCTCATTTAGATAACTACAGATATTATAGGGCTTTCCTATAGATCATTAAAAGGCCCATTAAGAAGCTAAACTTTGACATTTTATTAACACTTATTAGCTGCAGCTTCACTTTTTTTTTTCTTCACCAGTCTCTCTCTCTTCCTCGTTTTTTGTTTGGTGAGAAAACGATGGCCGATGGATTTGGATATGGAGGTTCCTCTGGAGTACCGTACCCGTTTTGGCTCTCTTCTTCCCCGTCTCCACATCCTCCTCCAGCTTCTACGCCGCCGTTTCTGACAAGAACTCCGGTTAATGATACCTATGATCCAACCCCACAATTGTTTGATCCGATGATTTATCATGGCTCTTATCAACGATCGCCTGCTGATTGGTCGAATAGCCCAACGTATCGTGAAAATTCTCGCTCTCAGACTCCTTCGTCATCGTTTTACGCTGACACTAGTACTCGACCTGGTATGATTCGAAATCCCCCCCCCCCCCCCTTTTTTTTTTTTGAAGACTAATTTGGGGTTTAACTGTACTGTGATGGTTTCCAAAACTGTAGATTTGATAAGACTTCGTTTGTGGTTTGATCTTTTCTTGATAGCTAAGTTCGATTTTAGAATCTTCACTCGTCATGTTTGGGATATGATAATGATCTTGTAGTGTACTGAATTGAATGGAGCATGAGTAGTTAAAGTGTGTATTGTAATTTTGCAGGAAATTATGGTACCAGGGTTGAAGATTCTTCTTATAAAGACATGTTATCAGCGAGTGGATTTTACTCTTCTAGGGAATCAACATCTGATTTTGTGTCACATCCCACTGAGAGGCAACGTTTGAACTTGTTGCCTAGCTATAATAACTCAGCTACGTTAGTTCCTGTGTCTTCTTATGCAGATATGCTAATCCGAATTCCTCATCAGGAGCCATTCTTTACTCCTATCACGTCTTCTGGTGTTTACGCTTCTAGTGATGAGAACCGTCCTGGATCTTACTTTCCTGGCTCAGATAGAAGACCTGAAACTATGAATCTTGTCCCTGGTTTTCGTGTGGAGCCTAACGGGTTTGTTACAGATTGTAATTCGTCTTTGTCAATGTCGAATTTGAAAACACAAGCTGTCTTTGATGGAAGTCAGACAGGTATTCATGTAGGAGATGGGAGATCGTTCCCGAGCAACAGTGATGTTTGTAGTCATGCGCCTGAGGATATCACAGGAGCTCAGTCCAGCTTGCGTGGTTCTTCGATTGAACCGGTTAACTTTGATGTTTTGCTTGGATATGGTGAAGCTACTGGTCATGTTAAGCCTTTGCCCGATAATCTTGATATAGTTGGCTCGCAAGGTTTGGGAAGTCCGCGATCTTCCCACACGATACTATCTAATATCAATTCCTCGATGTCACTGATTAAGGATAAAGTGGAAGGTAGTGGTGTCTCCTCTCTTTATCAGAGGCCTTATACTTTGGTTGCTGACGGTGAGAATGGTGTTTCTGAGAGCTCCTTGAAGAATGCAATTGAAGATTTAAATTGTGACGAGTCTCGTTCTTGGAGCCACTTCGTGGTGTCTTCTGAGGGACCTTCAGCTCCCACGATGTTTTCTATGGGAAGTGAGTCACGTGGTGCAATGAAAGCGGATAGTGAGAATGCTCAATCAGCTGTCAACTATAAACCCCCTTTCGAATGTAGTACTAATCAACCTAGTGAAGCTGTTCCAGCCGACCAAAAGTCTTGTAAGCTCCAGGAACAAACATTTGATATAATGAGTAGAGATAAGAAGACCAGGTTGTTGACAGATCTAGGTCTCGATTTGAGTAGTAGATCTATTGCAGATGATGTCTCAACTGGCCGATCACCTGAAAGGCACTTATGCGATCGAGAAGATTTCCCATCTCCGACGTCTTCTCCAAGAGTTTCTTCCGTGGTTAATGCCATGCATAGTCTGTCAGAAGTGCTTGTTTATGAATGCTTTAACAATGGAAGCTGGCTGAAGCTGGAGCAACTTGAGAACCTTGAGAAAGTAGTAGATAATCTCACTAAGTGCTTGAAGAAAATTACTGATAATAAGCCAACCGCAGGGGAAGCGTCATTTCCAAATCAAGCTGCGCATGTTACCTGTCCCAACGTGGTTGACATTCCTGAGGTATGCTACAGTTTGACCCCGGCATTTTCTGATTGCACAGCTAGAAGTTAAGAAAAAAACAATATGCATACTCTATGAAACAATAATGTATTTATGATCTAGAGCACCACTTGTGATAACTAGAATATTCACATGAGCGTAAAGTCTTCATTTGTGCCATGTTCCCGACCTATTTCGTTTTTCTTAAAATGAAACGCATTGCTTGTTCTTGTTTTCTGTTGGTTGTTCAACGGTGTCCTTGTTCAGGCTGCAAAGGGAGTTGTTAAAGGCTTTCAAGGGTTTAGTTTCAAGCCACTAGACAGCCTAGGCGTCAAAGAACCGGTGGATAAGAATGAGATGACCCAGGTATCTTACCTACATAGTATTTGTGTGCATCTGCATCATTTGTAAATTCTTGCCTACTGAATCTTAACTTTGCAGAGTATTAAGAACATACTTGCTTCCAACTTTCCTGATGGTGAAGAAAACCACCCACAAACTCTCTTGTACAAGAATCTCTGGCTCGAAACTGAAGCTGTCTTATGTTCCACAACTTGCATGGCTCGGTATCATCGGATCAAGAACGAGATTGGTAATCTTAAATTTAACGATAAAGGTATGTAACTTTCAAACTGTCTCATCTGTCTGATATTATTTGTGACTAGCATTGCAAGTGCATTTTCTCCATAATCGATGCTACTGCTATGCTAGTATGCTTAATTTGCTTATAACAGATCCACATGCAGTTAAACACTAAAAGTGACAGTAGAGGTGATTAGGATGCTGTTTCTCTCGTGTCCTTCACGAAAATATGTAAATCATCTGTAGATCAGTTTTGTATCTATCTCTGAGATTGGCAGGCGGTAGTTTTATGGATCGGATTTAACCCGGTTATAGGTTAACTTTGTCGTACCAAATTTAAACCTGGGCTAAAGGGTTGTTTAGTCATGCTTAGGATATAGGATTATAAATGCTTACCTTGCGCATCATTTTGGGAATAACTTTCAAATGTATTTGTTTTACCTATGTTTTAACCATTTATGTTCTTGCTTTTGATCCCAGAGATCTCTGCAGATGCAGGAACCTTTATGCAGGAACCTTCTCTTAACCCCCAGAAATCGGTTCCCATCATGAACGCTGCAAATGCAGAGCAGGAGACAACTGAATCGATCATCGAACATGGAAGCAATTGTGGGAAAAATGTAGTAACAATGAGTCATGATGCCCCACAAAGCTCTAGATTCAACTCAGACCCTGTGGATGCGGTATTATCGCTTATCTCCAGAAGCTTTGCGGGTGGTTTAGAACACACCATTCATGGAAACATAAGGCCTGATGATGCTGCAGCCTCTGGGAAGATACCGGATGCGATACAGCAGACATCGCCTGCATCTACTACAGAGAACAAACATAATGATGTTATAGACCGATTTCAGATTCTGAAGCAGCAGGAAACAGAGCGCAAACTCAAGTCTCAGAAGTTCCCAGATTCAGACATTGATGTTATGGACCGGTTTCAGATTCTTAACCAGCAGGAAACAAATCGCAAACTCAAGACTCAAAACTCCCCAGAGACAATAATGGGTGACCAGGAGGAGAATCCAGAAGCTCCGGAGATGGCTAATATTGGCAGAAGCAGTCATGTGGGTGACGTTATGAATAGATTCCAGATACTGAAACGCCGGGAAGCTGAACAAGTGCAGAAATCTCTCAACAGCTTAGATATGGATCCAGATTCAGAGAGTGACCAGCAACGAGTGCGTGATCGTCTCTGGTCAGCTTCGATGTTAACAGTACCTGCAAATTCTCAGATAGAGACATGCGGCGTTGATACAGAACCATCTACATCCGGAAAAGGCTACGAGAGTCCGGCCTCGGACTGGGAACATGTCCTCAAGGATGATTGAGTAGTGGAACTTCCTTGGATAAGAAGTTTCGATCCTTCAATGAATCTTGTTTGTATAAATAAAAAGGATTTGTAGAATAATAACATGAACGCCATTATGAAAACGTCTGTTGTGTATGATAAGGGAAGAAGAAACTGCGTGGTGTGGTATTGATAATTTTAAATGGATAGTCTAGTTTTCATTTTTTTGTTTCTTTACATCGTTTTCAATTTCAATTCTTTTTATCCTCTACAAAGAGACATTTTATTTTGAAACCCACTCAGATTGACAGACATCGTACATGATAATGATAATAATAAGGTAATAATAAGGAAAATCATACTTTAAACTTTCAAATTGTCATTGAAATTGAATAGCACTTTTAAATCTAGAAATATTTTCACTAACACTTAAACTTTAAAACTAACTTTTCTATTTGTACCGCTATGAAAGATGATAGAATAATAATATCCGTCAACGTTAAATAGTTAAACTATGTTGGTTTGATTTAAATACTTATTTAATTAATTTAATTTAATTTAATTATTTATGATGATTGATAGAAAAGTTAAAAATACATCAAAGCAAAAAAAAAGTGAAGAATCAGAGGTAAGGTTAAAACATTTGACAAATGTAAAATTGAAGACGACAATATATTTAGAAGATTCATTGGTTTCCAGTGAGAAGTCAATCTATTTGAATCAGAATCCAGTGGAGATGCATTTATTAAAAGGATTAATAATGTGAAGAGTAACGTTGTAAAATTTTTGTCTACAATGAAGATGAACGCAAATTTATTTTCTGTCCTTTTATTTATTTATAAAAAATAAAACTAATTAAAATTTAAATTAAACCAACATAGTTTAACTATTTCGCGTTGACGGATATTATTATTCCATTCTTTTTTATGGCGGTACAAAAATGAAAGTTAGTTTTAAGGTTTAAAGTGTTAGTAAAATCATTTTAAAGGTTAAAAATGTTAGTGAAATTCTCTCGAGGTTTAAAGAGCTATCAGTAACACTTTGAAAGTTTAAAACGTGATTTTTCGATAATAATATACACACTTAACAGTTGTAACTTATGTTCTTTTCACAAAAAGCGTCGTTTTAACATTTTCACACATAATAAAAAATATATATAAATATATCTTGTGCCCTTCTATATTACACTTTATCTAATTTTCTTTGCATTAATAAACTGAAATAATATATATGGTTATATTTGATTTTCCGTTAGTAAATTGTGTGTAAAATTACAAAGTGACACTTTTTATGAAGAAAAAAAATATATGTATCTTAACACTCTTCATGAAATGGAGGAGTATAATTTTTGAAATATACATAGTTTTGTTACTTAGTTACTACATACAACTGTAGTTAGTTATTCTAGAAATTAAATAACCCAGAAAACAATTTAATTTATTTAGTATTTTTATAGTATAATAACAATAATGTCAGGATTATGAATTTTTATAAATTTATGGTTAACCTAATTCTTAGTCTAGGAAAGGTAAAAGGAAATAAATCTTTCTTTCCTTTTTTTTTCTTGAGAAAGAACAGTAAATGAATATTTTAAATCTAGGAAAGTAAATATACTTTTAATTTGCAAAGAGAGACACGAGAAGTAACCAAGGTCTAGGGTTAAGTTTTGAAGTATGGCAGAAGCCGAACGTCCTCGGAAAATTCAGAAGAGAGTTTGTGAAGACAGAATCAGTTCGTTGTGTGACGATTTGCTCATACAGATATTATTGCTTGTTCCGACCAAAGATGCCGTGGCCACATCGTTTTTGTCTAAAAGATGGCGATTTGTCTGGACGATGTTGCCTAGACTTGACTACAAAGAAACCAATGACAGTGACGCCGGAAGCAAGAGCGTTTGGTGGTTCCTTGACGAATCAATGCGACAACACAAGGCACCTTTATTAGAACGTTTGTCGATTCAACTCGGTCCACAATGTCCTGTTGATGTTAATGTTGTAAAGTGGGTTGCAAAAGCACTTGATCGTCCCGTGCGTCGGCTAGATTTCCAGCTCCTCTGGAATAGCGAGCCGACCAGAATGCCTCAGAGCCTTTACACGTGCAAAAACCTTGCGAGACTGAGTCTTTCCAGCAAGATTCTGGTGGACGTTCCTTCTCCGGTTTCTCTCCCATCACTTACACATCTTAATCTCCATCATGTTGTGTACAAAGACGAAGACTCTCAAGTTAGGCTTTTATCAAGTTGTCCGGTTCTCAAGTGTCTTAGAGTGACTCGACCTCGTGATGTGGATGATAATGTGCGAAAGTTTAGCGTGAAAGTGCCTTCTTTACTGAGATTATCGTATATGCATCCAATATTTCAAGGAGAAGATTACACGGAAGATGATACTGCAAGGTCTCTGGTTATAGACACCCCGGCTTTAGTATATTTAGAGATCATTGACTCGATGGGAGACTCTTGCTCGATTGAGTATATGCCTCTTCTTGTTAAAGCATCTATTGATGTTCACTTCAACCCTGATGCCAACTTTCTGAGATATCTTTCGGGGATCAAGTGTCTGGTTTTAGTTCCGGACAAAAGAGTGGTGGTTCCGTGGTATAACACCGGCGCCGTTAAGTACTCTCGACTTATAGAGTGTAATATAAGACTATTCAGCACAAACTTGTGTGAATCACTTGTGGTTTTGCTCTCTAATTGTCCTAAACTAAAAGTTCTTATGATCAACTGTAAATATGAGACGGACAACGTCCCAATTTGATGGACCAAACCGGGTTCTGTTCCCACATGTTTGTCGTCTCATCTCGAGATCTTTCAATGGATAAGATATGCAGGAAGAGAAGACGAGAAAGAACTCATAAGGTTCATTGTAGTAAACTCCAAGTATTTGAAGACGGCCAGAGTCTCGCTGAGATCAACCTGCAGTGCTGAAGAGAAACATAATATGATTGAGGAGTTAAAATCCATGCATAGAGTCTCAACGTCGTATGTGCCTCTCTTCTCTGCTTGAATGTGTTATTTAGTCGTTTGTAATGTATAATGATGACCAATAATATATATGTAACTTCATCTATTTGCTAGAATATATATATATTTTCTTGCTTAACTTCTAAGATTGGTTAGGATTTTGTTTTTCTATTCTGTTATTTTGATGAGAAGTTTATTAATAAGAGCCATTAGTTTTGTAAAACACTTTGAGAGATCGACTATCTCCCACAGAAGATTCTCATGGACGTTCCTCGTCAAGTCTCTCTTCCATTACTCACAGAACTTGATCTCCTCTTTGTCAAAGACGAAGATTATCATTTTTAGGGCTTTTTTATCAAGTTGCCTTGTTCTCAAGCATCTTAAAGGTGATTGGAAATAGATGTGTGGATGGTAAAATGTGAGAAAGTTTAGTGTGAGTGCCTTCATTATTGAGAGTAGAGTACAATGCAGATATGATATTTCAAGAAAAAGATGCCGATAGTGATAGTGATTCATGCCCATCTTGTATTAGTGATTCATACTGAAAGAGTGCCTTTTTTTTATTATATTTTGACATATTTAATACGTTGGGACACTTTTTGTTGAGTACATGCCCATTTTGCTACAGCAGTTATTGATGTTGAGTTCTATCCTTATGAAAAATTTCTGAGGTCATGTAATTTACGTTTATCTCCGGTCAATACAATAGTTCCATGGTGTTACGCCGTTATTAACTACTCTCGACTTGTTGAGTGTATGGTACATCTATCTGGCCAAGACTTGTGTGAATCACTTTTGTTTGGTTTTGCTGTCTACTTTTTCTAAGCTAATAGTCTGCGAATCATGGTCCAATTTAACCGAGTTCTGTTCCAAGATGCTTGTGGCCTCCTTTCAAGATCTTTGAGTGGGGCGGATAAGCAGGAAGAGATAATGAGAAAGAATTCATAAGATACATTCTAGAAAACTCCCAAGTGTTTTTAAAACAGTGGGAATCTCGCCGAATTCAACATGCAGTGAAGAGAACAAGAAGATGATTGAGGAGTTAGATTTCATGCACAGGGTTCCAACGTATGTGACTTACCCCTCTGCTCTAAATGTTATTTAGACATATTTAGTATGAACTTTGTCTAGTTGTTAGAAGATATGTTTCTAAATCCTAAAATTTGCAAGTTTCTCAAACTTTGACTGCAATAAGCATCATAACAAACAGATGCGATTAGATACCGCAAAGGACAACAATGATCCGATTTTTCTGACAACTCCAAATGTATTTGAAAACAATCTGCAAGTGAGTTGAGGCAGAGAGACTCATTATCTCTCTCAACTCTTAAGTAGTGAGTTCCATTATTGCACTTACAATGTCTCCATCATGACCCTTGAGTGCCTTAACAGCTTTGCTGCGCGAAACCCCAGCCTGAGTCATGACCAAGTCAATGTCACGATCCTCCACACCGGTCTCATCGATTTCCTCTTCATCTTCTTCCACCTGTGCTTCTGCTGCGGCTGTCGATGCCTCTGCTCTCTGAGATGTGGCTCCCATTTCAGGCATCCTGAACTGCTGAGCTGCTTGCGTTTGAAGCTGAGAGCTCAAGTCCTCGATCTTGGCCTCACCGAATATAACATAGGTTTCTGAATGCGGGCTTTTGAAGACATCAGGTTTTGAGATGAAGAACAGTACCTGGCAACATCAATGTTAGTATATCATTAGAATCTTACGAGCGGTGAGAAAAACAGAGTTCAGGTTTTAAGTTTTACGTTTTTGGTTCTTTTGATGGTTACTCTGCTAACACCGGTGACTGGTTTCATACCGAGCTTCAACATCGCCTTCCTACTCTTCTTTTCACTTCTACTCTGCTTTGAACTTCCACTTACACCTACAATAACCAAACCTCATTCAATTTCAAGAACAATGATTCACTAACATATAAACATACTGGGATCTATCAATCTATCAAATGATTCATCTCCCAAACCTAAATATGTTAACAAAACTACTTCACATATAAAATCCCTAAAAAAACACAATTCACCATTTCTTTAACTAGTATCAAGAAACTTATTAGAGAGGTGAGACAAAATTTTGAAATGCACAAAATGGTTAAAAACGAGGGAAGAGTCACCTTGAGCGTCGCCGTCGTCATCATCATCATCGTCGTCGTCTTCGTCATCTTTAACATCTTCTACAATGGGTTCATCAGTCTGTGAAAAAGAATCCGCGAGCGTGAGACAAATACGCGTTAAATCGTCTAAGGAAGTGTTTTTTTTTAACTCACCTGAAGCTTCTTCTCGAGCTCTTCAGCAATGGTAGCAGTAGCAGCCGGTGGTTGCTCAGGTTGTCCATCGGCGGATTCAGTGACTACAGCAGCAGGAGGAGGAGACATGACCTTTCAAGAGATTTTAGGGTTCCGATTCGATTTCGCGTCAGCCAAATTGGATAAGGATCGGATTCGGTGCGGTGGTGAGGAGTGGTGACGAGTGACGACGACTCGGGGTTGTGTTGTTTTTGTCGTTGCACATTTGGGGCTTCTGTTGGGCTTTTATAGGCCCATTAAGAGGAAAAAGAGAGCCTGAACTACGTGGATACTCTTGTAGTCGACAAATACTGGGGGAATGTTTGATAATTTCATTATTTCTTTACAAATTCTACTTTTAAGTTTTTGGTTAACGTCTATAATTATCACTATTACCAAATCGTAATACAAAAATAATTCTCGATTGAATTACAAACTCATTATAATTATGTACAACACACCTAAATTGTGAAAGCTTTTGTAGACAAATTTCTCGATGTATAATATGCTTTTCAAAATTCCCATACCCTTTCTATAACACAAATTTTAAATTTAATCTTCTAATTCCATACATAGTGCAAACCCATCATCGAATTTAAAACATTTATGAACGAAGGATAACTTAAAATTTAACCTTTTACCAAAAAAAAAAGAAAAAATACAAAGATAAAAAGGAAAAAAATGTGCGGCTATTATGGTTTGCAATATATGAGGCTTTTCTCAAAGTTCACTTATTAATATAGAACATTTAAGGAAAAATTGCAAAAAGAATCCTCCGACTCGCAAATATCATGTTATTTTGGTAATTCGACCACTATCATGTAAATCTATAACCCGATTCACTTCCTCTTTTACATTGCAACCAAGGAACATACAATTCCCATATGTATTGGAGTCTGACTTAGGGTTTTGGTGATTCAAGTTAGGTTCTCTACTTGTGTAATTGGCCATTTCACATTTTGACTATCAACAGTAATTTTGCTCGAAAAACAAAAAAAAAAAATTGCAAGGAAATAATAAGGGGGTTTAGAAAGTAAAAATTTCAAGTTGTGTGTGTATTTGTCCAAAAATAAAAAAGGTTGTGTTTGTATATGGGCCATAACATCCTCAGTGCTAACTTTTCTCTAAGCCAAAAATGGTATTTCACGTGCCCAATTTAAAATATAATAACCAACCCTCCCAAAACCCAAACCCAAACTCTAACCCTATCGAAATAAAAGGAGAGCACGCACAAACCCAAAACTTTCCGCTTTACGCAGAAGAGCATTTGGGTTAAAGGTTAGGTCATTGTTTCTCTTCTGAATTTCTGTACAAGCTTTGTTATTCTGTTTCATCTGAAGTTCAGATTATGAATCGATGCGCTCTGTTGGTGTGTTTGTAGATCCATCGTGGCCGTGGGACGCGAGATAGCTACAAATGGCCACCGGTGAGCTCACATGCACTTACTGTAGAACAAAGAGAATAAAGTGAATATTTGCGTGTGTTATTTCGACGGCATTACATTCGTTTATATACATGACACAATATCTTGGCAAACCCTATACAAGACTTGTCGGCCAAGCTAATAACATAAGACATTAACCGAGACCCATAAACAGCCCAATACTCCCCCTCAAGTTGGAGGTCGGAGTGTAACGATGCCCAACTTGGACATTAGAAGACTAAACTGTTGAAAACCGAGAGCTTTGGTTAGGATATCAGCCAGCTGATCCTCGGAGCGTACATGAGCTGTCGAAATGACCCCATCTTGAATAGCATCACAAACGAAATGACAATCCCGTTCGATGTGCTTTGTGCATTCATGGAAAACAGGATTGGCGGTAATGTGTAACGCGGCTTTATTGTCACAAAACAACCACGTTGCAGCTTGTTGAGGAAAACCAAGATCTTTAAGCAACCCGCGCAGCCAAATAACCTCCTTCAATGCATCAGCCATAGAACGGTATTCAGCTTCCGCCGAAGACCGTGAAACCGCCTTCTGCTTCTGAGTTTTCCAAGAGATGGGGCAACCACCAAGAAACATAAAATATGCACTAAGCGACAAACGAGTTAAAGGACAAGTGGCCAGTCCGCATCACAATACGCCGTGAGAGTCAGCTCCGTATCAGATCGCAATAAAATACCATGACCAACCGATCCTTTGAGATAACGAACGACATGTAACGCAGCATCCCAATGTGCTTCACGTGGAGCTTTCATAAACTGGGACAAAATATGAATAGGATAGGTGAGCTCCGGACGTGTTACTTTTAAATAAATGAGACGACCAACCAGTTGCCGGTAACGAGCAGGTTCAGGAAGTATGGGACTGGTGTCGATAGCAAGCTGGTGATTTTGAACCATAGGGATCTTTGATGGGTTGGAGCCTTGAAGCCCACACTCATAAGCAATATCCAGTAAATACTTCCTTTGAGATAGAAAAATTCCCTCCGTACTACGAGCAACCTCAATACCAAGGAAATACTTAAGCTTCCCTAGATCCTTCATATGAAAACAACTGCTTAAATATGCTTTGAACTCGGTCAGAGACGGAAGACGATTGCTGCATATAATGAGATCATCGACATAAACAAGAACACGTAACTCGACTGCTCCTTTTGTTAACGTAAACAGAAAATAATCCGAATAGGATTCTTCAAAACTAAACTCCACCAAAGCGTTCGCCAACTTCGCAAACCAACATCTTGGTGCTTGCTTAAGTCCATACAAGGACTTATGTAAACGGCATACTTTATTTGGATACTTGTGACGAAAACCCTTAGGTAACTGCATATAAACTTCTTCCTCAAGATCTCCATGAAGGAAAGCATTGTGAACATCCATCTGATGTACTTCCCATCCTTTAGAGGAGATAATTTGGAGTAGACCACGAACTGTGGACATTTTAGCAACCGGCGCAAATGTTTCCTCAAAATCTCGTCCCTCAACTTGTCGATTTCCAAGAACTACCAACCGAGCTTTATACCGCTCAATAGACCCGTCCACATGAAACTTGATCTTATACACCCATTTATTTCCAAGAGCTTTCTTTCCTGGAGGTAAATCAACAATGCTCATTGTCTTGTTGACTTCCAAAGCATCAACTTCACAAGACATTGCATTGTTCCATTGTTCATCTTGGACAACATCGTGAAAAGATGTAGGTTCAATACCCGTTGTTACGACTGCGAGGAAAACACGATGTGGAGGAGAAAATAAACCATCAGCGATATAATGAGTGAGGGGATACTTTGTGGTACCAGGACCGTAGACAAGGACTCGAAGACAATTGGAGCGGGGTGAGCGTGATGGGTATTGTCTGCAACACAAGCAGCGTATGTGACATAACCAGGGAGCCGTGTCGAGGGAAGCTTCTCTCGTTTGCCCCGTCCTAAAACTGCGTGTTCATGAAGAGGAGAGTCAACATTGACAACAATAGTAACGTCATCACCATTTGGACTAGCAACTAGTACATCGGGGACAAGAGGAACGACAGTTTCGTCGGGTGGTGAATGTATGACGGTAGAGTCAGCACTTGGCAAATTTGTATCAGGAGGAGACAAGTCAGAACTAGTATCATCGGAAGCAACCACAAGTGGATCTTGTGTCACCGGATTGGAGAGATCAAAAAACATCTCACCACTCCCCCTTTCAACAGAGCCAGGTTGTAGAACCCAATCGTCATCAACAGGAGACAGATTTTCCAGTGTGGACGTTGACTTGCCATGAAAAGGAAAAACATTTTCGTGAAACACCACATCACGAGAAACAGAAAACTCATTGGTCTCCAAATCATAGACCCGCCAGCCTTTCTTCCCGAAGGGGTAACCAAAAAATATACAATGACGACTGCGAGGACCAAACATATCCTTATCACGAGCTCGCAAATGTGTATAACAGGAAGAACCAAATACCCACATTTGTTGATAATCTGGTGGAACACCAGTCAAGACTTCATAAGGGGACCGACCCTTATGAACCTTCGAAGGAGTGCGATTGATCACATAGGCAGCGCCCAGAACTGCTTCTCCCCAAAATGAAACCGGCAGACACGCTTGAAACAACAAAGAGCAAGCTACATTTAGAATGTGTCGGTGTTTACGTTCCACCCGACCATTCTGTTGAGGTGTGTTAACACAAGAGGTTTGATGAATAATCCTTTGACAAACAAGTAAACTCGCAAAAAACTTTGACAAACAAGTAAACTCTGTACCGTTATCACTATGCACCGTCTTGACTTTCTTATCGTATTGACGTTCCGAATAGGCACAGAAGTTTTCAACCACTCGTCGAACCTCAGATTTCTCAAGGAGTAAATGTGTCCATACAGAGCGTGAAAAATCATCAACAATTGTGAGAAAATAAACTGCTCCGCAAGAAGATGCAATACGATATGGTCCCCAAACATCCATATGAATTAGTTCAAAACATTCCGTTGTTTTATTAATACTCTCATAAAAAACATCACGAGTTTGCTTAGCACGATAACAAACGTCACAAGTATGAGAAGTAGAAGAAACTGAAACACCAGACTGCGGTCTCTGCTTCTATCACCGCCAAACGAAACAGAGTTCTCCCCACGTTGATTAGCTAACGACGGACCAGCAGCGAGGGAGTCTCTTCGAGCAACAAAACCAACGGCATCATGCGAGTGCTCTCGCATCTTAACAGAGGAGAGCCTTTGTTCCTCACGGATCACGCGTGAGTAAGCCTGCTCCAAATCGGGAGAAGGGTCGGCATCAACAATGGAGGTGATCACGTTTGCAAATCATGATTCATCTAGGCCCATAACAAACTGGTTCATCTTTTCTTCTTCACACTCCTTGGCCACCGTTTCATAAACTCCACAAGTACAACCACCGCAAGAACACACAGGAAGTGGTTTGTATGTGTACAACTCATCCCACAAACCAGCAATTTTCCCGTAATAATCAATCACATGCTGACCATCTTGGCGACACAAAGCAATTTGAGAGAGGAGGTGGTTAACACGAACCTTATTCCCGATGGAAAACCTCTTTCTCAAATTTTCCCAAAGCTCATGTGCATTAGTAAGAAAAGAAACAGTTGAGCGTACACGCGGCGTAATCGATGTCCGCAACCACCCAATAACCATGGAGTTCATCGAAGTCCATGACTCCAAGTCGGAGCTACCAGTCCCTGGTCTCTTCAACGTACCATTGATAAAACCCATCTTCTTCTTAGCTCGAAGTGCGTTGATCATCTCAGCAGCCCACTCATTGTAATTGTCTCTAGTCAAGGTAACTGCAGCGATCATCGCCCCTGGATTATCATTAGAAGAAGTGGTATATGTCGTCGTCACCGTGTTATCTCCACCAGTAGGACTAACGGTGAGAACACCGGATGAAGTAGATGATTGTGTGCTTACTGTAGCCATAGCTCACAATAACCAGAAACAGAGTAATCGAAAACAAACGATCCAACCGAATCAAAAAGATCTCGTCAAGAGATTTGAAACAAGAACAAGGAAACAAGAGATCTCGAAAAGAGATTCAAAAACAAGAAGCTAAGATCAACTGATCTAAAGAATAGGTTTCAGGATTTTGTGCTCTGATACCATGTAGAACAAAGAGAATAAAGTGAATATTTGCGTGTGTTATTTCGACGGCATTACATTCGTTTATATATATGACACAATATCTTGGCAAACCCTATACAAGACTTGTCGGCCAAGCTAATAACATAAGACATTAACCGAGGCCCATAAACAGCCCAATACTTACGCTTCTCTCATCCTCCACGACGATGGAATCGATGTCACTGTGAGTCGTTTTTATCTTCCGCTCCGAGCCTTGTTTTTTTTTAATGTGATTGTAATTTTATCATTTTGTGTATGTAGCAACCTGTCCATTTCTTAATACCATGTTCGCCATGTCTAGTACAATCTATGTGTGTCTGGCTTGTTGATGGTACTTGGTGCCTATTCGTTGTTTAGTTGCTAATCAGGCCTTTTGCTAGGCTCAATCTTGACATTGTTTTTGAACTCAACCTACTTGATCCTTAACTTGTAGCATTTTTTGTTTAGCATATGCTCAAGCTAATTTGGTTACTTGTTAGCCAATTTGAACATTGAATCATACTGGCCTAGTCTCTTTGCCAAGCTTTGCCAAAACAAAAACATCGATGATCTCTTTATGAACGCTAGTTTCGGTGGCTCTGCTGCTGCTGCTCCCATGGCTGTGTCTTCTTCTGCCTCTGCAGCTGGAGGAGCCATTCAAGCTGCCCCAGAAACTGAAGAGAAAAAGAAGATATTGTATTCTTCTCTCCTCGAACCCTTTTACACTTTTACTCTGCTCATAATTGTAATTACTGCTATAATAAAAAAAAAATATATTTTTTATATTCATTGGTTTGTACAACTATTCTTTTTTTATTAATGTCTACTATTCTCAATACATCATGATAGGGGGTTATTTGGATTACAAAATTAAACCAGATTCTAGAGCAAGATTTAATAAGTAATAGTCAACAAATAGGAATTTATTTATTAACAGATTTTTTCTGCCATTTTAACTCATTTCAATAATTCTTTTAGTTGCTTTGATAGGTGCAATTTCTGTGGTTCATCAATAAAAAATAATTAATAAAGACTAAAGAAAACTTTGTGTATATATAATTTATTGGTTTAATTTTTTCTTCTTGTGATATTTCTATCTTTAGGAGGAGGTGAAGGAAGAGAGTGACGATGATTTTGTATCCGGCTTGTTTGACTAAGAAGCCTCTTTTGGGTTATAACGCTCTCTCAACAAAATCCGCCAGTTTATTTAAACGTGACTATTTTTAGTTGGATTTCGTATCGACACCATTCTCTAGTTTACCTTCACTAATCGTAATACTCCGTTTAGTTGGTAATAGATACATGTGATATGCGAAGTAGTAATATTTTGACGAAGAACGTTTCCTTAAACACAAGCAACCCCTAGCCCCTAGGCAATATATAAGGCATTCATTAGTTGGCAATGTATTAAAGACCATAATGAAACTTGTTAAACAAACACGTTAAGATCAAAAAAATATCCATAGTGGTATAGCAGGCCTACTAATTAATAAAAGGGGGTTTTCTTTTCAACCACATCCAAGTTTCAACCACACATGTGCCTCTTATATTAAAATATAATTTGCCTTTTTTTTCATTGAAATTAAGCTAATATTTATTAGTAAACACTTTTTACACAAAGGGTCTAAAAATCCAAGACATAGGGTCAAAACGATCAGAATGATTGTCTACATCCTAATTTAGCCAAGTTACAGCTTACTACACCAGAACGTTTTGTATGAACAAGTCGAATGTCTTTGAACTTAGTGTACTAATCAATAATAGATATATAATATCTTAATACAACCCGGTAGTCGACACATCCATTGAACCATCACTAATATTTGTTGATGATTCGCAATCACATACAAAATAACACATGAGTGAAACTTTCTACTCCAGCTTTGTTGTATTAATTAATGCTTAAAGTTTTGAGATGTGCAATACCTTTATTTCAGAAACCACCATCTCGATTTTAATTAACTAAAACCCAAATTTATAAGATTTGTATACTGAAAAGTAAACATGTTACTGTTTAAAGAGTATCGTATTAAAAACTTAAAATGACAATCAAGAAAAACAAACAGAAAGACACTTTTTGTAAAACATAGACGATATCATTGCCTAATGATTTAATTGTTTAAATTTAATATTTTGACTATAAGAAACCAAATAATCTAAATATATTTATATACCAAATATGATGTAATGAGTTGGATTCAAAATTTATTAATTGGTAATTATATATAGCTAATAATTTATATATATTAATAATAATAAAAAGGTTGCTGCAAAATGTTACAAAAGAAGATAAGGTTACAAAAGAGTCAAGATGTAAAACATATCACCAAAAGGTGGCAGGTGGCAGGCTAGTGGACCTTTAAGGTTTCATTGTAAAATCTTGGAAGACCATATATAACCTCAAGTTGTGTTTGACTATGGTACTCAATACTCGAAAGGGTTTCATTTCCTTTTAATTCATGCAATGTCCACCAAGAAAAAACGAAAGGAGCACGTCTCCAAAAAGAGGCTCACCTAACCATATCATCAGCGGATGGGTTAGGAGAAAACTATGGTAAGCTGCCAGTTGATCTCCTGGTCGATATACTCTCCAGATTGCCTCTGAAATCCGTCGCGAGGTCTCGTTGTGTGTCAGCGAATTGGAATTCTCTTCTATGCAGCCCACATTACACCAACCTGTTCCTGACGAGGTCTTCTACTCGGCCACGTCTCCTTTTCACTTTTGAAGCTGAGGGTAAGTGGTCTATCTTCTCTGCACCTGAGTACCTGATTTCAGACAAAAATTCAAATCTCATAGTTGTGGATAGCCATATGGATGTCCCTAGAGATGACACCTTTCGAGTTTGTGTCCCTGTTTGTGGATTGTTGTGTACGAGAGATGAGTATGAATTGAGTGGAAGGAGGGATGCAAGGATGATGATATGTAACCCTAGCACAAGACAGTTCAAATCATTACCCAAGGTGAGATCGAGGAGGGGTCGGGTTGTAACCTATCTTGGGTATGATCCAGTCGGAAAACAATATAAGGTATTGTGCATGACAATTCGCGAAAAGCCCTTTTTGTATAAAGCGGAAGAGTATCAAGTTCTAACACTAGGAACTGACAAGCTGAAATGGAAAATGCTTGAATGTTCAGTAGACCATTACCCTTATGCTAGCGATGTATGCATCGAAGGGGTTTTATACTACGTAGCTATGAATCGTAAGTCTAGAAACGATATGATAGTCTGCTTTAATGTTCAGCTGGAGAAGTTCAACTTTATTAACTTTGAAGAGATGGAGTATCATTGTACTTTAATAAATTACAAGGGTAAATTAGGAGCAATTTGTCATCCATCAATCGGTAATTTTATGGATGGAGGAGCTGCAAGCCTTGAGTTGTGGGTTACAGATGAAACTGATAAAGAACATACATGGTCAAAGCATATACACATATTGCCGCCTATGTGGAAGGAGCTAGTTGCGGAGACTAGAGTTTACATTGTTGGGATTATTGGAACAAGTGAAACTGTGTTTTCTCCATTCCACTTGACCAATCCGTTCTACATATTTCACTTAGATATGGAGAGGAACACTCTCAGAAGAGTTGGAATTCAAGGGATTGGACCTGTTAACGGTCAAAAGATCTATGCCTACTTAAACCATGTCGAGAATTTGAAGCTTATGATGTAAGTTCTTAATAATTTAAATTTCATAAAATTAAGATCAGTGCTATTTTTCCTCCTAATTTATTTAATAAAGTACAATATCATGAATTCTTAAGACAATCCTTGTTTTGTCATGTAGTTTTCCCAATGTTCAGTTATTATAAATGACTATGTTATAATTACTTTGATATACCTTCATCTTTGTCTGGTTACTGTGTACATGCATGCTCTTGTTTATATTAACCACACTCGCAGCTTTAGTTTTCTACGTTTGATCAGTTTTGACGTAACTTCAGGCACTCGAGAATCACACCCTTGTTGGACATTAGTACTAATTTGCATTAGTTTTTCAAATATATTTCATGTCAGATATCTCATATAATGTACAAACACAATTAGGACTTGCTAGTGTTTCAATGGCTCGAGGAAATAAACAGGCTGGACAATATGTTCAAAGTTCCTGTGAAGTTTGTGAAACATTAAAAGGGAATTTAAAGATTTTAATGATTTCGTGGGTTGGAACCCTCTTTACGATGGCCCGAGTGTTCGTTCTTTAACGTTGATGAGCCTTTTTATGACAGAAATGAATATTGACTAAGATTTATAGAATTTATAAATTAAATAAAAATGAAAAATTTCTGAAACAGAAGAAGCTAAGCATAGATGGTATTTTTATCATTTTTTATTTATTTATATCAATCTTTGTATAAGAACCAAAAATGTATTCCCTCTGTTTCAAATATAAAATGTTTTAGCTAAAAGCATGTATAGTAAGAAATGTTTACTTTTAAAAAGTTTAACCAATTATTAACAAAACTGAACAGAATAAATAATAAAAAAAATATCAAATTAATTTAAAAGTTGTTAGAAAGTTGAAAATATATTATATTATGAAACAAACAAAAACCTCCAGAACATCTTATCTTATGAAACAGAGCAAGTATATAGAAACAATCATTTAAAAAGTATAAAAATGTGAAATAAAAGTTTTACACAGGTAATAAATATAATACAATATACATTTAAACAAATTATTTTTGAGCATGATCAAGTGTTTAATTTCAGTTATCTTTAGGAGCACACTTTGATAATGAGAAATAAAATTGTATGAACAAAAATAAAATTGGTGGCTGGGGAATATATGTAAACTCTTTCTCGTATAGTATTTTATTTTCTCTTATTTCCCCTTTTAAAGCAAAAGATATATGTAAACTCTTTCTAAGTCTGCTTTATGCCTGCGCCTTCTCATCCAGGGTGTGGGAGATTTTAACTAGGCAACTGCTCCAAGCTCGTTGCACCACAAACTTTGTGGATATCATCGCACTTGTTTGAGACTCCACTTACCCGGCCTCAACTCGGTTCATCTTGCAGTATATTTGTCCTGCAAGCTTCTGCTCACTCGATTTGGTGCGGACGAAACTGCAGGCCACACGGTGAAATCCCAAAGTCTCCTGAACAACTTGCCAAGCTCATTGATCGTATCCGCAACAGGTTGTGCTTCATCAAGAGTCATGGTAGCTCGAACCTTGACGATGGAATCCCAAAGTCCTCTGTTTCAAAATTCTCAAACTTTTTCCACTCTTATTTCAGCTTTAGGTCCTACTCTAAATTGCATATACTGTAAATAATGTTTTTGTTTGCTGTGTTGAATAAATATAACATTCATTCATTCATTCAAAAAAAAAAAGCATATATATCTCTATCTAATATAATCCTTGTCTATGACTTGCTACATTACAACAACATTTTGCTTGAACTTAGTCGCTGATCAGATAGTAACTTGATATATATGAGCCGGCGATGGACATAGCCGCTAAACCACCATTAACATTGTTGATGAGTACTTTGCAATCCCTTTCAAAATAAACATGAGTGTAACCTCTAACCCAGCTTTGTTGTATTGACTTTTGGCTTCTGCTTCTAGTGGTGAACTAATTTAGATGAACATATATATGATTAGTATCCTTTAGATGAACATATGATTACTCCTTTCGAGTTTATGCTTGGAGAGAGTTACTTGGAGACAATATTTTAAACTGATTTATCTCTTTTGCAAAGTACCATTATTTTTTGTCTTTTTTTTTGTCAACATTATTATTATTTTTTTTTGTCTTATTTTCCCCCTTAGGTTTTTCTTAAAGCCTTACATAAATTAGGGCAAACCCTAGAAATTTGGGGTTCTAGGTTTTTGTGTCGGCCGTCATGGAGAAACAGCATAATCAAGTCCCCGAGAAGGGTCTCCTAACCATAGAGTCGATACCAGTTGATCTTTTAATCTCAATATTCTCGAGATTGCCGGTGAAATCCATTGCAAGGTGTCGTTGCGTTTTGAAGAAATGGGCTTACATTCTCCGCCATCGAGATTTCACCGACTTGTACCTGAAAATATCGTCGACTCGTCCCCGTCTCTTGCTCAACTTCCAAGTCAACGGTAATTGGTTCTTCTTCTCCATACCTCAGGACCAGAACTCGTGTCTTTTAGCTGCCGATCGTCACATGAGTTTTCCCACCGAACATGTTTTCTATAGGGCTTCACCTTCCGTCTGCGGATTGGTTGTTTGTGGTGTAGATAGGAATCATCCGTGGATCTATAACCCTAGCACAGGACAATGCATAGCTTTCCCCGAGACGACATCACTAGGACCTATTAAGAATTTCTCTTTTGGATATGATCCGATTGACAAGCTATATATGGTATTGTGCAAGTCCACGGATTGTCGAGTTTTGACATTAGGAACAGGAGAACTATCATGGAGAGAAATTGAATGTTCCATACCCCATTTGTCTCCATTTGATGGTGAGAAATGCATCTATGGGGTTGTGTATTATTTGGCTCGTTGCGATGCCACTAGATTTCAAAACTCTTACAAGCTAGTTTGCTTTGATATCCGGTTTGAAAAATTCAAGTTTCTTGATGTGGACAGTAAGATTTGGGGATCAATTCTAGTAAATTTCGAGGGTAAATTGGGCATAATTATCCATGCTGATACTGTTTTTTCAGTGGCGAAACTACAACGCTTGTGATGTGGGTTCTAGATGATGTCCAGAATGAGAAATGGTCGAAGCATATCTACCAGTTTCCGTCCTTGTGGAAGAACCTAGTTGGGGAGAACGCCCTAAAAGTTGTAGGGATGACTGGTACATGTGAAATTGTGTTCTCACCATACAATATATATCAGGATCCTTTCTACGTTATCTATTACAATGTGGTGAAGAACTCTGTCAGAAGAGCTGATATCCAATTAGGAGTTGTTCCTGACAACGGTCTGATATGGTGGGTACCTCTGTTGACCATGTAGAAAATATGAAGCTTATGGAAGTGCCCGGGAGTTCATAGGACTTTATGATGAGCGCTGTTGTGCCTATATGTTAATCAATGATTAATTGTTGTAATCTATGTTTGAGCTTATTTTAAACTCTCTTTTATTTTTATTTTTGCATGAGCTATCCACTTATCTACTATATTGAACAAAGGACTTGATCCGTACGTCGGGTTGAGCCGTTTGAAGAACCTGGTAAAACCTTCCAGCATGTAAGTGTAAAGAAGATTATTCTCATTTCTCATGATCCACAAGCCCATCGCATTATATACAATGAAGGTTGGAAGAAGAAAAGTCACGATAACACTTTATTATTTATTGAAAGGATCTCTCGGGAAGAAGAATCGTTACCTTTAAAGATGTAATAAATAAAGTTACATGTCTTTGGTGTTGTTCTAAAGACATAGTACTCCATCCGTTTCGTAATATAAGATGTTTAGAGAAGTATTTTTGTTTTATATATTAGATGTTTCCAACTTTCTATACATATTTTAGATTAAATTTATATTTTATATTATGCAGACTTGTTTATAATTGGTTAAACATTTTAAAAGTAACTATTTCTTAATATGCGTGTTTTCACTAAAACATCCTATATTTTGAAACGGAGAGAGTATTATTTTAACTTGTAGATGTGTCGGTGTCGGACTATAATACAATAACAAAAGAAAAATTCTTAGGTTCACTCCTATGGTGAACCTTCCTTTTTTTTTTTGGTAATGCCCAGGGGATTAAACCCCTGTAATTTATTAAAAAAGAAAAAAGAACCTAAACACGGAAGATTCTTGGAAACGCAGTTCCGCGAACATCCTCATTGACAATAGTCTCCATACTTAACGGACAAGACTCTAAAAACTGAAACCCCAAAGGCAAAGTAAAAGCATGTCGAGTTAAACCATCCGCAAGATGGTTTGCCTCTCTATATACATGTGACATACGGACTGTCTAGTCCCTAGAAAGAAAGTCATGGCACAAGCGTACCAGGAAATCTAAAGGATGAGTGTCCTCAACCCCTGTCTGTAAAAACCCCAAAACCAACTTCGAGTCCACCTCCAGCTCCAATCTAGTGATATTCTTCTCCCATGCAATATAAAGTCCATAGTAGACTCCCCATAACTCTGCCAAAACCGCCGAACAGACTCCAATATTCAGCACAAAGCCTCCACACCAGACACCACACACATCCCGTAAAACCCCACCAGCTGTTGCCAGACCCGGGTTCCCATGCGATGCTCCATCTGTATTAAGACGCATCCAACCCTCCTCAGGCGGCACCCAACTAATCATCCTCGTGACTGTACTGCGATCTCCTCTCCCACCCTGTCTCCCATGGTGTGCCTTCCATACTTCAACAGCAGCATCTCGCACAAACTTAACTCTGTCTCTACATTTTCCAACCACTCCGAAAACATAGCCACACCGCCATTTCCATGCACACCAAATGCCCATAGCAAACATTGTTGGCCACGAACCCTCCGTCCTTGCACTCGTATCTCCCAAGTTACCATAGAGCCATTCTAGAATCGTATGACTGAAGAACTCTCGTCGCCTCCGTATAGGCACAATGCGATTCCAGATACCTATGATAGCTAGGCAATCTCGTAACGCATGAAGGATCGTTTCATCACCACCCTTACATAACTGACACACACTTAACTCCCCAAGATGGCGATAGTATCGTTCCACATTTGTCATAATAGCCTGCTGTGCCACCAACCAAAGGAATACACAAACTCTTTCCGGGGCCACAACTCGCCACACCCGATCAAAAAAGCCCTGCATATTCTGACTAACCACCAGTGTCTGCTAAACTCGATTAAGCTAATTTAACCGTAAACCGCCCATCCTCTGTTCCACCCCAAGACAGCCTATCAGAAGCCCCTGTAACATTATCCACCACAATGGCAGCCAACTCCAGTTGTAAGTCCTGAGGTACATATGGCAAAATGCTCTCAAAATTCCAACCCACTCCATCACGCCATAGATCCTTAACCCGTAAATCTTCATACCCTGGAGGCAGCTCCCGTATAGCTCTGTCCAACAGTTTTTCCTTAGTAAGCCATTTATCAGTCCAAAATTTGATATCACACCCGTTACCAAGACTCCATCTGCTCCCTATCATAACTACTTCTTGGAGCCCAACCTTAATACTCCGCCAAGTGGAAGATCCTGGTCTCTTCGCCCCTAACCACTTCGGATCACTGATGTCACCCACTCTATACTTGCTTTGCAGTATATTAGCCCACATATTCGTACGGTCATGTAATAACCTCCAACCCAGTTTCCCTAACAGAGCCTTATTCATAATCTGCGAGACACGTATCCCAAGTCCCCCCTCTCTTCGTGGCAGACACACTCTCTCCCAAGAAATTAAATGAAGCTTCCTTTTCTCAGGTGTAGTCCCCCATAAAAAGGATCTTGATACTTTATCTAAACCATTAAACACTGATTTTGGTAACACTATGGTGCTCATCATGTGTACAGGAATTGACGCTAGTACAGACTTCGTCAAGGTTATCCTCCCTGCCAAACTTAGAAACCTTCCTCTCCACCCTGCTAAACGAGACGAAACCTTCTCTAAAACCTCCCCAAACGTGTCCTTATTAATTCTTCTCTAAAGAACAGGCATCCCTAGATATTTGCCCAAATCCACTGTCGACTGAATACCACTCGCTTCACTTATCAGCTTACCCAAGTCTCTTGAGACATTCTTAGAAAAATTTTTTTTTGATTTTTCTAGGCTGACTTTTTGACCAGACGAAGTACAAAACTTCTCTAATACTCTCATGATCACTCGGACTTGGGCGACGGATGCTTCAGCAAACAAAATCAAATCATCAGCAAAGCATACATGCGATAACTGAGGACCACCGCGTGGTAAACAAATAGGTTTCCATTCTTTAGCAGCAGTAGAAATGTCGATCATCTGACATAAAAAGCAATTAAATTATTTTATTAATTAGAATCTTCTTGTTCACTTCTTCCTTTTAAACTAATCAGAATCTTCTATTCATTATTTTATTAAAAAAACTAAATCAAAATTAAATTAAAAAGCAAAACAGATTAAGGAAACAAATTCTGTATAATTTTTTTGAAGGAAAGTTAAATATTGGCTTGGTTTAGATTTTACAATTAGAATGAAATAATATATCGGTTTGGATTGACAAATAAGGTGATTAGGGTTTAGATTTTACAATTCAAACAAAATTATATGTCGGTTTAGGTTTACAAATGAAATGTTAGGGTTTAGATTTTACAATTGAAACGAAATTATATGTCGGTTTGGGTTTACAAATGAAGTGGTGAGAGTTTAGATTTTACAATTAAAACGAAATTATATGTCGGTTTGGGTTTACAAATGAGATGGTTAGGGTTTAGATTTTACAATTAGAACGAAATTATATATCGGTTTGGGTTTACAAATGAGATGATTAGGGTTTAGATTTTACAATTAGAATAAAATTATATGTTGGTTTGGGTTTACAAATGAGATGGTTAGGGTTTAGATTTTACAATTAGAATAAAATTATATATCGGTTTGGGTTTATAAATAAACGGTTTAAGTTTTTAATTTTATAATAATGTATACAAATTTTGTTTCCTTATTTTATAAGTATGTGAATGAATAGATTCTTAAATGTATTATGACATGTCAGATTCTCATTGGCTAAAATAAGGGGAAGTGAACAAAGGGATTCACCTTAGGAGTGAACCCAAGAATTGTTCATAACAAAATCACTAGAGAGCATAATTAAAACTGAAAAATACTTAGTTTACCCATAGGGGTGAACCTTTGTATTCACCCCCTTCTCTCTCAATCAATCAGAATGTTTTATCTAATATTTTATTTTAAAAATAAATCAAAATTAAATTAAAAAGCAAAATTAATTAAGGAAACAAATTCTGTATACTTTTATTTAAAGAAAGTTAAACATTGTCTTGGTTTAGATTTTACAATTAAACGAGATTATATATCGGTTTGGGTTTATAAATGAGAATTAGGGTTTAGATTTTATAATTAAAACGAAATTATATGTCGGTCTTAGTTTACAAATGAGGTGGTTAGGGTTTAGATTTTACAATTAGAACAAAATTATATGTTTGTTTGGATTTACAAATGAGATGGTTAGGGTTTAGATTTTACTATTAGAATGAAATTATATGTCGGTTTGGGTTTACAAATGAGATAGTTAGGGTTTACAAATGAAGTGGTGAAAGTTTAGATTTTACAATTAAAACGAAATTATATGTCGGTTTGGGTTTACAAATGAGATGGTTAGGGTTTAGATTTTACAATTAGAACGAAATTATATATCGGTTTGAGTTTACAAATGAGATGATTAGGGTTTAGATTTTACAATTAGAATAAAATTATATGTCGGTTTGGGTTTACAAATGAGATGGTTAGGGTTTACAAATGAAGTGGTGAGAGTTTAGATTTTACAATTAAAACGAAATTATATGTCGGTTTGGGTTTACAAATGAGATGGTTAGGGTTTAGATTTGACAATTAGAACGAAATTATATATCGGTTTGAGTTTACAAATGAGATGATTAGGGTTTAGATTTTACAATTAGAATAAAATTATATGTTGGTTTGGGTTTACAAATGAGATGGTTAGGGTTTAGATTTTACAATTAGAATAAAATTATATATCGGTTTGGGTTTATAAATAAACGGTTTAAGTTTTTAATTTTATAATAATGTATACAAATTTTGTTTCCTTATTTTATAAGGATGTGAATGAATAGATTCTTAAATGTATTATGACATGTCAGATTCTCATTGGCTAAAATAAGAGGAAATGAACAAAGGGATTCACCTTAGGAGTGAACCCAAGAATTGTTCATAACAAAATCACTAGAGAGCATAATTAAAACTGAAAAATACTTAGTTTACCCATAGGGGTGAACCTTTGTATTCACCCCTTTCTCTCTCAATCAATCAGAATGTTTTATCTAATATTTTATTTAAAAAATAAATCAAAATTAAATTAAAAAGCAAAATTAATTAAGGAAACAAATTCTGTATATTTTTATTTAAAGAAAGTTATAAACATTGTCTTGGTTTAGATTTTACAATTAAACGAGATTATATATCGGTTTGGGTTTATAAATGAGAATTAGGGTTTAGATTTTATAATTAAAACGAAATTATATGTCGGTCTTAGTTTACAAATGAGGTGGTTAGGGTTTAGATTTTACAATTAGAACAAAATTATATGTTGGTTTGGGTTTACAAATGAGATGGTTAGGGTTTAGATTTTACTATTAGAATGAAATTATATGTCGGTTTGGATTTACAAATGAGATGGTTATGGTTTAGATTTTACAATTAGAACGAAATTATATGTCGGTTTGGGTTTACAAATGAGATGGTTAGGGTTTAGATTTTACAATTACAATGAAATTATATATTGGTTGGGGTTTATAATAGAGCGGTTTAAATTTCTAATTTTATAATAAATATGTACGGGTTTTATTTTCTTATTTTATAAGGAGGTGAATGAAGAGGTTCACCCCTATGGATAACCCAAGTATTACTCTGGTGCGACAAATTAAAGATGGAAAGTGAAAACTGAAATATACTCGCAAAAGCTCATAGATCTTCAGTAAAACAAAATCTAAACATTAAATTCTGAACCCAAATTGGTGACCTTAGACTAGTTGAAGAAGATTCTCATAAACGCTTGATAAAAAATAAATCTAAATTTATCAACTTTAAACCCAAACCATATTGTTCAGTACTTTCTGGAATGTTCACCTAGACCAACTACCAGTCCTAGGAAAATTTAGAAACTAGGGCATAAACTTATATGATATTCTGTCATACAATACTACTATATCACTTTGGACCATATCCCGACGAAGTTGGTCTTCCATAAATTTCAATTTCAAATTCAATTTCTTGCCAGAGTTGGTGTGGGGATCTCAATGGGTTTAACCATATCCCGACGAAGTTTTGATACACAATCTTTATTCTCGGCAATCCCAAATGATCTCTTAATTGAGATAGTCTCGAGATTGCCTTTGGAAGACTTTGCGAGGTTCCGTTGCATGTGGAAGCAATGGGCTTCAGTTCTAAGCCGTCACCTCACTAACTCCTCGACTAGAAGTCCTCGTATCTTGTTTACTTTCCATCAAAACGGTAAGTGGGTCTTTTTCTCATCACCTCAGCCTCAAAATCATGACCAGAACTCGTCTCTTTTGACACCCGGATATCACAAGTGTTTCCTCACTAAAGGTGTTTCCTCTAGGATTTTTCGACCTGTCTGCAGGTTGATATGTAATAGAAATAGGGATTTCATGATATGTAACCCTAGCACAGAAGAGTACAAAACCTTACCCGATCCGACATGTATTGGAGGCTAAATGAGAACCTTTTTTGGGTATGATCCAGTCGCAAAACAATATACAAGGTATTGTGCGTGCAAGTTCGTAGCTATTCCTCTATTCAAAAAGCCAAGGTTCTGACATTAGGTATGGGTATACTGTCATGGAGAGAGATTGAATGTACACGACCTTATGAGCCTATAGGTTTTGGGATCTGCATAAGTGGGGTTTTGTATTACATAGCTGAGAATAATAGGTTTCGAAATTTCTTGATAGTTAGCTTTGTCTTAAGCTCTGAGAAGTTCGAGTTTATTACTCCACCACCTATGGAGCAGCTAGGGTGTATGACTCTGCTCGACTACAAGGGTAAATTAGGTTTGCTTGGTTCGCTTCTAATTTTTTTGGAACAGTTAAAAGTATTGAATTGTGGGTTTTAGATGATGCCGAAGAGCGAAGATGGTCGAGGAATATCTCTACAATATCTCTACCTATTTAGAAGAATTTAGTTGCAACAGAAACCGGTTTACACGTTGTTGGGATGACTCGTAATGGTGAAATTTTGTTGCCTCCATATTTTCCATCTGATCCTTTCTACGTTTTGAGCTACAATGTAGAGAGGAATACAGTCATAAAAGTTGGAATCCAAGGGCTTGCATCTCGTAAGGAGTCAGGGATTTTCACCTTTGTAGGTCATATAGACAAGTGAACCATATGCAAGTGTTTTAGGACTTCATAAGACTTTACAAATACAATCCTTATATCTTCATGTAGTTAGCGATTGTTCAGTTTTTTTTTCTTTTTCTTTTCTCGCCAACCCGATTGTAGGTTATTGGATGATTATAATCCTTTTTCTTCAACATCTCAATTATCTTCATCAAGATTAATTCAATCATTATTTAATTTTCCCTCGTGCCTTGAAGTCTAAGTTCATATTGATTGGAAAATATTGGATGAAAGGCAGTGGTGGTGCCTCATACATCTAAAAAGAAATTATGATCACCAGCGATCAAAATAAATATCAAACATATCATAACTCTGTTTTTTCGGTCCTGTTTAGATCATCACAAAAATTTAATAATAATACTGTCAAGTCAGTTAACTGTACAAAAAACTAGCTGTAAAAAGAAAATTGTACAATTTATTATAAATAGTATAAATAAAAATAAACTCTATATCAAATTTTCTGTGATGAGTTTGATTCAAAGTTTATTAAATTGTAATATTTTTGCAAGATACACATATACATATGTAAGATTTATAAAAAAATTGAAATATATTTCAAGGAGCTAAAACAACAGTATGATTAGGTGGTAATATATTAATGAAATTTGTTACCTAATTATAGATAATAATTTATATGTTTGTATGCCCAATTTGATGTCATATTCAAAATTTATTAAATTTGATACTTTTGCAAGATACTCAGAAATCTATATATATTAAAAAAAAGATTTCATTTCCTAAAATATATATAAAAAGGTGCAAAACCAACAGTATGTTTGGGGGTAATATATATATAAATAAAATTATCACCTAAATATAGCTAATAATCTCTATATACCTAACAATAAGGTTACTGCAAAAGGAAATAAAAGAAAAGAAGATAAGATAAAAATAGTGTTAGCTAGAAGAAGTAAAACACAGAATCAAAAGGTGGCAGTCGTGTCAGTCTAGTGGACCTGTAAGGGTTTCAAATAGTTTGTAAAATCTTGGACGACCATATATAAACTATAGGTTGTTGTTGTGTTTGTCTATCGGTACTCAATACTTAAAAGTGTTTCATTTCATTGTTTTTTCATCTAATGTCCGCCAAGAGAAAACGAAAGGAGCACGTCTCCAAAGATGAGGCTCACCTAACCAAATCTTCAACGGACGGGTTAGGAGAAAACTCTGGGACGCTGCCAACTGATGTCATGGTCGAAATACTCTCCAGACTGCCAGCTGCCAAATCCGTTGCAAGGGCTCGTTGCGTGTCAAAGAACTGGAATGCTCTTCTCCGCAACCCATATTTCACCAACAAGTTCCTGACGAGGTCTTCTGCTCGGCCACGTCTCCTTTTCACTTTTCAAGCTGAGGGTAAGTGGTCTTTCTTCTCTTCACCTGAGTACGTGATTTCAGACAACAATTCAAATCTTGTAGTTGTCGAGAGTCTTATGGGTGTCCCTAAAGATTACACCTCTCGAGTTTGTGTCCCTGTTTGTGGATTGCTGTGTACAAAAGATGAATGGGTTGTAGGTGGTAGGAAGGATGCAAGGATGATGATATGTAACCCTAGCACAGGACAGGTTAAATCCTTACCCAAAGTGAGATCGAGGAGGGGTCAGGTTATAACCTATCTTGGGTATGATCCAATCGGAATACAATATAAGGTTTTGTGCATGACAATTTGTGAACGGCCATTTTTGTCTAAAGCGGAAGAGTATCAAGTTCTCACACTAGGAATGGGCAAACTGAAATGGAGAATGATTGAATGTTCTGTAGAGCATTACCCTTATCCTAGGGAGATTTGCATCGAAGGGATATTATATTACATAGCTACTGATCGTGAGTCTAGAAAAGATATGATAGTTTGCTTTAATGTTAAGCAGGAGACGTTCAGCTTTATTAAGAACAAAGTGTTTAGGTTTCCGACAACTTTAATAAACTTCAAGGGGAAATTAGGAGGAATTTGTAGTAGTCCAAGATTATTTATGGATGGAAGAGTTCAAAGCTTTGAGTTCTGGGTTATAGATGACACTGAAGAACATACATGGTCAAGTCATATACACATATTGCCGCCTATGTGGAAGGAGCTAGTTGCGGAGACTAAAGTTTACATTGTTGGGATGGTTAATGGAACAAGTGAAGTTGTGTTTTCTCCATTTCTCTTGTCCAATCCGTTCTACATTTTTCACTTGGATATGGAGAGGAACTTTATTAAAAGAGTTGAAGTTCAAGGCCTTGGACCTCATAAAGGTCAAAGCATTTACACCTTCTTAAACCATGTCGAAAATGTGAATCTTATTATGTAATGTTAATTTAAATTTCGTAAGACCAATGCTTTTATTTTCCTTCTAATTTATTTCATAAGTACAATATCATGGACTCTTAAGACAGTCTATGCTTTATCAGTGTTGTTTCCCATTGATCAGTTATTATGACTATGTTATAATTACTTTGATGTACCTTCATCTTTGTTTGGTTACTCCGTCACTGTGTCCATCAGTCCATGCATGCTCTTGTTTACATTAAACAACACTAGCTAGCTTGGAGCATTATTGTTCTAATTAAGTTTTATCTCTTGTTTTGACTTTAGTCACTATCTATCGGGAATCAAACCCTGCTACTTTACATTTTCCTCCCCACACCAAAGCCTCCCTTTTAAAATGGGCATATATTATGCTCCACATGTCTCGGTTAACAGTATTCAAACCTTTTTTATCATGAGCAACCCACTTTGTATCTTCATGATATCTACTATATGTTGAACAAAGAATTTAATCCAATGTGCGGTTGAACTTGAACCGTTTTAAGAGCTTGGTATACCTGCGAGCATGTAACAAAGATGATTCTCACGATCCTCAAGCCCATCACATTATACACAGTGACAGTGAAGTAGAAGGAAATTAGTCATCACGATAACACTTTATTTTATATTCTCACGAATCATTACCTTTAAAGATGTAATAAATAAAGCTGCTTCTTTACTTGTCGTTGGTGTTGTTCTAAAGATGGCATGTTATGTTAACATGTAGATGTGTCGGTGTTGGACTATAAATATACAATAACAAAATGACTAGAACAGAATTTAACTTTGTGAGACAGATTAAATATATGGAAACTGAAAATTGAAAGATACTAGGGCATAAACATCTCAACTACATATACGTGTTACTCTCTTCAATAAAATCTTGGGATCTTTTGCTCTGCACTGCAAGTTCTCTTCAGAAGTGTGGAAATACCTATTACGTCTAGGCATACCTCATTTCACCTTCGTGAACTGGTTGGTTTTATGTAATTGGCTGACTTCATCATCCTCTTCTGGTAAAAGAATTAAAATCCTCAACCAAATAGTGATCAAGAAGATAGCAGCTCAAGCCACAGTGTACCACTTATGGAAGCAGTGAATGAATGTTCTTCACAACCACCTAGTACTGTCTCACCAAGCCACTTTCAAGCTGATTGACAAAGAGACCCAAAATGTAATCTCTGCGCGTAAACAAAGGAAGCATTTGAAGATGTTGTGTTCACTGAAGTTTTATAAGGTTTAGAACATGTGGTGAAATCTCTACTAAGTGACTGTAATGGATGAGACATGGATACAGAGATACATCATAGATGTCTCTGTGATGGTACAACAGTTAAGACAAAGACAGTGGACAGAACTGACACAAACACAGAGGATGAAGTATTACTTAATACAAATGCTGGTAGAGCTGATACAGAGGATGAAGTATTACTTGATACATATGTTGGTAGAGCAAAGCAAAAGTAGCACTTAGTAATTGTGCTGACACAGTAATTGACACAAAGCAGAGAATGTGTTGTGTTGAATCAAGGAACATGCAGTTAGATATATCGGAGGATGTATCAAACGTTTGAAGCAGTTCTTGTACTAGTTTTGACGCTAATACAAGAAGTAGTACAAGAAGCTGAATTGAATAGTTTGAAGTACATAAGCTTAAGGCCGACTTGGACAAGCCAAGTGGCGGGTGCTGAGCTGGATGACCATCTTGAATGGAAGATTCAAGATGTGATCATGGAGATAAACTTTCCTATTTGTTGTATAATAGGAAAATTGTCAACCCTTAGGGGTTGTGCAATTGTTAATTTCCCAATTCCTATTTGTTGTATAATAGGAACTTTCCTATTTGTTGTATAATAGGAAAGTTGTCAACCCCGTTGTGCAATTAATATAAATACCAAGAGGGCGCTTCATGAAGACTTGCGCGCTTCATGGTAGTTTTGAGAGATACACACAAGATGTGTGGTATATATATGTCACCCGTCAACAAGATAGAGAGATCTTTTGATGGTTTTTTCATCTAGAAAAGAATGATAGGCATAGTACTGCTTGTATCATATGCAGTTGTAATTGCTATTTTGTATAGTGAATTTGTTCTGGACTAGGTACCGAGAATTTAGGAAAAACCGAACCTCGTTAACAAAGATGATGCGTTATTTACTTTATGCTCATACAAACTCAAAGTCCATCATACACATACTTAAGCATATAGAGTTAGTCACAAATATGCGTTTTCAGCATTTTGGCAACTTAATGCAACTTTGGATTAGATGATTTCACAATTATCACTGATGTGGTGTCTATATTTACCACTAATGGAAGGTTTCAAAAGCCATATGTTTATCTTGTATAACTCCTAAAACTTTTCATTTCTAATGATATTTACAATTATATCAAAAACAATATAAAAATTAGTGAGCCAAGCCACTGTCATGTACTACTAGTAGAAACTAGAAATTAAGAAAGAAACAACCGTCTGTATAACCAAACATTCGTCTCATTTGCGGGTCCTTTTGGTATCGTTGACAGATTCACAGAAGCAGAAGAGATTGTCAGCTTTACAAAAGAAAACGTTACATAAATCTTTACCCACTCTGGTTTGGTTTACTCACATCACATGTAACCTCCATCCCCTAATTTTCTGATCAATTTCAATGGGCTTTATAACTTTCATACCTTTGGTAAAATGTAACTAAACGTTTCATTATTTTGGTAGTTCCCGTTTAAATAAAAATAAAAAAATGCAAAGAGAAACGATACCCAAATATTACATTAAAATCTAGGCCATGAAATTTTATTTCCATCAAATAATCATCTTATAATATAATATATTTTTAATATATTGATTGCTTTAGACAAATATTAGTTGGATTAATGTAATTTACAATAATTGACTATATTTTTAATATATTGATTTCCACCTTTATAGACTATATAGAGAATCTGAAGCCTATGTAACTGTTTAAGAACTTCATAAGACTTCACAAATACCGTCCTTATCTGTTCATGTAGTTGTTGATTATATTGTTCAGTTTTTTTTTTTATTATTTTTTTTTTTGTCAACATCAATTGTAGGGTTATTGGATGATTAATTATTTTATGTTTAGTTTGGTATGGTTACTTAAGACAGTCACTCCTTTTGAATGTTTCTTGTTACATCATCATAACATTTTTTTTATCTTATTAATTTACAAATGATGACAATCGATCAATTTTAACTACATGTAACACATACGATGAACATGTATACGAAAGACATGTAGTTCTCTTCGCAAACACATACAATACTTTGTTGAGCCATCTTTTTTGGTATGGTGTTAACAAACATTCTCCTTACCCGTTTTGACCCTTTTCCACCCTCTTTAGAAAATTCTAATTTGTAAAATTTGATTATATAAGACCAAACTGTCTTATATTCCATTATATATACGGGAATCCTTTTTTCTTTTCATAATTTAATTATTTACTTGATAATATTCAATACTATCTTGACAGATGACACACATGCATTAAAATCTTCTACATATTATGTTAATTGATATCCATACTTTTATTTAATAAATGTACTTATACTTCAAAGTTTTTGGATATGATAGGAGTACTTTGTTTATCATCTTTAGAGTTGATATGACAAGATTTTGTTGGATAATTCCAACTTGAGGAAGAAGCTATCTCCTAGGAAGTTGCCAAAAGAGATAGATTAGAAAAGAAAAAGTTCCTATTACCATTAAATTGTATAATGTTAATTCTAATAGGTTTAGGAAAAGCTTAAACCTATAAATATAAGAGTCCATGGAAAGGTGTTCCATAAGACTTGAGAGAAAGAGATTTAGTTTTTGAGAGAGTTTTCTAAATCAATAAGAGAGGTGTTCTTATATTCAAGTTTTATCTTTCAAGTTCTTTCTTAGATTTGGTATCAGAGCAAGGTTGTGCTTCTGATCAAAAAACGGTGGAGAAAACTTTTCGAAACCAAGCATGTGGGACAAACAGAATTCACCGTCACGAACGAAGGACCTTGGAGCACCATCAATCCATTGTCCATTACTAACATCAACAAACTACACAGTTTGGTAGAAGTATGGGATACAATCGAACCGGGATCCACAGATGAAAAGAAGAATGATATTGCGACAACTCTTCTGTTCCAATCTGTCCCCGAGTAACTTATCTTGCAAATAGGAGAGCAAGATTCAGCTAAAACACTGTGGAACACTATTCGATCACGTCACCAAGGAGCGGAACATGTAAAGGAAGCTAGACTTCAGACCTTGCTAGCAGAACTAGAGCGGTTGAAGATGAATGGTTCAAATTCGGTAGATGACTTTGCAGGCAAGATTTCAGGGCTTGCATCACAATCATCTTCTTTGGGAGCGACCATTGAAGAACCAAAATTGGTAAAGAAGTTTCATACAGGATTGCCTAGAGAAAAATTTATCCATATGGTAGCTTCTCTAGAGCAAGTCCTCGACTTAAACACAACAACGTTTGTGGACATAGTGGGAAGGTTAAAGGCTTATGAGGAACGAATTGGAGAGGTAAGTTCAGTCGAAGATCAAGGCAAGTTGATGTTTACCAATACCTCTAATAATCGTGGAGGTTACAGTGGTTTCCGAGGAGGATCCAGAGGTAGAGGCGGCTTCGGTAGAGGCGGCTACAGCAGAGGTAGTTTTGGTAGAGGTGGTTTCGGTAGAGGCAAGGGTCGAGGGCTATTCGATGGCCAAATCCAAGGAGGAGAGCCACAGAAGATAACCAAAACAAACCAAAGAAAGACTTATAGAAAGTGATATGTTGGAGATGTGATAAGCCAGGGCACTATGCGACAACGTGTACCAACAAACCGATTCAAAACCACAATCAGAATCACGAATCAAATCTGAATGAGACACATGAAGCCGATGCACTGTATATGCATGAAGTAGTGTTTTTAAACGAAGACAAGGTAATCCCGAGGAACTACGATACCAAAAAAGGCAATGCAAGTGTTTGGTATTTGGATAATGGAGCAAGCAATCATATGTAAGAAAATAAGGAGTTTTTCTGCAGTTTGGTTGAAAGGATTAAAGGTAAAGTCAGGTTTGCTGATGGCTTTTATGTTGATATTGTTGGGAAGGGGATCATTAACTTTGTGTGCAAGACTGGAGAAATAAGAGCACTCAAAGAAATTTATTTTATACCCGACCTTAAACACAACATTTTGAGCCTTGGCCAAGCAACATAGGGAGGATGTGAGGTGAACATGAAAGGAGAGTTTCTGACACTTCTAGATCTGTGTGGAAGATTAATTGTAAGAGTTAGTAGGTCTTCAAATAGAATTTACAAGACACCAATGGAAATAAGTCCTCCAATGTGTTTGCAGCTCGAGAGTGATGATACTACATGGCGTTGGCATGCTCGGCTGGGGCATGTAAGCTTTAATATTATGAATAACATGGTTCGAAAGGATATGGTTGTAGGAATGCCATACATGATCCATTATAGGGGTATGTGTGAGGTGTTCTTAGTTGGGAAGCAAACAAGAGGTTCATTCCCAGCTAAAACAAGTTTTCGTGCATCACAGGCTTTGGAATTGGTACATGGAGACTTGTGTGGTCCGATTTCACCACCAACACCGGCTAATAACCGATATGTTTTTGTTCTAATTGATGATTTCTCTAGGTACATGTGGACTATGCTACTAAGAGAAAAGAGTGAAGCATTTGATCGCTTTAAGCGGTTTAAAGACTTTGTTGAATAACAGAGTGGGTTCTCCATCAAGACGTTTAGAACCGATATAGGAGGAGAGTTTACCTCAGCTGAGTTCAATCGGTTCTGTGAGGAGAACGGCGTTACTAGACATCTAACTGCGCCGTATACACCACAAGAAAACGGTGTGGTAGAGAGAAGAAACCGTACTTTGATGGAGATGACAAGAAGCCTGATGAAAGCGATGTCGGTTCCGAATGATATGTGGGGAGAAGTTGTACGCCACTCGACTTATCTCATCAATCGAGTGCCCACAAAAGCACTGTATGTTCAGACTCCTTATGAGTGTTTTACGACCAAGAAACCGAACATTGAGCACTTGAGAGTGTTCGGTTGTGTTGCCTACGCAAAGATCAATGGACCACAGTTGAAAAAGCTAGATGATAGATCAAAGAAAGTGATCAATATTGGAACAGAACCTGGTTCTAAAGCTTATAGACTCTACGACCCTATTGCGGAGAGAGTAGTTGTCAGCAGAGACGTCATATTTGACGAAAGTAAGGCTTGGGACTGGTCATCTATGACAAACAAATCAGATGGTGAACCTGGTATGTTTAGGCTCTTTCAAGAAGGCTTTATCGAAGATGGTGGTGGACACGGTAATGAACAAGGTAATGATCAACAAGATGCAGACCAAGAAGATGTAAATCATGATAACCAAGAAGAGGAAGAAGATAATGAGAATGATATGAATGATGGGAATCAAGTTGAGGAGCAACAAGTCGGAGTTCAACCTCTGGTCACTAGATCTGGTCGTGTGATAACAAAGCCACATTATCTTAATGATTATGTCTTATTTGCAGAAGAAGCAAGTTGCAGGTTGTTTCTAACACTAGATGGGGAACCAGAAAATTATTTCGAAGCTGGGAAGATAAAAGAGTGGATCGATGCTACGAAGGCTAAACTGGATTCGATCACAAGGAACAACACCTGGGAGCTTGTAGACAAACCAGTTGGTGTTAAACCTATAGGAGTTAGGTGGGTCTACAAACTCAAACGAAAAGCTGATGGTTCAGTGAATAAGTATAAGGAGAGGTTAGTTGCAAAAGGATATGTGCAACAACAAGGTATAGATTTCGATGAGGTGTTTGCTCCAGTAGCTAGAATCGAAACTATACGGCTTTTAATAGCAGTCGCAGCAACAAGAGGTTGGGAGATTCACCACTTAGACGTGAAGACAACTTTTCTCAATGGCGAACTAAAAGAATTAGTCTATGTTACTCAACCTGAAGGTTTTGGGAAGAAAGGAGAAGAGGATCGAGTTTATAGGCTTTATATGGCCTTGTATGGTCTCCGTCAAGCTCCTAGAGCTTGGAATACAAAGCTGGATCTAGTTCTAAAAGAAATTAACTTCAAGAAGTTTGTGAAGGAACCGACAGTGTATTGTAAGAAGAAGGAGAAGGAGTTATTAATTGTTACTATCTATGTTGATGATCTATTTGTAACAGGAACATCACTCAAGATCATCAAAGGTTTTAAAGAGGACATGTCAAGGAGGTTCGAGATGTCGGATCTTGGGAAATTAACTTATTATCTTGGCATAGAAGTTATTCAAGGAGCAGATGGAATCAAGATCAAACAGGAAGCATACGCTCAAGGAATACTTGTTGATGCAGGAATGGGGTCCTGCAATTCAGCTCATGAACCGATGGAGCCTGGTCTGAGTTTATCAAAAGCGGAAAAGGAAAAGAAAATCGATGCTACAAGGTATAGAAGAACCATAGGTTGCTTAAGATATCTTCTCCACACGAGACCAGATATATCCTTTGCAGTTGGGGTCCTTAGCCGCTATATGCAGAGTCCGAAGGTGTCTCATGGGCAAGCTATCAAACATGTATTAAGGTACTTAAGAGGAACTACTGGTTATGGTTTGTTTTTCAAGAAGGATGGATCAAGAAGGATCATCGGATAAAGTGACAGCAGTCACAACATTGACATCGACGATGGAAGAAGCACCACATGTCATGTTTTCTATTATGGTTCATCGCCAATCACATGGACAACACAGAAACAGCCGACTGTGGCATTATCGTCATGCGAAGCAGAGTTAATGGCTGCTACGGAAGCTGCCAAACAGGCTATATGGCTCAAAGAATTGTTGAGCGAGATACTAAGCGTGAAAGGAGAGAAGATCCTGCTTAGAATCGATAACGAATCAGCTATAGCTCTAACCTAGAATCCAGTATTTCACGGGAGAACGAAGCATATGTTTTCTAAGAGAATGAGCAGATTGAGGTCGAACATGTGCCAGGAGAGGAGCAAAAAGCCGACATACTTACGAAGCCACTAGGACGAGTTAAATTCAAGGAAATGAGGAGTTTACTCGGAGTTGAAGAGATCAAGCTTCTCAGAGTTCATGTTGGAATTACGGGGGAAAATGTTGGATAATTCCAACTTGAGAAAGAAGCTATCTCCTAGGAAGTTGCCAAAAGAGATAGATTAGAAAAAGAAAAGTTCATATTATCATTAAGTTGTATAATGTTAATTCTAATAGGTTTAGGAAAAGCTTAAACCTATAAATATAAGAGTACATGGAGAGGTGTTCCATAAGACTGAGAGAAAGAGATTTAGTTTTTTATAGAGTTTTCTAAATTAATAAGAGAGGTGTTATTATATTCAAGTTTTATCTTTCAAGTTCTTTCTTAGAGATTTATCATCCATACTATGTACACATATTTAACTTTAATTTATTAATAGTACCTACAAACACTTACGTACACATCTTAAAATCCTATTAGACATTATTTCAATGTCTGGCCTGTATATACAACTCGTGGAACAGTACGTACTAGAGCCTAAACCGGTACCGTGTTTCTCAATGGGGTTAACCTTCTCATAATCTTCCTTCCCGGAGATACCAAATGATCTTGTCTTTGAGGTTCTCTCGAGAGTGCCTGCCAAATCCATGGCCAGATTCCGTTGCGTGTCGAAGCAATTAATGGGCTTCAATCCTCAGCCTTCCATATTTCACCGAGCTTTACCTCACAACCTCCTCGGCTCGTCCACGTCATCTGTTTACCTTACATGTTGACGGTAGGTGGCTCTTCTTCACATCACCTTAGCCTTTAAATCTAGACGAGAACTCGTCTCCATCTTTAGTTGTCGATCGTCACATGTGTTTCCAATGTTCCTTTGAGTTTTATGAGGTTTGTCCTCCTGTCTGTGGATTGCTATGTAACAGAGCACCGAAAATGAAGAAAACCTTTTGGGTATATGATCGGATTGAAATACAACATAAAGTGTTGTGTGTATCAGCAGATGCTCGGAAGCATCAAGTTCTGAAATTAGAAAATGGAGGAAGATTATTATGGAGAATGGTTGAATGTTCCATTTCTCATGATCCTCATTCCTCGATGTGTTGGGATATGCATCAATGGGCTTTTATTTTATTAAGCTATGGGACATCGGTCAATTATAGTTTGTTTTAAGGTTTGGTCTGAAAATTTCAAGTTTATTATGGATAATTAGAAACAACTGTGAGTATAACCAATCATCTGTCTCATTTGCGGGTCATTTTGGTATCGTTGACAAAATCCATCAAGCACTCTTGAGATAATGTTTTTCTTAGCTATCTCGATAAATTGAATCTCCTTTAGGTCATCAACTAGGAGGTGATCTGGTCTCTTTCCCATTCGGATTAATGGGTCAGGTATATTCAGACTCTGATATCAAGTAGATACTAGAAAGATTTGGCGAAAAACTCTTTCTTATGTATTATTAATCTCAAATGGCTAGCACACCTCTACTGAGGATCAAGATTCGGTTATTGTAATCATCACTTTCTGATTGAAGTTGTTTCTTCAGTAACTCACGGCTTTTTAGTTTTTTTGGCTGTAGTTACCTGTTCTTTTTGGTAATATAATTAAGAGTTATCACAAAAAATAAGGATTTGATACAATATATATTAGGCACGTACGTGCAGGATTATTTTTACATACTTTTAAAAAAATTAGAAAATTTTGACGTAAACTCTACTCAGATATGTATGAGTTGATATATATATATATATATATATATTAATATATATATATATATATATATATATAAAATAATTACGATATAATTTAGATAAGTGATATTAGGTGTATATTATTCTCAACTAATCCAAATATTTCCAACTGTTTGTTCAGGCGTGTTAAATCAAATTTGGATTCAGTTTCAACTTAATTTATTCAATTGAAAATAAATAATATCAACCATATCATATCATCAAATAATATCAATTGTATCATATCGTCAAATAACCACAACCTTATATAACAATAACTGATAGTTAGTAAACCGTAATCGTACTCGTGTTCATGCCTACTTGTCCATACTCATCCTGTTGCATATCATAGAATTTCCAGATAAGATAAATATAATTCTCAAGCGATCAAACCCGTCTAATATGTCTGAATGCAACGTTTAAAAGTTTTTTGACCCGAAAAAACCTCATTCCTCGTAATTCACATGAGTAAATAGTATGTCCGCATATGTTCAGCTTGAATTCTTATTCCCAAAATTCTCGTCCCATATTTTGTCATACATAAATATACCTACACAAAATTTTCATAACCTGACTATTATGGAACTAATTTGAACGATTTCCTAAAATATAATAAATCTGTAATTTAATATTTTTTTCTTCTTAATATGTAAATTGGGTCTGTTTGGCAACATGAATATTTGATATGATTTTTTTTAAACTCTTAAGTGTATTTCCCAATTAATAGTATAGATTTTTTCAATTATTGAATAAAATATTTCTTAGTTATACTATACTAATGACAATTTAATATAAAATATAGTAAGAGAAAGGCAAATAATAGAATAGGATACAAAGCTTGAGTATTTTATATATGAGATACCAGTAGGTATTTTATTAAGGAGAATTATATTAATTTGGATAGGATATTATTAGTTTTAAAAAAATATATATGTGTGTCTGTAATTGCTGGAGAATTAAAATTACAAATCATAAATCAAATCTTACTGTTTTGTGAGGGAGAAAACTATAATTGGTCACTAGATCCCTTATATAATTGGTCTTAGTTACAGTATTATATCAATGGATTTTATAAATTTTAATTGTTCATTAGATGTCTATATATCTCAGCTATTGGTATAATATTATTGTTTGTTTTCATTTTTATTAGACTGGATTTTTTAAATTTTAAGATTTCTGTAAAAACACTAAAACTGTATTTATATATAATGTTTAACTACATAGTTATCGAAATTAAAGTATATATTTATGTCATTTCACTTAGTGATCATTTTTTTTTGGCAAATATAGGTATTGTTTTTAGCAGAAGAATAAACATTGAGCCAATTTCAAATGATTTTCGATTCTTTCACCATTAGAGTTTTATTAAATTATTAGAAAGGTAACATTATTTATATTTCTGAAGAAATGATTTTAAATATATATTTTTTTACATCTCATAATATAGTTATATTATCATGGGAAAATTGGAAAAAGGACCCTTTTAAAGAAAAATGTCCATATATACTTTTGTTTTTTAGGTTTGATCACATAGGTTTTATAATAATTAAAACCCAGTTTTACCCTTAATTTTCAAAACAACTTAAATAAGAAAATACAAAAAACTAATTTATTTACAAAATTAAATCGTAGAAAGCTAGCTTTGAATGTAGTTTAGGCAGGTGTTTCTATGGGTGATTGTAAATCGTGAAGTGTGGCTGGTTTGACAGAGATAGATCAACACTCTTTTGTTCTGTTTTCCTGAAGCATCTTTTGGTTTTATCATCCTGATGTAATGGATCTTGATCAGTGTCTAGAGCATCTTTATGACTTAACCAGAGTGAAATTATCTTGTTTTTTAGTGTTAGTTTGTCTGCAATTGATCTCTTTTTAGGACCAAATCAAACAACATTATAACTGTGAATAGATTGATTGAAACATCCACTTTAGCATAATTTGGAATATCGAACTGGGTATACAAAATAAGATGCAAACACACTAAATCTTCTTTTTTTGTCAAACACTTTGCTTCATTCAATCAAGATGTAACAATACAAGTAGAGAAGGAGCAGAGCCAAAGTTTGAGACAATTACAATACATAATGGGCATTCCCCAATGCCAAAAGAAGATAAAAGTAGTTCATCGATTGTATAATCCAAGAGAGCTATGAACCCAAGGCTTAGGAGCCTATTGGCACATGTGAGATCATGGTACATCGAAGGGCCATCCTTGAGGGCTTCAAAGGACAGATGGGTAGTCACGGTCAACTGACACTGTGATATTGGCAAGAGAATCGATGTATCAGAGTCCACCGAGGCGATAGGAACCCACAGTAACAAGACAGCAAGGAAACTGGAGACTATGGTGATGTAGTCGGTTAAGGATTGCTTTGAAACCCAAAGCATAAAGGTCGGATCCCTTCGAGAAATCGCAATAGGTATTGTCTGGGATGGGATCCTTGTGATGGAGGTGGTTGAGTGACGATGCTTGAAGACATCAGATGAGCAGCTTAACTGGTAGCCGTTGTTGAACAGAAGGCGTTCAAGATCAAGGGTACCATTATCGCTAGAACAGTTCAGGAAATAAAGACCATATATTTGTATACTTTTAAAACCACAACTCAACTTCCACTAATTAGCTAAAGCCAGGTTCCAATTAAGAGATATGAATAACCAAAGCCTCACTGATTTACCATTCTCCAATGGAGTCTTCGACCATTGAGCGGAGTAACACGAACACGGCAATGATAACTCACGGACAGTGAAAAAATGGACTTGGGCTTGCTATATGCACCAACCTGAGAAGGATAGTTGGATATGGATCGTTGTTACGCTAATGGGCCTAAATTGGGGCCTAGGTCCACTAGGAAAAACCCTAGGTTCCAAAGAGAAAGCCGCGGTGGATGGTGCGATTGTCGGCCGCCTGTGACTTGCAAAGAGATCTGCGGTGCAGGTGGGTTCTCTGATGAGTGATTAATCGGCGGGAGTAAGCAGTGGCCGTGGCAAGAGTCGTCAATGGTAGCTAGGTCCACTGGGGAGAATCCTAGTTGCAAACCGATTGCCGAGATGGGAAGAAACTGTGACGGCTGTCCGAAGTTGGTGGAGAGGCATGCATAGCACGGAGCAGCTCCGGTGAGTGAGAGATCGGTGGAAGCAGCCGGTGGCCTCGGTTTGATTTGACGGTGAAAGCTAGGTCCACTAGGGAAAATCCTAGTTTCATAAGAGATTGCCATAGAAAGAGATGAGCGAGGAGGCTTCCCAAAAATTGCGAAGAGGGTCTCTTCGGTGAGTGATAGATCAGCGGGGATATACGGTGGTCTTGATTTGGATCGGAGGTAAGGATTATTAGGGTTTGAAAAGGTTTAAAAAAAGGGAAAAATTGGGGAAAAGATTTGAAAACAAATAAACTAAGAAGAACAAAGATTTTCTGAGCAGTTGAGAGTACAGATGGATCCCAACGCCGACGAGCAAAGGCCTCGCCGGCGTCGGAAAGCTTGGTGGTAGAGGCTTCCTCGATAATCATGTATGAGAGAACTATGCGTGTTTTATATTTTTTTTTACCTAATTATTTTTCGCTACTGCAAATACACTAAGGGGGTGTTATAGAATAATGGATTTTAAAAGAATTTGATGTATTTTGGAATCCAGTGTTATTCAATTACTTTTGATTTAATATTTGTTAGATGATTTTAAATCACTTGTAAAATCGCTGTTATTCTATTTCCAATGGATTTTGTTTCACTTTAGATTTTAATGTATTTTACATCCAAAACATGAACACACACAATCCTTGACAATTTTTAAGTATTTCATATCTCTCACACTTCTCATAAATATCTCTTCCGATCGATAACATCTGGTGATTTCGTCATTGTCGTCATCATCGTCTTCGTCGTCATCATCGTCAGTTATCGTCGTCCTCATCACCATTGTCATCGTCGTCATCATCGTCATCACCGTCGTCATCGTCGTCACCGTCAGTTGAACTTGCCATCCTCAGTTCATGGACGGTATGGGATTATACATGGATGGGAGGTATTGATCATCATTAGTCTATTGAGGGTAAGGGAACAGTCGTCGATGAGATATGTCTCTTTGGTTCTGTTCTCACGCCTAGTAGTCTCTGCTTTTGTCTTTGTGAGTTGAATCAAGCTTGGCTAGGGATTTTGAAGTTGTTGGTTTTTGGTGATGGAGGATATTGGGTTGGTTAAGCAAGGTTGGAAATGGATGCAGTCTCAGAAAAATATGTGCTCGGATGCTTGTTCTGCGGTGCGATGCTTTGGGGAAAAGATGGGAGGGGTTGTGGAGCGTCACTGGCCGTTGGTGTGTTGTGGATGTGAGAAGCTATTAGGGTTACTTCGTTTGTCATTTGTGTATTGGAAAGACTGCATTTTGTTTGATTCAGACTATTTATTTTCCTTAAATCATGCCCGTGTGGTGGTACTAATGGCGGCCTCATATGCGATGTATTGTGTCAAAGTCAGACTTGGATGGCTTGGTCTTTTCCTCTCAATAAATCTTGCTTTCTTGTCCAATGATATATTAAATTGTCTTCTTCAATGGTGTGACAATTTAAGTGAGAAACCACAACACGAAGAACCAAAGAAACCAAAAGAAACAATTATAGAAGAAGACTATTCAGAGGAATTTGAGTATCCTTCAGTTCCTCCTGTCCAAGAAGAAACCGAGAAAAAGATTCACGAGAAAGAAGGTTTGTCCTCATTACCAATGCTGAGTGGGTTAATGCAATTTCTCTAAAGTTAATGAAGTGTGTGCTATATGTTCTAGGCAATGCTGGTTCATCCCGACAAAAATATGGGGAGTCCATTGGCAAGTGAATCATTCAAGAAACTTCAAAGTGCTTACGAGGTAGTTAATGATGTATAATTTAAAGAATTTGTAAATTTTTAATTTGGTTTTCACTTACAACACAATTTATGGATAAGTAATATTTTTTTATTTACCTTCAAAAATAAAATAAAAAGTCCACTAGTAATGACTATCAAATCCATCAGTTATGTTTTTCAAATCCACTTATAATGACATCAAATCCTCGTCTAATGCATTAGAAAACCATGGAACTTTAAAATCCACTAATAATTCAAATCCATTAAAAACCTCCATCCAATAACACCCCCTAAATCTAAGTGAAAAAATTCTTGTAGATATCATTCTCTTTTCCTGCGATAGGATTCAAACCGTGAATTTGGTTTGTCCATGTCTACAACAAAAAAACGAAAATTAAGAACAATACTTCTCTTCATTTTACCTTGAGTAAACCATATTTATGCAGGATGGTAGATGATGTGTTAGTAGCACCAAATATTTACCCAGATTCATGTTGTTCCCTATGAGTTTCTTGAGAATTTTAGACTTTTGCAGACGTTCTTCTGATCTTGGCCTTCCTAGATAAATATTTTGTTTCCTTTATTAAAGATTCACTTCCTATTTTCAGTGGTCTCTAAAAGTTTCAGTGTATACATGGTACTTTTTCGTTGTAGATATCTACTAATTTTATTAGAGATAGAGTAAAAGGAATAAAACATATTCTAAGGTTTTCAGAGCATAGCTTAAATCGTAGAAGGATTGTATTAAAAGTTTAGAACATAGAGTAAACTGTAAAATACATAATCTGAACTTTGTAAAATTTAGAATTTCGGACTACTAAACTATTTAGAATAAAAACTATTCCTGAAATTAGTATAACATGTACAAAATGTTAGAACACATAATCCGTTTTTTTAGAACAGCAGAAAACATTTTCTAAATGTTTTATATCAAATTTTATCCATAGAAAAATAACTTATACATTTTTTATTTTTAGTTTGTAAAAAAATATATTACCTATACTATTGTATATCTACTTATTTTCCTATATTTCACTTCCTATAACTTGTTAAATTTAGGTTTAATAATTTGTATGGGTATTTTAGGTAAAAATGACCATTTAAAAAAAAAAGGTGTAGGAGATAATACATTTACCTATTATTATATTACAATACATAGTGAAATTAATTTAATTTCGAAAATATGTAGGAGATAATATTTATTAATTTTTGAATAATATTTACCAATTTTAAAATTTATAGGAGAAAAATATTGTGTATTTAAACAAATTGAATAGCAGTTGCAGTTGACAAAAATATATATATATAGCAGTGGCAGTTTTATGTAATTTTATGGAATAGTAAGGACAAATAATAAATTGGGTACGGAACTCTCTGGCGACGACACGTCAGTTTTTTCTCCAAAATGCTTCTCTTTTAATATATAGGGGATAAGGGTAAATACTAACTTATGTTTAACCTTATTAGAATAGGACATTTCTAACTTATGTTTAACCTTATTAGAATAGGAGATTTCTAGATAAACATGAGTAAGTAAATATTCAAAAGGGATGTATTAAATTTGATATTTTAGAATAAGTAAATATTCTAAGGGGATATTTTAATTGATGATTTTAAAAAATCATCTGAAATCCTATATTATTGAAAATTTATAAAAACTATTTAAAATCACTGGTTATTCAATAAATGATTTATAAATCTCATCTATAAAAAGAGTCTGATGCCAATATTGACTTTTTATATAAAAAAATACATCCATCTCTGCAACTCTCTCTCTTTCTCACTTTCTCTCACTCTTTACTCTCAAATTCCACTCCGACACGCCGCCTCTCGTGGTTGTGGGAGTAACCACCGTTCAATCTGAATTACAGAGCCTCCACCGCTATCTTGAGGTCAGTGGCAACAATTTTCTATCAACCTAAACATTCACCATCTAATCAAAGCTATACGACTTGCCCTCCCCCGCTATTTTATCAAAATCATATGTCTTGGCCACCTCCGCAGTGGAGCTTCCGCCAACGACTGTCAAAACCTTCAGATCACCTTGAATGAGAACATGCTAAAACGCCACTGCCTTCTGGCTCCAAGAAGTTTTGCTAAAAATTTGATCATCTCATTCAACTTCACACCACTTTGTATGTTCTCACAATTTGATTTATCTTTTTTATTGTCGAGGTGTTGGGTAATGTTGGGTGTAATAGTATTAGAGAAGTTGTGTTTAAATGATGCTAATTGTATCTTCACAAGTCACAACGGTGCCAGCTTTTGGATTAGATATATAGGTTGATCATATGCTTGAAACAAGAGAGAAAGCTTTTTCACATAGCTTTTTCATAACACATTATACAAGTCACGACGTTGAACTCCAAGTATCCTAAAATCAACTAAAATTCAATAACCAAATCTCCCAAAATTCCAAATTCTAATCTCACCAAATCCCTACAATTTCAAATTTAATAATCAAATCATCTAAAATTTTTACTCAAAATTCTAAATATCAAAATCCCACCAAATCTTCTAAAATATCAAATTCAATACACCCCTAATTGATTTGAGTTTTCATAAGATTTTAAATGATTGTGATGATTTTAGAGAAGTTTATATGATTTATTGTAAAAAAATTTCAAATCCCACAAAAAATCTAGAGATTTGGATTTCTGTATTTTGAACTGTGGATTTTAAATTAGTTTTTAAATCATCAATTCAATAACAGTGAATTTTAAAATAGATTTTTAAATCATCAGTTCAATAATATTGGATTTTAATAGAAGTTTGAAAATTCATTATTGAATAACATAGGATTTTTAATTTTACTTAAATCACTTAAAATATCAAGTTAAATACACCCCTCTTAATATTTATCAAACAATAGATTTCTAGACCATTACTCGGTTTGGACTTCACGGGTTCATTTCGTAAACAGATTTTGACCATAGATAATAGTTGGTCCACAAGATACATATCTTGCTTTCCAAGATTCCTCTAATAGGTACCCAGATATTAAATCTAGGCCATGAAATTCTATTTCCATCAAATAATAATCTTATTATATAATATATTTTAATTAATCAATAAGTTTTGCTTTAGACAAATATTTTGGATTTAATTTACAATAATTGTCACTCTAATTTTATTTTGATTTAGTAATTTACTTACTACAGTAAAACTTCTATAAATTAATACTCTGTAAATTAATGATCTCTATAAATTGATAATTTTTCTTGGTCCCAAGTTGGGTTTTTGTAATTTTGGACACAATTTGATAATATAATAAGATAATAACTTTTTTGAAAATCTTTTATTAATTTATGGTCTCATCAATAATATAAATTAATAATTATATAAAATTGTCAAAATATATGTATATATATACACATTAACTTTTAATAGATTTCATTTTTAATATTTTTACTACAACAAAATCTTTCAGTGTTATCTTTAAAGCATGATAATTGTTATTTTCCTTATAATTGATTCTATAAAAAATATTAATTATAATGATTAAATCTTGTTTTTAATTTTTTTACCAAATTTAGAAATTCTCTCTATAAATTAATAGTTTTTTATGGTCACAACATTATTAAGTTATAGAGGTTTTACTGTGTATGATCATCTATGTTAGTCACTAGTCAATAGGTATTATATTATGATTACTTTGGACCTCAAATCTTCCATAAATCATTTTAAAAAAAAATCTTCCACAAATCTTATTCTGGCCTATTGTATTCAAAAAAAAAAGAAAAAAAAAACAATTTAGTTAGAGGCTTAGAGCCAGAGTCGCTGTGGTGTATCTGATCTCAATGGGTTTAACCATATCCCGACCAAATTGTGATACACCATCTTTCTTCTCGCTCATCCCAAATGATCTCTTGATTGAGATAGTCACTAGATTGTCTGTGGAAGACTTAGCGAGGTGCCGTTGCGTGTCGAAGCAATGGGCTTCAGTTCTCAGACATCGCCTCACCAACTCCTCGACTAGTCCTCGTCTCTTGTTCACCTTCCATCTCAACGGTACGTGGGTCTTCTTCTCGGCACCACAGCCTCAAAGTCTTGACCAGAATTACTCGTGTCTTTTAACAGCCGAATATCACATGTGTTTCCCCACTAGAGACTGTGGTTCCCGTGGCATTTGTCCACCTGTCTGGGGGCTGATATGTAATAGAAAGAGGGGTTTCGTGATATGTAACCCTAGCACAGGAGAGTACAAAACCTTACCCAATCCAACATGGATACATGCTGAAATGACTACCTTTTTTGGGTTTGATCCAGTCGGAAAACAATACAAGGTATTGTGCGTGAACGTTTATAAAAGCCCCGTTTTTCGATACGCTAGGGTTCTAACATTAGGTACGGGTAAACTTTCGTGGAGAAAGATTACATGTTCCCGACCTTATGATCCTTGGTGGGATGTTGGGATTTGCATAAGTGGGGTTTTGTATTATATAGCTCACGAGAGAAATAGGCATCGAGATTGCCTGATAGTTTGCTTTGTCTTGAGCTCTGAGAAGTTTGAGTTTATTACTCCACCACCTATAGAGAAGCTATGGTGTACGAAGCTGATTAATTACAAGGCTAAATTAGGTGTGTTTGTTACGTTCCTATTCACTGAAAAAACTGAAAGTATTGAGCTGTGGGTTTTAGATGATGCCGAAGAAGGGAGATGGTCGAAGCATATCTACATACTGCCTCCTATCTGGAAGAATTTAGCTGCAGCAGAGGCCATGTTTCACTTTGTTGGGATGACTCGTAATGGTGAAATTGTCTTGTCTTCATTTATTCCATCAGATCCTTTATACGTTTTGATCTACAATGTGGAGAGGCATACATTCATAAAAGCTAGAATCCAAGGGTTTGGATCTCGTACGGGTTCAGGGATTTATACCTTTATAGACTATATAGAGAATCTGATCCATATGTAACTGTTTTAAGGACTTCATAAGACTTCACAAATACCGTCCTTATCTCTTCATGTAGTTTATATATATCGATTACATATTTGTTCAGTTGTGTTTTGTTTTTTATTTTTGTCAACATGATTGGTGGGTATTGGTTGAATAGTTTATTTTCTTTTCATAATTTAGTTATTCAAGATTTAATACTATTTTGGCATTATAATCTTATACTTTATAATTATTGAAATACATACTTTTATTTAATAAATTTACTTATACTTAAAAAGTTTTTAGATATGACAGTACGTATTTTTTTTTTCATCTTTAATAACTTGGTTTAGAGATGATGATATGACAAGATTTATCATCTATACTATGTACACATATTTAACTTTAATTTATTAATAGTATCTACAGACACTTACTCCTACAAATCTTAAAATCCTATTAGACATCATTTCAATTTCTAGCCTGTATATACAACTCGTGGAAGAGTACGTACTATAGCCTAAACCGGTACCATGTTTCTCAATGGGGTTAACCTTCTCACAATCTTCATTGCGGGAGATACCAAATGATCTCGTCTTTGAGATTCTCTCGAGAGTGCCTGCCAAATCCATAGCAAGATTCCGTTGCCTATCGAAGACATGGGCTTCAATCCTCAGCCTTCCATATTTCACCGAGCTTTACCTCACCAACTCCTCGGCTCGTCCACGTACGCGTCTTCTGTTTACCTTACATCTTGACGGTAGATGGCTCTTTTTCACATCAACTCAGCCTTTGAATCTAGACAAGAACTCGTCTCCGACTTTAGCTGCAGATCACATGTGCTTCCCATGTTCCTTTGAGTTTTTTGAGGTTTGTCCTCCTGTATGTGGCTTGCTATGTAACAGAGATACGAATCTGATGATATGTAACCCTAGCACAGGAAAGTACATAACCTTACCCTATACGGCAAGCAATGAGAGCACTGAATTGAAGAAAACCTATTTTGGGTATGATCCGATTAAAAGACAGCATAAAGTGTTGTGTGTATCAGTAGAAGCTCGAAAGCATCAAGTTCTGACATTAGAAAATAGAGGAAGATTATTATGGAGAATGGTTGAATGTTCCATTCCTCATGATCCTCAATGTGTTGGGATATGCATATATAAATGGCCTTTTATTTTATAAAGCTATGGGAAATCGGTTAATGATAGTTTGCTTTGAGGTTCGGTCAGAAAAGTTCAAGTTATTAGTATTGATAAACATGGTGTTCAGATCCAGTTCTTGTTTCGGACTTTGATTAATTACAAGGGCAAGTTAGATGCCGTTATCAATGATTCGGATGGTATGTTTAATAAAAGAACTACATGCATCGAGATGTGGGTTTTAGATGATGTCGACAAACAGAAATGGTCGAGGCATTTATACATATTGCCGCCGTTGTGGAAGAATGTGGTCGAAAAGTACTGGTTATATATTGTTGGGATGACTCGTAATGGTGAAATTGTGTTGACTTCGCTTGGTTTATATGATCCTTTCTATATTTTCTATTACAATATGAAGAGGAACACTATTATAAGAGTTAAAATCCAAGGGATTGAAGCTTTTAAGGGTCGGAAGATTTATACATTTCTAGACCATGTAGAAGATGTGAGGCTTATGGAAGCGATTATAGCTTCATAAGACTTTATATAGCAGCTAGTTTGCTTGTAAGTTGGGGATCTTATGTATTATACAGCCTCTATTTATCCCAAAAAAAATTATTGTACAGACTCGATCTCTATAATTCATGAAGGGTTTATATCATCATAGTTGACTATAAACAATTGACGTTATGATGTTTATGATACATAAATAACTAATAAGTTTTAATATGATGCGAAAAAACTGATTGGATCAAATTAATCTCTTATGATATCTATATTTGCTAAAATGTTTACATTATACCTAAGCTCTTGACGTTGTAACCTCTTATTTAGCTATATCGAGTATCAACATAAGCAATGGTGAATAATGTGCACTTCATGCTAACTCGATTATCATGTTCACGAGTTGTTGATTCTAGACAATGCCGATCAATAGAAACAGTCAAGAGATATCTACGTTTTTGGAAGAACCTAGTCGAGGAAAACAATATCAAACATTGTCGGAATGACCAGTAGAGGTTAACTATGCTAATGATAAAAAAATTGGAATTTAAGCCACTGAACATGTTATGGGGCAGCAGATTCGCACCTCTATAGACCATGCCACATATCTAATCAACAGATTTGCACCTCTATAGACCATGCCACAAATTTAAGCTTTCGGACATGCTGAAGAATTCATAAGACTCTTAACATTGCTAACTGGATGCCATTTATCAAATAAATCAGTCAAATATTTCATAAATATCGAAAGAAATCTAATCTGGGGTCGCTAGGACATTAAAATGGTAAAGGACACCAACAAGTCTAATCATACAAAAGTTCAAGAGGTATGGTGATTTTCACGGAATCATACATAACATAAAAGCGAGAAAGAGAAGAGTGCAAGGAAGATTTGAAAGCAAAGAAACAAGGAGGAGAAGAAGAAGTCAATTATCCAAAAACAGCAAAAACAACAATGTCACAGATTGGATCTTGACTTGAGAATTTAAGCAGTCTTTTTTCTTCTGGCCATTTTCCCCGCCTAATAAATCACTCACTGCCTTCACGAACCTGAGAAAAAAAAACAATTTATAAATCATGGTTTCTTTGGTCTTTAGCCTATAACTTGGCATATTTCCCGAAAACTATGCTAAAATGCAGCTTATTTTTTATACCTTGGGAGGAAATTTTGATGGGGACCTGGACCTTGACCTGGACTTAGATCTCGACTTTGCCCTAAATTGGAAAAAAAACCACACTTAATCACAGGAGAAATAAAAGAAAGAACAAAAAAAATACCAACACGGTGAAGGAGCAAACACCAAAAAACAAATGGAGAGAACTTGCCTGGGGGGACTCTTTTTCCTGTCAGGAGATGGTGATCTAGATTTTGATATCGACCTGGAATGGGATCGTCTTGGTGATTTACTGCGATAAAGATTCATAAACACAATTTTCCAGCTTTTAGTTGTTGAAAATGGGAGATATATATAAGGTTCAGTGATAACAAACATAGCACCTCAAATCCTTCCTTGGGCTCTTGCTACCGCTAAGGCTGCGGCTACCACCGCTGCCGCTACGGCTATGGCCACGGCCACGACTTCGGCTTCTGCTCCTGCTTCTACTTGGGCTTCTTGATTGGGAGCTTTCATATTTCCTAACCTGAATATGAGCAGAAAACACAGACATAACATGAATATTAACTTGTGAAATCATGTTCAAGTGAGTGAGCTAACATCGATTTTGCCTAAATTCACAAGATATTTCATAAATGGGATGGGAGAGAATGAAGCATCTACCATGATATACTGTTGAGAGACTTGCGATACCTAAAACCCTAAAAACATAAATTCTACTTTTCATCTTTTCCATCTAGTTAAAAGTATCTCTCCATTTTTCATTACTCATTTCAATATAGAAGCATATTTACTACCACACATCACTCTATGTCAAGTGTCGGATATAAGTAAAATGACAAAACAGAGCAAACTAAAAAAGACTGCAAAGAGAAATGGTACCCGGATATAAGCTTTAGCCCAGGGGTTTCTGAACTCTGTGTCATCAAGTTTCCTTATCTGAAATCACAACTTCGAATCTCAGAAACAACATAAATCATAGTGTGCTATTCAGCAAGAGAGAAGAACATAGTTCAACTTACAGCATACTTCATGTCATCATAATTGGTGTAGTCGACAACACCATAAGTTCCTGATCATATATAAAAAAAGACACAACTATAATATATCTCAAACAAAAATGCTGCTTCAAGCTGAAAAACGTAAGATATTGCTAAGAAAGTATGCCATTTATATATTTAATTGGGCATAAGAAACTGTAAACGCACCATTACTGTCTCGAGTGACCTCAGCACAGCACACATCACCAGCTTTCCGCATATGCTCCTGAAATAATGGGTTTATACGAAAACTAAGACTAGGGAGTAGAAGCCAATATGGTTCAGTAAAACATGAAGTGTCATCATACCTTCAAATCTTGCCATGAAGCAGATGATGGAAGCCCACGTACGATAACTGTATAATAAGACATCCAAGAATCAGAAAAAGCAAATATTAATTAAACCAAACTCTTAATCCATACCATCTTCTCATAGGAAATTACACAAACCTCCGAATTCTGAGTGTCGTGAGACGCCAAACCGAGCAGATCCACCACCACCCCCACCTCCACCACCATAGCCACCACGACGATCACTTGAAGACTGTCCTCGGCCACCATGGGCAAGCTCAACCTGCATAAGTTCTGATTATAAACTATGGACTAATGGATAAAAACACCAATCCACTCCTGTCAGCTGAAAGATAGCAAGGATGTAATGAATGTCTGATTACCCTCAAGCGACAGCCATCAAAGTTATAGCCATCACGGCCCTTGATTGCATCTTCAGCATCCCGAGAATGCTCAAACTACAAAACGTTCAACAAAGCTTGGTTTAGTGAAACTATATCTTGTAAATTTAGTTAGGAACATGTAAGTTAAGGGAATAAACTTACCTCAACAAAGCAATAACATGGAGGACGAGGTGGAACCTTCAGTTCAATATCCACTATGCGGCCATACTGCAAACACGAGCATTAAGGTAAACACAAAAGATGCTCCAGAATCTTCATTTTATCTTATAGGGATAATATAATATCCATAATTGAGTCAAACAAATAACTAAAAACTGACCTTGTAAAACAGATCGTCAATCTCATGTTCTCTAATGTCGCCAGGCAAGTTACCAACATAGATTGACCGAGAAAATCGCCCACTCATTGTTTGCAAAGGTTACTGCACATGTGAATAAAAAGGAAACAGATAAGTAAAGGACGAAAGTTATACTGCTATAGACAAAGAATCTCCACTCAGACAGCTTTCAATATAGCCTTAGCATCAAGATGAGATGATGATAAAAAAAAAAAAAAAAAAACGTGGTAAGACCAAAAAATATATGAAGCAAACCAAGTGAGAGCAATCCTTGGTCAGAGCAGTTGCTCCACAAGCTCCAAATGCTTATTTGCTCTCCAATGTGCTCCAAAAGCTATTATAAAATTTGAAATATATATTCTCTCCAGAACGTCCCATGATGACTAAAGTGGTTCCCAAAGAGAGCAAGAAGAATCTCCAATAACAATAAAAAAACAAAAAGAAACAACTCCACACTGATCTCCCCATCCCCTCTCTATATCCCTAGGAACCATTGCAATGCTCATGTTCCAAGCGCTTGCCATCTATCATAAAGAAAGCATGTGTCATGACATCATGTAACATAGACTCATGCATCTACCTTGTTCAGCTCCCTAACTCAAAACATTCATACCGCACAAACACACAGCACAAAATACTACTGTTTACTTTAACTTTAACAACGAAAGTTAAACTCTTTCCTCCTCAAGATATAGAAACACCAATGTAGAAGATAGAAAAACTCCCAATTCAAAGTTAATGCGGAGTTAACTAAGAACAATTTCGTAACTGAAACAATTCCAAAATCGTTCTAAGAATTATGATCAAAAGAATGTGCGAAGTAAGAAGATAAACATCTCTTGGCATAACGAAGACGCCTCAACTGAATCAAATCACTTTAAACAACTCAAGAACTTTAAAGAGATAAGCTTTAAATACAAGAGTGAAGAAGAACATGTACACAGACCAAACCAGAAATTCTCAACAAAATTGAACATCTACAAGTCCAAATCCCAGATTGTTCTGTATCCATACAAGTGCGACGAAAACAAGAAAGAGAAAAGCAGAACACACGGAAACGAAATTGAGATAGAGATAGAGACGAAGATAACGAGAGAGAGGAGAGAGAGGTGAATGACTTCGTACCGGAGAATCGTCGCTATAGCGCCGGAGAAGATTTTGGTCACAACTCTGAAGCCAACAAGACTCGGAGGTCGGCCGTGAAAGTTTAAACTAGGGTTTGTTCATTTTATCTTTTTATTGTCGTCTTTCAACATATATGAATTACCGAAAATACCCTTATGTCGATCCATTCAATTCTTTTGTTATTTATTTTTCGGTCCTTCTTTAAGCAATTTGTTTACCAATAGAACCTCTAAGTTTTTGTTTCTTTTTTTTTGGTCAAACAAATCACTAAATTATATACATAAAACAAATAACCTAAGTTATTTATTGAAAGTGAGTTGTTGCACAAAAATGTTATAAAAGAACTAAAAAAACGCCAACCGACCATTTTAAATATTTGATTGTAACAAATATTATAATAGTATTTTTGCAACAGTTTTTGCTCAAAAATCGATTTTAGAAAGTTTTTACATTTAATGCATTGACTTTAATATTAGTTACCAAAAATTTCAAAATTTATTATAAGTAAGATTTTAAAAAATAAGGAAATCTTTCTATCTCATTCAACATAAATATATTATTCATTTTCATTTTTATTTGAATTTATATTTAAATTATCTTGAATTATTCTATAATACATTTAGTTAATAAAAATTGTGATTTTTTCTTGCATATGATGTAACACAAATTTTTAAAAACGGACATATATTACTCAATTTACGGATACAATATCCCACATCGCCTAAAAAAATTGGGCAATGATTCAGAGTCATACTATAAAAGACACCAAAATGATTCAAAATACAAAAAGCTTGATTTATCAGGCATTCAAACTATCAAAAAAATTATTTGGTTTATACCAGTTCTTTATTAAAGATTTTTATAAAAAATATTATAAATATTAAAATTTTTAGAAAGTTATACTTTCTAAAATGTTAAATATTAATAATATTTAAACGTTTATGAAGTTCAAATTTATAAAGTTTAAATATTATAAATATCATAAAGTTTAAATATTATAAATATTTCAACTTTTAAAAAAGTTAGAAGACTTTTAAAATACTAATAATATATTTAAACTTTTACGAAACTTCAAATATGAGAAATACTCAACCGTTTTAAGAATTCTAAGTATTATAAATATTTAAACTTTTTACGAAGCGTCAATCTTATAAAATGTAAATGGTTACAATCTTAATAAATAACGTATCAACTCAAGCTTATATTTATAATACAAAACAATAAATATTAAAAATTAAGATGATATAGTGAGAGTTAAATATCTCGGGATGGAGTTATATAGCGGGACAGGTTTGTCGATATTTATATAAATTTAAAATATCATTAATTTGGTGTTACACATGTAAAACATCATTTCATTATTTTGTTAACACTATCGGTATAAGAGAATAGACATATCTAATTAAATTGATTAAATAAATATTATGTAAAAAACAAATTATATTGCGGTATTATATGGTTTAAACTTTAAACCATAAAGTTAACAATTATTATATAATTATAACATATTTAACCAACAAATACAATTTATAATTTAAATGTTTCAGTCATAAGTAATTTTTTCTGCGGTGTACCGCGGATTCTAATCTTGTTATTTTTAAATGGGCGGTGAATAGAAAAAAGTTGTCAAGTTTAAAAATCAGTAAAAATTGGATAATCGGATCGGATTTAGTAGTTTATTTTTTATTTTTGCGATGTTGTTAGTTTTTTAAATTAAAAATAACATCAGTTACTTTAAACAAACAACACAAAAAAATTAATAAGATATTTGTAGTACTACCGGATGAAAGTGGATGAAAGTACAACATGTGGATTCTATAAGACTCTAGAAGAACAAGTGGTCTAAAATGATAGTATCCACTCCCCTCTCCATCCTCAGCCGATTGAGAATTTCCAAACCCATAACTTTTGAGGGATTCACCAGCAAGGGACTCTACTTTGTGGAACCATGGTGACAAGTTTATTGTAAAACCCACATAATTGTCTATTGTTAGACAATTATGAACACATTTTGTACTTCTTTTGTGGATATATATTTTCCTACAAGTGTCTAAGTTATAGATGCATAGTTGACCGCTACATACAAACATTGACATTACCTACACACACACAATACATTTGAAATACAAAATCTCTGTATATTTATTTAAGCAATGTTGTTAAAGTTTAACTCTACTACCATGTGGCATATTACAAAAAAAAGCTATTACATTTTAATTAATTTAATAACTAACAAAAAACTTATATTTACAAAATTATTTAATAAAATTATTTAACATATCCTATTTATTATTTCCGAAATCTTAGGAAACAGAAACAAACGATTTAAAAACAATTATAAACTTCGTTTTCTAAAGTTTTATTTATAAAAATAAGATTGAATATTTGCATATCTTTTGAGGGATATATTTTAAATCGTTTAATAATGACAGATATATTTTAAAAATAAGATACAACATTGCTTATATTTTAAAAATATCTCAATATCCTTATTTAAGCAATGTTGTTAGAACTTTAACCAGCTTTGATGCTATTGCATTTTAATTAATCCAATAACTAACAAAAGAAAAGTTTATCTTTGTTTACAAAATAATAAAAAAATATTCTCAAAATTATTTAATGAAATTATTTAACATATTCTATTTATTTGTTTCAGAAATCTTAGTAAACAATAACAAACTATTTAATTTGTTAAAACTTATTTTTTATACATGATATTCACTATATAAACAATACTAACTGTATAATGTTGTCAATATACATATACATAATTAATTGTAATTTTCACATATAAATTTAATATAAACTAACATTTTATACCAATAACTCCAATGGTGTTAATATTAACATCAAACACTATTGTAAATTTGGTATATTAAGATATATAAACATGATCACATCGATTTGTAATACCAGATCATGGGTCAATACATGTTTTGTTGGTTTTTCTTAAAACTTTACCAAATTTATAATTAAAGAATTTGATATTGCACACAAACAAATTTAGTATTACCGACTACGGATCAAAATCGGAGTATGAAATTAAGTAAATTAAATATATAATTTTATAAAATGTATAAAACAAATAAAATTTCTACTATTATTTTGTAACAAACAAACCTAAATTTACGTAAATATTTTTCCACGCTGTACCGCGTGGGTCACTATCTAGTTAAAAGGCATTACAAGTAAAATCACAAAAAAAAAAAATATAAAAAAAATCAAAGATGGAGAAAACTCACTTTATTAACCTCCCATTATGTTTCCTTATTGTAGTATCATATAACAATTCTTTCATCATTCTCAATTCTTTGACATATCACATCACACAAGTTTATGTTATGTACATGTCAAGATCAACCTCTCCAACCTTGCTGTTTGTTTTTTGTTAAGTTGGATTTGTTATATATACAAAAATCGATAAGATAATATTTTTTACAATCTATGTGTAAAAATATGGTCGAGTTAATATTATAAATTGATAATCATATAAATTTACATACATATATAAATCAAATACTAACAAGACCATGAATAGTTATTGGTTTTAAATAGTTTTTAGATAAAGAATTTTGAAATTTAGATTTTGGGTTTTTGTTTTTAGATTTTGCAAAAATAAGAATTAATATATAAATAAAAAGTTTTACTTAAAAAATTTGTTGAAGAAGAGTGAAAAATGGTTTCTAGATTCTCGATTATAATTATTAAAATCTTCCAAAACCCAATTGTTTGTGGTGAATGAGTTTAAAAAATGATTTCTGAAAAACAAAAACCAAAAGTTCCATTATACAAAACTATTTATATTCAAGTAGAAAATATTTACATATTTTTGCTAAATATTATTTGGGACTAAATCTTGAGTTTAAAATATGAAGTCTTTAGTTTTATATTTTTTTATACTCTTAAATCATAACTAAGTGTGTCTAATAAGTCAACATATATGTATAAATATAAATAATAATATTTGTAAAATAATTACATAATTCGTTAACATGATTGAAAATAGGATAATCAAAGTTTTAAATATAAATCTGATGTGTGTTCAATTCTAATTGATTAATATGACATTTTTAAAAATACCATTTTTCTATGTCACTTTTCAAAAATACTTTTTTTCTCTATGTCATTTTTCTTGTGTTTGAAATATCACAGATACTATTAGCAAGATTAGAGAGGAAGCTTCTTTGTGGTTTCTAGCTCAGCAAGTGGAACAAGAGGAAGATTCGAGTGAGTTATCTGCTCCTAAGATTTCCAGAAACTCGTGGAGACCTCCGAATAAACCTTGGCTGAAATGTACTTTAGCAGCATCGTGGGATGGAGAGAAAAAAATGGGAGGTGCAGCCTGGGTGCTCAGAAATTCAGAAGGTATAGTGTTCTCCTTCATAGTAGGAGAGCCTTTTCCCTTGTGGTGTCAAAAAAGGATGAAGAGTTGAAATGTTGGCTTTGGGCCATTGAAAGCATGAAAAAGTCTCAAAATCAGAAGAGTCATTTTTGCTTTGGAATCAAAAGATCTCTTGGAGGCGGACAAGAGACGGACCTATGGCTTGGACAATCATACGTAGCCGTCGGTTACCCCTCGTGGTTGCATGAAGTGTTCACTGAAGAGATGTACGTTACTTAATATGTAATGTTTTTGTTTTCTCTTGAGGTGACTGTCTTTGATCCTTACTAATTTTTTGGTAGTCAGATTGTAAAAAACCCGATGGATATTTTGAATTATTCAGTCGAATAAAAAAAACACATGTAAAACAACAAGAATTATTGCTATTGGAGCTTTACATATATATGCAAACTATATATTGTAATGTTTTCTCATCTCGTGAGAATTATCCATTATGTAATGCGTAATGGTTGGTTTATACAATGAGTTTTTTCTACTGTAATTTTCTTTAGGGCCTGACTGGTTCAAACGCCGCGGTTGCGGTTGCGGTTGTGGGAGATTGCGGAAGCGGGCGATTGCGGTTTCAAGCGTTACTAAGCGTTTTGAACGATTGGTTTAACGGTTTAAAATTGGTGCGTTTGCGGGAGGTTTACGACTGGTTGACCAGCGGGTGCAATAGCGGTTGGAACATAATAAATGTGATATCTAATATATAAATGTTTAAAAACACCAAATTTTTTATTAAACTTTATTTATAACTAAAATTTATTAAAAGAATAATTATTCAAAAAAAATCATATTGAAATACATATTCCTTTATGCATTTGGCTTTTCACCAAAAATTTATTCAAGTAATTTGATAAATGACAAAACATATGCTTTAGATCGTAAATCTTTTCTCTTTTCTCTTAGATCGTAGGTCAGTAGTTGCATCGGTAGGAATGATCAAGTGAGAATTGAGAAGCGTCACTGGTGATTTGTTTTAATATTTTTCAAAAATAATCTTATTTTTTAAAATTTTAGATGAAATATTATATTTATTTAGATTTTTTTGAACTTATGTGCGATGTGCCATTAAATTATATCAAGTTTTCCGGGTTATTGTTAATTGAAATATTATTTTCTTCTAATTGTTTATTTTATATCTCTGCAATCGTATCCGTACTTCATTTTCTCCCATCCTTAATGAGTAAAATGGTTAGATAGAAAATATAACAAAAAAAAAATTCAAAATCATTGATTTGTTTTAAGTTTTTTTTACAAAAATAAATAAATAAAAAATTTTAACCGCAATCGCCCGCAACCGCAAACGCTTGCGGGAAGCAGCTTTTGAAATTCAGTAGTTTGGAGCGGTGGGAGCGATTAGGAGTGATTGGGAGCGGTTTGTGTGATTGGTTCCAATCGCTAGCAACCGCTACCACCCGCAAACGCTGCGTTTGCGGGAGAACCAGTCAACACCTTAATTAGTTTCAAAAATTTGATATGTAACCTACAACTAATTTTTTTCTGGGAAAACCAAAAAAAAAAAACAGAGTTCCATTTTAAACATTTAGCTGCAATTTGCAACCAATTGAATTGATGGAGCTGAGGCCTGGTGAGGTCTCAGTTCTGGACGAAGAAGATTCATAAGAACAATGCCTACTTCACCTGAAACATCACAAAAGAAACAACAACAAAAGTACTGTTAAAATTACCAATCCCACTAGATTACACCAAAATGCTCAAAGATGAGAATCCACAAGATTGCGTTTTTCGTTGTCAATTTTTTGATCAAGTTATGGATAAAGGACAAGAAACAGTACCTGTGGTGTGAACTGATGATCTTTCGTTTTTACTCATCAGTCGTCGTCATCATTGTCTTCTTCTTCTTCATCATTATTATCATCAATGGAATACATTCCTTCAGATTCTTCCTCGTATATCTGAAACTCTCCATCACTCCCATCATCAACTGCAAGGTCCCCATATAAACCAGGTTCACTGGTTGGGAAACTATCAAATAAACCTTGAAGGTACGTCCTGGAGCTGTTCTCACTATCAAGATCTTTTAATAGTTAAGGAAAATCTAAGGAAATAGAGAGTCAAAACGGTGTTAGAACCAAACACAGAGCTTTAATTGATTGGTCTTAATTCCCAAAACTCAAGAAAAGGATAAACTTTGAAGGATACATCCATGGGAATCAAAAGATTTCTCATTGTCTCCTGCAGCCTGCAAAAGAATAGGAACATAGAAACGGTGAATCCTACCGGATGAAGAAACAACAAAAAGTTCATTTACAGTAATATTACCATATCGAGTTCTTCTTCCTCTTCTTCGTCTTGCAGGTTTTCATCATATCCATCCTCATTAACATTAGCATCCACATCTTCGTTTACACTTTTACACTTTTCCATGTCTTCAGCACCTGCAAATTAAAATAATGTTCAGTAGCTGTTACTTCAGAGTCATCAAGGAAAACATGTTCCATGACTAAAGACAATAAGCATAACATGCGGAATGTGTCAAAACTAGTTTAGAACTTTAACTAATTACAGAATTCTTGTTACACAATATTCTGTTTGTGTAAGCACATACTCGTAGAGAAGTAGGATCAACCAGTTTTTGCTGTCAAATTTACTTTTTGAGGCCACTAAATTTCTATAAGATTTGATAGACTCCCAAAAAATAGTGTCTAGAAACGCGAAGGTAGAAGGGTCTAATACAGTAAGGAATCCGGTGAACGTACACCACACAAACTTCCTATAACGTTCAAAGAAATGAAACACATAATGTTACTGATGAGCTTACCTTTAGTAGCCTCCTGGTGCTTCACTAGAGATGGTTTAAGTGTCTCTTTCTGAATTTGTATCTTCTCTGACCTCTCAAACTCCTCTTGAATATATTTAAATACATCTTCGAACCCTGGCTCAGGAAACACAGACACAAACCTCACAGCTACGCGGAGTCTCAAAGTATCAAGCATGGCTTCAGAGAACCATCCTGTTTTATGCTGCAAACAAAAAACAAATCAGATCATAAACTTTAGAACTTGCCAAAGTTTATCTATTGGTGCAGATGCATCAGCTTGTGTGCGTTTAATCTTTCACCTAACGGGCAAAAGACCATGATTAATAATGGGTATTGACTTCATGAACAAAAGCTCAGCTGAGAACTCACGCTACAAGTAGTCTTCTTAGGAGGCTTTCTTATCTCTCGCTGGATGTACTCGTCGTCAAGTTCAAATAATTGCAGAAAGGTTTGACATTTAAAAGGAAATATCTTAAAAGCACAAATGTCGCTCCAGCTTGGCTTTGAGCTGTAGCAAAGAGAAAATAACATATAATCAAACTTTCCTCTTCATTAATCAAATGGTTCAGTTGCAAATTTCCCAACAAATCACGCTAAATCTAGGATACAATCCTACAACAATTATCTTAGAATGCTATGGAGAGTATTCAGGTGGAACCCTGAATAAAAAAAGACTTACTTGTTAGTTGCATTGGCATCGCAATAACTTCGTAATTCAGGTGGAACCCTGAATTCCATTCTCTGATATCTGATACACAATTGTTCAATGGAGATACATGTCAAAATTAATCATTACGCCCCCATTTGTGTGTATCACCATTTTACCTAACATGTCCCAAACCATGCAGCAAGAATACATTAATCAATTTCTTAAGATATTAACTCACACACGAGACTCAGGATCACTCCGTGGGTCATAGCCTCTTTTAATCCAGAACCTAAGAAACGGACCATTGGAGAAATAATAAGCAGCCCTGAGAAGAAACCTACAAGAGTTCACGCCAAGTTAATGAATGTAGTACTAAAAACACCCTGAGTATACGCAACCTGCATTAAAAAGCTGTCTCACCTGTTTAACATATGATGTGTACATTTCAGACCTTTATCAAGTAGTCGTTGAACTACGGAATCCCTTGTCCATATAGGCCGTTCGTCAAACAATGCAGACACACATATTTGCCATTGCCAGTGGAAGGAGCTGGGAGAAACAAAGTCTTCCCAATTTAGTTTCTTTGGAATCTGTATGAAGAAAGCTAAGGACAGACCAAGCAAACACGGCTCTACTACTCGCCTCATCCACAAGAGAAAGTGTCAAAAAAAGAATTGAAAGAAGTAGCATACAAAAAAAGGATATCTTTAACGCTGAAATCAATTGCAAATACTGGGCCAACATCAATCTGCATCATAAAAGAACATACCATGATAAAGATCAATTAGCTAATAGCAACACGAAATAAACTACAAGGAAATTTTCACGGCATTATCAATATCGAAAATGGAGCAGAACGAATCATGTATGCTTGATGGTTCATAAGAGTATTTTACATGCTTCAAATCTATAACTACTGCATTAGCAGGATTGAGGATTCAGATATATTTTTTTGTGAATTAACGACTATTATGACAATTCTTTAGTAGAAATTAATCCACCTATTTCTTCGCACCCGAAATCCAATTGTAAATTTGGTTTTAAAATGCCAACCCATCAAGGCAATCCCAGTACTTCCTCATCAGTAAATTAAGACTCTCAACTAGACAATTAGTTACAGCTAGACAACAGTGGTATGTCCCTATCGATGAAGATCAGATGATAGAAGTCGAATTTGTTCCCAAACAGTCTACTTTTTATTTTATGGTGCAACTAACAGCCAGCGTTTAGTTTATTTAGAAAATTCGGATTTTTCCATTTCCTCATCTTACCTCATAATAGTTCTGAGTCTCTGCATCATCTTTCTTTTTGGGACCATTTGTTGCCGGAGGTTTCAACCTGAAATCACACAGGAAAACTAAAATTAGCACAATAACTGAAGTCAGTTCAATCATTTATGTTTTTATTCATCTTTCAACCATAACTAACATATTCCAAAACTAAGTGAACGGCTTAAGCCACCTAATAAGAAAGGAGAAAATTGAAAGAATTAGAAAAAGGCAGTGGAATCTTACGCTACGTTGTCTGGTATATCTTTGGGTGCGAAGAACTGTGGCAATAACATCATTACATCTTCATCAGCCAAGCCCATCAAATCAGTATTGCCTGCATGAATGCAATATGATTGGGGAGTGATCACACCAGATATTTGGAATAAATAGAAAAGGAAAAACTAAAATGCAAGTGTCACCTGCAAGGGAATCCACCTCCATCCACTTTCTCTTTTTCTGCTGCGCAACATCCGCATGAACAGGAATAACATGCTGATAGTCAGCCATGCCTAGAAAATGAATAATAGGAGAAAATATTGAAACACTAAGATATCAAGTCAACTCTAATGTAGAAGAAAAATTTCAGATGCATAAGAACCAAAAAAAACAAGAGCAGGTAAGTTGTTACCATCAAAGTGAAACGATTCAGACACATGAGCTACAATATCTGCACACAAAGCTGGACTAGCTTCCTCTAAAGATCCATCACTAGTGGCAAGAACAGGTTGGCTTTCAGGTTTTTTAGTATCCTGCTTAGAAATTCTCAACAAAAAACCATTGCAAGGACGTTGTTCACCCAATGCAGGATGTGCATAAGGATCTTCAGGCCGGAAACGCAGCTCAAGTTTGTTTGTAATCGATTCCCTTGCCTACCAAATTATACAAAGACTCAAAAACTGAATAAATAGTGCAACATTTTAACAAAAGCTTGATACTAAACCAAGAAAAATATGAAATTTTGTGTTGATTAGAGCTATATGGATGCATATACCAAAGACTGTAACAGCATATAGACTCTAATAACTAGCAGATGGTAACAATTTCAGTAAAAAAAGGAAGAGTCTTTAAAGAAAAAGCTAAGAGATTTACTTGTGTAATTCCTTGGATTCCTCCAAGGGTTTCAATGGCTTTGGAAACAGAAGATGGGTAGCCAGGGAAGTGTACAACAAACGCCTCCTTGCTTGGCAAGGTACCTGAGATTGTTCCTTGTTCTATGATTCCCATTGTTTTTACCCCTATCTACTCTTTCCTAATACAAAAAAAAAAAAAAAAAAAAAAACAAACAAACAAACTCATAAATACGACGCCAATGCAATTGGAAGAGTACAAGTTTTATATATACTCCTATTAATCTTCACTAATGTGTGCTTCATTGTGCTGCCTTCACCGCCAGAGAATTTGGATAACGACTATTGAATCAAAAAGAAATTTGAAAACTTTATGATTCGGTAAGTTCAGACTCACCGGGAAAAGACTCGTCGAGTTGTACTAGATTGCTTCAGTTTCTTCTGTTTCCCGACATCGGCGACGGCGAATATTTTTCCCTGGCGGCTTCAAAACCCTTAATTTTTCTAAGTTTTTACATATTTGGGCCTATGTCGCTAAACGACACCGTATTAGTTTATTTTTTTCGTCGTCACTGCGGTTCGAACTGATGTCTCCGTTTTAGTTTAGTGGACTCAAATAATTTGGGCTAAGCCCAGATTGTTAACCGACGTCGTTTTAACATCTCTAGAGAACACGTTGACTTTTTAAAATAAAAATCTCTGAAAGAAATTATAAAAAAAAATATAGAGGGATCACATCTGCGTCACTGCGATTCGAACTAGGGTTTCCGTACTTGAATCCAGTTTTGTTGTCAAAGCTAAGCTATAAGCAAAGCTTTGTTTCCCTCCAAAATTCAGTTCCGTCGAATTTGAATGGCGTCGCGGTTCCAGGAAGCTTCATTGGTTACTTCACCATCGTATCCTAACGCCGTGGCTTGGTCATCGGAAAATCTGATCGCCGTCGCTGCTGGTCACCTCGTTATTATCATTGTACGTATCTTCTGCTTCGTTCTTTGAGGTTAAAGTTTGAGTCTTTTTTTTATAAGATAAGAGACTTGTTTAATTTTGTTCAGAATCCGGCTTTGCCTGCTGGACCTCGTGGATTGATCAATATCCCTGATGCTGAGCCTTATCAGATTGGCCGTGTTCGTTCTCAAGGTTTGTGTTTTTTTCAGTGCTCATTGTTACATAACAGAAGCTCAATTATGAAATGTCTAATTTACAGAATCAAGTGGTGACAGATTCTTTAAAATTGCAGAATTTTGATGTATTGTGTTATGAAAATTCAGATCAGATTCCAAAATCCTGCCTTTATTATGTGCCAAATCAGATTTGCAGATAAAAATTCAATATTTTGCAATTGTTCAGTGTTCAGGAAGCTGTGTTTTGCAGATCAAATCTCTATTTGTTTCTGTGTTTTCGATCAAAGCTGAGTTGACTTCGTATGTGCCAATTCAGATTTGCAGATAAAAAAAAATTCAATATTTTGCCTGTGTTCAGTGTTCAGGAAGACATTTGTTTTTTTGTGTTTTAGATCATTCAGAGTTTGGGATAAACAATTTAAGTGATAATGTGTTTGTAGATTTGCTGACTGGTGGACTCTTGCCTTCGAGTTTAAAACGGGAAAGACATCCCTGTGCTCGATCTCTCTCATGGTCTGATATAGGAATGTCTCCAAACTACGGGTATTATACTTAATCTTTATAGTTTCTTGTAACATGTTCAGTTTTTGTTTAGTCTCTATTCCCCTAAATTGTTGATTTTAAATAAATCTGCTCAGGTGTTTACTGGCTGTTTGTACAGCGGAAGGAAGGGTTAAGCTATACCGACCTCCATATTCTGACTTCTGTGCTGAGTGGATTGAGGTAGGTTGTAAAATTTCTTTTGCGTTTTATAATAACTTATGCATTACAGTTGCTTTCTTCTCTTTCGCAGATTGTTGATGTATCTAAAATGCTTTATGAGAATCTATCAAGCATGAGCTTTGGAGAGTCCAACAGTCATTCTACTTCATCATCTAAGGTAACGAGTATCTCCGAACTAACCACTTTTCAGTAAAAAAATTATCACCGCGAAGGACAGTTTACTACTCCCACGAACTATATTTGTCTATAAGGGATACGTAGATAGTTTTACTTCGTACTCTCACCTTTACATTTAGGTAAGGACTCATGTTAACATCGTTTGTTATCAGTTATTAATGGACAACTCTTTTATCACAGGATCAACATCACCATGAAGAGGATGAAAGGATTTCAAGTCTGAAGACACGTAAGCGGAGAAAAACAAGCGCAAACAACATGTAAAGAGCATTTTTTTTTTCACTCGTAAATTTCCTCAGATGCATACTAGGTTTGAGAAACAAAAAAAAAAAATAATCTTCTTTTTTTCTGTTTTGATCACTTTACTAACTTACTTTCATCTGTGACTTCGTTCTAGCAACTTGCAAGAAAAGAATTATACAGATCGTGCATCATGTTCCAAGCAAGACACTCAAGCACAGCATAATGTATATTGCTCATATCTCTTCACTAATTTCTTTCTGCTGTAGTGTATTTCTATGGAAATTTTTTTATCATTACTCCTCCAACTTATTTATGTTACCTTTTTGGTGTTTTCTGAAACAATTTTCAGATTCTTACTCTGTTCCTGCAGATTGTATCTTATCCTTGTCTCTTGTGGAAACTCGTTTTTGCTAGGATTAGTAATTAATAGGGAACAATGTCATTCCATCATGTAAATTATTATATTGTTTATATTTTGTAACTCCCTCCAATATTCTTTTAGAAGAACATGTGTGCGTGTTTTTCTATGCATTTCGAATCTTGTCATGCTTTTGAATACCACCTGAATCCTTTAAGGTTTCTTAGAAGTTTTGACACTCTTACTCCCAAGTGTCATCTAGTAAGAATCAAATTGTTGCATTGTACTCATATCTAACTCGATTCGTTATGTTCCCAGGTACTTGAGATTGAAGTATATAAACAGGCAAGCAATTGCCAAAATTGTCATTCTTTGCCTAAAGCTCCGAAAAATTTCAGTGAAGAGATAAGTCCAGAAACATATGTTTCTCGTGAGGCATTATTATCCTCCCTTTCCGTCGCCTGGTCATCTCTACTAAGATTTTCATCAGGAAGTTCTTGTGAGAATATGTTAAGATTCTCTCTTTTGGCAATTGGTTCAAAGTCCGGTAGCGTTTCCATATGGAAAGTTCATGCACCTGAATGCTATCACATTGAACGTAGCGATGTATCTCCCGTCGTGGAACTTACTGCTATAATTCAAGCCCATAGCTCATGGGTTTCAACTATGAGTTGGGGAATTTCTGGCTGTGATTCTTCGAATCCGCAAGTGGTGTTGGTTACTGGAAGTTGCGATGGTAGGTAAGTTAGTGTTATATTACAAGAAATAAAAGAATATTTGTAAACCATAACAAAACTTTGTCGTCAGTGATTGGATAAGTGTTAGAAATTCTTTGAGCTTCCCACTCTTGGAAATAAGCCATTTTAATGTCCATTCGTTTGCATATGCTTCTCAATGGAATCTTTTTTTTTATTTTAACACTTTTTAGTCCATTTGTTTCCACACTTTCTGCAGTGTAAAAATTTGGGTGAGCAACACAGAAGACTTGCAAAAATCTGGGGAGGTCTATGAATCTTCATTCTTTCTATTGAAACAGGTAATACTTTTTATTTCTTCCTTATGTGTTCTACTTTGTCTCTGATTAGAACAGATTTGAGTATAGCATCTGAGTTGATTGTGATTGAGACCATCCTGAATTTGATCCGTTTTGTAGTTTTTTTCTGTAAGTAAAGTTTGATTTATATAGCGTTTTGTGTCTGTAGATCCTTGTGTTTTTGACTCCATATGTATCTATTTCCTTGTTTGTGAAACTATGAGGTTCAGTCCGTTTTTTCGCTTTAACTGCATTCTATTCGAGTGTATAGGCTGTTTTCATCGAGCGAACACTAAAGGTTTTGTGTTTTGATATTTTCCGGCCTATTTATAGGTTGTAGCGGTGAATCCTGTTCAGGTTTCAACGCTTTCTTTTGTTCTAAGCAACCATTATAATGTAATGCACTTGGCAATCGGCAAAGGATCTGGTTCTTTCGAAGTATGGAAGTGTGAACTATCTACAAGAAAGATTAAACAAATTATTTCAACTAATGCTCATAACCATGTGGTAAGTCATTATTCTGTTACTATGACCTTTTTAATTTTTTATAAGATACAATAGAAGTGTTCCATTTTTTGATACATATGTCTCTCTTTTAGGTTACAGGTCTAGCTTGGTCATATGATGGACGTTGTTTGTACAGTTGCAGTCAGGTATTATATTTCTTCTCTGTAAACACAGCTTTTGTACTGCTTGTTTTATGAGAGACAAACAACCATGAGTTTTTGACCCAAAAAACCTAAGCTAGGAGCTACATTGTGATCTATCAATTACTCTCATATTCTTCTTAGCTATAACTTGCTACTCTTTTGTAATATGCAGGATAATTATGTCCGGAACTGGATATTATGTGAGAATACCATCTCTGAAGTGCCAATTCCTGCAAACACTCCTGGTCTCAGTAGCACGACTGATGTACGTCACTATGTAATTTTTTAAATATTGTCTCTTTGTTTATCTTTAGTTTATCTTGACAAACAATGAAAAAATACTTAGCAGTTTCCTGATGATTTCCTATCATGCCTTGGTGTGGCATTGTCCCCTGGAAACCTTGCTGTTGCTTTGGTATGATCTTCCCAGAAATCTGTTTATCTGTGACTATAGCTAGAACGGTTTTCAGAATTAGAAAACAACATTTCTCTTGAAATTTTGCAGGTCCGCAGCTTTAACGTTGAACTCTTGAATCCGATGTACCAAGCCAGGTGATTTTCATTCATTAAGTAGCGTTTCTGTGTCCTGCTCGTTACAAAACTTGAGTGTACATTCTTTCTTGACTTCAGGTCGCAGAAGGCTGCTGTAGAATTCCTCTGGAATGGTGCACAACAATCTGGTGAGTCCGAAGATTCTTCAGAGATGGTAACCGAAGCTATTCTGGGTTTCTCAAAGAATGAATTTGCTTATTGGGAGACTAATTTTCTCTGGTCATTGAAAGAATTCAAAGATTTAAATAAGCCTCTAGTTCTTTGGGATATGATAGCTGCAATGCTGGCGTTCAAACAATCAATGCCAGAGTTTGTTGAATTGGTATTAACCAAATGGCTCTCTGTGTCATACCTTGGATTCCATGCTGATATCCCCATGGAAGATCTGGTGCCAAAGATTTCCAAACGCTTCTCTGCTGTTCCTTCCAGGCTGTTACATATTCTCAATGTAATCTCCAGACGTGTAATGTTATCAGAGCTCAAAACGGAGGAAGTCAACAGAAAACTGCAAGGTCAGAGAACGAACAATGAAGAGGAGATTGACCTGTGGCTCAAACTGCTTGAAGAAAGCGAACGAGAACTCCGGGAAAGACTGATTGGTCTCAGTTTCTCGGCTTATCTAATAGCAAAGTCATCTCAGGGTACTGTTTCACCTTCCACTTGGAATTGGCGTCCAGCTGGATTGGCTCAGTTCCAACAATGGGTTGAGATCAATCATGATATTGTCCCTAGTCAGCTACAAACCCTTTCCTCAGAAGTGAAATCTAGCCTAATTAGGTAATTATCTTACATACCTTCTTCTTCTTCTAGTAATAATAGATACTAGAATGTTTCAAATTCATATCATCTATGTATCTAATTCATCACAGATCAAGCAATAGCAGAGAAACTAGATTAGAGGAAGAGAAATGTCCTTATTGCAAAGCGCCAGTCAATTTCCACTCACCAGAGGAAGCCTTTTGCGAATCTTCACACCAAAACAAGAAGAAGAGCAAAGACAAAGAGAGACATGATCAAAGCCACAAGCTTGAGAGGTGTTGTGTCTCAATGCAAGTATGTCCACCAGCACCTTTATGGTTCTGCAAATGCTGCAACCGAAAGACTTTAAACCTCGCTCCAGAGACCTTATTTGCATTGCCTTCGTTCCCGAGTGATCTTAAATCGCTTCCAGAATCTTCCTTTAGCAAAGTTGCCTCGAAACCGTTCTGCCTCCTCTGTGGAATTCTCTTGCAGAGAAAGCAGCCTGAGTTTCTGCTGTCTGCTTCACCTGTGTGATAATAACTTATAAGGAAAAATAGGATTAAGTAGATAAAACTGTATTTTATTATTAGAGAAATACTTAGGTTCACTCCTAGGGTGAACCTTCTTGTTCACTTCTTTCTTTTCAACCAATCAGAATCTTTTATACATTATCTTGTTTTAAAAAAAAATCAAAATCAAATTCAAAAGCAATACATATTAAGAAAACAAATTCTGTATAATTTTTTTAAGAAAAGTTAAATATTGGCTTGGTTTAGATTTTACAATTATAATAAAATGATGTATTGGTTTGGGTTTACAAATAATGTGATTAGGGTTTAGATTTTACAATTCAAACAAAATTATAAGTCGGTTTGGGTTTACAAATGAAGTGGTTAGGGTTTTTACAATTAAAACGAAATTATATGTCGGTTTGGGTTTACAAATGAAATGGTTAGGGTTTTAGATTTTACAATTAAAACAAAATTATATGTCGGTTTGGGTTTACAAATGAGATGGTTAGGGTTTAGATTTTATAAGTAGAACGAAATTATATGTCGGTTTGGGTTTACAAATGAGATGGTTAGGGTTTAAATTTTACAATTAGAAGGAAATTATATGTCGGTTTGGGTTTACAAATGAGATGGTTAGGGTTTAGATTTTACAATTAGAATGAAATTATATATCGGTTTGGGTTTATAAATAAGCGGTTTAAGTTTTAATTTTATAATAACGTATACAGATTTTGTTTCTTTATTTTATAAGGATGTGAATAAATAGGTTCTTAAATGTATTATTAGATGTCATATTCTTATTGGCTAAATTAAGGAGAAGTGAACAAAGGGGTTCACTTTAGGAGTGAACCCAAGAATTGTTCTTTTTACCACGATAACTAAAAAAAATTAAGGATTCAAACAAATTTTTACGAATAAATAAATTCAAACAATTGATTAATTCTTAGACCAAATTTATTGTAGCATTTTATTTACTTAATTTAATTAGTTTGACATTTACCCATATAATATAGTTATCATATTATAAGTTATTTTCTTTCATCGTCATGATTTTTCTAGGGTAGTGGTGGTCGTACAGGATGACCCCAACCATTTATTCTTTGTTCATCAGGGGTGGCGGTGTTCACACAAAACGACCCCAACCGCTTATTGTTTGCTTGTGGTTTGAGTTTGGTCTTGTTTCTAAATAGTCTATTATTTTTGAAATACCTACTTTACTTTATTGGTGTGGTGACAAATTTCATAATAATTATCATATATGTATTTTGAAATGAATGAAAAAATAGATTACCAATCAAAGATAATTAAAAATGCATTTTAGTTAATGATATTAATTAGCGTATTTACTAAATATTAGACGGTGTGAGGAACACCATCTCCATGGCACTCTCCAAACTCCAAAAGAGAAAAGGTGAATTCAATAAACAACCATATTAGTAGATTATAAGTGTAAAATATGTAAAAAGTAGACAAGATCTTTAATATTGAAAATGTAAACTATCTAACTAGATGATTAAAAAAATTCTCTTATTAGTTGAAGAACACAATGGAAGAATGAGCAAAAATGACATGAAAACCACCATCTTTGTGACCTCCCCTGGTCAGCTCTCGTAGTAGGCTAGCTCTATGTACACTCCAGGCCCAAGGGTCCACCCATATCCAACAGCCAATTTGTGACTTTAAAGTCTTGTCTACTAACCCTAAAAGTCAACATATGATCTTTTTTGGTGTGTTTTCCTCACCTGCACTATTCTAACAATCACTTTCTGGAAGGTCACCAGTCTTGAAATTACTCCAACATAAGCTAATTGTGGAGTTCTCTTAAGACATGTGACTAAAAAGATAAGTGCGTTTTGGCGACATAGGTGGTCAAATCAAATCTTTTAAACATCTCCGCAAACCAGAGTGTCAAAATTACCACTAATAACAGATCGTGACGTCCTTGTTGCGTACTAAGACTGTCACCCCGATGATGTAAGCCTTCTTGACTCCACTCGTCTGAGTTCGCCTCTGATACCACTTGTAACACCCATAATGTCAACTCACTTAGTAGGCTCAATGTCTACTCCCAATCTTAGGCCCACCTCTATTGGTGGACCCTACATCCACTCCTGGCCCGTGGACCCACCCATATCTGATGACGGGATTGTTACATCCAAGGCCCACCCATATATGATCCTATGAATCACCACATGATCTTCTCTGTGTGTTATCCTTACTTGCACAGTTTCGGCGGTCATTTTACAAAAAGCCACCCATCTTGAAACTACTTCAACGTACTTGCTTAACCGTGGAGTTCTCTCATGACTTTTGACAGAGAAGATAAGTGGACTTTGGTGACATATGTGGCCAAATCAAATATTTTAAAGTTCTCCGTAAACCGGGGTTTCAATCGCCATCTTTGTAAGCATTTTTTTTTGAAAATACAAGGTAACACATGCTTATATATTGAAATAAATTATATTATTTTAAAAAGTTTGTCAATTAAAGTAGTTCATTTATATATTGAAAATAAATGATCTTTTTTAAAAAGTTTATCCTCAAAAAGTATCATTTATATATTGAAAATAAAGGATCTAGATAAAGTATAGATGGACAACTTTTTCTAAAAAGATCAGTTATTTTTAATTTTCCCAATTAACATGTATTACATATTTATTACAATTTAAAGTAAATGTTTTGATCAAAGATTTTATTTTCAAACAATTAACATATTTACAATTAGCCATCAAAATGTTAATTAGACAGTGACCAATAGTGAATCATTAAGTTGTAATTTTTTTTTTGTCAACCATTGGGCCACAATTGGTCGGCCCATTAGCCAAATCCCTACATTTGTAGGGAGTGAGACTCGATCCCGGGTGTGATGTTGTCTTGTGCATTAAAGACTTACCATTGGCCACTGCACTAAGGTCACTTCACTGTAATTTTTTATTTGAACTCGAAATCATTAAGTTGTAAATATGTCAACATTTTAATGACTAATGGCATATTTTGCATAGCTAATCTAATGGCTTATGTAATCAATTTGCCAACATATTTTTCTTACCAATGGATAACTACGAAACTGTGTATATATATAGAGAAGCATGCATTACTCTTCCATAAAACAAAACAAAAAAATACTCAAAAGAAATATGCTTTCAAAGATGAAACTAGTAGTTCTCATACCGTTCTTGCTCTTTTCATTGTGTACTTCATATAATTTGAAAATATTTTAAATCATCTAATTAGATAGTTTTACATTTTTAATATCAAATATCTAGTTTGATTTTTACCGATTTTACACATCTAATGCAATAGTAGTGTTTTAATTGAAATCATCAAGTGCTACCACTGCCACCGAAAATAAACTATATGAATCATTATGTGCCACCACTGCCACCGCAGATGAACTCTAAAAATCATCAGGTACGACCACCGCCACCACAGATGAACTCTAAAAATCATCAGGTGCCACCACTCCCACTGAAGATCAACTCTAAAAATCATCAAGTGCCACCACTGCCACCGAATATCAACTCTAAGAATCATTAGGTGCCACTGCTGCCACCGAATATCAACTCTAAAAATCATCAAGTGCCACCACTACCACCAAAGATCAACTCTAAGAATCATCATGTGCCACCACTGCCACCGAAAATCAACTCTAAAAATCATCAAGTTCCACCACTGCCACTGATTATCAACTCTAAGAATCATCAGGTGCCACCACTGCCACCGAAGATCTACTCTAAAAATCATCAAGTGCCATCACTGCCACCGAAGATCAACTCTAAGAATCATTAGGTGCCATCATTGCCACTACAAATGAACTTAAAGAATCATTAGACAATAAACGGTTGAAGTCGTCCTGTTCGACATTCTCCACTGCAAATGAACTATAAAAAATCATGATAAGGAAATAAAGATGTAAAAGTATGATAACTATATGATATGTGTAATTGTCAAACTTGTCAAATTAAGTAAATAAAAAGCTATAATTAATTTGGTCAAAATAATTTACATTGTTGGGATCTTTATTTTTGATAAAAATTTCTTTGGATGCTTGATTCTTTTTTTTTTTTTTAAATATCAAGAAAAGAAATTTATTGACCCAACAAATTTTAAACAATTTAAACTTTTAAAAAGTTTCAAAATATATTATAAATATTTAAGAAAATAAATATTAGAAAAATTTATAGGGTTTGAAGGGTGATGGCTTTTGGGGTGGCAAGTCCGTCAGCGACTTAGTCCGCTGTATTTTTAGGGAGGACAATAAATCGCCATAGACCAACTCTATTTGAACGTAAAAACCGTTCTAAGTTGGTTTACAGTGGTTGTATTCTATTTTTTTAGACTGAACGACTATGGACTATACTTGATGAATGGTAAATAAAAAACGATTTAGTATGCAGATAAATTTATTCCGTCCCGACCGCAATCACCATTCAACCCATACTTTATAAGAAGTTTAAATATTATAGCTGAAACAACCCTTCCCATTTTTTTTTAATATTAATTCACTAGTGGTCCCATACCCACTAACACCGTAGCACAATCAACAACAGCGGATAAGAAAACAGTTCCATTAAACCAATAAGAATTCCAACAATAACAATCCAATAACCAACAATGCAATAATCCAAAACTAACAATGAAATAACCAAGTTCCAACATCCTACAATATTCTATCAACTCAATACTAGCAACCTAACAATAGCTAGACCACAATCAATCAAGCCTCTAGAACATCCTCCTCCTCATCGCCTTGATTCCACGATCACACTTTGCCTTTACCTCTTTTGCAGGAGAATCTGACTCAAAAACAGCTATCACACACTCCTAGCAAGCTTCTGATGCAATCCCAGCAACAAATCTTCCCATAAACCACCACAATCTCTCCAAAACTCAAGAACACTCACAAGTCTCCTTTTTCTCTCTGAAACACTTAAGCGGCGACAAAAAGAAAAATTTCTTAACCCTTTTTCATCGACCCACCTCTTAAATATGTCGGTTTAGAGATTTCTAATTAAACCAAACCGAACCAGCCAACAATCAAAACAAACCGGTCGAAACCGGAATTGATGGTGTTGATCGACACACCCATGGTGTCGATCGACACTCATACCATAAAATGCAAATTCTGGTTCGCGGATGTTACAATTCTCCCCCACCAATAAGGATTCGTCCTCGAATCCCGCAGCACCGTCCATTCGTCAAGGACCTCCGTGCCACTGTCATCACGGCCCGCCCGTCCTCCAACTGGACTGAATACCGTCAGCCAAGGTTTCCCGTGCAACTGTCGCAACAGCCCGCACACCTCTGACTAAACCCCGAGGTCCCCCTCTAGCCGATATACTCACATCCAAAACGCTATTTGCTCACAACACAGTGCTTCCCCCGTTCGTGGTCGCAACCAACGAATCATGTCGGCTCGCTATCAGTCCAACCGCCTCAAGCTACGACATCCAGGAAGTCACTCACACACACTCCCTTCGCTCTCGAGTCGCAACCCTCGAGACATACCGGCTCACTGCCAAGCCGCGGCTCACAGCTACGGTATCCAGGGAGTCTCAAATATCCCGCTCTTGGGTCGTCACCCTAAAGCGCGCTCTCGGATCGTCATCCGAAGCAACATACCACTCCCACTCTCTGGCCACAAAGTCCATCGAGCTATCAGTATCACATGAGTTGGGCCCCCACGGCCTTGAGCAAACAAATCTGATGCTATCGAGTATCTCCCGACTAGATCTACCTCAACACTTTCCACAAAAAAGTTCCTCTTTTAGAACTTCCTAGCTCTGAAAACTTCCTTTTTGTGGAAATTTCTATTTATGGAAACTTTCCAAAAATAGAAACCCGAGCTATTTCTCCTTTTCCCATGACAACAACAATCAAACATAAAGAAAAATACTCATCTTATTAATCTCAAAAATGTCATAATCGTTACAACCTCAACGAAAATACATAAGAAAAATAAGATACAACAATCCAAGCCATCAACCCGCATCCCGAACACCACCTCATCTTGGTACTTAGTCGCACAACCAACCACTCCTAAGCGACCAAGTATCAAGAGAGATGGGCTGGAATACTCCGTACCTGCTCCAGCCACGAATTAGAACTTGGACCCGGCTAGACAAGCTCAAGTCGCGGCCTGCTTCTCGAACCACTTCTTAAACCTTGCCTTCAACCTCGCCTCGGGCTCCTAAGTCTGCTCCTCTAGTCCACCACAGTCCCACAAGACTATCATCAAAGGAATCTTCTTCTTCCAAAGTTCTTTGACTCTCCTCTCGAGCACCCTCAACGGTCTCGCCTCCAAGGTCATGTTGGGCTGAAGATCCTCAGGAATCTTAGCCAACAACTGATCACTCTCGTGAAGACACTTCCTTAGCATCAACACATGAAATACCTTGTGGAACGCACGCATAACCTCAGGCAACTCCAGCCGGTATGCCACTGGTCCCACCCGCTCGACTACTCTGAACGGACCCATGTACCTCGGACTTAGCTTAGTCTCTGTCAATGACCTGTACGGACCCCGCAACATGGCCATCTTGAGATACACTCTATCACCGACCTGAAACTCAAGATCTTTTCTCCTCTTATCAGCATAGCTCTTCTGCCGATCCTGAGCCTCCTTTATGTTCAGCCTCAGAACCCGAATCTTCTCCGAGGTCTCCTGAACAAAGTCCGCACCATAAATGCTCCTCTCCCCCACCTGAGTCCAGCATAACGGTGTATGGCACGACCTCCCATACAATGTCTCTTAAGGAGCCATCCCAATACTCGCTTGGTAGCTGTTGTTATAAGCAAACTCCACCAAGCTCAAATGATCTGCCCAATGTCCACCCCAATCCAACACGCACATCCTCAGTAAATTCTCTAAAGTCTGGATCGTCCTCTCCGACTGACCGTCCGTCTGAGGATGGAAGGCTGTACTTATATGCACCTTCGTGCCTATCTCTGCTTGAAAAGCCCTCCAAAACACCGAGGTGAACTTGGAATCTCTATTAGACACAATACTAGCAGGCACACCATGCAATCTGAGTATCTCTCTCACGTACTTCCTGGCCAAAAACGCTGCTCCATCAGCTTTCTTGATGGCCACAAAGTGCGCAGACTTAGTCGAACGGTCCACAATGACCCAAATCGCATCAAACGTCCTCAACACAGGCAATCCCACCACGAAGTCCATCGTTATCATATCCCACTTCCACTCTGGAATGGGCAAGTATCACACTTCGTAACCCAGTCGGCTACATCCTTCTTCATCCCGACCCAGTGATAATACCGCTTAAGGTCACGGTACATCTTGGTCGCTCCTGGATGAATAGAGAACTTGCTCGAATGAACCTCTCTCAGTATCTCCTTCCTCAAATCCTCACCCTTGGGCACACAAACCCATCCATGCACAAGGATAGTCCCATTAGTAGAGACCTGATACTCCGAACCCGCAGCCTTAGAGGCATTCACCAGCCCCTCATCACTCTCCTGAGCTATCCGTACCCTGCTCAACAAATCCGCTCGATCAGCTGCCTCCAAACACAAAGGTTCCTGTGAGATAGCACACAACCTCAATGCACTAATCTCACCTACCAACGCCTCCATATCCTGCTCCTGAGCCGAAGTCGCCCGCTTCCGACTCAAGGCATCTGCAACCAGATTAGCTTTACCAGGATGGTAAGCTATGTCCAGATCATAATCTGCTACTAACTCCATCCAACGCCTCTGCCTCAAATTCAGCTCAGGCTGAGTAAAAATATACTTCAAACTCTTGTGATCCGTGTATACTTGTACCTTCCCGCCATACAGATAAGACCTCCAAATCTTCAGAGCAAATACTACTGCTGCCATCTCCAAATCATGAGTAGGATAATTAGCCTCGTGCTTCCGCAACTGCCATGAAGCGTAGGCTATAACCTTCCCCTGCTGCATAAGCACACAATCGAACCCCACTCCAGAAGCATCTGTATACACAACGTAAGGTTCGTTCTGCTCAGGCAGTGCTAACACCGGTGTGGTAGTCAACATCTGCTTGAGACTTGCAAAACTCGCCTCACACTCTGGTGACCACACAAATGGAACCTCCTTCCCTGTAAGCTTAGTCATCAGTTGTGCCATACTCGCAAAACCCGGAACAAACCTCTTGTAGTAACCCGCTAACCCCAGAAAACTCTGGATCTCAGTGGCACTCTGCGGCCTCGGCCACTCCCTGATGGCCTGAATCTTCTCAGGATCCACTGAAACTCCCTCTGCTGAAACAATGTGGCCTAAGAATCATCTCACGCTACCAGAAACTGCACTTACTCAGCTTGGCAAACAACTTCTGCTCCCGCAGCTTCTCTAGAACTGCTCTCAGATGTACTGCATGCTCCTCAGGACTCTTGGAAAATACCAGGATGTCGTCGATGAAAATGATGACTGACACGTCCAGAAACTCTTGGAACACGCTGTTCATCAATCTCATAAACGCAGCTGGCGCGTTTGTCAAACCGAATGGCATCACCACAAACTCATAATGCTTGTATCTCGTCCTGAAGGTAATCTTCCTCACATCTGCCTCATGTATTGGAATCTGATGGTAACCCGATGCTAAGTCAATCTTGGAGAACCTAGTAGCACCCCTCAACTGATCCAACAACTCATCAATCCTCGGGAGAGGGTACTTGTTCTTCACAGTGACCCGGTTCAAACCCCGGTAGTCGATACACATCCGGAAACTCCCATCCTTCTTCTTAACAAACAGCACCGGTGCTCCCCACGGTGAACAACTAGGACGGATAAAACCCTTACTCAAAAAATCCTCCAGCTGCTTCTTCAGCTCTGCCATCTTTGCTGGAGCCATCCTGTAGGGCGCCATAGACAACAGCGTTGTCCTCGGTTCCAACTCTATCGTGAAGGGATCAGACCGAGATGGTGGTAACCCTTGCAACGACTGGAACACATCCTCAATCTCCTCAACAACCCGAATACCTTCAACAGAAGACTGCCCCACTGACTCTGGCATCGAAATTGTAACCAAGTAGGCCTCACGCCCCATCTCGGTCATCTTACCAACCTGCACAGCCGAGATCACGAGACTCCCCGAGGTTTGTCTCACTCTCTTAAAAACCAACTTCCATTATGGACGCTCAAAGAACACTCTGCCTCTATAACAGTCCAAATGCACCCCATGACGATGCAACCAATCCATACCCAAAATCACATCATACAACTCCACTGGACTGATAATCAAATTTGCCGGCCTTGACTCCTCCGCAATGTGAATCTCTACATCTCTCACTCGACCGAAGACTCTCAGGAACTTCCCTCCTGCAACCCTGACAACATCCGTGCTCTCACCAGAATCTCCGTTGATACTAGCGCTCTCTGCGCACTCCGGAGTAATGAAGCAATGAGTTGCTCCAGAGTCAAACAGAACGTGGGACATAAACCTGCCCACCGACAAGGTCCCTGTGATCGCTCCTGCACTGGTGCCACCGGTCTCCACAGTCGAGTACACCCGCGATGGCGGCTCGATCCAACCCACCGGCTGCACACCCTGCTGCACGCCTAGCTGATCTCCAACAAGAACCTCCGCACCTGAGCCGACTCTGGCTCCAAAGCCCGGCCTGCATACCCCATAAGCCGACTGAACTCTGTATCTAGCTCCCGCACTGTACGGTCCCCCTGAGTCAACCCCAAGAACCGTGCCTCCATGCGATCAACAACCTCCAGTGGAAAATACTTGGAGTTAAACTCCCTCACAAAGTCCACCCAAGTCATATCCCGCTGCACCCTCTGAGCTGTCACCGACCTCCACCACACACCTGCATCACCTGACAAGTAGTACACTGCCAAATCCACCCTAAACTGGTCGGGACACCGAAGCGACCGGAAAAGATCCTCCATCCGCTCTCTCCACTCATCCGCTACACTAGGATCCGTACCTCCCGAGAAATACCCCGCTCCCACTCGCTGCAGCTGCACCATCATCTGCACATACTGAGCATCTACTATCTCGGCCCCTGACTGCACACCTGCCTGCAAACCCGCCACAGGCTGCACCATTGGGCCCTGCCCACCAACCACTGGCGGCACCACTGGAACCTGCCCACCAACCCCTGGCGGCACTACTAGAACCTGCCCACCAGCCACTGGCGGCACTTCTGCTGGAAGCCGCGCCAAAACCTGAGCTAGCAAGCCCATCAAGACATCCTCCCTGCCTGGAGCATCCTCCGCTGCAACCCTCACACCTGGGGCAACACCATGACCGACACTGGGCCCATCCGCCCTGCCGTCACCCAAACCAGCCTGGTCTCCAGACACACTAGGATGAACCTGTGACTTTGCTACCTCCTCACTAGCCATGCTCTAGGTCACACTCTCACCGGCCTCGGGAACCTGACCCCGTCCCCAACCACGACCACGACCACGTCCACGACCACGACTACGACCGCGACCAATAGCACCCCCACCTCTAACCATCTGTATCACCAAGAATAGAAGGCTAAGCAACAAATAAATCTAATAACAAAAGAACACAACTCACCGTGGAATCACAAAGCAGGCTCGAAGATGATGTTCTAGGACATCATGCCACACACAATTGACTAATTCACATAATCAACTCTAGCATGAAATCCTAAACACAAACAGCAAAAGCAACAGTGAACCCTAGACCTAGAACCGTAAAGGCTCTAATACCAAAATGAAATAACCCTTCCCGTTTTTTTTTAATATTAATTCACTAGTGATCCCATATCCACTAACACCCTAGCACAATCAACAACAGCGGATAACAAAACAATTCCATTAAACCAATAAGAATTCCAACAATAACAATCTAATAACCAGCAATGCAATAATCCAAAACTAACAATGAAATAACCAAGTTCCAACATCCTACAATGTTCTATCAACTCAATACTAGCAACCTAACAATAGCTAGACCACAATCAATCAAGCCTCTAGAACATCCTCCTCCTCATCGCCTTGATTCCACGATCACACTTTGCCTTTACCTCTTTTGCAGGAGAATCTGACTCAAAAACAGCTATCACACACTCCTAGCAAGCTTCTGATGCAATCCCAGCAACAGATCTTCCCAGAAACCACCACAATCTCTCCAAAACTCAAGAACACTCACAAGTCTCCTTTTTCTCTCTGAAACACTTAAGCGGCGACAAAAATAAACTTTTCTTAACCCTTTTTCGTCGACCCACCTCTTAAATATGTCGGTTTAGGGATTTCTAATTAAACCAAACCGAACCAGCCAACAATCAAAACAAACCGGTCGAAACCGTAAAATGCAAATTCTGGTTCGCGGATGTTACAATAAGTATTTCAATTTTTTTTAAAAACTAAACTTTTATAAAACGTTTAAGATATTAATAATATTTAAACTTTTATGAAGTTTCAAATTTATAAATATTTAAACTTTATAAAAGATTTAGATATTAAAAATATTTCAACTTTTATAAAGGTTAAACTTTATAAAACGTTTGCAATATTAATAATATTAAACATTTAAACTTTATAATAATTCTAATATTATAAATATTTAAATTTTATAAGAAGCGGCAATCTTATAATATATTATATTCAATTGTTACAATTTTAATAAATACCATACTAACTGAATCTTATCCTTTTAATAAAAAAACAATAAATATTAAAAATTTAGATGATATTTATATTTTTAAAGATGATATTAATAAAGAAAAAAAGTTTCTCTTTTACTAAGTTAAAATATTACGGAACCGAGTTATATGAAAAGAAGAGGAAGAGTTTAGGTTGATAATAATATAAATTAAAATATCATTAATCCATGGTACATATGTATATAATTTTTTTTTCATTATATTGTTAACACATATCAATATTAGAGTAATAGATATATATATATATATATATATAATTAAATTGATTAAATCAATATTATGTGTGAAAAAATTGTTATGTAGTATCCCATGAGTTAAATCATAGAGTTAAAAATCAAAATACAACTAATACAATTTTAAATACTAATCAAAATAAACAAATTAAACAAACAAAGACAATCCCCTATATAATAAAACGGAAGTACACAATTTTGTAGACTATATAATTTTAATAAGTTGGTTACAAATATGTTATATATTAAGTTTTATATTATTTGTATAGTCTGGATTTATTGTTTCCAAAAATCTTAAAGAGAATATTCTAAAGAATGATTTGATATCATCTAACTTACTATATTAATTTCCTTTATTAAATTATTCATCAAATAAAATCCTTTGATATCTAACTTAATATATTAATTTGCTAATTATTATTATAATTCACCTCTCATTTTTTTAATATATGAGTCTATTTTGTGAAACAAATAAATTATCTTATTATTTATTATAATTAAAAAATATTTGTATTTATGGATATACCATAAGTTGACTTTTTAAAAATAAATATGAATGATTCAATCTATAAAATATTCAATTTTTATTAATATTATTCTTTAAAAATAATATCTATTGAATTAAAAGTTTTCTGGGTATGAGGTCAAAATTTGAATATTTAAATTCAATTTCATACTTTTTGTTGAATTTTATAATTTTATATAAATATAACAATATATTAAATTACTCATAATATAATAACTTGCTTTTTAGAAACCAAATTCATAAAATTATGTCTTATAATGACATTCAAATCATGAGGTAGAATATACATTATTGAAATAATATCACGTACATAAACTAATACAATATATTAAAATTTTGTTTTAAAATAGAAAATATACAAAATTTTGTATAAAATAAAATTTAACTAGTGTTATAGCAGAAGTACTTATCTAGAATCATTAACAATATAAAACTTACAAAATAAATATCTTTTTCAAGTCATCATATTTAGCATATGATTTTATTGCATAATATTTTATCCAAAAAAAGTTTTAAAAATAATCATATAAATTATATTTTATAAAAAATTACAATATAAATAAAATAAATTTCAATCTGTGCATGGATCTTAATCTAGTTTAAATTTTATAGTTACAAATAACTTCGGCCGCGTTACAGATACAATCAAAATCTAGTAATACAAAATATGTAGGTTAGTGATTTGTGTTAGTATCATTGTTATATCGGAGAGAGAAATTCACCAACTTTGAACAAAAATTTAAAATTCTCTAAAATTATAAGATTTGACTATGCGTAAAGGTGAATATAGAGTTACATACCCTATCAAACAATCAGCATCACTAACCATACATGTAAAATGCCAAATGCAAACCATTACATTTCTTCGTTCTGATTGTTTCTTTTCTATTTCTCAAAAAAAAAAAAAAAAAAAGACTGAAAATCACAAAAAAGAATTAGGAATTACGAGCACAGGAGTGGAACATGATCAGAGGTTAAGAGGATCAACTACCGAGTTTCGCTCCTTCATGGGACTCCAATCTTCTGCCTCTGCAACAAACACAAAGAGCTAAAGTAAGACATTACCCTTTACCACAAACAAACAATTTTTTTCATTTTTTGTTACACTCTTCAGAGTTATGAATTATATATGTATGTAAGACAGTAAGACAACAAAAAAGGACTCACTTGGCTTTTCGGAGATGACCATAAGCCGCCGTTGTAATATGGAGGCTACAAAGAGAAAGATTGAGCACATACCAAACATGATTGTGATCGGAAATGCGTCCACCTGAGCAACCACCAGATAAAAAAAACAAAATTTCCAGATTAGCTTTTGTTTTCTTTTTTTCACTTTCTGTAATGTTTAAAGAGGACGGAGACATGAGATTTATTACATTGTACAAGACGATGCAGACAAAGATGTTGAGCGGAACACGGAAGAAATTCATTATGGTGCTTCGTGCTTCTTCAGGTATATACTGTGATCTCATCTTCATTATCGAAGGCCAAAATATTCCTACACAAGCCTCAAAAACACAGAAACCAAGTAGCTGAATGGAGCTAGTTAACGACAAGCGTTCGTCTTTCACCTTTGATGGCGTCACCAGGACCTGTTCCACAAATTATTTATAGGATCAATGTGCGTATAAAAAAGATAGTATAAACTTGACCGTAGTAATGAAGCCATAGACAGACATACACTTGTTGTAATGGGTAGAAGAAGTGATGCAGCGGAGACTAGAAAGACAATTTGCATATAGTTTTCGACTCTGAGAGATGAGCGAGACATGAGACGAGATGCAAGTGAGCTTCCCAACATTGAGGCCAACATGAAGGTTGCAAAGACGAAGCCATGTGGGATTTCTTCGTCGTTTGGGCTAAGAGCTGGTGTCCAGAGGAAAACAAAGGTGTACATTGAGGCTTCAAATAGAGACTGAATAGCACCCAGCAATGCAATCTTTTCATCTGGGAAATCATCCTAGACTGTGTTAGAGATAATCAGAAAACATAGCTTGCAAATTCCATGCAGGATTGGATGCACTGAAGCCTCTCAATCAACAATTTTAACGCTAAATTTGAACCTGCCTGAAGCAATTGCTATGGCAGCAACTTTGAACTGAGTCAGCAAGTCTTTGCTATCAGATGGATCTCCGAAATTCTCAGACCATGTTGCCAGTATGATAGCCATTCCAATTGCAAGAAAGCACGCAGCTGCGTCAAAGGGAGCGACAGGACCAAAGGAAAAAGTGTCAACAAGAAGATTGCCGAACAATCCCGAGAGAATAGCGACCAGACCGTTCCCAAGGAAAACAGCCTTAGAGAATGTCAGTGACAGCCACTGTTGCTCAAAGTTCCTCTGCATAGTTGTTTAGAGAAGAGAAAACAGATCAGGTCATGGCTCCAACGAAGTGAATCCTCTAAAAGGTTATAAGTCTTTACTTTCTTCATTATCCACAATGCTAAGATTGCAAGTGAACTTTGGCATGTTCTAGACACTTAACGTGAGGTCTATAAATGATAGTTTTTAGTTACTATAAATTTACAGTCATCAAGAACTAATAATCTTAACTGTGGCATTCATCAAGCTAAGGAATGGTATGTTTCTATGAAACCAGTAAAAAAGCATGTAAAGAAATTCTTGTACGAACCAAACTTAAAAACACAAATGAAATACCTAGACAGACTATGTATAAAAGCTACGGCTGACCTTATTGTGCTCTGCAATTAGCCAAGATTCGAATGCTGAAAACAAGAGAGATGTAGCAATACCACCCAAGATACGGCCAACCATCAAAACTCTGTACTGCGGAGAGTGTTTGGTGACGCAGCTTAGAATGTAAACTATGCAGTATGTAACACATGCCCTCTTTCGACCCCTGAATCCAACACACACACACAAGGATATTAGTTACCTAAACATAGCTCTCCACTGATAACACAGATTCGAAGTTAAAAAGGAAGAAAGTCTCACTGTTTGTCAGCAAGAGATCCAACAATGGTTCCAAACAACATCGATGAACCAAAACCAGCAATGAATAGCTGACCGATATCTCCTTTTCCAAAACCATAAGTGCTGTAAAGGTAATACACATAAGGACCTTGAAGCCAGTCCCCAGCTACAACAACATAATCATATATATAACCACAAACATATCAGCACTGAAATTGATACATAAATGCATTCAACAAAATACTACCATCATCTTCCTCATCGAAATCTCTGATCTACAACACATTTAATCAAAACTACCAGGATCACATAAGATTATAGTCAACCACTGATACCAGATTCGGGAAGAAGCAAAGCGTCGTCTTAATAACAAAACTCAAATCGAAGGCCAGATTTCGTCTGAGCTACAACAACAAATCTAAACAATCGTATCTGTTTCTGGACTCGATCTAGCACAAAAGTGGATGAGAAGAGCTAGAGAATTGAACTCTCACACACACACAGAGAATAGCTTTAATCAGATCCGTGACAATCGAAATTGTAGTTGGCGATGAATCAATCAATCAATCAATCACAGAGCTGATTCCGCTAATGAATGAATTCTAAGAGAGCGATAATAGGCGGAGAGACGTACCCATCATAATAGAGAAAACGAGGAGGTAATTGTTCTTGAAAGAATTGAAGGAAGACGAAGTGTTGATCCGATCCTTGTTTGTCTTGCTCAGTTCCAGCACCGCCACTACGGCAGTCATAGTTCCGAACACCAAGTAGTAAAAAACCTCCATTGTTGCGCTTCTCTATCTCGCTCTCTCTCACTCTCAGAGTTAAAGAGCCACCGAGAAGAAGAAGGAAAATGTCACGGAGTGGAATGCGCGATTGTACCATACCAACTAAACTAATCCTCTACGACGCGGTTACCGTACACGTAAGCTTCATCAGTCGGTGAGTCTCACTATTTCCTTTTTCTTTTTTTACTTTTTACTTCAATAAATAGTAATTGTAATGAAATAAAAATCACATAACCCTTAATTTTTCGGCAAGAGATTTCGAAACCCTAGACGTTCTAACCAACTCTGCGTATCTCTCTCTCTCTCAGGTTATAGAAAGAGTCGTTCTTGAATGATGAAGAAAGCTACGAAGGAGGAAGCTGTGGCTGTAACATCTGTGTTTTGGGACATCAAACGGTTTCCGGTTCCTCCTGGCTTTGATGCTCGTCGGATCCGTCCGTGCATTAAACAATTGTTGGAGAAAAAAGGCTACTGTGGTCCTCTCATAATCAACGTCGTTGGCATACTAACAAACGTCCATCCTGACATCCTTGAAGCTCTTTCTTCCACTGGAATCAATCTTTATTACGCCCCCTTTGGTTAGTATCTATATATCTTTTCATCTCATGCCATTAATGGATATCGTGAATAGAGAGTTTGTGTATGCTTGGAGATACTCATGAGTTTATGCCTGCTGGAGATACTCATGAGTTTTTTATGTCTTTTGTGTATGCTTTGAACCTTGCTGAGGAAAGAAAAGAGTTGTGGTCTGATCTCAAGTACCATCATGATTCTCCACTTTTCTCCAATAAACCATGGCTCGTTATTGGTGATTTTAATGAGACTCTTGATTATTCTGAGCACTCTAACCATGAGGACTCCCCCTTTGTTACGTGTGATATTCGGGATTTTCAAGAGCTGGTTCGACATTGTTCTTTCTCGGACATGCTCTGTTATGGTCCTCTGTTTACATGGGGAAATAAGAGGGATGCAGGGTCTGTTTGCAAAAATTGGATCGTGTTTTGGTCAGTGAGGCTTGGAGCCATAGCTTTGCTGACACTTATGGTGTTTTTGACTCTGGAGGCTGTTCTGATCACCCTCGGTGCAGATTTATTGTCGGTACACATGTTATTAAACCAAGGAGGCCATTTAAATTCTCTAATGTCCTTATGTCTTTCCCTGATTTTCAACCCACAGTACAAGCTTTTTGGGATAGCACTGATCGCCTGTTCCACTCCACATCTGCTATGTACCGGTTTGCCAAGAAGCTCAAGGCTCTCAAGCCCATTCTGCGTGCATTAAGTCGACAAAAATTATGCAAGCTTTCAGAGCAGGTGGAGGAGGCTCATCGGGTTCTCTGTGATCGGCAACACACCACTCTCTCTAATCCTTCTCCGGTTGCTATTGCGGCGGAAGTTGAGGCTTTCCAGCGCTGGGACCATGTCTCTGATCTTGAGGAGAGTTTTTTGCATCAGCGCTCTAAGATGCATTGGATGTTAGTTGGGGATAAAAACAACAAGTTTTTCCATTCTACAATCCGTTCCAGGTAAGCTCTCAATGCCATTAGGGAGATTACATGCTCGGATGATACTATTGTGAAAACTCAGTCTGAGATTAAAACAGAGGCTGTGAGGTTTTTCCAGGATTTTCTCACACAAACTCCTTCCGATTACAGTGGTATTGAAGTTACTCAACTGGAGCAGTTGATACCTTTTCGTTGTTCTGATGTCAATCATGTTGGTCTTCTCAAAATGGTCTCTGCGGAGGAAATATGCACCACTCTTTTTAAGATGGCAGGGGTGTAAGGCTCCTGGGCCTGATGGGTACACTGTTGACTTCTTCAAGCAAACTTGGCCAATATTGGGGGATGATTTTGTTGTTGCTGTTCAGTCTTTCTTCCTCAAGGATTTTCTCCCTAAAGGGGTTAATTCAACAATCTTAGCTCTCATACCTAAGAAGTCTGATTCCAAGGAAATGAGGGACTATCGTCCAATTTGCTTCTGCCAATCGTCTGAAGTCTATTCTGCCATCGTTCATCGCTCCTAACCAGTCGACCTTTATCAAGGATAGACTTATGATGGAGAATTTGCTGCTTGCTTCAGAACTGGTGAAAGATTACCATAAAGAGTCAATCTCTTCCCGTTGTATGATGAAGATTGACATCTCCAAGGCATTTGATTCAGTCCAGTGGCCTTTTTTGCTCAACATCCTCCAGGCTATCAATCTGCCTGCTGTTTTTATCCATTGGATTGAGCTCTGCATCAGTTCGGCTTCTTTCTCAGTTCAGGTAAATGGAGAGCTAGCTGGTTATTTCCAGAGTACAAGAGGGCTCCGCCAAGGGTGCTCTCTCTCTCCATACCTCTTTGTCGTTTGCATGAATGTCTTATCTCTTATGCTGGACAAAGCTGCTGTTGATCGTCGCATCGGTTACCACCCTCGCTGTAAGTCCCTTAGTCTTACCCACCTCTGTTTTGCCGACGACATTCTAGTCTTCACGGATGGGAATTCTTGCTCTGTTGCCGAAACTCTGGTTGTGTTTGAACAGTTTGCTGCCGCCCCTGGTCTTAAAATCAGTTTAGAGAAGTCTATTCTTTTCATGGCTGGAACCACGCCTCAACAGCAACAAGATATCCTTCAACACTTTCCGTTTGCGGTGGGTTCTCTTCCTGTCCGCTATTTGGGTCTTCCTCTCCTTACCAGGTCGATGACTGCGTCTGATTACTTACCTCTTCTTGAGCGTATTCGCCAACACATCACCTCTTGGACGGGTCGTTTCCTCTCCTTTGCGGGTCGGCTCCAACTCATCAAATCTTTGCTCTCTAGCCTTACCAATTTTTGGCTATCTGCTTTCTGCTTACCAAAGAAGTGTCTGCAGGAGATCGACAGTTTGTTCTCGGCTTTCTTGTGGTCAGGTCCGGATCTCAACTCGAAAAAAGCAAAGGTTTCCTGGGTTGATGTGTGTAAGCCTACGGCTGAAGGAGGGTTGGGGCTTCGCCGTTTGCATGATACAAACACGGTTAGCATTCTCAAACTTACTTGGCGGCTTCTCTCTGCACGTTCCTCTCTGTGGGTCCGTTGGGTTCGCAGCAATCTGCTCTGTACTAACTCTTTCTGGTATGTTAATGCTACGAGTGTGAGTGGTTCCTGGATGTGGAAAAAGATATTGAAATACCGCAACTTAGCCATGACTTTTACAAAGTGGAGGTCATCTCTGGGCGTGACACTTCCTTTTGGTTCGACAATTGGAACTCCCTCGGGCAATTGTTTGCTCTGTTTGGGTCTCGCGGTTGCATTGACATGGGGATTTCTAAACAGAGTACAGTGGCGGAGGCACTTACTCTGCACCGCAGGCGTCGGCATCGTACAAAGCTCTTGCTCCAGCTTGAGGACGTGCTTCAGTCCTTACGTCCTTTATGGCAGCCTCTTGGCTGTGATCGACCTCTTTGGCAGCGGCAGAATGCCTCCTACAAATCCACTTTCTCCACATCTGATACTTGGCATTTGATTCGACAACAACACCCATCTTGTGCTTGGTCTAGAGGGGTTTGGTTCACTCACTCTACGCCAAGATACTCCTTTATTACTTGGCTCGCTTTTCACAATCGACTCTCGACGGGTGATAAGCTAGTTCAGTGGAATGTTGATGCTAATGGTGCATGTGTGCTTTGCCAAGGTCATCAGGAAACCCGCAACCATCTCTTCTTCGCTTGTTCGTACTCCTCTCAAGTATGGTCCACTCTGACTAGTACTATGCTGGGGACTAAGTACACTCTTGTTTGGGATCAGTTGGCTACTCTGCTTCTTGACACCTCCCTCCCTCGGCTCCACTTGTTTGATCTTCGTTACGTTTTCCAGACTCTGATCCACAGTCTTTGACGTGAACACAACGCAAGACAACATGGTGAAACTCCATCTCCCCCCTCTAGTCTCTGTCGATTCATTGACAAGAGTGTCTGTAACAGGTAGCTCGCTTTGACGACGGTTTCCGGCTATGAGCTTGGTCTCCAGCTCTGGTTTCAAACCCACCCCATCTAATATATAGTCTATCACCTTTTCTTTTGCTCCTCTGTTTCTAGTTTCAGCTACAATGTTGCATAAAACAGTTTTTTTTGGTGAATATAATTTAACATTCATACAAAAAAAAAGAATAGAGTTTGAAGTTTTAGTTTCGTCTGAAACAGGTTGCTCAAGCCTCTCGTTTTACATGCGTCAGTGGATGCGTAATAATCCACCCCCAGGTAATATTTTGGCCATATGCGATCGGAGGATAGCCTTGCCTCGCCCTAAGAGTGGATACAACCTTTTTGGGCCGTTTTCATATTCTTCTTCTCAACAAGACGCCATCAGCTGGATGAGCTTAATTCTGGCAGAATCAGGAGCACTTGAGGACGAGGATACGTGCAGTGAAACGGATGAGTCTGCCAGCTGGCTTTGCTCAATATGCAAACATCTTTTTCCTGGCATTGAAACTGGCCAAGGCTTTGAAAGTTTAAATAGTCATCTCTCCTCTGTAGAACATCTACAAGCGGTAATTAAGCACATCTTAGACAAAGCAGAAACTTGTTATGTCAATACTCTTTTGTCATTAACTACTTCTCACTGATGTGCATTTTTTTCCAAGCAGAGGTTAGCTTACCTTCCTTCCCAATCATCTAAATTTAGAGACATATCCAGGGAGGAGGATGAGAATCCTCCATACCATGGTGAGGAAGCAACCAGAGATGGCTACTCCTGAGGAGGCTGTCGTTGTAACATCTGTCTTTTGGGACATCAATAGGTTTCCGGTTCCCCTGGCTTTGATTTTCGTCGGGTCAGTCTGTGCATTAAACGGTTTTTGAAGCAATATGGCTACTCTGGTCCTCTCACCATCACTGTCGTTGGTCATCTATCACGCATACCTGAATGCATCTTTCAAGCGCTCTCTTCCAGTGGAATTACTCTTCGCCATGTCCCCCAAGATTCCAAACACATCATGTCGCTTATGTCTCGGTGGATTTCTAAGAATTCGCCCCCAGCTAATATTTTGGGCATATGCGATCTGAGAGGCTTCCCTCGACCTCAGAGTGGATACAACCTTTTCCGGCCGTTTTCATATTCTTCTCCTCAACAAGACACCATCCTCTGGGAAAGCTTAATTCTTGCAGATTTAGGGGCACTTGATCAGGAGGATACATGCTGTGAAGCTGGTGAATCTGCCAGCTGATTTTGCCTATTATGCAATCATCTTCGTACTTGGCCTATGGTGTTGTTTTTCTCTTAAGGCATTTCGTATGGTGGGATAACTAAATTACCTATGCTTACTTTCATGTCTCTTATTGGTCACTTCTCATTTCCCAACAGAAATTACTACATATCTTATTATATAAAGCTTGATGTCAAAATTACTCATTAACGAGATCGTGACACGTGTCAATTGTATCATTCAGATGTTGACACATGTCAATTCTAAATTTATTAAAAATTTTAAAAATAAAAATGTCAAAAATTCAAAACGTAAAAATTCAAAATCTACCATAAACAAGTTTTATATAAAAGTAAAATAGAGAAAATAAAACTTAATTTTATTGTAAATCTTTTAAAGAAAAAAAACTTTGTAAACTTCCAAATGTAAAACAAAAATTTTGTTGCGTTTTTGTAACTGTAAAAATGTTAAAGTGAAGAAACAAATAATAGGTTATTTAATGTGTTTATAAAGACAATTTTTTGGTTGTAATAAAGACTAAATAGTATATTCTAACAGTAAAATATATTTGTGTGTACAAATATACTTTTAGTGTTAATGTAGATAGTAGATTTATAAATGAATATACATTAGTGTATTATAGCAAAAAACAACAACTATTTTCTATAACTAAAAGTTTATCTCTTTACTTTTATATATTATTTTTACTTACGAAAAGAATTATATATATATATATTTTGTTAAATTTAATTTTATTTTGACTTTGAACTCATCTACAACTATTCTTTAACTAAAAGTGTATCTATTTACTTTTTTTTTTAACCAAACAATAAACTAAAAGTAATTCCTCTGTTAGTTGTCCAAGGTGGAGGGAAGGGGTTTACAAAAGAAATTTCAGATAAGAGAACACGAAGCACGGACAAGATAATCTACCTTAGTATTTGACGCACATGAGATCCAAGAGATGGAGAATAGTGGGAAGGACTCCAGCGAGTTAAACTCATCGAGCAGGTTAGAGAAGAACGACCAATTTTCAAGAGATTGCACCATAGTGAGTAACTCAGTACAATCAGTCTCGAAATGTTGACAAGCGATCCATGTAGCACGTATTTGCTCCATGACCTACGACAACGCTTCTAACTTCGAATTTAGGGGGAGGGGTTCCGTCTTAGACACTTGGCTCCCAACAACAAGGTTCGCTCCTCACCAACGCAACACTACCAACCCAATCTTGAATGCACATTGGTTGCTTTCCAAGAACTATCAATCTAACAACCAGGTGAAGAAATCTGGACATCCGAAGACGGAGATGGAGCTGACATGACCGCCATAAAAGAGAGGGCCTCTTCTCATGCTAACTTATCACATAAAGTCTGAGCAATTATATTATTTGCCTCAATCTTTAAACCTTAGAAAAACTCTTTTATTTATGGTTTTCCAAATTGCTCATAAAATCTATGGTAATTGAACAAGGTGATCAAGATCACCCTGTTGAGAGGCATTCCTGAAGAAAACAAAATCCAAATTAATTTGAGTATACTGACTCATATGGAAACCCTCTGACGAGGACATTCAAATAAAACATGATTAATAGTCTCCGCATAGTTGCACTTTTTACACAAAATATCAGGTTGGACACCTCGGTGTGTCTATTTACTTTTATATATAATTTTTTACTTACTAAAAATATTTACTTTATATTCTTTGTTAAATTTAATTTAATTTAAAAAACTCTAAACCCGCATATGGAGCCGGTCCTAATCTAGTATATATATAGAAAACAAACAAATGAATACGAAAACTGTTTTTCATGATTTAGTGACTTGGCCACTTAGAGGACCCATTTCAATCCAAAGAACTGATCTTTGGTTATGCATAGACTCTCTAACCCATCAAAGAGGCTCTTGCCATTGCTAAGGCACCTTCATATGTCCGGTTTGCACCAATGAAACCACTCATGTGCACAAAAACACATCCCGGAATTGAACTTTCCTCCGAGAGCTTCTCCTTTTCTAGACCCCTCCATGATAAGGGCAACGCTTTACGGCTCTCAAACCTGTCCCGTGCAACCGAAACCGCTTGGATTCTCCAATTTTCACTTCTGTCATCCTGCACAAACCCAGATATACACTCATTGGCTTAAGAGATATCATGTTTACAACATAATATGATCATTGCATAAAGCCCGGTGGTACCTGGTAAAGAACATATTTTATGGGAGGATCAGTCTTCATTTCTTCCTCGAGCTCGAAAATATGGAGTTTCCACTGTCGATTTCACAAGACTTATAACTTTGAAAACTAATCCCATCATTTTCTCAATTCTAATACCTCTAGGAAATTATAACCCCAAACCACGACATGGATGATATATGTTAAGGAGCTCATTAGAACTTACTGGGCATTGTTTACTGAGCTTCATAATTTCTCCAGTGGAGTCTATGTCATACCGTTTTGCAAGACACTCCATTACAATTGACCGAGCTGGTAACCACGATTTCGCGTGAAAATGAACACACTGTCAAAAGGTAGAAACACTGGTAGCTTTAGATCGTTCTGGCTGTATTCTCGATTTATACTCAAATAGGCAGGAGGCAGGGAAACATATTCTTATACCGATCAGTTCTTATAAAACAATGGAAATGAAAAATTGCCATTTATTTATCAGACATAGACAACATTTGTTGTAAAAACTAAAAGCATCTCATTAGGTTGATTCATTCAAGTAATTACCAAACTAGTTTTGGTTTGGGTACTGCCATTTTTCACTAGTTGCACCTCTTTTCCAAGAAGAATAAGAACCAAATGACCTATGTAAGTGAACGAGATATAGAACTTTAGAAGAAGAGAAAACCTCCAAAAATTCAGAGCCAGCAAGTTCCATTGCCCGATGAAATGCTTCATCTTCTTTCGCACTGGACTGATCAGGTTCAATCCAGTCTAAGTTCAACCTTCCAATCCTATGCCCCAGGCTAGTATTGTTTACATATCTTGGAGGCTGGTCAGTATCATACTGATGGATGCCGTTGTCTATAGCATCTACTGCCTGTAAATGTATACAGCAAGAGGTTACCTTAGAACCATGTAAAAATAACACAGTATATGAAAGTTCAAGAACTGGGACTATTTCTAACAACAAAATTAAAATCTCCTTCTCTGTTAGCATCCTCAAATTGAAAAAAAAGAAAAATGTCAGACAGAGCCACGACTTATTGGTGACATCCGAAGTACAGGGCAACAAAGTTCATCTAGGAAATAGAATACTATTGGCGATATTTCCCAATTAGACAACAGAATCAGTAACTTGTTCCTTTCAAACACTAAACTTTCAAAGCCATAGCCAACAACAACTCAGATTGTTTGGTGCTGCGCATGGATCAGATAGTTTACTCAATACATACCAAAGAATGTAGCAGCTAAAGAAGAAACCTTTATAGAGCTACCTACCTCAATGAAGTTTTTGTACACAGCTAGAAACAATCGATACACATCAGGATGTCTCTGATCAAGTTGAAGCTCCTTAGCAATTATTTCCAGTCCATAATGCTAGAATACAAAAAAAGCATCAGTATACAATCCACAAAATTCTCAAATTAACCACCAAACACACAAGAAAAGTATCTTCATTTTACCTTATAGACAAGGCCAGCACTACTGAGTTTAGTGTTAAACCCGTGCCCAAACACTTCAGTGAATCCTTTCTGGTGATGGTCATAACGTTCACTCTGAGGATCATACACACCTCCAACATCAAGTGCCGCATCAAGCTTCTCCAAAACCTTGTAACCAAATCATATCAATTACTGGAAAAATCAAAAAAAAAATATAGAATTGAAGAAAAATTCAAGAACTTTACATAAAACCTCAAGCTAAAATAACCATTTTCTCGGAAATTTCGAAAAAAAAATATATAAAACTGGATCCAAAGATTCAAATTTCAAACATAGGTAGGGTCAGATACATTGTGAATTGAAGAAATAGAGTACCTGGTGATCTCTGGTTCGTACGATTTGAGCATCGGAGAATCTATTTGAAAGACGAAGGATGAAACAAGCTAAGGTTTCGTCGCAGTGGAATGTTCCATTATGCGTCCCGACCCGTTTCTGCTTAGAAACTACGGAATTGGTCGATAAACTAGCTCGGAAGCTCCCAGAACGTTTCAGAAACAGAGAACGATTCCAGATTCTGCTACAGCAGCCGAGACCTCTCGACCCAAACATGGCTGATGAGAAAAAGATACTAAACCCTTGACCTCGCGGGTTTAAGCTTAACTAAAACGTCGCCGTTTTCTGGAATTTGGGATTTGATGCAACGACGCCGTTTGAATTTTACAAATTTTCACACTTTTTGAGTTCTGAATTCTTTTTCTTGGGATTATTCTTTTTTCTTTTAATTAGAGTTGATGATCTTTGGTAAACCTACCAATATGGTTGATTACCACACTCACATTTATGGTTATCAAATTTGTTTGTTTGTTAATTTAATTTATATACCAAATGTATTGTTTTAATCATGGGACCCTTTAAATATATACAAACACTTGAAGAATCATACATATAAAACGATCATGATTAAAATCCAAATGACAATACAACAAATCATCAATGTAATATAATCATAATTGCGCAAAAATTTGTATTATACGTGAACACTCTCACGATCTGGATAAGTTTGTTCGTAACAAATAATTTAACTAACATGACAAAAATAGTATATATTAAAGAAAAAATGCAACCAAATTTACTTTGGAAAGACTTCAAACCAAAGGGAATTGAGAAAATGTGGTCTATAAGCAATAACATTATTGCCTTCAACCAAATCACACCAAACATATATATTTTTCATGAATCATATATTCATTCTTCTTCTCACTATAATCACAAAACAACGATTACTATTAGATGTCAACATCATAAGATAGAAGGTTAACAACTACGTTTTGGAACGTATTCGTTACATTCTATAGAGAGAAAGAAAATGTATAAATATGATATAACCAATTAGCTTTCTCTTGACTCTTGAGCATATCCTCCAAATAAACCTTATGAGCAAATGGCTTATGTTCACCTACTCATCTCTCTTCTCATCTTCATTACCTTCAAACCTTCAATCTCTGTCGTCCCTGATCCACCAACACAAAACCTAATCAACAGAATATGCAAACAAACAATCGATTTCAAATTCTGCAACCAAGCAATTACGTCTCAGCTAATCAGAAGACAAACCTCGATCAAAACAATCGCGAAGCTAACCGCGGCTAAAGCTTGGATCAACGCGATACAAACGCTAGATAACATCGAAGGTACGCTTCTTCCGAAAGCGAAAGATCGTAGAGACAAAACAGAGTTTGATGCTTGTAGGAAAGCTTATAAGTTGGTGGATGCTCATTTAGACAACGCGTTGAAGTATTTGTATTTACGAGACTATAGGTTCATGAGAGCGTATCAAGCTCTTGCGCTTGTGAACATTTCCATGTGTAGGACGAGTTTTTTTCATCCGACGCCTATGGTTTATGCGAATTGGAACATGAAGATGTTGACGGATATAGCGATTTATGCTGGCAAGATTCTTGCTCCTCCTCCTCCTCTTAGGAAGAAGAACAAGACGCCATGAAAGCCATCATTTTTTAAACCCATTAGCTTTTAATTTGTTCGCTTTTTATTATTCAATCGAATAGTATTTTTCTGATTTATTTCAAAAAAAAATCCAAAGTTTTTTATACAACAGTGTTTTTTTTTTTTTGTTAATTAGAGGGGAAATAGGGTGAGTCAACGTTATTTGTACTTCTTTCTTTTCTCTGTTACATATTTTTTGATTAAAAAAAACTGGAGCGCGTCTTATTATTTTCATCTTTATTTATACGCAAACAAACTATAATATAAATAACTTTTGGCATGGATGAGATGCAAGTTTGGCCACACAGCACAAACAAGTAATCAGCCATGTATTATATATATGGTCTTCTAAAAATTTATAAGGCTTCTATGTTTATTGAATCTGAATCTGGTTGAACCAATTATCAAAGCTCTCCAAGCCAATACTGAAATATCTAACACTCAAACTACTTAATCAAATTTCGTGAAAACGTTGTAACTTCTTGTACGTAAGTAACTTCAGGTTGCATGGCTACCAACCATTCCATTTAGGAACTAGACGTGGATCGGCGATGCTCTTGCGGGTGTTTAGAGTAAAACACTACAAGAAAATAAGCCTTTTGCGAAGACAAATTGCGACGGAGTACAGCTCTCGCAAATTTGCGGTAGATTTGCGAGGGATTTACGAGTAATAAAAAAATCCTAGCATATCCTTCGCAAAATTGCGAGGAACACAGTCATCATAAATCCGCTGCTCAATTGCGAGACATTTACGACAAATTCGCTGGGAAGGTCCCTTCCCTCGCAAATCCATCGCAACATTGCGACGATTTTGAGAAAACATATTCCATAGCAAATTTGCTATGGAATTGCGAGTGAATTGTGAAAGCCATAGCAAATCCATTGCAAAGTTAGGTAAATAATTTTTTATAAATATTACAAAACTTAATATAATTATTCTGAAATACATTTGAATGTGTTCATAAGTTGAATTTACTAACTTTGAACATTATTTTGATGGTTTTTACAAATTAGATATTCAACGTTTGCGACATATTGGCGACTGATTTGCTAAACCCATAGCAAATTCGTCGCATATCCATCGCAAATTACTCAAAACATAGCAATTCCCTCGCAAATAAACCCTTAACCCTAAACCCTAAACCCTAAAGACTAATTACATTATTATTAATGATTAAAAAGATGAATCCAAGACTTATAATCAAAGATAGCAGTGCAACACAAAATTGTTGGAGAATTGGACAATTTGGCAAATATTTGTCTCAATGTAATGAACATATATGTGATATAGTGTATAAGAATATCATGTTTAGAGTAAGATGCAAAATTGGACAATTTTGGAAAGTTTGATGATAGAAAAGAGTATGATGACACCATTGGACCTTATAATATACTTGAAAGTTTATTTGACTATTTTTTTAAAATTATTTTGATGGTTTTTACAAATTAGATATTCAAGGTTTGCGACAATTTTGCAATTGATTTGCTAGACCCATAGCAAATTCGTCGCAAATCACTCGCAAAATACTCAGAACATAGCAATTCCCTCGCAAATAAAAACTTTTAACCCTTGAACCTAAACCCTAAACCCTAAAGACTAATTACATTATAATTACTGATTAAAAATATGAATCCAAGACTTATAATCAAATATAGCAGTGCAACACAAAAGTGTTGGAGAATTGGACAATTTGGCAAATATTTGTCTCAATGTAATGAACATATATGTGATATAGTGTAGAATATCATCATGTTTGGAATAAGATGCAAAATTGGACAATTTTGGAAAGTTTGATGATAGAAAAGAGTATCATGGCACCATTGGACCTTATAATATACTTGAAAGTTTATTTGACTAACCTTTTTAAATTATTTTGATGGTTTTTACAAATTAGATATTCAAGATTTGCGACAAATTTGCGATTGATTTGCTAGATCCATAGCAAATTCATCGCAAATCAATCGCAAAATACTCAGAACATAGCAATTCCCTCGCAAATAAAAACTTTAAACCCTTGAACCTAAACCCTTAAGACTAATTACATTACTATTAATGATTAATATGATATCATTCAAGATTTATAATCAAAGATAGGGCACTAATAACAATTGCAAATCCTAAACCCTAAAGACTTTGCGAGGGATTTGCTACATTCCCTCGCAATTTGCTCGCAAAAACTCTAAATATGAAAATTTATATTAATTAATGTTTGCGATGCTTTTGCGAGGGACTCTAGTAAATCCCTAGCAAGTTTTGCGTTGGAATTGCGACGCCGTTAATTTCCTATATAAGTAAAAAAACCTAGTTTGAGCGAAGCCCAAACCCAACACTCGCAGCCGACAAACCCTAAACAGTCTTCTTCTTCTTTGTTTCTTCTTCTTCCGATTTCTTTCTTCTCCGGTTACTCGACTCCTTCTCTTTCTTCTCCAGTTGTTCTCTTCTCCGGCTAATCTCCTCCTCCTCTCTCTCTTCTCCGGTTACTCGACTCCTCCTCTCTCTTCTACTCTGCAACTCCTCGTCCTCGGTTAGTGTACTCCTCCTCTCTCTTCTCCGGCAAATCTCCTCCTCCTCTCTCTTCTTCTGTCGTTCAATTTCAGGTTAGGGTTCTTATTAGATCGATCTGTTTATGGTTTCGATTTCAATTCATTTTTAGGGTTTTGATAATTAATTCAGGTTTAGGGTTTCTATTTCAATTCAGGTTTAGGGTTCTTATTAGATCGATCTGTTTAGGGTTTCGATTTAGGTTTTTTAATTTTAGGGTTTCGAATTCGATTTTGGTTTTCGAATTCGATTTAGGGTTTTATTTCAATTTTAGGGTTTCGAATTCGATTTTGGTTTTCGAATTCGATTTAGGGTTTTTATGTAATTCAAATTGAGGGTTTTAATTTAGTTTTTTTGGACTTGTTTTTTAGATGTCTTCACAAGAGAACCAAAATCATTCTGGGAGCCAAAACGTTTACAAAATATTTATATTTTCTCAAGGGTTATCTCCTCCCATCCCTTCTCGAAGGTTACCTTCTTCTGCCTCTGCTCAAAGGGTAGCCTCTCCCGCCTCCTCGCAAGGTACCTCACTGGTGATCCAAGATAATCGTCAAGGAACTTCACCGGCGGTGGAAGATGATCTTCCACCACAGCAATCGACTTCCCGTGTCAACGATGTGTCTCCTCAGACCTCTTTTTTTACTTTCGAAGAGCTATTTGCAAGTTCCGGTCGTGCTAGCTTAAAGAAACTGGACCCTAAGCGCCCTCCGGGTACTCTATGGTAAGAATGTAGTTAGGGTTGTCTAATTTTTTAAATCTATTTTCATTGATCCTCATTCCCTTTTTTCTTGTGTTTTGTAGGTTTGACCAGGATCCTTCGGTTGCTGCTTCTGTTCGGGCCATCTTTGAAAGAGATTTCAAAGATGTTCATGCCAATTGGACCCAAACACCAGGTGCGGTTGTAAACCGGTGGTTTGAAATGTTTGTGGTAAGTTAAATGTTTGTTGATGTGTTTAAATTACAGATTTTGTTTTTACTTACTTGATTCTAATTATGATTCTGATTCATGTTATGTTTTTACAAGCAAACATATAACTAGGACAGTCCATAAATGGGAGAGTTCCAGCCGATTTCGAGCCGAGTTTGAAAGCAAGTTGAAGACCCTGATGACTAATCAAGTGTCTCGGTGGAAGTCTAAGTGGAGAGTAAAAGGTGATGATGCAATGCCGCGGTGGCTTGATCCTAAAGTATGGGAAGGCTTGGTCAAGTTTTGGTGTGAACCAAAATCTGAGGAAAAGAGTATCAACAGTTGAAATGCTCGATACAGTGATCCTGATGGCACTGGAATGCATAAACACCGGTCTGGTCAGACGTCCTTTAATGCCCGTGCACGAAAACATGTAAGTATGTTAAGTTAGTTATTTAGTACAATTACTTATAAATTCTTGTTTTAGTCTAATACTTTGTTGTTTCATATCTTTGTTTAGTCGGAGATGACTGGTGAGGCATTTCCTGATTTCTTGAAAGCCCTAGAAGATACTCATAGGAAACCTGATGGGTCGTTTGTGGATGGAGTATCTGAGAAGGTAGACAATGAAGTGTCATCGAGGATAAATGAGGCTAAAACTGGGCTATGCTCAGGGGATAATATAGAGAGTAGTGCTTCTGACGGATTGTCTGTTAGTATAAAGAACCGAATTTTTGCTGAGGTAAATTGTTGAACTTTACATTATGTTTTGGTTTTCACTTGTTTCATATCTTTGAACTTTACATTGTGTCTCTGTTTTTTGTTGTTTGCAGGTTGCTCCCAAGAGGAAAAACAGGATATGTGGAGTCGGTAATAAGCAAACTGAAGCATCTTCAGCTCATGTTGTTCTCAAGCCTACTCCGACTGAAGATCCAGTCAATTTAGCTGAGAAGCTTTCTCAGGCCGAAGTTGTTCTTGCGAGTCAGTCTACTCAGTTAGAAGATTATGCATTGAAGTTGCAACAAAGTACTCAGAAGATGCATTGCTACGATGCCTACTTCGATTATCTATCTGAGAAGGACCCTGAATTTGCTGAAAGATTTCCCCGACCTGAGACTGATGCCACCTTTGATACCGGAGCAGGAGATACCAGACATGAGACCGGAGCAGGAGATATCACGAGACCAGCGTAGGGTCTCTTGTTCTTCAATTTTACTTGTGTTTGATGGTCTCTTGTTCTTGTGTTTGAACTTGTACTTGTGTTTGAATTTATGTTTTAAACTTATGTTATTATGTTTATATAATTTTAACAACATTTTGTAATTTACAAGTTTAATTTCAGTTTTAATTAAAAGTTTCTTTTGGCTAATTTATGAATTTTAGTTTGCATAATTAGACATTAATTATAATTAATTTGCATAATTAAAAAATAATCATAATTACAAAATGAATAATTCATCATTCAAACCTCAACTGTTGCGACGGAAATAAAGTTGCAAAGCCATCGCAAATTTTGCGAGGGATTTGCTTGAACTAGATTGCAATTGCAAAGAATCTGCTATTGATATTGTCTCTCGCAATTTGCGATGTTTTTGCGAGGATATCTTTTTCCTCGCAAAAGTTGCGAAGGATTTGCGACGTTGACCAATTTGCGAGAAGCGATTTGCGAGGGAAGTATGTTCCTCGCAATTTCGTCGTTTTTGCTTATTTGCGAGGAATTTGTATGAATTCTTACATCGCAAAAGGCGTGTTTTCTTGTAGTGAAACAATAAATTACTATTTTCGAAATAATGTTTACTTGTTCTGGCGAAGACTTTATATTCGTTACACCAGTGATATACATGCTTCCACCAACATAACTTTCAAAATACATTTATAAACGAAAAATTGGAAAGTCCAAAATATATCATGCGACTGCAAAAGGCCAATTATTGATAGGGTAAATTACATAGTAGAGCCATAGGGTGAGTTTTTTATTCAGTTTAAGTCAACGCGAAAAACACTTTTCATGTTTTAGCCACCTCCATAAATCTGGACAACTAAATCCTTGTAGCAAATAAACCAAACACTTGTAGTTACTTAAATCAGTTATGAATGTTTCCTTTTGAGTGACGAAATGAATAAAAAAATTATATTAGTCGGTTGTTACAGGACTCCTACAAAACAATAAAAAAAAATATTAAAAACAATTATCTTATTTTAGTTTCTATTTCTTTTTGTTTTCATCTTTTTCTCTTTTCACTTTTCTAATTATTTTTTAGTTTTAACTTTGAATTATAATTCTTTTTTATTTATTTTTAAGATCCATTTTACTATATTAATTTTTTATTTTGACTTATTATTCTATTTTTTTAACTTTGAATCTTATTATGTTATTGAAGACAATTTCATATTATTATTACTATGTACATGGTAATACATTGTGTTTTTATGTGTACGTACACATTTGAAATAATTTCTATGCATATAAAATCTTATTTGCAGCATGTATGTTACAAATATACCATCAAAAAATTTTCAATAATACATTTATGAATTAAATCATCATTGTATTGAATATACCTTATTTACGCCTATCGCTAAGTTATATATGGGCCATGTTCTTTTCACGATCGCTGCCACACCTCCGGCGGCCAAAAAATTACACTAACTTTCTCTTTCCAGTCGCTGGTTTCTTTCTCATTCTTTGCTTCTCTATTTTTATTTGTTCATTTAATTTGTTGTCACTGGTGTCGTTAGTGTCGCACGTTTTTTCAGCGACTGTTGGAAAACCTAAAAAGTGTCACTGCAACTGCTTTTACGGTATTACCAGTGTACCCCCTCTAACTTGGAATTTAAGTTACTTGTATTTTTTAGTTGCTGACCGCTAATCTAGCGAGCGTGAAAAGAACATGCACTACTAACTGTGTTTATAAGGAATTATCTGAAAGAGAATCATTTACGTACACGATCACAAAAAGTATGGTATAGGTGAAGTGAATAGTTTAGGGTAAGGTTTGGAGGGTCATCAAGGAGGTTTTACCTGTAAAATAAAGTTCTTAGAAAAGTTAAGATAAAACATAGGTAAAGTGTGGTTTCACGTCAAGAAAATGATTCAACAACATGTGGTTTCACTTGATATAAAAGTGGATTTGACTTGTAACAAGTGATACAGATTCGAAGTCAATGCCATTCACTATTGCCTAACTGGTATGTAGTTAATCTAAAGGTTGCTAGGTTTAGGCTAGCTAGTTAAGTGTGAAAATATTAAAAATAGTATAATGTATTATACAAAAAATTTAATCAAATTAGTTTATATAAAAAATATTATACGCCCTAGATATATTAGAGAGTATATATACACCTTTTAAAGAAACAAGATGGAGAACATGTACGTTTAAATCCAATATGATCGTGTAAATATACAGTTTATGGTTTAATTTTTAGTGGTTATGTACTTTTAAGTCAGATGATCGTGTAACGTGTAGGGTTAATTTATATATAAGTTTTGTGTACATTTAAGTCAATATGAACATGTGCATAAACAGTTAGATTTAAATGTAAATTTAAAATTTTTACCTAAATAATGAAAAATAAAGATGCGTACATGAGTGACTATAAGTGAAGGTTACAACATCACATTTTCTCTCCACACTCTCATGATACATGCTATGGTGGTTTGGTTTTATTTGATTTAAGACTTTAAGTCAATATGACTGTGTATGTTATATCGTTTAGTGTGTTTTTTATTTATTTATTTAGAGGTTGTATACATTTTAATCAATATGATCGTTTACATATATGATGTACCTAATTTCTAGGGGTTGTTTATGTTTAAGTCAATATGTTCGTTTAGGTATACGGTTTACGATTTTATTTTAGGGTTTATTTAGGGGTTGTATACATTCAATTCAATATCATATATGTTTATGGTTTAATTTTAGGATTTGTTTAGGGGTTATGCCCGGGAGTTACAGAAAATTAGAAAAAGTGTTAGAGAATGTTCTTGAGAGATTTTTGGAGATTCTTGGTTTGTGTGGTGAGATCTTTCCTTGAAGAGTGGAGATCTAGTGGTAGGAACGAAGGAGAAGCCTTCTAAGGTGTTGGATTCGTAATTTTGGGGTCAAAAACTTCCTGCAAAAGAGACGAGTGCATGACCATGGCTGATCTAAGCCTGAGAATCTTTTGTTTTGCTTGTTTTGTAGTTGCTTCAAATATTATCACTACCATGTACGTACATAGTAATAATTTGTGTCTTTATATATACATATATATATATACATACACACATATATATATGTATATATATAAATAATTTGTATTCATATTAAACAATTTTTGTAACATGCTTGTTTAGAGTTTGTATATGATTATATACATTTAAGTCAATTTTGTGTGCGCATATGATTTAAGGTTTATTTCTAGAAGTTGTGTACATTTGAGTCAATATGATCGTGATAATTAACATGTGAGCTAAGAAGATGACACTAGTGGGTTTATGGTGCTGGTAATCGTCTTATTAAACCCACCAATGAACGCAATAGAGATGTAGAAATTAACAACTTAGAAACCTTTAAAAATGTTTTAGAGTTTATTATTTATGTTTATGTAAACATTGTGTACGTTTAAGTCAGTATCGTGTACGTACACGGTTTAGGGTTTAATGTTTAGGGGTTGTTGTACATATAAGTCAATACAAAGATTTTGTATGCATTTTTTTTGTCAAAGAGCTATGACTGTGTACGTATTTAGTCTAGGGTTTTATGTAGGCGTTGTGGACGTAATTATTCTTATTATGAATTGTGTCTTTAGATACGATTTCAAATAGTAATATAACCATGTATGTACATAATAATAATTTGTATGTTTTGTGTACATACATATTTAAATACTTTTCTTCATTTTAATCCATTTTTGATGTAACATACAAGAAAAAACATTTAAAACATGTGTACATCAGATAATATGGACGTGAGGGACAAGATATCGATCATGATAGGAAAAGTGATTCATTAAATCTTGTGTGCGGCCAATTAGAGAGGTTAGTCAAACAATTATACATAAACATATATGTACACTAGTGAGTAGTGGCTATAAGTGAAGGTTATGTACGTTAGAATATATATCTTATTATATAAAGTTGGATTTTCAAAATTAGCCATTAACAAGATCATGACACGTGTCAATTAAATCTACATAAAATTTACATGTTCATATCTTAAAAAAGTTCTTAAATCAAAAAGGAAAATTAACAAAACTAATCTATTTTCCATTGTAGGCTAATTATGTTATACATTTTTCTCAGTTAGATTTTGACATGTATAAACAAAAAAAATAATTCATTAAGCATGTATATTATTGTTAATCAATAAATAGTGAATAACAAATTTAAAAAGACTTAACATAAGTTATGTCAAAAAAATTATTATTTTTGAAACGTAATAAGACAGCTAATTAAGAAATAACATTATTTCTACAAAAAAAATATGTTTGTGAAATGACCTTAGTAGTGGTCATTGGTAAGTTCAATTGTATAAGGCACCATTACACTAGAGATCGAGTCCCGTTCTCTACAAATGTAGGGATTTGGCTAATGGATCGGCCTGTTGTGGCCCAAATGTTGACAAAAAAGTATTATATGTTTATAACAAAAGCTTTGATCTTTGATTTTTTTTCGATACAATTTTGCCAATTTATTGTGTGGGTTTTTGTTTCGTGAGGGTTCTAGAGTGGAAGCTATCAGATGCAATGAAATGGAATCGAAGTATATAAATCCCGCTAATTTAATCGAGAATGTAAATACTGATGGAGGTTCCAAAAGTGATTCTACAGTTTGTAGCAGTTTGGAAGATTAGTCGGTGAATGATGTTTCTGGTCAAAATCTAGAGTTTTCTCTTCTGAATAATGTTGATGATTTCGATACTGAAACAAGAGCTGCTTGATCGAGTAATTGAAAAGTGATTTTCAAATTTTGAAAGTTGGAATGGTAAACCGTTTTAAAATTGGTTTCAAACCGGATTTATGTAGTTTTTGGTTTGTAAATCATTTAAACCCATGTATATCGAGAATTATATGAGAACTTTTGATTCGAGTAGAAATAAGTTGAGAATTTATGATTAGAGAATATTTGAGACGAGGTCATAGTTTTAAGTAGTTTTGGTACAATACGATACTTATAAAGAGTAATTAGGTCATTGATCTTTAACGTAATTACGACATATGTTATGTTTTGGATTGTTTATAAAGTTTCTTTTTTGTATATTTGAATTATCTAAGACTTATATATACCATCGTGATTATAATTTTCAAATTTTAATTTTTATTATGTTATATTAACTTTTTCTCAGTTTCTCAAATTTTATTAGGTTGGTCATAAAATCATTGTAATAGAGTAGATAATTTTCACATGTTGTTCATCCAAAATATCTTTGGAGTAAAAAATTCATGGTTAATGAAATTATGTCACAAAACAATTTTAGTAATTATAAGAACTATAATTATGTCAAAATGAAAGTAAAGCAACATATAATTTTTTTAAAATTGATAAATAGCATACTTTAACAATAACATAATTTGGGGTATTTTCAAAAATACCCCTTTTTCTATGTCATTTTTCAAAAATACCCTTTGATGTGTCCATTTTCAAAAATACCCCTTTTTAATATATAAAATGACAAAATTATAAACCCTAAACTCAAAATACTAAACCCTATCCCTTAAAAACTATACCCTAAATGTAAATTGGGAACCCAAACCTAAAAAACAAATTCTAAAAATTAATTTAAAATAGGGTAATTGTGTAAAAGAGGGCAAAAATGAAAAAGTTTAAAAAAATGGGCATTTTTAAAAAGGGGTATGCCAACAAGGGCATTTTTGAAAAGGGGTATGCCAACAAGGGCATTTCTAACAAATTCTCAAATAATTTTGAGTGTAAGAACATATTTTTAATAGTAAAAAATAGAGTAAAATTGTACATGCTTACTAACTAGATGTTGCTTTGATGAACTCTTTGCATGTAAGATATTTTGTGAATAAGTTGTGTAACATTTTAAAAATTTGACAATAATAATATTCGTAATGATGAGTATTTGGCAAAAGTTTTGGTGGGATATAATTTAGCTTTGAATTATTGTAATAATTGTTATAATATATTAAAATATATAAATATAAATAAGTGTATGAAAAAAATACAAAAATGATTTTTTCTGTAACTAAAATGATTTATATATTTAATTCAGGAAATAAAATTTCTTTATATATCTTAAAACAATTGTTTAAGATTTAAGATTTATTTTCTTCAACAATTTTAAACCCGCACATAGTGCGGGCCCTTATCTAGTATATATATAATTGATAATTCAAAGTAGTACTTATATTTTATATAATTTGTTTGGGTTCACATGATAGTCTGAAATTGAGTTAACAATAAAATATTTGTCGACAATGAAATAAACAACGAAAAAAGAAGATATTTATGAATATGAGCAATTCCAATTTTTGTATCATCATCACCAATTTCATGTTAACATATCATATTCTTTCGTAGGAGTAGGCATGGGTAAAATATTTAAACCCCATGATCCGATCTGAACCTGAATCTATAATTTTAAAATCTTAAACGGATTCAAAATCTCTAGTTCAAAAACTCAAACCCGAATCCAATCTATAACTTAAGTTTCTATTGTATATACATAGCATTGTAGAAATTATAACATATGTACACAACAACAAATACAATTACACAAAATAATTGGTGTACTAAATTTCCAATTTATCACCACATAATAAATCCAAAAGACAAATGTAAGCAACTAAGGTTAATTTTACTTTTTGTTCAGCCACAGATGTCTTACAAAAATCATCAAGTTCTTAAACCTTTGGTGGAAACTTGGTTTTCCATTGATAATTGCTACAACAGTACATCCCTATGGTGTCGATCAACACTCTAAACCAGAAACTTGTTCACATGCGTAACATCTAGGAAGATGACATTGGTAGGTTCGTTGTGCATTTAACATTCCTATAAACTATGGTTACATCGTACAAAATATTATAATCTATATACATATATATAGGTAATATAAAACGACAAGATATTTAACGTCTTTATTTTGCAAAACTTGGTATGAATGTGCACGTTTAAATCAATATGATCATGTACGTATATGATGTATAGTTCGTTTTTTGTTGTTCTATGTACGTTTAAGTCAATCTAGTCATATACATACATAATGTTTTTTGTGTACGTCCATAAGTCTACGACGAATGAAAGGTATAATTGTAATTTTCCAGTCATCTTCAACCTAAGTTCTCTCTTCTGCAACCCTAATTTTGCTGCCGTCATTTTCAGTTTTTCATAATCCGTTGTTTTCTTTATCTTTTAATGTTTTTTACATAAAAATCATGTAAATCTAGCATATTTTAACATTTTTTAAGTTTGATAAGCTTATAATTCTAAGTTTTTTGTTAATTATTAGGATGTTTAAGTCAGTAACATAGGTCTTAATATGAATGAGTTTTAACACTCTGACTAGAACTCTACTCGCCATGAACAATTTCTGGTTTCCACTTCTCTCTATGATGAAGAACAATTGGTTTTTGTTTTCTCTCCTCATTTTTTTTATTTGTTTATATATAATTTAAAAAAACTCAGCTAAAGTAAAGTCACATTACATTTGGAAGAGAAAGCAAACTAATATAGTTTGGTTATATGGACATTATTGTCAAAAAATGACCTTGTGGCTATTCTATGAAAAGTAGAATTGACTTTGTCAAACCATGAAAGAAAATGTTGACTTGGAGTGGTCAGTGAAATTTTTTTTTTTTTTTTGATAAGGGTATTTGTCAGTACTCTGAACAAACTCATCTACATGATATATAAAAGGATATCAAGCAAGTGGATAAAAAGCAAGTTTGGCCAGACCACACGCTCCTTCAGGCGAATCAACGTCTCTCTTGATTCTCAGTAACCATTTTCTCCCCAATCTTCTCCCCATGAGTTCTTTAACAACCAATACTTAATCCCTTCTTCACTCATCCCGTAACCAACGATGGTAACTGCATGAGTCAGGTTCGTCCCGCAGTCCTCTCCATCGAATATCCCGCCGTCATATTGCATAAACGCAGCTCCTGACCCATTTATCGCAACGGAAATAGGTTGTTGAGACACCGCTTTAAGCAATGCTTCCTCATCATTTTGGGTAACCGTCTTGTAATCGCTGATTGTTGAAGCAGTAGAAAGAGGTTAGTCACAGGTAAGGATAGCTATCCTCTGTGTGGTGATTCCTTGGTTGTTTATAATGTAGCTGAAAGCACTCGACATGATCCCTCCGTTACATCCGTTGTTCTCTGTGTTGCAATCAACCAGTTGTTGCTCTGACAAGGATACGAGCTCTCCTTTCGCAATCTTCGTAATGCCTTCCAGTGCTGCCACTGCCGAGAAAGCCCAACAACATCCTGTGTTCCATTACAGTAATTTATATCATGGATGTATCATCGGTGATATTTACAATCAAAATAATGTCATTGCCTAGCAATAAAGGAAAATCCATATCAGAGATGGAAAATTGTAAGGTTTGTAATGTAACTGATGGATCATAGTCTTTTAAATTCAAAAACAGTAAGTCAAACAAAAAAATCAAATTAAACTGAAAGGAAAATAACAGATTAATTAACTCGGTATTGGTTGTATGTCTTGTAGAGCTTTCACTGTTATGCTCATTCATATATTTGTAATCTTTCATTAAAATTAATAAAGAAAAGGCAAAAAAACAATGAGAATAATAAACAAATAAGTGATGATAATTATATAAATTACCACATGGGTTTTGGTTCTTAACTGGTGTAACGGCCGCTTCCTGTCTCCAATCCATGCTCTCACCGGTTTCACTGACATTTTCATGTCTAAATGACACGGTTTTGTGGGAGTCCAGTGATGAAGTACCTTCTGGCACCACCAGCCCCATGTACCTCGCCTGGAATTCCTCGTCGGTGAGGTGGGAGAACTTGTTGACATCCAACTTGTAGGTCTTGTTCGTTTTCATGTTGAAGCTCTCAACGAACTTTAAGTTCTTCTTAAAATCTGAAACCTACTCGCTTTCTCAGCCTCGTGTGAGTAAACGCTATGGAACCGAGACATCCATTGCTCATGTTTTTCAACGGCAGAAGCTTCAAAGACCACGAGATGTGCTTGAACTCAAAAGAATGGCAAAAATAAAGAAAAAGATCGAAGCCATTCTACTAGAGAGCTAGCTAGAGAAAACGTTTCTGAAATGTTTTGATATAAACCTTTCCTTTATATTGTATATGACTTGGTTGCAAAGAAAGGAGCATGAGAAGGTACTGTTATATAGAGACTGCGACGTCCGACGTGCATGGTGGCGTATTTTCTCTTTGAATATTCTAACGAGCGATCTTGTTGCCAATTTCTACACGCTACTAAGTCAAGTAAATGGCCAATCATATTACGTAAGTTTTCTATTCTGAGAAGAATCCTACAATAATCGATATTCATGATAACGAGGGTAAGCTTGGATTTTTTATATAGAAAATTTACATATACCTTCTTTATAAACGTCATGATAACGACGCTGCATAAAATATGTAGTCTGATTAGCTGAAACTTTTATTCTAAACATTGTTGTAGCTAATGTCTTGCGGAATTTGAGAATTGAATTACATGATCAAATATTCCCTCTTTGTGAATAAAAATAATGTTTTTTTTCTTCAAATAATAGTATATTATGTTGTCATATGTTCATACCCAAAACTTAACTTAGTTGTGCATATATGAAATCAATAATAAGTTTCCATATTTTTGGAGAAATTCTTAGCATTCCTTGCTAATCAAAATATTTCTCTTTGCCTTGTTGATTGAGAAAAACAAAAAACCATTTTTTTTTGGTGGTATTAGTTAAAGGGACATGACGGAGGTGACAAACAAGAAACAATACTATGTTTAAAATATAGGTGGATTGAGTTTAGAACAGTTGTGTGGCTGATATTGTTGCATGTGTGAAGAGCGCATAACGAAGATTTCATCAAGAGAATTGACCTGACAGAATGAGATTATTTTTATTTTATTTTTAAATTTTATTTTTAATTAGCACCGGAATGGATGTGAGCTGATGAGCATGTTATTTGGTTGGGAGTTGCACGCAATCTCAGTATACCACCATGTGTAAATGAACTCATTGACTCGCTTTCCACTTCAAAACTCATAGAGGCAAGATATAGAGTCAGCTGTGTCAATGAGAAGGCAAGGATATGCAGGTCTGGTTTGATCAATGGCATGACCCGATGCAATAACAAAAAAAAAGTTCAATTTTTTAACAAACAATCAGGTTAAATGGAGAAAAACTCATCTAAAAGGCCTCAGATTATATTTAAGTTTTATTTTAAAGCCCAAAACTAATACACAAATAAATAGGCCAAATAAAAATAAGAAATTAAATATTTAAATAACGTAAACTTTTAAAAAATTGGATCTTAAATTTATTGATCCCTGTACAAATGCACTTGCCCATCGCCGGAGCTGGATATGGGGGTTACAACAAGAAAGAGAACAATATAATATTATAAAAAACAAATTTACACTGATGAAAAATTTAGTTATTAGATTCGAGGATATTCCAATAGAATCCAGATAATGACAAATAGTGAAACTATAGTATTTTGCTAATTTTGAATAGTAAACTAACTAGTGTACTAATAATATGTCATTGACCTCACAAATCTTATCAATAGAATCCAAGAATAAACTGGTTGAGACTTTGAAAAGAATCAAATCCCCACAGGATATATGAATTGTCAAACCAAATTTTTTAGCCAGTCCACTGATACTGTACATCAGTACAGATATATATAACTATAACCGCCGAAAAAAAACGAAACGTTTCACTAGTATATAATTGTAGCATTGTATATGGTTGATGTACTTGCATGAATATAAGTACCTTTTAAATAACGATATCATATATTTTTTTTGTCAACTCATGTTATTAATAAATTTGGTTCTAATCAAGCTAGGATACAAGGTACAATACTACACCCAAAAGAGGGGAGGCTTAAGCCGGCGTACTACAAGAATGTCCCCGAAGACTAAGGCCGGAGGAAAACAAGATTTCCCCGGAAACTATGTAGAACCAAACATAACAGTAGCTTTTGATAACAAAAACGAAAGGAAACAACAACCTTAATCTAAAAGCACAAGCAACCGGCCAAAAGACCTTAAAGGAAACAAAAGAACCAAGAGAGCAAAGAACCTATTCTTCTACCGCACAAACGAATGAGATTTACCAAGGATGCCCACGGCCAACTCAAGAATAACATCAATCACCTCCTAACATGATGAGAGCCAATCTCTCGTAACCAAGGACTAGGGACTTCATAACACGGCAAGCAAGACCACTCACTTCCGGAAGTGACGACGACGTTGATACGCCCAAGAACGTCAAACTAGAAGTCTTCAGAACGCGAGGAGTGAGGCTTAACTTCTCGAAGAAACACCAATCTCATAAACAAAACCGACGAAAAAGGAGAAAGCTATCACCCACTTAGCACAACAAGAAGAAAAATGAACTCTGCAAACTTAAGATTCTACCATCATATTTAAACAAAACGAAACTTCTGCCTAGAAAGGAGTTGAGACATCCCAATCGAAAGCTACTAAATTTGCTCGATACTACTAAGGAACACCGTAAAACTACCACTACCAACAACCAACTAAAACGATTCCATCTAACTCTAGCAACGCGTCGAAGAAGAACGGCCAGAAGACCGGCTTACCAAACAACAAAAACAGAGGAGACCATGGCCATGGATTCACGAAGAACCAAACCTCGAGATCCGCCAACAAGAACAGAGCATCCGCCAGATCTACAGATCTCAGACACCCAACAACAATCCTCTCTGGAGAAGCTGACCACCGACAGAGCCAAACACCCTCGCCGTGAAGATCTACCATTTCCACCAAAGTAAGCTTTTCTCCAATGAAATACAAGAGAAAGATGAAAAACAGAACCAAAAAACAAAAGTACAAAACGAAAGGGGAAACCACTCACGGCGTCGGCGAGAAGCGCCAACCACCGGAGTGACTTCCCGGTCACAGATCTGAGAAAAGACTAGGGTTTACTTTTGAGAGAAGAGAGCGGTGCTCGAGGAATTTGCTCCACGATATAGTTCTAATATAAATAACGATATCATTCTAAGCATTTTTTAATAAATTAATGACAAAGAAAACACTTTAGAAGTCTACGACAAAACAGTAGTTATTAACCACAAACCTTTTCTTTTTGTAGTGTTCAATAAATTCAGTGAGAAATGAAGACATAGTTACGTACTTACGTTCCCTGTTTGCTGGAAGTACTATGGTATATTTTGAGCATCCTGATACAGCTCGGGTCGTTGTTGTTTGGGATCCTTGTGGTGGTGCATAACTGCATAAGGCTTATGTTCAATTTGTTACTTTCGGAGTTCTTCTTCAATCAAAAACTTTATATTAGCTACACCAACGTACATTATTTTTTTGGTTCAAAGCTTAAACGTACATTTATAAATGAAAATTTGCAAAACATATAATGCGGCTGCCGAATACCACTTGATATGCTCAAATTTATCTTAAAACTACTCTCTTAAATTAAGAGATCACTATAGTATTTAGGGATCATATCTACAAAGACTCTAGACATACAATAGATTAATAGTCTTCTAATTCTGCTAAACAGATATATTGTAATTAAATTGCAAGGTGAAAACAAAAAATAAAAGAGTTGTAAATCAATGAGAATAAACGCTAGACCTAAGTAAATTCTTAGGAAATTATGGAAAATCATATCAATCAATTAAGCAAGCATGATTCAAAAATTAAGCATCGTTCTTAAACTCTAACCACAATTGTAAAATAAATCAGTTCTCACTGCTAATATTATCTAAGTTTAAAATCCAAAAATCCAATCACTTTGCAAAATCCAAGTTACAAACCAGCTTTGAAAACAAATTAATTTTGTTCACAAAATTACTAAATCAAATCTATTTCTAAAAAATAATTTTGCTCACCCCAAAGGTTTATATTAGGAAAATCAATTCAATTCTCATATCAATCAATAATCCTAAGATTTAAATCCAGATAACTAATCAAAGATCTAGCTTTAAGAACAACCTATGGTGAAGAACAAGAAAGATAATGAATCCAAACAATAAATCAATCTAAAAATCCATGAAATCTCTAATGAGAATCCTGAACCTAACAAGCATATCTACTCAGACATAATCAATGAAGCACAAATCATATTCTGAATAAATTGCATTAAAAAATTAAAAAAGTTCTAAATCTCTCTGAAAGAGTCTTGATTCTTCTTTCCAAAAGCTTTCTAAAAATAAAGGCCCACAAATAATCGCTAAGATGATGAAACAAGTGATGCACCTATGAAAGACTTCCTGAATTGAATCTCGTTCACGATCTTCTTCTTCTCTCTGCATTGAATCTCATTCTCGTATTTATAAACCTTAGCTTCTTTGTCTTCTATCTCAATGATGATGATCTTCGATCGGTTGAGACTTCCTGAATTCTGGGTTGTTTTAGGTTGAATTCTGGGTTGTTTTAGGTTGAATTCTGGGTTTTTACAATATGCATTGTGGAGATCTGACTCCTATGGCCACATATCCTTGATTTGATTTAAAAAGTAGAATTTTTATTATCATTTGATCAAACAAGATCCTTATGTTTTCTGTTCACGTTCAATTATTAATTAGCATCCCTTAGTTAATAATTGTTCTTCATTGATGAACCCTCGAGAATCCGTTTTTGGTATTGGTTCATGAGTTGTGTGAATTTTGTTAAGTAATGTTTGTGTATTATACATGTGTGCAGCATTTTTTTTTTGGGTGGCGTTGAGACATCATCACCACGTTCTAGCTGAATTTTATGTGGGTTTGTTTCCATTCACAGCAACCTTCTTCAATGTACGAGGAAAGAGAAGAAGAACCAAAGAAGAGAGAAAAAGAGAAAGAGGATTATATATTCAATTGTTATACACTATATCAAAATAATTGTTGTGTCATAGTGGTTAAGGAGAGGATAATAGAATTAAGCATTTAGGTTTGAAACCTAGCTTGCTTTTTTTTTACACGACTAAAACGACGTCGTTTCACTCTGTCTACATATGTGGATTCGGAATAATGGCAGTACTAGGCATTCGGAATAAACCGAACCGAAAAAACCGAAAAATTTGGTTATCAGCGCCGATTGTGATAAGGGAATCAAACCGATCGGCAAAATAATTTTGACAATTCGGTTATCGGTTCGGTTCGGTTCGGCAGACGATAGCTGATCGGTTTTCTCGGTTAATAGGTGCACCATATAAAATGAAAAAAAAAACCTAATTCTATGTTTTTCTAGCCTCTTCTTTTTCCTCTTACGAGAGAAGAACTCTCTGTCTCCTTCTTCTATGTTCCCTTTTCTCATTCAACTATGTTCTTAGCTTCATCTTCCCCACCTTTTTGTATCTTCTTCTTCTCCTCCGTCACGACATCATTTCTCACCTGTAACGCCCGCAAACCAAAACTCTGTCGACACCAAAGTTTTCTGGTTCGACCAGAATGTTGTAATCGTCAATTTGGTTCGGTTTGGTTTTGGGAAACCATTGAACCGGGTTACTTAAGTGTTTGTCGACGAAAGGAAGGGTTTTTGGTTTGTCTTTGTCGCTGTTTAACGTTTTTGAGAGACAAAGGGAGAAAACTTTGTTCTTGAGCTTTTGAGAGAGATTTGTGAGATTCCTTGCTGTCATTTTCATGTCTAAATGACACCGGTTTCACTGACATTTTCATGTCTAAATGACACCGTTTTGTAAGAATCCAGTGATGAAGTAGCTTCGGGCACCACCAACCCCATGTACCTCGCTTCAAATTCCTCGTCTGTGAGGTCAGAGAACTTGTTGACATCCAACTTGTAGGCCTTGTTCGTATTCCTGTTGAAGCTCTGGACGAACTTTAAGTTCTTCTTAAAGATCTCAAACCTACTCGCTTTCTCAGCGTTGTGTGAGTAAACGCGATGGAATCGAGACATCCATTGCTCATGCTTCTCAATGGCAGAAGCTTCAAAGAGCCCACCCCCACGAGATGTGGCTCCCGAAGTTCTTGAGCTCAAAATAATGGCCAGAGTAAAGAAAATGATCGAAGCCATTCTACTAGAGAGAAAATGTATCTGGAATGTTTTGTTTTGGTATACAAGCGTTTAGGTTTATATGACTTTGATGCCAAGAAACAAGTCTGAGAAGGTGGTGTTTTATAGAGATTCTGAAGCGCGTAACATGTTTTCTGTTTGAATAGACGTAACGACGTTTTAATTTTGATAATTTTCTAACACGCTATGAAGTCAAGTAAATGGTCAGTCATCTTACGCCATTTTCTTAAACACCTAATTTTGTTAGGTCCGTTAGCGCAATCTGCAAACGTAATCTTGGGTGTAGAAATTTTTGCGCTTTTAACTAAAAAAATTATGAAATGGAGTAATGGACAAAGAATCATTGTGATGTAACCATACTACAAGTCTACAACTCTACCTTCTTAAAATTATATAAATAAAATTTAAACTGAATTTTAATGAAAAATATGAATTAAATATAATAAAAAAATTAAACTGAATTTCAGTGAAAAATATGAATTAAATATTAAATAAGTTCTAAACTGAATTTCAATGAAAAAAAATATGAAAAAAAAAGATTATCAATAAAGACAGTTTTAAATTTATTTTAAAATGAACAAACTTGCATCATTAGTTAATAATTTTAAATGGTAATAATGGAGCACGTTTTTTTTCATCTTTATTCATAAACAAACTATAGATAATTTTTGGCATGCATGAGAGTTTGGCCCACAGAACAAACATGTAATTATCAGCCATGGATTCGGCGTACTCTAAATATTTTTTAAATTTGTATGGCTGGTGGATTTATTCAATTTGAATCTGGTTGAACCAAGTGTCAACCCCGAGCCAATACAGAGGGAATAGAGTGTCAAAGCTCCACATTTTAGAAAGGTCAAAACTAAACTTCTTGTACGTAATAAGTAACTTTCGGCTGCATGGCTACCAACCAAGGAGTCAAGAATAGAGTAGTACTAGACAAGATATGGAAGTAAAATTACTATTTTCGAATAATGTTTTCTCGTTTGGCGAATATCAAATTACCATAAAAATAAAACTTTATAAGTTATTTGTTACACCAATGTATGTCATGCTTCCACCAATAAGCAATAACATAACTAGCAAAATACATTTAATTTGTAAAAAAGAAAATTTTCAAAACATATAATGGGGCTGCAAAAGGCCAATTATTGATATGGGTATTTGTCAGCATTCTGAACAAACACATCAACCAAGTGGATAGAAAGCAAGTTTGGCCAAACCAAAAGCTCCTTCAGGTGCATCTACGTCTCTCTTGATTCTCATGTAACCATTTTCTCCCCAATCTTCAGTGGCGGAGGTAGGGTGTAACTATGTGGATCAATTGACCCTGGTGAATTTTTTAAATTAGATGAAGTTTTAGGAAAAAAATAAATTAATCCTTATAAAATAGCAAAATTGACCTTTGTAAAAAAATTAAATAACATAATTGACCCTAATAACACGCTACGAAGTCAAGTAAATGGGTCAGTCATCTTACGTCATTTTCATAAACACCTAATTTTGTTATTTCATAAACACGCAATCTGCAAACGTAATCTTGGGTCTAGGTATTTATCGGAGAGTAAGCCTACATAACACATTTTGCTAAACATTGTTGATAGATTTTTTAGGAAGGGATAATGTACATGATCACATGCATTAACAAATTTTAATGGGGTTGTGAAAATAACTTTTGTTTTATAAATAATGGTATCTCATGAAACAAACTTAGTTTTGCATATTTGGAAGCAATTGAAAGTTTCCATAATGTTTGGAGAAAATATTGTAAGGATTATTACTAATCAAGAATTCAAGATAGTTCTCTTTCCTCGTTGATAAAAAAACAAGCTTTAGTAGCCAGAGGCAACCACGTTAAGAAGACAAAATAATAGGTGGAGATTTTAGATATTTTCAGATTTTTGGCTTTAAGTTTTTGATTTTTATAGTTTTTGATTTTTGGTGTACTTTTTAGGTTTTGCAAAATCTTCAATGGTAACTTGATTAATTTATGGGTTTTTATATAATTATATTTTTTTAATTAAGTTATTATATTTTAAGTTTTAGTTATTGTTTTTAAGATTAAATTTTATATAAAAATGTCACTAAAACCTTTTAAGAAAGTCATAAAATTTGGTTTTTGGATCCTATGAACAAATAACCAAAATTTCTTAAAATCAGGTTTTCCTAATTTTTAGGAAATCTACCTTTCTTAGAATCATGAATGGCTAATTGACTAGTTTTTGCTTAATCAAATGCCTAAAATTGGTTCAAAATATCTTGACATTCAAGGCCTTGGTTCATTAGTTTCTTTGATAAAGTTTTCCAGACTCTTCTTGAAACTGGTTTTTCAGACTCTTTGGTTCTCGATCCAAGATAACATTTTCTCCTACCCTGAATGTTATTGAATATCTAAATTTTGTACCACTGAAGCCTTGAATGTCATCTGATTTTGCATCAGTTTTTAGTTTTTGATTCGACAAATTCCAGTTTTTTAGTTATTCACGATTATTAAAAAAAAAAAAGGTTTCCTAAAAATTAGAAAAACTAGATTTTGATGAATTTTGGCAATTCCTTCATAATATCCAGGAACCACATTTTGTTGGTTTTTCAATATAACTTTTTTTCCTTTTTCTTTTTACTTTTTTCCTCATATATTTATATATAAATAAAAAATAATCAAACTACCATTCAAAATTTTGCAAAAACTAAAATCTCCAAAAATCAGAAAGTAAAACTTATTTAAAAACCAAAAACCAAAATGTAAAACTCATTTGAAAACCAACAATCATTCATGGTCTAAATATTTTTGTTGAATATCTAAATCTTGTACCATTGAATATCTAAGATTACATAGGCAGAGGTAGGCACGTATATATGGAAATCTATATAATTAACCGTTTTGTTTACAGCAAAAGAGATTAGTGGTCCGTTTTCAAAGAATCAAAGAACCGGAGATTAAAACTTGAGATTAGTGGTCGGTCGGTTTCCACTTTGAAACAAAATTAATCTAGTTTTCTTTGGACATTACAAACGTTTCGTTGTTTCTTCTCGTAGATAGAGCCTAGACTATTCCAAGCAAAAATCCATGTTATACAATCGGTGCCGTGACAAACGGAAAGCAAGGTACTGAGTTTAGCAAAAGAATGAGAGAACTATGTTATAAGCACCTCATTCTCTCAAAAAATGTCTTTTTAAAAAGAAATCAAAAATATTAATGGTCTCCATATATAATTTGTGCATCGCGTTGGGTTTTTTTTTATGGTTTAAACAGATTAGTAATTAATTTGCAGGAATCTTGATTCAAATTCAATTTCTCGAACTTAGAATAATAGTAATCAAAACAAAGTTAATATAAAAATTTTAGTATCGTTTTAGTTTCTTTTCGAGTTTTAATCAAGTACTCGTAGTTTAGAAAATGTTTTAAAACTCAGTTAGAACCAAAATCTACTAATCTAGTTCATATTTTTACATAAAAATTTTAAGACGAGTTTCAAATACGATCGATTGGAGTTAAACATTCCTAATGAGCAAAATATATATATATATATATATATATATATTGGATTCAATTGGTAACTATGAAAATAATAATCGGATTGTAAAAGTATTTATAAGTAAAGATGTAAATGTGGAAACTCCATTGACACAATGATTGACAAAGGGTTAATTAATGTTTTTTTTTTTTGGTAAGTGAGGGGAGACAAGGTCTCCCACTTTTATTCAAAACATAAAAAACTATAGCCGAATACGACGTGGGACAGAATGCCCATTAACATCCTCTAAACAAATAAAATCTAGAGTTTCAGGACACGACTCCAAACTATGAAATCCCTGCGGTAAAGAAAACGCATAGTTTGCCAAACCATCGGCAAGACGGTTAGCCTCCCAATACACATGCGAAAGCTGGACTATCCAGTCCCTTGAGATGAAGCCATAGCACAACCGTACTAGGAAGGACAGCGGATGTGAATCACTAATCCCTGTCCGTAAAAAGCCCACCACTATCTCTGAATCTATCTCAACCTCCACACATGGCACCCGTTTCTCCCAAGCCATGTACAGACCATAATACACTCCCCATAACTCTGCAAGTGGCGCTGAACATATACCAATATTAAGAACAAAACCACCACACCACTTCCCCGAACCATCCCGTAACACCCCCCCCAGCCGTTGCCGGTCCCGGGTTCCCACGAGAAGCTCCGTCCGTATTGAGCTTCATCCAACCCAATGATGGAACCTTCCATGATATGGGGGTTTCAATCCGTTCCACTGCCTCTGATCTACCTCCCTGGTTTGAGAACGCAACCAGTACTTCCCTAGCTTGATCTTTCACGAACTGCAGTCTATCCCTACACTTCCGGTTTTCCCCAAAAACAGTCCCACAACGCCACTTCCATCCCCACCAAGCTGACAAAGCAAACAGTGTTAACCATGCAATGTTACCCACAACCTCCTGACTTCCCAAATTCACAAACAGCCATTCTAGTATCGATAGAGAAAAGAAAGCAGCTCTATATCTTGGTGGAACCAACCTTTGCCATATTCCCGACATCGCCGAACAGTCACGTAATATATGGAGGATAGTCTCTTCCCCCCCTTTACACACCAAACAAAGGCTCGTGTCCGATATATGCCTCCTATACCTCTCTGCATTTGACATAATTGCTTGATTTCCTACCATCCATAGAAAGGTCCGAACTCTTTCTGGTGTGATTACCTTCCATATGCGGTAAAAAAAGCTCCACACCTCTGAGTAGGAGAAACATTCTGAGTTAAGAGAGCATAGGCCGACTTCACAGAGAATCTCCCATCACAACCACGCCAAGATATCCTATCCCTAGCCCCCGTCACAGAATCCACTACAACTCACGCAAGATGCAGTCTGATATAATCAGGGATATACGGCAGGATTCGGGTTAGGTCCCAACCCACAGACTCCCTCCACAACTCCTTAGCAGTCACAGTCTCATAGCCAACCGGTAACGTATCTGACACCAGCTCTTCTAGCGTTGAATGTAGCAGCCATCTATCGCGCCAGAATCGGATCGTCTTACCATCACCAATAACCCAACTCAAACCCAAAGGTATCACCTCCCTCAGTCCCACACATATACTCCTCCAAGTAGAGGACCAATTACTTTTAACAACAAGCCACCTAAGGTCTTGAATCCCACCGACTCTATACTTACAGCGTAACACTCTATCCCACAGGCTATTCGCATCTTGCATAAGTCTCCATCCAACCTTAGCCAACAGGGGTTTATTCATTGCCTGAGTGGACCTTATACCTAGACCTCCTTCCAATTTGGGAGAACAGACACGGTTCCAGGCAACTAAGTGTTGTTTCCTCTTCTCATCAGTGCTACCCCACAAAACATTTCTTGAAATTTTATCTAACTTCTTAGCTGTCGCGACCGGAAGTAAGATTGTAGACATCGAATGGACCGGAATGGAGGAGAGTACTGACTTAGTGAGGGTCAGACGACCCGCAAAACTCAGAAAACGCCCTTTCCATCCCGCGAGTTTTGATGACACCCGCTCTACAACTGCCCCAAAGGTCTCTTTGTTAATACGCTTATGCAACACTGGCATACCAAGGTATTTACCAAGATCCTTAGTAGCTCTTATACCGCTTTCTGTACTAATTGACACTTCCAACTCGCGACCCACATTCTGAGAGTAAAAGATCTTGGATTTATCTAAGCTCACTTTCTGACCAGACGCAGCACAAAACTTCACCAATATACGGCGTATAACACGAATCTGGGAGATAGATGCCTCTGCAAACAAGATGAGGTCGTCAGCAAAGCAGATGTGTGACAAGAGAGGACCCCCTTGCGACAACCTGATAGGCTTCCACTCTTTAGCTGCAATGGAAAGTTCAATCTGATTACACAATCTCTCCATACAAAGGACAAATAAGTATGGGGATAAAGGATCCCCCTGCCTTAATCCTCTAGCTGGTTTAAAAGAACCTGTCTTCTCTCCATTCCACAAAATGCTCATAGAAGGACCAGCTACACATTGCATAATCCACCTGATCCAAGTTGAGGATAACCCTGCTGCCACTAGAGTATCTTCAAGGAAATCCCAGCGAATCCGGTCATAAGCATTTTCCAAGTCTAGCTTCAACAGCATCCAACCCTTCTTCCCTTTCTTTCTCCTCATAGAATGGACTGCCTCTTGAACCATGACTATATTATCAGTGATGAGTCTTCCCGGAATAAAACTAGCCTGCGAAGGACCTATGAGTTTCGAAATCACCTTCTTCAACCGACCCACCATGGTTTTAGTAATCGTTTTGAAGAGAACGTTGCACAAGCTAATAGGTCTAAATTGGGTTATTTTCTCTGGCTTTAGAACCTTCGCAATGAGCACTACAAGGGCATCGTTCATCTCACTCGGCAACTCCCCTGACTCAAAGAAGTCTAATACAAAACGGATAACAGACTCACCAACCACATCCCAGCAATTTTGGTAAAAGATCGGTTGGTACCCATCCGGACCTGGTGCTTTATACTGTCCCATGCTTCTAACAGCAGCCTCTACTTCCACCGCTGAGAAAGGCTTATGTAACTTTGTCGCTTCTCCCTGAGTAAGCACTGGAAAGCCCACCTGAGATAAGCGTGGAGCCACAATATCCACATCATTCAAAGAGTAAAGTCGTGAAAAGTACTCCACTGCAAGCGCTTCAAGTTGCTTAGGATCAGAAACCCATCTTTCCTCATCATCTCTAAGCATTTCAATCATGTTTCGTCTCCTCTGAATAACTGTTAATGTATGAAAGTATTTAGTATTCCTATCTCCCAAGGCAATTAACTGTTCCCTCGATTTCTGAAACCATATAATTTCCTCTTGCTCTAAAACCAAATCAAATTCCTTTGTCAGTACAGCCTCTCGGGTTAACAAAGCATCCGTATGATTTACCTCAATTAGGTCTTGAACCAGCTTGATCTCGGCTAACAGTTTCTCCTTTTTCTGCTGAACATTCCCAAAGACCTCCTTGTTCCACTTCTTAAGTTTAAACTTCAAATCCAGAAGCGCATGTGGAGTCGTTAAACCATTATTCCAAGACGCAGCAAGTAGTTCTTTGAAACCACTGTGTTGCAGCCAAGCTGCTTCAAAGCGGAAAGGGCATCGACGTGGATCACCCATACCCTCAAGGCAAAGTTGCAGAAATAGTGGCACATGATCCGACGATAAGAAAGGTAAATGAGCAACTGACGCCTCCTGCCATTTCAACCTTGCCTGCGCACAGCATAGCACCCTATCGAGACGTTTAGCTACAAAGATGCTTGCTAAACAACCTCTCTTCCATGTATACTTACTTCCCCTGAACCCCAAATCAATTAGCGCAAGCTCACTAATCCACTCACCAAAAGCTACAGAGTCTTGGGACAATCTACCATTCCCCCCGCTTCTCTCATCTATCCTCACAATGGTATTGAAATCACCACCAATTACCAAAGGACCATCCACACTCGCCACCGCATCCTTCAGCAGGCTCCATAAACCACTCCGACGGGTTACGGTTGGAGCTGCGTACACAACAATCAAGTGGATCACTTCCACTCCATTCTCCACACGGGCATGAATAAATTGGTCAGACGAAGTTACAATTGTGACTAAACCCACACTTGTTCGCCAAAGTAACCAAATTCCGCCACTCTGGCCAACCGCGTCCTTACGAAAAGAGTTTTCAAACCCCAATCCTTGACAAATCCGTTGAGCTCGATCACCTCCTGCATGCGTCTCAAACATGGCTAGAACATCCACCTTATAAAGCTTCAAAAGATATCTAATCGATCGTCGAAAGTTGGGTTTGTTCGCCCCCCGGCAATTCTAGAATAAACAATTCATGATGAGAAGACTCCAATCAACAAGAATTACCGGGGAGGACTGTTAGGCTCTCCCACTCGTCTTAGCTGCCACCGGTGATGGCGCAGCCAGAACCAAGACCCCCTGCTCCGGGACTGTTCCCACTTCCATTGCAACTTGTTTGTCCCCTGTGTCGCTTCCCGGGGGCAAACCGTCACTACCCACTTCATCAGAGACCGCCGGAAGCGACCCGCCATGACGGCTCAGCTCCGTGCTCTCCAACCTCAGTCTCTTTCCCGAACCCGAAAACTGTTGATTTTCATTAACGGGACCAAAAATTAGACCTTTATTGGGCCTATTCTGTCGGGGCTTAGGATTTGGTCCATTAACCACCTTATTTGCGACAGATTTAACCCCTGGCCCATTAACTTCTTTCCCCTTACTAACCACCTTCCAATGGGCCCCTCGCTTTCCTTGTTCACCACGGTTTATCGCTGGAAGAATATTCATAGAGGGCACATTTTCCTTATTCGTAGCCAATTGCGTATCCCCTCCCAATCGCACAGCAGCTTCTGCGGACCCCGAAAATTCCGGTTCAACACTCAACCTTCCAAAACTATTTCCAATCGCAATATTCCCAGGATCTTTCCTACCCGTAATATCCCGAAGGTTACGTCCCTGATTCACGTGTGATCCACCAGCAGGAAAGGAAACTCGCGGAGGAGGCTTTTCCGATCGATTCCCCGACCTTCTGACCACCGTGAAGCCATCTACATCCTGATTCTCCTCCCGGGATCCTCTAACCTCCGGTTGAGAAGTCACAACCAACTCCTTCTCTGACTCTCTCTGCGGACAACCATGGACTAAGTGACCATACACCCCACAGCCATAACAGATATTAGTTAAACCTTCATAAGCTACAAAGTAGCGTTCACCATTTATAACCACCGATCCTTTCAACGGGTTCCGCAAATTAACCTCCACACATATACGAGCAAACCGTGCTCGCTCCACATTCAGAGTCGTTGAGTCCACCCTAATCGGTGTCCCAAGACTTCCTGCGATCCCCATTAAGATGGCTCTATGATATAGATTAAACGGGATATTCGACAACCGAATCCAAACTGGAGTGGTGACAATTTCATCCGTCAAAGGATTAAACTTTGGTGACCAAGCTTGCACCATAAGGTAACTACCAAAAGCTTTCCATGGTCCTCCTGAAACAGCCGCCAAATATTCCTCTTCCACCTGAAACCGGATTAGAAAAAACTGTCTCGAAAGATCGAGAACAGTCATCGACCCTCGCGGTTTCAATAACTCCCTCAACTTCCTACTCAGCACCGGTAAAGGAACGTTTCGGCCCGACACCTTCACAATCATGCACTGCCTCCATAGTCCATTCATAGCCTCCAAGACCTCATTCTGAATTGTGATCACGGGTTCCCCATTTGCACCATCCGGAAATTCCACACTTAGCCTCTCCTTCACAAAATCATCCGGTAAAACTCCCTCCGGACAAGGTCGACCCCCACTATTACTTTCCATCACCTTTCTCACCCACACCCCAGGAGTATCCGGTGGATCCCCCGGAGGTGGTCCTTTATTTCCGATGTCCATCATCTCCGCCCCAAGATTACCGGAAATCGCCTCACTCATCATCTCGAGATTGTTAGTAAAATATTATTTAGAACAATCTCGGTAAGTAAAATATTAGGGTTAATTAATGTTTTTACCCGGTAAGTTTGGGGTTCCAGATTCATAATTTGCAATAATTAATAAATAAATAAAAGTAAAATGTAAATATCATCAACAAGAAATTGATAAAATAGGAAAAGCATTCTCTTAAGTCACTCTTATCCATCAAGTTCTTCGCGACACTTGCTAAAACAGCATAGCAGCAAGAAACATTTGTTTTCTTTTTGTTAAAAAGAAACATTTGTTTTCTTTTTGTTAAAAAGAAACATATTTAGTTGAATAGACGAAATCAAAAGCAAAGCAAAGCATGAAAACATCAGCGACCAATGGAAGCAGAAGAAAAACATATTGTAAGAGGGTGATCTTGCACATCAGCACATGTTCATGGAAGACAAAGAACTACAATATCTCAATAAATATATGAGGAATAAAGGCGGCGATAGATTTTACATGTACGAGCAAACAAAAAGGAAAGAACATGAAGCAGCACAGAAGTAAGGACTTGTCGTTGATGACCATGACATAGAAAAAGCCAAAAAAAGTATACTTTTCCGAACATAGTCCTAAAAGCTTTTAGGGTTCGATGGTTCGATAAGTGAAAATAGAATTTATAAAATCTACAAACCTATATACATTACTATATCCGAACTAACCTAAACGAAATCGAACGGTTTACCTAATGTCTAGGCCTACTAATACTGTTCCTTACTGCTTAGAGTTAGGAGTAAAGATGTCATCACAAGAGTAATTACTAATTACGGTCAACTCAACATGCCTTTTTTCCATTAAACCATACAATAGTACATATTTTTCTTTAACCCGGGAGTAAGATTCCCCTCTGTCCTCTCCGGTTTAATACCCTAGCGACTCATGGAAACAGAAACACACACATTCTTTTGAAATCAACATCATCTTTTTGCACAGCTTTGTTTCCATATGCATATATATTTTCAAGTAAAAGAATATCTTTCCCTGTGGGATTTAGAAAAACCCTCCTCAACCTTTTTTCACAGTCTTCACAACACACACATACATTTATTTTAATTAAATTACACACCCCCTCTCTCTTCACCAGAACAACTCCTTCCAATCTCTAGCCTAGTTTCAATCGGCCAGGATTTACAGATAAGAGAGTTCAAGGCCCAATTCGGGCCTGCACGGAACCAGGGAGTTCACCAAGAATCCATCTTAGACAAGTCGCAGGAAAGAAAAGAGAGATCAAAATTTATGAGAATGAATGTTCAATCTTGGTGTGTAGAGTAACGACGAGGTCATGTGCATCATCCAGGAGCTTCCACACATCTAATTGTCCTGCCATACTATGACACTCCCTTAGAATCTCATCCATGCTGTTGTATTTCTCTATTATAAGTTTCCTTCTTTGCAACACCGAGGCCGCTATAGCATAGAGCACCAAATCATCCGTTGGAGGTGCACGCTGCCTTATCCTGCTCCAGGCAGATTTCCCCATCCCGGCTCTGATTGCTGCTTGGTCTGCCCACATCACTTCCCATAGACAGAGTGTCTGATCGAGTGTTAGCTCTCGTCTGAACATCACTACAACCATTCTGTATACAAAGAAACAGTCTTCAGCTTGGAGTTTCTCTAGGTGCCTGTAAAGCTGAGAGTCTTTGGATTTGATTATCTTTGAGACTATGTTGAGCTGTCTTCTGATTCCAACCTCGTCCAGTCTGAAATTGTGACGAGCTTTCTTCATGAACCCAACGAAGCACCAAAAGACTTCATGGTCATCAGGGATTACAGAGAGTATAGGAGAGAGAAGATCGCTCATTCCTTGGCAATACCCAATGTCAGGGTCATACAAAGCGTAAGCTTCAAGAACAGCAACTAGCCGTGCAGCTTGAAATATTTTGTACGGTTCCAAGTGATTGTAATCTTTTAACCCGACTGCTTCAGCGGCACGACATGCCCTGTCCTCTGATATAACTGCCTGTGATGGAGAATAAGGGGTCCACTCTGAGTTAGCACGCACGGCATCTAAACGAATGATACGCTGCCACGTCATAAAATCCTCTTCTGTCCTGGGGATAGTTGAGTTGGCTGGATAGTTACTACTCACATCTTGAGTATCGGAAGAGTGAAAGCCCTGTACCACTTCACTCTCATCTGAAGAATCTGAATCTGATGACTCGGAATTGAGTGTAGAGATAGTAGCATTGGTGATTCGTCTCGAACTACTGCCGTCTCTCTCAACTGTACACGAAACTTCACTCATGTACCCGATATCTTCAGTGATGTCTTCGTCACTTGAGAGAGACTCGCGGGCACTGACAACTTCATCAGAACATGAACTGTCAGTGTCTTGCACTTGAGGCCAATCGTACTCATCTTGGATAGCGTCACTTCCCCTGTTTAACTTAAGATTCCCGTTATTGTGTTTTTGAAGCCGTTTGCACTGCCTGCGTAGTCTCTCATACTCCTTTCTGCATTTGTCAAAATCAAAAACAGATGAGATAGAGAATAGAGTTCAAAGTACAAAACTTTGCCATGTAGTAATTCAATCAGTCTCGCTCACCTTCTCCGGTTTCTTATAGTAACCCTCTCTTCTTTCGAACTATTAAAACCGTACCTGTTTTGCAAAAACGTAAATCAGCAAACGTAAAGAAAAGAGGCAAAAGAGCTAGCTTCCCTAACTAAACAACTAGTCTTCCATAGATACGATTGTTGCAATAACATTCGCCTAATAATAGAGTTCTTGAGGTTGACAATATACTTACACTCCAAGAAGGAATGGCCACACTTCCAGCCGAATGCTCGGCTCAATACCCTACAAGGAAATTTAAGAGAGAGAAAAAAAAAATCAACAACACACAAAGCGGTTGTGACAGTGAACTGGAGGAGTCCAAGGAGCTGTGAGACTCACTCTACTTCGAACTTTCTTCAATAAATCCACTCCTCCATTCCGAAGTCTACCGTCAGGAGTAAAGAATCGCTTCCACTGCTGAGGTCTGAGTGGCCTCTTCCTCTTCCTCCGGGACCATGGTGATTTAAGACGTGCCCTGATTGTAAAACAATGAAACAAAAGGTTACAATGTAAGCCATCGAGTTATATTCTAAAACAGCCAGTTTGAAAGACTATTGAATCAATGTAATGATTAAGGAATCAAATCTATCTATATGAAGGAGGAGATGAAGTCTAACAAAGTCAATTGCAAGGCAATGTATTCGAGATCTAATTCTATAACAATCAAAAGCAAAAATACCATATAGAAATTGAGGTGCAAAAAAAAAGACTAACCGATCAGAAGAAGAAGAAGAAGAGCAAGAAGCAGGAGATGAAGAAGCGACAACGAAGAGAGCAGAACGTAAATGGATCCACGAAGACGACGAAGAAGAAGAAGAAGCAGGAGGAGATGATAATGGCGATGAAGGATTAGAAGACGACGACGTCGTTTGAATCCTTCTCAGAGATTTCATCTATATTATATATATATATATTCCCCCAATCCTCCTCCTCTCCCACACGATTTCAAAAAACCTAAATCAAACGGTTTCCTCCAATCTAACTCAAAAGCAACCAATACCTTGAAACAGACGACAACTTCAAATCTCCGGCGCTAACATCCGCCGCCGCCGCCAATATCTTTCCTCCGACGGAGACTCGATCAAGTAAAAATTGAATTTAAAAAATATCTTTATACCGCCGTCCGTCGTCTTCTTCTTTCTTCTTCTTACACAACTTGCTTCGTCTTCGTCTCCGTCTCGTTTACTTTTGCTGTTTGTCTCTATAGAATAGAGAAACGTGGGCTTACTTGTAAATCTCTCTCATCTCTCTTTCTCAATAAGAATCTAAATGAGGAAGAAAAAAAAAGTCTTGAAAGAGTAATGCGACTGATGAGAGAGAGAGACAGAGCTTAATGGTGGTGGTGACTTTTTTAGTTTATCTCTCACGAACTCCCACAAACATTTGATGTTTTATAAACATCAAAAAATAATCATTAAAATATTTATAATTTTGAATTATTATTAATTTAAAATTAAATAATATTTTTTTAGTTAAAAAAATATATATATTTAAATTCAATAATTATTATTTTGTTAAAATGTGTATAAGATTCAAAACATCGTTCTAATCTATGTGAGAGGAAGGAGTATATTTTCACTTCTTTTCTTTCTTGGATATTTTGTTTTTATCCCTGATTCTTTTATTTGTTTTATATTTTTAACCTATGTACTTTTATCTTTTTATGTCTTGACCAGTTTATTCCATAATCCATATGATGATTATTTTCATATTTTGTATATTTTGTTGTAAATTGTTTATTTTATCATTTTCATCAATATCAATAAGAAATTAAGAACCACAAGCTATTTTCAGTTAATAATTTTTTTTCATGTTTTTATAAAGAAATATACTTTATAGAAAGAATTGGCTTGTCTTATAGAAAGAAATATACTTTATGTGTTTCATACTATAAAATGTTTTTTTTGGTCAAACATCTTATAAGTTATAACATCTTGTTATTTTTAGAAAAAATTTATGTGTTCACTACTATTTTTTTCTTTCTGAAACACATAAAGTCTTTCTTTAAACAATAAAAAATAATAAGCTGTTATAAGATATTTAGAAAAACTTTTTTTATATATATTATAAAATGTTTCTTAGTTTTGATAAATTATTATATATTTAATAATTATTTCTATTATGTAATTTTGTATGATTGGTTAAATTTTAAAAAAATATATATGTACTTTATTTGCGTGTTTTTTAACTAAAACATTATATATCACGTAATTGTAACCTAATTGTATTAGTTAAGTATGAGTAAAAGAATACATTTTCGTTCAAAAAAAAGAGTAAAAGAATACATTAAAAATAATAATTGTTTGTAGATTGTACAAGATCTTGAGATAATGGTTTCCCAACGAGTGAGAAGAAATCATTCCCATGTTTTCATCAACCGACCAAAATCAAGCACATGGGATTAGTTATTAAAACATTAATTTTGTTTCTTAGTATAATTTATGTTATTGTTGTTTAGGAATCGCGGTACATAAACAGTTTTGCGTTTGTATAATACAACTAACCGAACAAATTAAAGACTCATAAAAATGTTGATAAAAGAATCAGTAATCGTGAAATATCTCTAGACAAAAATGATGAAATTGGTTGTACGCTGTGATTAATAATTAGCTAAAACAATTTCTTATGTTTTCAAATAATTTTTTCTTTTGCTTTTATGTGTCTCCTGTTTTGGGTTATAATTTGTCTTATTGAATTGAAACAGTTAATGCAATGCTGCCCTAAGTATTAGATACGTATTATTTATAACAAACGGTTCGATTACGCTATTATATACAGTATCAAATGCAAATGAAGGATTTATTTATTGAGCTCAAATTCAATGATATGACTCGTTAACCACTTGGATTAGGTTTTGGGAATATCCCAGATGCAAAGTATCACAAATTATTCCACTGTTCGGGTATATACCTATACAAAGAAATGTTGGATCCGGTTTCTGATTTTGTTTTTAGTTTGTTATTTTTGTTTTCTCTCTGTGGATTCTTGAAGTATTATTGTACCCAAATTGACTTTAACGACTGAAAGTGGAATAGAGTTTATGAATTAGTGCCACTAATTATTTATTTTGATGATATAGGCAAGCATTTAATTAAATGTATTGAACAATATTAAATAGGCTTTTATATTAGTTTTAAATTTACTTTGGATCGGATTAATTATGTTGATCCATATTTTTTTTTAACTCGTGAATTGATTAAAGAAAAGAAACAGGAGTGTTACAAAAACAACCAAGGAATTAAACAGATCAATAGGAACAGAATAAAACAAGAATCAGTCCCGCAATTTAGTATCTTCCACATCGTTCCTCTTCAATTCTCTCATGTAACCATGCCGGTCCACCTCTAGCCAGATAGGAAGTAAGACGACCATCGCGAGTGACACTACCAGCAATATTCCTGATCAAAGAGTTAGCTTTCGAAATGATATTTACTTTGGTTTCTTACATAAAATATCAAGAAAAAATAGAGGATTTTTTTCATCCAAAATCAATGGAGGATAATAATAAAAAGAAATAAAGCAAAACAAAAAATGAGCAAAACAATACATACCTCTTTCCAAATAAACAAAAATTAGTCTCGTCAACAAAAGCAGTCGCATGTATCATTTTTGTCTGACAAAATATTTCAAAGAAGGTAAAAAAGCAAATGTGATTGTCATGAAGTTACTATCACATACCATACGGTCCATACCCCTATAAAACATGTAATTGATGATGTGTAGTGCGATTAGCTATTATTGGAAAGATAAAGATCTTTTGGTTAAACCAAATTGAAATGACTAAAACCGAAACTAGAAAACTAATAAATTCGTTTGACAAAAAAAAAAACTAATAAATTTAATTATTGATCTAATGTACGGCTGACCTCTTCGACCATCTTTTATTATTTGTATAATACAGGACTTCATTATATATCTCCGTACGTCATCCAACCGGCAAAATGGATGTTGATATGCTCTTAAATTATAACCTTAGATTTAATTATATCATTATCTTCTAGAGTGGAGTCATGAATCTGCACAAATTGTCTCAATAATTGTAACGATGGTTCCTTTTAGCAAAAGTAGCACCTGACCTGGTTGATACTTTTTCTTATGTTTTTTTTTATTTATTTATATTGAATCACCGGCCATGACAATATTTTGTTTTTCTAACAAAATTCATATTTTCTTTATTTTGTGTAGGAATCAAAGAAAAAATTATTTGTACTGATGAATCTGATGTTGAACAAATTAAAAACACATTGTAATAATCACATGCAAGACAATGTTTAGTTAAATTCGAAATATTGGGGATTGGTGAATTTAATGTTGTGGATATGTTAGTTTAGTGGGAAAAGATAAAATACCAAAGATAGATTCGTTGCTTTACAAAAAGGGAAAGTAAAGTATCGTTTTCCATATACAATACTTTATCAATTGCTTCGTCTGAATACACTATGATTACAACTATTACTAATACTGTTAACAGGAAGAAAAAAATTACTACTGTCGCCAAAAAATATGTGTATATAGACTTTTTTTAATTTAATTATATAAAACAAGAACGAATATGCTTAAACTAACTAACGAATTGTCTTTTGATTAAGCAAGATAATACTTAGAAACTACTACTTTTTAATGAAGCCATACATTACATCATCAGTCGTGAGAGTTACTCTATAAACTAACATTGGCGAAAGATAGATATTCAATTGATAAAGGTCAAATAAAATATTTGAGATAGAGTTAAATTTACTGCGAATAATCATTATATAACAAAACTATATGTAAGAATATTATCCAGTTGCAATTGCAACCATCTAAGATTATTTGTTGTCGGAATTTTAGATATTAATGTTAGGCATATGCTAATCAAATAATGTAAATAAACTATATAACAGTTTGTAGGGAAAACAAAAACAAAAGAAGAAGATACAAGAAGGGCATGTTACTTATCTGTTGAGTGTCATGTATTTGTGAATTATTCGTAGATAAAACTATTACTTAGGTATGTATAATGTGATCCATCGATCATGTGAATTAGATTCGTGTTTTCACTTTTGTCTACTCGTGTCTTTCATTGTGTGGACACAATCATGGTGTCTCATATAAGTTGTTTACAACACTTCTTTAGTTGTTTCAAAGTTTATATTTGCACTTATTTGGTTTGTTTGTAAAGGTTTCACCCTCGATGGATCAACCCTATCTGTCCATTCGATCGAACACACCTCAAAAAATACCTGACAATTCAACGTGTGTACTTTAGCAATGGAACTCTATAGTCATCTCTAAATATTGACTTCTACATACTTTTTACTTTTTATGGTTAGACAGTAATTTAGGATAGTTCTTTTTTTTCTTTTTTTAGTCACCAAATAGCTTTCATTAAATAGAAATAGAGTTTAAACCCAATAAGTCACAGGAGGCTAAAGCCTCTTTTGCTAACGAATCTGCCATATAATTGGCAAGACGAGGAATAAAGGTGAAAAATATAGTATCAAAACTACTCCGAAGTTCTCGGATATCTTGTAAGAGTCCAAAAAGCTCAATGTGGAAGCCATCTTCATTGATCAGATTGATAAGGCTTTGACAGTCCGAAAAGAGTTGCAGCTCTGTTTTTTCAAGAGGAGAGAATGTTTCAAAGCCAGAAAAACTGCCCATGCTTCCGCTATTAAAGCTGAGCCTATGCTTTCTTTGTGATCGGAGAAGCGTTCTTCATATGCAGAATCTGCGTTCACTACAGCCCATCCAAAACCTCCGTTACCGGTCGTGGAATTCCATGCAGCATCCACAAACACTTTGCAACTAGACGTTTGTACTAGTTGTTCCGGTTGATCCGTGGTTAGCCGAGGGGTCGTGATAGACTCCTGGCAAGGAATCTGCTCCCAAGAACACACTTGCAAGGTCTTGAAGATGATCGGATGGATTGATGATGATCAATGGATCGAAGATACAATAGATTGATCAAATGGAAGGTGAAGGGGTGGTTTATGCAGCGGATTGAAGGAGATGGAATGGTGAAATGATGCAGCGGATGAAAAGGGGATTGAAATGAACTTCCAAGAGAGATGGAAATCTCTTAGACTTCAGGCTCGAATCCAACTTAGATATGACACACTAAGAAGAAGACAAGTTGAGAAGATATTACACACTCCTCAGATCAAACAAGTAGAAAGAAGTTTTTGATTAAAATGTTTGATGAGTTACAAATGAGAGATACATGGTGCTTAAATAGAAAAGAGGGAACGAAGGAGAAAAGTCTAGAAGGAGAAGAGGTCGAGCACATGCAAGAGTCCACACTCATGCAAGCTCATGCACAAAGTCTTGGAAATTACAAAACAATAAATGCAAAGAGATAGAAAGAAAATGGGCCAAGGCTTTGTAATGGACCTTGGACCACGACTTAGGCTGGCAAAGGGGCTTGAAAATGGTACTTAGGCCTCATTAAAAACCTTGTCAAGAAAACCCAATGGGACAAAACTTGACCAAGGGAAAAAGAGCACCAAAGCAACATTTTACCCTTTACCGAGCACCTTAAGCTGTGAGCAATGTCATAGTGGTTTGAGCCACGTCTTCTTGGTTCCTTTTCAGCTCCTTGATTAGTCCTTGGATGGCTTGGTTGAACCTCTTGGCTTTGGACCTTGTTAGCGGATCCGCCGGAATGATCAATGCCTCCTCCAGTACAAGCTGCTCCTTTGATGCTTCCGCTGGTACAAGCTGCTGCTCCGGTGCTTCCTCTGGTCCAAGCTGCTCCTCCGGTGCTTCCTCTGGTTCAAGCTGCTCCTCAGGTTCGTGCTGTTTGGTTGAGCTGGCCATGGTTTCATCATCCTCTCCCACTTGAAAAGGATTTGACCTCAAATCCGAATTATCTGCAAAATAAGGAACAAGATCAGAAACATTGAAACTACCACTAACTTTGTACTTACCTTGGAGGTCGAGTTGGTAGGCATTGTTGTTGATCCATTTGTGCACTTTGAATGGTCCATCAATTCTTGGCATTAATTTGGACTCCTTTTCAGCTGGAAATTGTTTACTCGTCAAGTGTACCATTAGTTGTTCTCCAACCTCAAAGATCATCCTAAAACAACCATTGGATTTATGATCATGCATCAAAATATCTCTAATTCCGGTCCTTGCAAAGACTATGGATGAAAGAATTGCTAAATTTGGGGGCTCCTCTTTTGTACCTGCAAAATTGTCAATACCTTTGGCAAAGATCAAGTGCGTCATTATAGTCATGGTACAATTCTGAGCTTGGTACAAATCACTATCCTTGTCATGTTCTGAATTTTTGTTGAATAAACCTAACCTTTTCCCATGGTTTTCTGAATGTAAAAAACTGATAATCAAAGCTCTGGAATCATGAGAAACAAATTGGGTTAAGGAATTACTTAGCTAGATAGTGCCTTGGGTATTATTGATGCTCATCATGGTTAATGGAAGTGGATCTGGGGGTTCTTCTTGGATCAGTATGAAGCTGCTGACATCTTGGTGCTCATCTTGATCCAAATCAGGTGGTTTGAATCGTTTATCTCCCACTTTCTTTTCAATTTTGATTATGCGCTTCTTGACCACTCTAAAATCTGTATTTGGCTCTTTTGACAAAGACAAGCGAATCATATCCGGGTGATCTTGGATAAGAGAGTCCTTGAGAATAAAATTACTTATCTTAAGATTGTTAGATATGAGCACAAATATTGCATCAGGTGGTTCATCTTTGAGCATTGAGAAAGCTTTGACTATTTTTCCATGCTCCGCAAGATCTCCTACATCAAAAGGAAAAAGTTTAGGTACATAAGAAAAGTTTAAACAGATATTCATGTAATTGTTATCAAAATAGAGTTTTAGATTGGAGCATCCTTGGGCGATCGAAGTTGTTTTCCGGAGATACTTCCAGCTTCTAACTCCAAAATGATAAATCATTTGTTGACATATATCTGGTGGTTTCTCCTTTATTTGAACAGAACATGTTTCTTCTCCAAAGTACTTATGCTTCTCCATGTAACTTGTTCCTTTTGTTGTACTCATGGGATAGAACAAATGCATTATACTTGAAATAGAGAAATCAAAAACATGATCTTTCACAGTTGGTTTGAAAAGCTCATTGTACAGTTTACAATCACACAACTCTTTTTCAAGCAAATGTCTCATGTCAGAAAAAAGTTTAACCATTACATGCTCAAATTTACTTTTAAATGGTTCCATTGCAATGATACACAAAGAAACTCTCAAAGAAGAGTTAAAGTCAAGAAACTTCTTAAACAATAAACCTTTTGGCTTAAAGAACTTTTCAAAAGTAAATGTTTCAAAACTTGGAATCATTTTGTTAAAAACAGATTTTGAAACACAAAATTCTTTCACATTTTCCAAACCAAAACATTTTTTATCTTGAGCAGAAATCATCACAAAATAATTAGGATCTGTCCTAACCAAATCAAGTTCCTTACAGTGCTTTCTTGGGTAGTCACAAAGATATGGTATAGGGACTGGGTTTGGCACCATGTTGATCTGCTCCGAATCACTAATCAATGGAAAACTCATTTGTTTTGTTTCTAGTGATTCTTCTTCGTGAACCTGTAAAAAGGAATTAATTCTACTTGGTTGCTCCGGTTCCAAATGGGTTAGTTTTTCAAGCACAAAATCAGATTGAATTAAAGAAAGATCACACTTAGCTTGAGATAGAGTCATAGGTCCAGTTGGTATAACAACATCATCCTCAGCAATGAACTTTCTCTCATTGGCTTCTTCTCCAAGCTGTTTCTCCTCGGTTCCGGATTGATCCTTTCTTTCAAACTCCTTATTCTCCTTTTCTTGCTCTGCTTGCTTCCATTGTCCTCCATTAGAATCTGTACCTATCTCAACACTTTTGGGAAAAAACAAGTGCATCATACAAGAATTGGAATTTTCTAAACCTTGATCAATTAATTCCTTGGATTTTGAAAGTGTAGAAGACTTACATTGCTTTGGTTCACCACATGATTCAAGCGATGAATTTTGACTTTGCTTGTGAATGACAATCTGTTCAGGTACCTTCTTTGGTTGAGATGTTGACTTAGCTTTCATCTTCTCAATTTTAATGTACTCGGTTAATGCCTCAAAAAGATCTGATTGCGCCTTAGCCTCAACAGATGTTGGGTTTCTCTTTTGGTCCGGGACTTTGACTGGTTTCTTTTCAGGAACTGCTTTGATTTTGGCATTGGTTGGTGGAGCACGGTGTAGTGCTTGTGGAGCATACTTGTTCCTTAGAAGTTTCTTAAGATCTCTCCACAATGTGATATCCGGCTCCTTGTAATACCAACGGTCATCAACTTCTTGCATCAACCATTTGTAAGCGTCTCCTGTGAGTTGGGTAACTGCAAAAGCTAATCTCTCCTTTCCAGGTATGTCCTTGTAGTAGAACCAATCCTCCATGTGTTTCTCCCATTCAAGGTAATCTCCTTTTCCTGCAAATTTATAGAGTTTATGAGCTAAAGAGATTTTAGAATGAATCACAGATTTAGATTTGGGAGTGTGAGATGTTTTCTGTAAGCTGCTCCAGGTTGATCTAGATGTGTCATCTGGTGGCTTGGGTTTAAGATCTTGGTGTTGTCTTTGACGTAGAGCACCAAGCTTTTCGTCAAGCATTGTTGCCATAGCAGCTGTGATTGATTTCGTGATTCTCCTTTCCAGGCTAGAGGTGGATGGCTCTTCTTCTTCCAACGTCACCATGGTACCTGAAAAGACAGAAACAAAGATCCACCAGTAAATAGTTCTAAAAACACGTAAATGAAAACAGATCTGGGAAAATTATGAAAACGAATCCAAAAATTCTCCTATCAATTTTCAAAAATACTAGACTCAAAGACGATCCAAACGCAATTGATTTCGTAATTTTTGAACAAGTAAAATATTTTATAAAACTCTCGTAAGATGAAGCGACAGATCTGAAAATAAGATAAAAGTGACGATTGGAATTCAAAACCTGATTGAAGAGCGGTTGCTCTGATACCACATGATAGACTCCTGGCAAGGAATCTGCTCCCAAGAACACACTTGCAAGGTCTTGAAGATGATCGGATGGATTGATGATGATCAATGGATCGAAGATACAATAGATTGATCAAATGGAAGGTGAAGGGGTGGTTTATGCAGCGGATTGAAGGAGATGGAATGGTGAAATGATGCAGCGGATGAAAAGGGGATTGAAATGAACTTCCAAGAGAGATGGAAATCTCTTAGACTTCAAGCTCGAATCCAACCTAGATATGACACACTAAGAAGAAGACAAGTTGAGAAGATATTACACACTCCTCAGATCAAACAAGTAGAAAGAAGTTTTTGATTAAAATGTTTGATGAGTTACAAATGAGAGATACATGGTGCTTAAATAGAAAAGAGGGAATGAAGGAGAAGATTCTAGAAGGAGAAGAGGTCGAGCACATGCAAGAGTCCACACTCATGCAAGCTCATGCACAAAGTCTTGGAAATTACAAAACAATAAATGCAAAGAGATAGAAAGAAAATGGGCCAAGGCTTTGTAATGGACCTTGGACCACGACTTAGGCTGGCAAAGGGGCTTGAAAATGTTACTTAGGCCTCATTAAAAACCTTGTCAAGAAAACCCAATGGGACAAAACTTGACCAAGGGAAAAAAAGCACCAAAGCAACATTTTACCCTTTACCGAGCACCTTAAGCTGTGAGCAATGTCATAGTGGTTTGAGCCACGTCTTCTTGGTTCCTTTTCAGCTCCTTGAGTAGTCCTTGGATGGCTTGGTTGAACCTCTTGGCTTTGGACCTTGTTAGCGGACCCGCCGGAATGATCAATGCCTCCTCCAGTACAAGCTGCTCCTTTGATGCTTCCGCTGGTACAAGCTGCTGCTCTGGTGCTTCCTCTGGTCCAAGCTGCTCCTCCGGTGCTTCCTCTGGTTCAAGCTGCTCCTCAGGTTCATGCTGTTTGGTTGAGCTAGCCATGGTTTCATCAGGTCGTCAACATATTTTGGGCTTCTTGCCATTCTCTCGCAGATTTTATCGCTCTTATCAGAATGTCTGAAACAGGGATCTCTTTGTCCTCAAAAACTAAGCTGTTCCGGGCAAGCCATAGCTGCCAACAAATCCATGGATACAACTCCCCCTTTGATACCCCCGACGGAGGTAGATTGCACTTATGCTTCGCTAAGGAGAGAAAGTCTTCTATAGTTGTTGTGAAGCTTATTTCCAGATGGAGAATGGGAGCCTTAAGCCACACCTTTTTTGCACGCCTGCAATGTAAAAGAAGGTGAGAGACAGATTTTGTTTCTCCACAACTGCGACATGTGACCTCTGGATTTAGTCCTCGTCGAGCTAGTTGTTCCTCCACCGGTAACGCATCAGACATAGCTTTCCACAGAAAGTTTTTAACTTTTGGAGAGGTGTGAAGCTTCCACAGATGAGATTGCCAGTTGAAGTTTAAAGCAGCATCTGGGATATCAAAAGTGGAAGTTATACCATAACCTGATCTTGTGGTATACTGCCCAGATTTGACAGGTAGCCAAACTAGTTGGTCCTCTCTCCTTGACGGGGCCAGGGGGATTTGTTTGATGCAATCCACATACTGTGGTAGTTCTTCTCTGATTTTACTCCAGTTCCATTGATTGGTAGATGGGTCGAGAAGGCTGGAAACCGTTTCTCCCTCTTAGTGCTCTCTTATGGGGCCATAGGGGCAGAGAGGAGTGGTAGTAGAGAGCCACGGTCTCGCCAGATCTTAACGCTTTCTCCATTACCTATTAGCCATCCTGCACCTTGTTTTATCACATTACGACCAGCCATGATACTTCTCCAGCCATGAGAGGGATTTGACGGAATAGAACACTCCATAAAAGAGTAAGAGTGGCAGTATTTGCCTAAGAGGACACGAGCCAGCAGTGTATTAGGTTCCTTGAGTAGTCTCCAGGCTATTTTGGCTAGTAAGGCATCATTGAAACGTTCCATGTCTCTAAACCCGAGCCCACCTGCATTTTTTGGTCTTGTAAGTTTTGTCCATGCTACCCAACTCATTTTTTGCTTGTCAGGTTTATCATCCCACCAAAATCTAGTTAGAACTGATTGGATTCTCTTACAAAGAGAACCTGGTAACTTGAAGCAAGTCATTGCATATGATGGCATTGAAGAAAGAACAGATTTCAGTAAGACTTGTTTACCCGCTCCCGATAGGGTCCGTGAAGACCAACTGTGGGATCTCTGTCTTATTTTGTCTACAATAGATTCAAAAACATCTCTTTTTCTTCTTCCAAAGTTCTCTGGTAGTCCTAGCTACTTGCCATTTCCACCCTCTTTTTGGATACCAAGATCTCTTTTAACCTTTGTCTTCATCTCTCTTGAGGTTTTAGCCGAGAATGTGATAGAAGATTTATCTACATTGATACGTTGACCACTTGCTCTCTCGTACTTTTGAAGAATTATTGTTAAGCTATTGCAGCTCTTTTGATCCGACCTCATGAAAAACATTGTATCATCGGCGAAAAGCAAATGGTTTACCAAAGGGCTTTGTCTTGCCACCTTCACTCCCGGTAATGAACCATCTAGTTGGGCTTGTTTGCATAACCCCGATAAAACCTCTGTACATAAGATAAAGAGATAAGGGGAGAGCGGATCACCCTGGCGTAGTCCTCTTGACGGGATAACTTGACCTTGTGCATCTCCATTTATTAGGTAAGAGTAAGTGACTGTTGAAATGCACTCCATGATCCACTCTATCCATGTGTTGCTAAACCCCAGACGTTCCATCACTTTCCTAAGAAAATCCCACTCTATTCTATCATAAGCTTTGCTCATATCCGTTTTAACCGCCATAGCACACTTCTTCTTTGCCTTAGAGTTACGAAGGTAGTGCAGTGTCTCATGTGTAATTAGGACATTATCCGAGATGGCGCGTTTTGGGACAAAGGTGGATTGAGTTTCTGAAATAATACTCTGAAGTAGTGGTTGGAGCCGTTTGGTGAGAATCTTTGCCACAATTTTGTAAGAAACATTGCACAAGGCAATAGGACGGTAGTCAGAGACTTTCCGTGGACCCAAACCTTTGGGTATTAGTCGAACATGTGTTGCATTGAAGTTTGTGGGGAACACTTTAGAGACAAAGGATTTTTGAGTTTCTGCTATAATGTCCTTTCCAATGATGTCCCAATAGCTTCGGTAAAAACCTGCCGAGAAACCATCTGGCCCTGGCGCCTTTGCAGGATGGATGGAGAAAGCAGCATCTTTAATTTCCTTGGCATCTGGAATTTTTGTAAGCTTGGCATTCTGTTCTTCTGAGATTTTTGTCTCCAAGGCTTCTTCCACCACACTAAAGTCTGAGTTCTCATTTGACTTAAAAAGATCATTATAGAAATCAGAAATAACCTTCACCATTTGTGGCTCCTCATGCACTGCGATCCCGTTTTCAGTTTCCAAGACCGTGAATTTGTTTATAGTTCTTCTGTTCCGGGTTGTCGCATGGAAATAACTTGTGTTACGATCACCACTTTGCAGCCACATCACTCTGCTACGATGTTTCCAAAACTTTTCTTCTTCTAGATAAGCTTTTTCAAGGATCGCTGTGTGCCTTCCTATTTCCTCGGGGTCAGGGGTATCTGCAGACAAGGCTGCTTCCAGCGCTTGTTGGGATTCTGAGATTATTTTAGCACTGTTTTGGTTTTGTTCCTTTGCCCATTTTATTATCTCTTTTCGACAATGAGAGATCTTGGTCGCCACTGAAGCATTATCTAAGCTGTTCCAAGCTTCTTGAATTAGCTTTGTCACTTCTTCTTTCTCCCTTAGTCGGTTATCAAATCTGAACATACCCCTTTTTTTAACCCTTGAATCATCTAAATAAGTAACCACTGGCCTATGATCTGCTCCCTCATATCTAAGGTACTCTGATCTACTTGATGGAAAGCTCTCCATCCATGCATTATTTCCCATTGCCCGGTCTAGTCTGGCACGTACAAAGTGTAAATGTCTCATTCCCCTCCAAGATAACGGGTTTCCTGAGTGTTTTACATCCCAAAGGCCATTGCTAGAAACAAAACTTCTGAACTCAATGAAGGACCCCTCATGTCTTAGTCTTCCTCCTCTTTTCTCAAAGTTATCTAATATATCATTGAAATCACCCATGAACAGCCATGGTAAATCTCTGTTTGCTCCCAAATCTGATAGTTTATCCCACACCTCTTTACGTTTACTCACTACCGGATCACCGTAAACGAAGGTTATGTATAGCGTTTTTGCTTTCACCTTTACCTTTGTGTCAATGAAGTTTGGTGAGGAGTCTAGAATCTCTAGCTCCACATCTTCCTTCCAAAACAGGGCAAGGCCGCCCCTAAGGCCAATTGGTGGGACTGTGAATTCATTTTTGTAACCCATCCACTGGAAAACACGGTGAACAAAGTCGTCTTGATTCTTTGTTTCCATGAGAAACGTTATGTCCGGGAAGATATCCAGTCGTATCTCCCTAAGGCGTCGAACTGTAAGGGAGTTTCCAAGCCCTTGACAGTTCCAACTGGTTGTAATCATTGATCAACATTGGGTGGCTTCTGGAAAACCACCGAACCCTTACAAGATGAAGGCACTACGGCCTTAGAAGTAGACGTAACATTGAGATTACATTGTTCCACCTCATTAAGAGGTAAGCATTCATTTTGAGTACTATCCCTAGCTGTATCTACACACAGCTTCTTCTTGGAGGTTGTTGTTTGTCTTATTGAGTTCCTCTTTCTTGTGCTTGCTCCTTGAAGTGGGCTGCAAGGGATAGTTTTCCTTGAATCTCCTTTTGGTTGTTTAGCCTTTGGATTCACTTTTTTCACTGTTGGGGTCTTTGTGCGACCTTTTGCTGAGGTCTTAACCTGAGAAGTTCTTCGTTGCGGTTGAACTTTTCTTCCCAATCGTTTTGCTAATGGTGGTTTCACATGACCTTCAATGGGACTGCAGAGAAGTTCTTCTGTTGACGGGAAAGAGAGTCTTTGATGAATATTTGAAGCATCATTAGGCTGCAGTGGTGAAAGATGTGATGCAGTGTCCCGAAGAGATTTAGCAGTGAGTACCTCTCCTTCTCCAATTCCCTCCGCCCCAAGGTAGTGAACTGCAACTTCTTGTAGCTCTGTTGAACTAACCGATAGGCCTGCTTGAACCTTGCGACCAGATTGCAGAGTCCTTTCGGAGCTTGGAGAGGGGTTGTTTATTCGTTCAAGTGCAGGTCTTCTGTTTCGGGAACCACTCGACCCTTCTCCTAGTTCACCACTAGTTATTCTTGGGATTCTATTCGGAGAGGTGGCCCGTTCTTGTAACGGTTCTTCCTGTATCTCCTCTTCATTACAAAGAGGTCTTGATTGAACTAAAAGACCCGATTGGAGGGTATGATTCATGATCGAAGCAGAATTGGTGGCCGGAGGTAAGATTGGGGTCTCAACTCATTTAGGATAGATCTTTATTGGAAAAAAAAGAGAGAAAATTTGTTAGCCAAATTAGTGAATAAACCAATTGAGCTGAATCCAGTCCAATCAATTGGTACGATATTATTCATAAACATGATAAGTAAAGTTTATAAGCGGTTAAAAAAACTAGCTAAACCAAACCGATTCATGTAATTAAGAAGACAATAAATCAAAGGATGGAGCACCAGCCATGAGGGAGTTTAGAGGCAGCAGCTTGGTCAAGGAACCATACAACTTCAACATCAGCGGTTAGTCTACCAGCCGGTAAGTCTTTGGTGTGATTAAGAGAAGACGCAACCGAATCAGCCTGTTCTTGATCACTACAGCCATAACATTGTAAGAAGCACAGTTGATAACCGGTAACGTGAACGTGATCCTTTTTGGTGGCGGCTTAGGTGAATCACTTATCCATGTGACCCATTTCACTTTTTCATTGATATGATCATGTCCAGGGAATAGAGACGCCATGTGACCGTCAGGTCCCATTCCTAGAAGCTGATGATCGAACTGTGGAAAACCAGAAGACTTGTATGTTCGGATTATGTTCTGGTTCACCTTTTGTTTGAGGCACTCCTCGTACAGTTCAGCTGCGTGTTCCGCATTGCCTTCGGCTCCGAGTCCGTTGTCGATAGCGTAGATGTTTTCAGCTGGAATTGGAATATGCATGTATGTTGGAATTATATATTTATCATCATGAACGGCCAGTTTGATATATACTAGTTGTCGTTAAATATATCATACATCCATGTTTTACATGTTATAATGTAGTGTTATATTTTTTGTCAAATAATATCATTTCGTCCTAAGTTAGGAGTACTAAACTACCATTGCTTGGTCCCTAGCTCATAATTTAACGATATATTTGTATTTTCGTGATTAACGGCACATCTTAAGCATCACTAATCATTTTTAAAGATAGAAGTTTGGTATTTCAAAACAGAAATTTCCTATTATGCAAATTATTACTATTATTTTCCTTTTTTGGAACGTATATTTGTACATGTTTTACCTTGGAGAGAAAACCGTCGTAAGCGAGTTTGTAGTTGCTATCCGCATGATCCCAAGCACAACCCCTCTCGTCGACCCAAAATATGTGCCACTTAGACCACTCAACTGAATCAATATAAGGAGCTCCTAACAATTTCCTTTGAAGAAACAAAAAAATATATATATATTTGGGAAGAATTGAGATTGGTATAATAGTTTTGTATATAAATAAACGGACCAGAGCCACGAGATGAGGTCACCCCCGGATAGAACAACATTGAAAATTCCCCTTTCTTTACAAAATTTGGAAGAGAGATAGGTGATAAGCTCAAATTAAACCCTAGAGCTACTCTCTCAGATTAAGAGATCATTGTAATACTTAGGGGTCGAAATCCACAAGTACTCTAGATTATACAACAAATTGTAGAGTTTTATAATTAAGCTAAACAGATTAAATTTAATTAGAATAACAATGCAAAATATTAAATAAAACTGTTGTAAATTCAGAGAATCAAAAAGCTAGGTCTAGGGAATTTCTCAGGAAATTATAAATTATTAAATCAAGAAATAAATTGGATTCAAGCAATTAAGAACAGATCTAGAACTCTAAATTCTTCTGTAAAATAAATCAGTTCTCACTGCAAATATTATCTAAATTTAAAACCAGAAAATCCAAATCTTTTTGCAAAATTCTAGGTTAAAAATCAGCTTTAAAAACAGGTTTAGATAAGTTCACAAAATTACTAAATCAAATCTCTTTGCAAAAAGTAATTTTGCTCATCAAAGGTTTTAATCAGGAAAATCAATTATATTCTCATATCAATTTATTTTCCTAAGGTATTAATTCTAGGTGATCAATCAAGAATTAATATGAAGAACAATCTATGATGAAGATCTAGAAAGATAATGAATCCTAAATAAACAGATCTAATAAATCATAAAATCCCTGTGAAAAACCATGAACCTAACAAGCAAACTATTCAAACATATTCAATGAAAAACAAAACATAATTCTGAATAATAAGCAATTGAAATTAAAAGAGTAAAAGAGGGAGTTTATGAATTCTTCTCTCAAACCAGTTCAGATCTCTCTATCCCAAAAGCTCTCAAAATCTCACAGGATTGCAGAAAGTAAAACTTGCTAGAAAATAACTTAAGGGTTTTAAAAACCTAAAAATACTATTTATATGTCCTAAAACACGTCAGGGACTTGTGTCGCAAATATGGAAAACTTCGGGTAATTTTTAAAACTTCTAAAACTTGGCTTCTCTCGCAGACAAAACAAGGGTGTCGACCGACACCAAGGTGGTGTCGATCGACACCATCACTCTTCATCGATTCCAAGTTCGTTTCCTTCGGATTAATGCTCCAAAATGATCCAAATTATTCCACTTTGCTCCATCCATGCCAAAATCCTAGAAAACCTGTAAAAACTCAAAAACATCCTAGAAAACAAATCAAAAGACTCTAAAAGACTCCTTATATCATGGTTAAAAACCACAAAAACCATGATATCAATCGGCTATGTATTTCGCCAGCCCCACCGCTATTTCATTCTTTCTATTGAACACCTTCCTCTTCACCGGTGCCATCTAATTAAATGATGACGATGAATAATTTTTGGGATGAAGATAATGATGGCACCAAACAAGTGGAGGGGATGGACTTACATCTTATAGGAAGAGTGAGTGGAGGGTTCTTTCTAAATGAATGTGACAAGTTATTTGTTTTCTTCTAAAAAAAATGTATACCTGTATAAAAACTACCTCTATGTTGATTCTTTTTTGGAAGTGTTACACGAACAGCCAAATGCATCTTATACCTTTCTCTTATTTGTAGTTTATTTTTATTCCTTTCGTCGTTATGAACTTGTTCTATCGACAAGATAGTCTCTCTTTTATATGAACGATTGATGACTTTCATGTTTTAGGAGTTTGATTTGCCAAAATATACTAGTTGGCGTATGTTGTTCAGTTTAATGTTTAATTAAAGACGAAAAAGAGATATTAGTAATAAACAATTACGAAATCTAATCATTTCCTTCCTTTATGGAGACAAGACATTAATCTCGACATTAATCCTTCCATAATCCTAACAATGCTTATTTAACTTCCGACACACACTAGTTTATTACCTTCTACGTCTGATACGACACTACTTCCGAAGTTCCGATACACATTAGTTTATTCTAATTCAGAGACAGATCAGTTTCCAAATGTCACGACTAGTCCTGAGAATCTGCGTTTTTCTCATCTCAGGGGTGTGACAAGAGATACCTGTAATTCAACGATTTCAAGAAACGAATCACATTCTCGAACTCCTTTGTAGTGTCTCCCATGATAAGCAACAAATTCGCTGGCGGAGGGTTCTCTTCAGCCCACGCCAAAACGTCAACCAGAATCTGGTTATGCCTCGCACGTCTCGCTGCTGCGGGAGAGTGAGTGAAAGTTACCCTTGCGGAGTTAAAGTCGTGGTCTTTGCCATCATCTTCACCATAAGCCCTGATTGAGACGACTTCCGTAGCGTCGATACCAACTTCCGAGATTGTCTTTTTAATGTTCTGCGTAACCTCAACTATATTTAGGTCAATATTAATCTTGCAATCCACTATGTCCCTTCAACCCCAAAAAAAAACTTCAGCTGTCGGAACCCCCTCAACCCAAAAAAAAACATTAAAAAAAACATAGAGCTGTTACGAAATGGGAGACTGATAATAACTTCAGATCGAGTAATATGCAATAGATTTAATTAGATCTACTATGACAACATTAAAGATCTTAACACACGAAAACCCCAAAACCAAGCTGAGATAAGCTGAATAACATTTTATTAGAAAACCTTAATCACTCGATGTTCATAAAACATGGAGGATTACTTACCAGCTCTCAAAACGAGAGAAACTGGTGTACCGATATCGGAACTAAGAGTTTGTTTACAGATTGATTATGATAAGAGCTAAACAAGTGCTCATATAAAGATAAGAAAGTCTTTCTCCTAACGGCTTCCTGCTGTGAACCGTACACATGTTGCTTGATACGCCCACTTGAACTCACACATGAAGACCCACACGTGCGACTCTGCAAAATATCTTGCCACCACAAATAACTGTATCAAATCTCCCCCATTTGCAGAGCCTTGTCCACAAGGGTCTTTAAACTTCAAACTCAAATTTCTTTTGAAAATCAAACAGAAATTCCCACATCGCCTCCTCTAACGGTTGATCAATCCACTTAACCAAAATTTTAGTAACAGCACTCCCCTGCCTGTTAACCATCTTCCTCTCAATAATGGACTCCGGTTCTTGTCAAAGACATCCTGCAACACTGAGGGAATTTGAGTCGCCACAGTCACATATCCACCAACTCCCTAAGCTGCCACACATGAAAGACAGGATGAATCTTAGTGCCGACAGGAAGTTCAACATAAATTTACAGTATATCCTCAAAGAAGACTAACACAAATTTACGAAGAAAAGTCTTGCATACCGAGTTTATAAGGCTCAGGAACGTAGCTGTGGCATTCGTCAACCCAAATGGCATCACTAAGTACTCGTAGTGACCACTGTGAATCTTGAAAGCTGTCTTAGGGATGTCTTCCACCCGCATCCTAACTTGATGATACCCTGCTCGTAAATCAATCTTGGAGAAGATCTTGGAGCCTCCCAATTCGTCTAACAAATCCTCGATCAAGGGAAATGGGAATTTGTCCTTCACCGTCACACCATTGAGCTCCATGTAGTCCACACACAATCTCCAACTGCCATCTTTTTTCTTGACTAACACCACTGGTGATGCAAAAGGACTTGAGCTGGGTTGAATTGTTCCACTAGATAGCATATCCTCCACAATTTTATCAATCTCATTATTTTGGTGGATAGCATACCTATAAGGTCGTTGGTTCACCGGATTTGCTCCTTCCAGAAGCTGAATCTTATGATCATGATGCTTCCTGAACGGTGGCAAGCTAGTTGGTTCTTCGAAAACTTCCGGATAAGCTTTGACCAACGTATCTACTTCAACAAGAGTGACACCATTTCCTGATATGCATGGCGTGTACCGTAATAGCAGTAGTATCAACAGTATACTCAATCACTTCCTCACGAGGTTCCACCTCATTCACACATATCATCGAAACTTGTACCTCCTCTTATTCCATCTTCTTAAGCTTTTGCGCCTTTACATCTCATACAAAACCATTTTGAATTCCATACACATCACTTTCTTATTATTCCACATGAAACTCATCTCTAGCTGTTTGAACTCCCAAGTAATTGGACCCAAAGTCGACAACCATTGCACTCCCAAGACCATGTCACAACCTCTTAATGGGATTAATAACACGTTAGACTCAAAGAATGTTGTCATGATCCTCCATTGAAAACCCTCAATCTTACCCTCAACTCCTAACTTCCGTCCATCAGCCACTGAAACTTGAGTTAGTTTTGAAGACTGAACCTTACACCCCATCCTTGCCGCCATCCTAGGATCAACAAAATTATGAGTTGAACCAGAATCCAGCAACACATAAATTGGTTTCTTCCCGTACAAACCCTTAACTCGCATGGTCTTATAATCTGATACCCCTGTCACTGCATTAACAAACACCATTGGCATTTTTTCTCACCGTCTTCGTCACAAGCCAACTCATCTTCCTCCAAACCTCCTTCATCAACCTCCATGCTATACAACTGTGTATTCTTATGTTGTTGGTAATGTTCCGGGGTGAACTTTTCATCACACCAATAGCAAAGACCTTTTGCTCACCTATCACTCATCTCCTCTTTAGACAAGAACTTCTTAGGAGCCGTACCATTTCCCTTAAGAGTTCCACCAGCTTGATTACCTTGATAACCTCCCTCCTTAGCATTGGTACTCGTTTGTCGACCACCATTGTTACTGGTGTTACCCTTTGTAGTTCTCCACGACTGTGAAGTCTGCTTCCTAGGGTGTGCCTTTTCGTATAGTCTCCCGAGTCGCAAACACTGACGCACTGATTGTATTTAAAACATCCTCACATGCATTTGTGTGTCTAACCACAACCATGCTAAGTACAAACTCACCAAATAATCTTCAGATAGGTTAACTCGTGTCTTAATGAGGTCAAACTTCTGATGATAGTCGATGATGCCATCCGTCTCCTGCAGCTGCTTTAACTCTGCCATTGGATCATCACTCTCATCTTCAAACCTTTCCTTCAGCAACAAAACATACCCATTCCAATCATCCAACACATCAAGGTCAATACCGGATTGAACAAAAGAATAATGCCAAGTCGCCGTGGATCGCAGCTATCTTCACACGCATCTCCCTGGGTGTATAATCCACAACAAAAAAACTCCTCCACCTTAAACAACCATTCCTTGATCTGAGTCGCATTGAACCTAGGGAAATCGATTTTTCCAAGCGAGTAAGACTACCATAGGTATACTGAGGATCAGATCTTACCGGTTTGGATCTAACAACCTTGGGTGGATCCAAATCACTAGATCGAACCTCCCGAGACGATGATGATTTCTGGACCTTCCGAGATGATAATGATTTCTGGTTGCTCCTATCGCATGGTGATTCACTCCGTTCAGCTTCCTTTTGAATCTCCTTGCCATGTTGAGCCGTCGATCTACCCATCGCGTCGAACATATCAGCGATGTGTTTCATAATCTTCTGATTCTGCTCCACCATCTTTTGATTCTGCTCCAATACCATCACCTCCAGCCGATTGATCCGCGAATCCATCGGCTCCACCGAAACCACCTCCTGCGGTTGAACTTCCACCACCTGAGATCGCGTTCCAACCATTTCCAAGGATCGTTTAGCTCTGATACCTTTAACATAACGAAAACCCCACAACCAAGCTGAGATAAGCTGAATAACATTTTATTAGGAAACCTTAATCACTCGATGTTCATAAAATACGGAGGATTACTTACTGGCTCTCAAAACGAGAGAAACCCGGTGTACCGATATCGGAACTAAGAGTTTGTTTACAGATTGATTATTCGATGATTATGATAAGAGCTAAACAAGTGCTCATATAAAGATAAGAAAGTCTTCCTCCTAACGGCCTCCTGCTGCTGTGAACCGTACACGTGTTGCTTGATACGCCCACTTGAACTCACACGTGAAGACCCACACGTGCGACTCTGCAAAATATCTTGCCACCACAAATAGCTGTATCAGATCTATTTTATTCTCTTCTCTTACCGCCGATCGACATGGTTTTTTTTTATGGATTGATCGACAAATTTAGAAACTCTCTGATCTCGATGAAGAAAAAAAGAAAGAAATATAAAATTAGGGTTTAGAGATCTCTGCGGCTGCGGATAACTGATGAAACTTGAAAGGTTTTATTTGGAATCTCAAATCTCAAGAGTTATTATTTTTTTTGTTCTGGGTTTTGGGTTTCAATCACCAACTCCTTATGGGCCCCAAGATGAGTCCAAACTCAATAAGACAAAAAAAAAGGAAATTGTATTAGCAAATATTTAGGATATATCATTTGTAAAAGTTTAATTGTACATTTTGTACAAAAAAATGCAATAAGATAATAATATAATAATTTTTTTTGAAATCCCCATGTAAAATGTGTTGATATATGTATGCTTTAAAATTTTAAATTTTCTCCTAAAGCTCATATCTATAAAACAATTATTCATGTTGTATTTTCAAACTATAATAATATAAAATACTCTATAACATGCTATTTTGAATTTTGAGATATGCATAATTTTTGTTTTGATAGATTTATAGACTATTAAAATAAAAACTGATATTATTATTCATAAATTTAAATTTATGTATGTCATATGTATAATAAATGAATTTGTTTATAGTATTTGTAATTTACTGTCAATATTGTTTTAATATTATAAATTCAATTCTAAAACTGTAACAATGATAACATCCGTAAGTCTTATGTTATTTTTCTAAATTGTCTCAATTCATAAATTTTAAGAATTTAAACAATTAATATATATATCTATAAATTAATAATTATTAATTTCTAGTATAAAATAATATATATTAATTTATGTATAAATTAATATCACTATAAATTAATAAAATGTCATGGTCTTAACATTATTAATTTATAGAGGTTTTACTGTATATATATATCTTACATTGTGTTTAATCTTTTTTTTTATGTAGTTCTTCTTTCCTTCTTATTTACTTATATTTTAAAATTAAAATTACATATGTATAATAATTTATATATTAAAATTAATTTATCGATGCCGATTCCTAAAAATTAATTTTGATCATCGCACAATAAGGGAATCAAGTTAAAGAAACCATCTCCATAATCTACTTTAGATGTTTGATTATTTCTTACATATTCTTGTTTATATATTTTATTTTTAAAAGTATGCAATGTTAAACGAAACATTTTTTGTAATACGATTATTAAATCAATTTTCTAACTCTCTCTTACCTCTAAAAAGTTTGTAATTCATTTTTAGTATACTTATTATTATATTTAGTTCTTGTGATCCAATATATAACTATATAAAGATCATTATAATGTTTATTAAGTTCAAATTTTGTACTTAAGGAATTTTCTATATTAATTTTTTTGATATTCCATTTCCAATCTACCTTGTACTACAAATATGAAGATATTAGAATTAAACCTATCAATATATACATTAAGGGAAACATAAACGAGATTAAAAATAAAATTAATCTTTGCGATTTTTTTAAAGCGTTTGATTGTGCTTCTTATGATTTTTAATGGAAATATATTTGATTCGTTACTTACAAAATAATAAGGATTTTAAATATTAATTACTTTATTTTTTATTGCAAAAAAAAACTAAATGTTTTATTATTAACAATAACATTAACAGTGTTTTTTTCCTTTAATGCTCCAAATACTAAAGGATACTATTTTAAAAGTTGAATAATAAAAAAAATGAATAAATTCAAGAAATATGTATGTACGATTATATATAAATAAGCTATATATTTTGATATTGTATAATTTAAATAAATAAAAGTAAAAAACATATTATTGACATTTAGGAAATTTATTTGTTATATAAATTTTTATGATTATTAAATAAATAAACATAACTAATAATACAACAACCGCGCAGAGAGATCCACATGCACTGTCTAGTATATATTGCTCTCAAAATGCATAAGTTTCAAGCGCAAGACACTACTTTTACATATGTACTAATACATGATATGCCATATTTAGTAGAACTTTTATTTTATTTAAATTTTTTGTTGAATTATATAAAATTAAATTTATTATCCTACAACAAAATTTACCATAACATCATTTCACTTATAAAAATAAAATGATTGTATGGCAACAAACCAATTAGCTCAATATTTAAGTAAGCAAATGATATGGATTGTTTTATTATTTCAAAATTATTTAAAGATGTGCAAAGTGCAGTTATCAGCTAGTACGGTATACAAATGATATTCTTCCGAAACATATATCAAAATTTTATAAGAGGAAAGTGATATGAATTAATTTTCGAATTAGCACAAATTTTTAATTTTTAGCTAGACTTTGATTTATTACACCTCCAATACCATTGCATTGCTTAGAGGAAATAAAACCGCAAACGAATCACACAACAACTCAACTAATTCTTTCTATACAAACAAGAATATATGTATTTCCTTTTTGTTTGTTTGGATTTAGAATGGTTCCCCTGAAAACAAAATGTTTAATACAAAAGAGGTACCTTTTCTTCCGGTTGATGTTTTTTTTCCCTTGAATCCACATGTTTTAATGATTCGGGTTTGACATGCAAAGTTAGAAGTCACCTTGTTGGTCTCGAGCTCGAGCTTCGAACAGTCACACCGTGTAAGAACTTGGCGTAGCCTAAGAAATTCAGCTTCCCATCTGAACTCCGTATCCAATCCTTGAGAAGAGGATATGCATTTGGTCCCAAACTCATCTCCTGCATATTCCGTAATAGCCCATGATTCATGCAAAAGTATTAAGTTTCACAAGAACTTATAGTTATATTAAAGTTCCTACATACCTCGGCGAGTTCTTGGACGGAAATGGCTCGGCTTCCTTCACGTTCAAAGTGATCAAAGGCTATCGTTGCGATCTGTTCCCATTCTTCAAGAGCCTCTAGTTGATAAACGCTGACCGCAGCAGCACAAAACTCTTCAAAATCAAGTTTTCTATGTGCCAAGGGTTGCATCTTCAGTCAACAAAAAGGAAACACATAGAAAAAGAGTATTACAGATGTACTTTACCACATACTAGAAATGTTGGACTTAAAACGATGTGTTAATATGTACCATGTTTAAAATGTCAGGAAGCCTAGATTCAATCATAGCATCCGTAGCATATCTTGTCAGAGCCTGCAGTTACCATAAGATAAGAAGACTTTCAGATTCATACATTGAAGAACAGTTGCACTAAAAGCTATTGTCAGACCAGTAAAGATGAGTGTGGAAATCACCCACTGACCGTAGTGAAATTGTGTAGATGCAGGCCTCCATCTTCTGGGTCCAGGAGCATAAACTGTGCTTTAAGGAACACGAGTTCTTCTTCGGGTATAGCTTTTGATAGAGCCTGTGGTACACAAGTAACAGCAAAATAAAGATAACATAAAAGGCACATATAATCAACTCTAGAAAGAACGAAAGCTAGGATCAAACAAACTAAGGAAAAAAAAAATGCGATAGTAATCCTAAGCAACTTGGTTAACAAATGGATGTGATTTTTTTCTGTCACACATGTTATCATATTTGCAAGGGTAAACTTCAAGATATCGGTTAATTATTAAGAATCACCTTAAGTGCTGCTCGTCTGAAAGGCGATGCTCGAATATAAGACTTCACCAATTTGTAAATAGAGAAATCTAGAAGTAAACCAGGGTTTTCATCTCGAAGCCATGGATGAGCTGCAAATTTAATCATCATAATCATGTTTTCATTTCACCAATCAATGTCACTAGTTTTAAGTTTTAACACTAGTTGTTAATTAGGAACTTACCTAAAGCTTGAGCAGCTGTCATTCTTTTCCTATGGTCTTTGTTCAAAAGCCTTTTCACAAAGTCTTTGGCAATAGGAGATATTGAAGGCCAGGGCAAATCTTCGAAATTAGGATTCGCTCTAAGCACACAACGAAAAATAGCAGACTCGGTTCTTCCATAAAATGGTCTACTTCCACAAAGTAATATGTAAGATATGACACCAATGCTCCATATATCTGCTTCAGTGCTATAGGATCTGTGGAGTACTTCAGGTGCAACATAGTATGCACTTCCTACCACATCATTGAGACGCTGATCTGATGAAAGACCACCACAAAGAAAACATTCGCCCCTTAAGTCGCTACATAAAATTCTACTAGGCAGAGTCATATGTATAAGAAAGTGGAGCAAAGAAATAGATCATTACCGAATCTAGCGAAATCAGACAAACCAAAATCTATAACCTTGAGTGTTGCATCCTCATTTTTGCTGGTAAAGAGAAAATTCTAGATACGAAAGTAAAGCATTTGTTAAAGAAACAAGCAACATCTACTTGTGATATTCAAAGTGGTAGAAGCAGAATGAGTACCTCCGGCTTTAGATCACGGTGCACAACACCTTGAAGATGGAAAAAAGCAGTTGCAGATAAAATTTGCACAAGAATACGCTTAGCATCTGCTTCCGGGTATCGACCACCTCTGCATTAAAGATATATATAGACAGTACAAGATTGTTATACTTCTTATACAACACAAAGCTAACTAATTAACCTTGAAAAAACAGAGGAAAGACTAGTTTTGATTATACCTCGCCAAAATTCTATCCAATAGCTCTCCACCTTCACATAACCTGGAATCATGACAAAGTCAATACATATTCATTAGAGAAAGAGCGAGACAAATGTTTCCAAATCAAAAACACAATTGGTGTTATACATAGGGAAGCATGAAAGAAAGAGACATACTTACTCCATAACAACAAAGACATTATCCGCATCCTCAAACACATCGTAGAACTTAACCATATGACTATGCCCTGACAAAGCTTTCAACAACTTCACCTCACGACGAACATCTTCAATTGATAAAGCTGATGTCATCTGAAAACACCACAAACACCCCCACAATTCACACATTGTACACAATCCAGTAACCTTGGAATCAATCACATTGTAACAAACCTTAGACTTAGAGATGATTTTGACAGCAACAGTTTGACCTTTGATCTTGCCTTTCTTAGCTTTAGCCCAACAGGTATGACCAAAATGCCCTCGACCCACCTCTTTCCCAAGCTCATACTTTGCTTCAAAATTCTTAGCAAACCCGAAGTTCTTATCTAACCTCCCTCCGATCCCGCCACCGGAACCGCTACCTCCGGCTCTTCCGTGATCGACTTCTTCCCTATCCTCAGGGATCGGACCGTCTCGCGGCTGTGGTGCTGCACCTCGTCTCCGTCTCAGAGCCGCCATAATCGGTTTCGCAGGTGAAGGAGGCGGGAACGGCCATTTGAATTTTCTTCCCGGAGTACTCGCCGGAGATGGAGCTACTCCCGCCGGTAACGGGCTATGGAATGGGCTGATATTGTAAGGGTTGACTTCTGAAGCAGCCGGAGACTGGGGAATCGACGACGAAGCCTGTTGGTTGTTATGGGAGCGATGATGTTGTAACTGAGCGGTTACGGAGGGGATCTCGTTGTCGTCATCGTCGACGGTGGAAATGTTCCGGCTGTAACAGTGACCCATCGTCGCCGGTTTGTTTGAAAGTCAAAGTTTAGTTTTTTTGATCGGTGAGAAAAAAAAAAGTCAATACATCGGACGGTGAGGAGACGAAGTTGAATAGTGTTTAAGCTTTCACAGAGAGATCATTCAAAAAAAAAAAGGGTTTGAATGACCGCTGGAGAAAATAATAATAATAATAATTTAAAAATCTAAAGAACATAAATATAACAGTAACGGAAGAAAATGCCGGTGGTTCTGCTAAAACGACAGCGGAGGAAACGTGATTACTACGATAGCCACGTGAGCTAGTGACGTGTGATTAATGATTTCATTTATTATGTCTTATTTGTCTCGGACTTTTTTTGTTTGTTTGCTGAAATTATATATTTTTTTACTTATATTTTGATGTAAAAATTGTTATTTATAAATTGACTAGTAGAATTTTTTTTTTTTTTACAGAATTCACATAGTTATAAAGTCTGAATAGACATTTTAAAAAAAAAACTAATAAAATTGTACAAAGGAAAATGTTTAAAATTATATTATGGACAGAAGGAGTACGAATGTTTTCGATTTTGAGAAATTGAATAGGGTATCAATCTTATAGGTCACGATCATGACTCATTTAAAACATATTTCCAATCTAGTTTCCCATTTTCTGAAATTCTGAAATGAAATAATTATTCTAAATGAAGTAATATTTCATTAGAAATTGTGTGTTTACAACGCAATTGAAAATGGAGCAATCTAGCTCCAAAATGGAATTATGATTTAAAAATCTCCAACTAGGGAAAAAATTCTGCATTTCTATTTTACAGCTGAAAAACTAAGGACGGTTGGAGGAATTTGACTTCGAGAATAGTGTTTGAATAAACAAAGTAAATATGCCAACCATCAAATAAATAAAACCGGTTTAAATCCACTTGGTATGCATTCAACCATCGGTTTTGTTCAAAGCTGCGGACGTTTGACATCGAATTAGTCTCATTAGTCACGTTGTTTTTAGCATTGAAGAAGAAGTCTAAATTGATAATTGTTTGGTGCAATATTAAAAAAATATTAAATCTTGGGTCCAATACTTATAGTATAAAATAAAATATCTTTGATTGAATAATCGGTTCAACTTCAATCGGCTACTCAATAACTGATTCGGTTAATTTAATATCCTCGTGAGTATTCCTACCAAAAGTAACCATCACCGTCATTATAACCGTGCGATTGCGTATTATCTTTGTGAAATGACAATCGCTTTCTAATCAATTGTAATCTTGGTTCGTTGTTATCTAAACCGGTACGGTTTGATCTCTGCTTTGGTACGCTTTGTGGCCGGCGAAACCTAGCCACGGTTGAGGCAGTGTTAGACATGTAATTTGGTATTGAATGGACTTCCCTTGTGACGCAAGAATACCCACGTGGCGTCTTGTTGAGTTGTTGGAGGTGGTGTGGGTACGTATTGTACGTATCGATCTCAACTATCTTGACCGGTTCGACGATAGCCTGATCAGTTGACATTCTCCTTCCGGTTTCTTGATAACCAAACCGGTTTAACCTACTCGGTCTTGTGTCCTCTAATTCGCTTTCACTGTGAGCTTCTCTCGCTGTGGTTCTCCACATCTTTGATAGTTAACCCAAAGCGTTTGTCTATTAGTAAACTTATAATGAAAATTTTAAAACAAAATGGTAAGTTAGATTGGTTGAACCTGTTTAGAGAAAGCACGAGACAAGGAAGTTTCATCGCCGGGGTTGGTTGTAAGTTTTCTCCGGTGGTCTAGAGCTCGAGCCTGGAACCGAACCAAAGCCTGAACCCGAAGCAAAGTGATGCTAGTTCGTCTACGCACGTTGTGGCCTCTCACTAGGGCTTGTAGTTTCACAACTCCTTGTAGAGCCCTAAATGCCGTTTTGGCCTTCATTTACAAGTCATCGAAATCAAGCTTAGTTTCGTCAATAGAGTGATACAAATATATGTTCATTAATTGATAATCAACCTCATTAAGGTAACAAAAGCATAATAAGGGGCTATACAAGTAAATATTGATTATACCAGGCATCCTCGGAAAGCTGTCTGAATGAGAATAGCAGCCACGTGTCTTTTGAGATAGACAGACGTCCGACAGAAAAAGACGGTTTCCTTGGCCGTCGAAGACGCAGTTTTCTCGGTTTCCTCTGCCACAATCACGTCAACAGCCGTCGAGTTAATGTTGCCGGCGTTTCTTGTGTTTGTTCCGACGTCTATTGCAGAAGGATCTGAAGAAGCTTTCTTAAATAGCCATCTTCTTTTTCTTCTCATCTTCACCAACAAAATTTATATATTTCATTAATAAATAAATAAGTTAGTTAGATTATCAAAAATCAGGTTTTCTCATGCTGATGAAGATTTTTTCTAAAAATTATATAGAGCTATTCAAACTTACAATTAAATGTTGGTGTATTAAGTATATGTATATCATATAGTTTGAATTAATGAAGGGTAGGGAAAAAAAAAGAGAGAGGTAATTGAGTGAAAGGTATATACCGGTCGTTGGTGTTGATCGTCCTCTTCTTCTTCGACGAGGTCGTTTTCTTGTCGACGAATTCTTCTTCTAGGGATTATCTTCTCGGGGGATCGGAAAACTTTCTTAACCGCCGTGAACCATGAGCTTCCGCCGGTTTTCCCCATGATCAAGATTCAAGATCGATCAACTTCGTCTGCTGCTCGATTTATGTTAATTATATAGTCACTTTGTTAATAGTACATATGGAATGAGCTATATAAGCTAAAGGAACACTCACTGTCCTTTATGTAGAACAAGAACCTTTTTTGTTGCCCAAGATTAAATAAAAAAGTTCAGTACATATATATATGTACATGTATATTTTGGCATTTAATCATAGGAGTTCTATGGTTTATATGATACTAAAATTAAAGAGAAGAACAATAACCTTTTTTGTCGCCCAATATTAAATTAAAAAGGTCAGTACATTTCCTATATGTACATGTATATTTTGGCATTTTGCGATGGTAGATGCATTGAGAAGTGAAACTCGAAACTAGGATTTATATATTGATCATAGGGGTTCAATGGTTTATATGATATTTTTTGTAACAGTATTCCTGATTTCTTATTCATATTGGTATTTCTACAATTGGAAGAAATATATGCATCATATCATATGTAACGGTCAATTGGAAAATGATCTCTAATGTAATCATATAATGGCTTTGCATCCGGAAAAGCGGCAAAAAGAGGAAAATGTTGGAATAAGAAGAGTAACGAAGCCGTAAAATAAAATAAAATACTACTCCATAAAAGATAAAGAACAAAATGAAAAGAGGAATGTAGTAGTAGTATAGGTAGGCATGCTTTGTGTTTACAAATTACATAGCTTTGTGTCAGAAATAAAAATAATAATTTTAACATGAAAGAATGTGTCAATGTTGGAATGCAACTATCGAGAGTGCATAAAGTTGTTCCTTCTCTTCTTTCGTATATATCTTTTTCATATATAATAATTTCTCACAAAAAAAACCATTAACGTCGCTATTTAACTCGTTTATCATGATTTCGTCTATTCTCACTCTTTGTAGCTTTGATTGTTTTTGATAGATAGTGATTGAGCTCCACAATAAAAGAAAAGAATATATACTGTAAACACTTTGTAGAATAATATTACAAATTGTAAACTCTTTTTTTTTCTTTTGAACCTAAAAAGTAATCACGATAGTAGTACATTAGAAATATATGATTACATTAGAATTATATGTTTAGAGAAAAAAATATTACAGAAATATTTGAGTTTTTTCCTTTCAAATATTAAATTTGCATAAAAATCTTTACGAAGTAGATACATAGACCATTAGTACGTAATTTGTAATTGCATGATTTCTTTCGTCCGATTGTTTATTGAGCAAAAACTGTAATTTCTCATTTTATCCTATGTAACAAAAAAATACTCGTAGTAATTTGAACGTTTTAAAAACTATACATATTTCATCGGAAAAAGGTAATATACTAGCCAGAAAAACATATGTTTTGATGTAACGAACGCTAAGAAGGACAAAACAAAGAACAAGAAAATCAAAACTAGACCCGCATTCAGACAAGACATAAACTGAAATCAAGAAGTGCTAAAGAAAAGGAAATTTCTCCAAATGTCTTAAATAAATCATAGAAATATTCAAATTTGTAAATTTTTAACAACATGATTTGTGTTTTTTTTTGGGGAGAGTAAATAGAAAGGAGAAAGTTTAAGACCAAAGTTCTTGAGTTGTTCAAAGATACCCGGGCAGGCTCTGCGACCGCGAAGCAAACTTAAAAATAAAATCTAAATAAGAGTTTTAAATATAAATACAAAACGCCTCAAGTACCTTCTTCTTTAGACTTCTTCTTCTTCAGCTTTCTATCTCTCTCTTTTTCTAAATAATTTTGACATCTCTGGAGAGAAGACGATAGTTTTCACTTGAACTAAGCGCGGGGAAAGTGCGGCCTTACTGGTGTCTTTGATGGGCTTACCCTTCAAGAACACATAAAACCAACACAAAGATAAATACAAATCTCCCAAGGAAGAAGGATAATACTAATAACTAAAGAGATTGGTTCTATTATTACTCACTCCAATGATGGAAACGTATTTAACATATAAAGAACTGAGAAAGATGTCACATTTTATGCAAATGAACCAGAAATAAAATTAAGTGAAGAGATAGCCAAGTCCTATCGATCAATATCATGTTTACTTTTTAGTATTGACTAAAACAACAACCTACCATTCAAAATTTGACATTTAAGGGGATATGATAGAAAGATGAAGAAACAGGTTAAAATATTGAAATCTTTACCTTAGTGGGAGTGCCCCCAAGAACATACCACTGCAGTGAAGAGCAGCAATTGCACTTTCCGCCTGAGAGAACAAAGCAAATATGAATCCCGGATTAACAATCCAAAACGAAGTTTGAACCTTGGACCGGTTTACGTAAACTTCATATTTGAGTTTATGCATCTAACTCAGAGATTCAAAGAAGCTCAGAAGGGGTCTTTCAAATGTAAGAAGCTTTAAGAAGTGCAACGACTCAAGTAACTAAAAAGGGGTAATCATGTTTCCTTAAATGGATCAAACCGGCATGCAATTCGAATAGTAAAATCTTTACTAGCAACCGAAACTTATTCAATCATCAAAACTAATGTCCATAAATGGGAACACTTTAGTTGAAAACCTAGGCAAAGAGAGTTTACCAGCGCAAACTCAACAAAAGCAATACGAGTTTGGTGATGATAGTCTCCAAGCCTCAGACGATGAACCTAAAAAGATATATACCAAAAGGCAAAAGTATTGATTGCAGAGCAGAATACATATAAAAGCGTCACTCCAAACCAAAATCCCGTACCTCCCCACAAAACATTTCAAAGAAGCCTTTCAAGTCAATTTGAGTGATCTGCAAATTTAAGCAATAAGAAACTGAAGAAAGTTAGTTTCTCTAAAAGTTGTTAATGGTTTTCAATATAAAGATTAGATCTAATTGAAGAAATGGTAATTGGATATCTGACTTACCCGCTTGTCAATGTTGGTACAGTAAACAGTCCTAACGCACATCTCACGCTCATCCTCAGACTGGGAAAAAGAAAGTACCAATTAGGCTCAAGAATGATTAAACTGACAAGATTTTTACCAAATTTAGTCATAGTTATGTGAACATACTCTTGGAAGGAAAGTTGGGTTAACAGGGGCAATAGCGGTTTTGGAAGGAAGAACCTTAAGAGGGTAAAAACCAAGCACAGTACCTGACATGCTCAAAGCAGCCCTAGCTCCCTCTGCAGCAACATCTCTCTTGATTAGATGTAAGAAAATCTCAACTAGAGTAAACAAAGGTTGACGTGAAAAGTACCTTCATTGGTGAATTCAATGAAAGCAAAACGAAGGACAGAGTTTGGGTCACCGCATACACGACAATCAACAACCTTACAATCCCAAAATGACAGAATATGATATGAGGAAACAAACTAGTTACTGCAAAAAATCAAAAACATTTGGAACATAGTAAAGATCATTTCAAGTACCTGTCCACAATTAATAAAGACACCTGCGAGGTTCTCCTCGGTAACCTACAAACCAAAACAAAGTAAGAGAGGCAATTCCTTAACTGGAAAAATGTTATTGAAAATTAGTTTCCCTCGTTTTACCTGTTGGTCGATGTCAGAGACATATACAGTTCTCCTGATTACATCATCCTTCTGAGCCAAGCTTGTCCTTTTGTTCATTCTTCGCTTCCCTTGACCAAAACTCCTTCTCTGTAGCAAACGGCAAACAAGAAGCACATGTATCACAAAATTGTTTGAAAAATGTGTCCAACACATCTGATAGCTAATACCATTGTGTGAAGAATGGTGTCCACAGAAAAAAAAATGAATACTTTCTAGTTAAAAACCCGAAAAACTTCGAAACTCATTCAAAAAAGGTAACTTCTACCAAAGGCAGCCATTTCCCTGAAATGTAAGTGATAAGAAAAAAGCAAACAGTAAACAAATAAAGTTTAACAAACCCACACACAAAGTGAAACTGCTTATGCATCAATGATCAAGCGATAGACACAAAAACACGTAAAGCTCTTTTTTTTTTCAGTTATAGATTTGCTGAATGTACTAGCATACAAGCTTTCTCAATCAACAAAACAAGCTAGCAAATCATGGTAAACAAAAACACACAAAAGCTCAAAACTTTATATCACCAATGCTCTGCACCTCACTGTATCATCAAAATCTACAGACGATAAGTTAAACACAAAGATCAGAACACACACACTAATGTAAAAAGGACATTCCATACATCAGAAACACATCCATTTACTAGAGACGTAACAATCAAAACATCGCAAAACACAAACTTTATATCCATCCAGAGAACAAAACAAAACAACACAAAGCACAGAGATCATAATTTAGCATGATGATGAAATAATATACCCTTCTAGGAAAATGATCAGTCCCATCTGCAACAACAAGTTTAGGTGGCGCTGCAAAATTGTTAGTAAACCCTAATCCATTCCTCAAAACCCCAGATTGACTTCGAGCAAGAGAAGGAGGAACAAATTCCTGAGCCATCGGATTAAGCTTAGAAAACGCATCAGACAAATCTTTGATCTCACTCTTGAGACTCCCTCCATTGTTCTCACCACCATTCTCCGATTTCGTCGACTCGAAACTATTTCTGTTAAACCCATTCAAAGTCTGACCCTTTTGAGAAGTCTCGTTGATCCGATCGTCTGTCTCTGGAGCCGAATCAATGCTAGGAGGATTCGAAGAGTCAGATTTAGGGCTCTGATCATCATCAACATCAGGACATGGCGGCTTCGTCTCGGTAGCTGATGAAGCAGTGTTGTTGTTGTTGTTGTTGTCTAAATTCTGACCAGAAGAGTCCACTTTGACACCAGCATTCTCAGCAACAGCCATGATCGGACCAAAAAAGGTTGAATCTTTATAAGATCAGACAACAACTAGTTACGAACTCGCCGATTCCTGCATAAAAAGCAACCAAACTAAGACAAAACTCAAAAAAAAAGAGCGAGAAGCGAGAGAGAGAGAGATCAAGAAGTGGATACGAACCCTGATAGGCTTATCTCGATCAAATGGTTTAAGCCATAAATGGTGAGAATCCAACTTAATTTAAAGGATCAATGAGCAGAAGAGAGGACTGAAACAAAAGAAAAATTAGAACTTTTTTTTTTTTTTTTGTAAAGGGGGATGATTAGAATAGAAGGAACACAACACAACACAAGACCGACCCTTTGATTATAAATTAAAGACTTGAACTTGTTAGTACTTTTCTTCTTCAGTAATAAGCTTTTGTTGTTGTACTAGTTTCTTCTATGATGGTCTTTGGACATCATCCTAAATGAATATCTTTTTTTTTTTACTTTATGTTCTTTCTCATTAGGAGGAAGCTTCCTACTTTTCTTATGTATTTAAGACAGAAATATATTTTTATGAATTAGTTTGAATAGTATTTAAAACTGTAAGAATTTGCAATCTGTATTATTAGTGTTTTTAATCAATTAGTTGAACTATTATTGGTCAAAAATATCTTTAAAATTTTAGTACTTAAAAGTTTTTAAAAATCATATCATGCGGTATATCCAAAAGAAATTTAGAAATGATATTGTTAATTAATTCAAATTTTAATTTTAATTAATGTTCAAAAATATGGCTTGTATACTACCATATATATACAGTGATTTTTTTTTCGGTTTTGAAATTGATTATTTTTGCTTTATCAAAAAAAAATTTGATTATTTTTGTAGAGTGATATATCCCTTGTTATTTAGATATAATGTTTCCTATCTAACGTAAGTTAGTAGTTAATAAAAGATTAACTGTACCTTTTTGGTATAGTAAATCTCTATTATATTATTTAAGCAACCCTTTAAACAAACAACCCTACTCCGTGTAAGATATTACACAAAATGCCACTATATTTAGTTACAAAACATAATAACAGAATCTTATTATTAATTTGTTGCAACCAGAAAATAGTTTTTTATTAATATAGTTATTAAAAGAAAACAAATTCACGTAAATATTAATATAGTTATTTTTAATGTTAATTAATTATTTTCTTTTTATTTTTCAACTCAAAAAACTTATAAAATTAGAAAAAATCTTGGTTATGTAAAATCTTAATTGATTCACGTAAATATATCATAAATATTTTTCAATAATATTTTAGAACAATAATAAATCTTATAAAACGATTTTATTTTTTTATAGCCCAATATTTTTGAAATTATTTTAACAGATTTCATTTATTGTTTCAGAAATTTTAGGAAACAATAATGAACTATTTAGAACAATTGTAAAACTTAATTTTATTTATAAAACTAAGATTAAATATATGCATCCTAAATCATTTAACAATAACATATATATCTTAAAATTAAGATACAACATTGCTTATATTTTTAAAATAGAAAATATTATATCTAATTTATTAAATA